>NW_024704744.1:79375346-80034136 GCF_018977255.1 Callorhinchus milii
GCAGACAGTTTTATGCACCACAATGAACCACAAAACAGCTAATTTTGGGGGACTGTTTGCCAGGACACCTGGAGAAACTCCCTTCTCTTTCTGAATCCTTAACTTGCATGTGAGCACATGGTTTAATGTTTCATCTGAAGGACGGCACCTCCAACAGTGTAGCACATCCCCAGCTCTGCACAACAGTGTCAGCCTAGATTGTGTTCAAAGTCCTCCACACGAGGCTTGGGTCTGCAGCTTTCTGACTCAGAGACAGGAATGCCATGAATTTAGCCAACTGACCTGTTGTTTGGTCAGTTCAGGCCTCTAAAGATAGAGGCTTTTGATCAGTCACACTGGGCTAGCTTTAAACACAACTCACTGAGCTTTAAAGAAAGTATACTAAGCCACTGAGCCACACTTTGTTCTAAAAATTGCACTCAATTTGCATTTTGACCCCATGCAACTGAAACCATCATCCATGCCGTTGCCACATCTAGTCAATTTTTCCACCATCCTCCTCCCCAGCCTTCCCAGCTCCCCTCTCTGCAAGCTACAGATCATCCACAATTCTGCAGCCTGCGTCCTCTCCCTTACGAGGTTCCATCCTTGCTCAGCTTCACTGGCTCCCCGTTCCCCAGAGGATCAACTTTAAGATCCTCCCCCTTACCTTTTGAAGCCTGCCACGTACTTCCCCAGCCACTTCCTCCGCACTGCAACTCTGGTTTTCCACCCCCACCTGCTCTACCATCAGCAGTCAGGGCTTCAGCCACTTCTACTCTGCTCTCCATAACTCTCTTCCCAAATCCCTCATCTCGCCCCTCCGTCTCTGCTTTCAAAATCCATCTGAAAACCCATCTCTTTGACTGCGCACTTTGATCATCTCTCATCTGTCTCCCTCCTAATGAGGCAAAGATCATTGAGACATTTTCCCTGCAAATGTCTCAATGAGACAGGAAAAAGGTATGGTGCAAATTGTTGTTCCAAATCAAGACTATAATTAACTGTACAATACGCAAACAGCACGTATTCAGAGACCTGGTTTCTAATAAATTATGGATCGGATCTTATAAGACCTCTGACATTGCGATACCTTTAGCTGTAGAAACCTGAAGAGATTTACATCACCATATATGTAACCCAGTTCTTTAATTGGCCAATTTTAGTGTAATGTCGGCTTGTTTCAGTGTGTACTTACAATGGATTTCAAATCCTGAGTCTCCAACAGCTTCAGGGAGGAGTCGTAGCAGCTTTTCAGTTGCCGTTTGAGACGTTCATCACAGTTTCCTTTAGCTATCGGCCCTACAGTGTGGATGACATCTAAAAACAGAAAAATAGACATGTTCTCAGTTACAAGAGTCCTGGAATTTATAGTCCAATTAATGTTTGTGAGTGAATAAATTAGCCATTAAACAGTTATTAAACCCCTCTTCAATAAACTAAAGCGCATTGGAATTGTATGCAGGAAATCTATTTTGCATCATTTTTTTTTCTCTCTATTTACACATAACACTGTTTTATGTAGCTCATGAAATGAGCCTGATAAAATGTCAGCATTTGGCAATGTTTTCCATGACACTGTGTCAGATCATGCCACAAAGCCTTTTAATTTCCTCTGAGGAAGAAATCTTACACTTTGCAGAAATGTACTGAAGGCCTGGTGTCTGAAACTGGTTACATTCAAGACAGGAATGAATTTGCAGTCTGGATGCAAAATCAATTACTTCGTCTTTTATTCAATTTAGCCTCACCTTCAATACTATAATCTTGCTATTTCATGGATAGCATAATAAGGTAGTTACCTGCCGAGCCTAATTTCACCGCAGTGAATTACAAAGAGGGAACCAGCTCAGGAAATTCTATTCAATCATACTGGATGACAAGATGACATTCCACCGTGGATTACGTTTGTGACCATAATTAGAATGACAATGCCCAAAAGCCAAAGACTGAGATTTGTCTGGCATGCAAAGAATGAACAAACTCAAAGCCCTACTTCTGCAAATGCAATGCGACTGCAGGATAAGGTGTCTCGCTGGAGCACTGGTTCGCTTATACATGAGAACTGCTAGACGAAAGACTAAGGTCCTTCCAGTTGGCCTTCCACCATCATGGCAGTCGCATGTACACTTCATGTCCCAAACTCGATACTGTATCCCAAGATATTATTTCCTTAAATAAATCTATCTACTTTGCTTTTGAAAGAATCAACACTTTCTGTTTCCACTGTCTATACTATGGGTGTTCTGTGCAATGGCGATTACTGACAGTGCTTCCAACTTCAAACTGGCTAGAGATATAATACATCGCCTTTCATATCAGGAGAATGTCTCAAAAATGTCTCAAAGCGCTTCAGAGGATATATTGCAAAGTGCACTGTAATTATTCTCAATCCACAATACTGGTATATTAAGTAACTTTTATTCTCAGTGATTTATTTGATAAAATGGTTCAAAATTAATAAAACAAACCCCTCACATTTATACATAGAATTAAGACTTATCAAAACATTCAAGATAAAATTCTTCAAGCCGTCACCTGGTTTAAACCAAAGCCAATTCCATATTATTCTCACTTCAAGCAACAAAACAACACCTTCCTCCAACACAGCAGTCTTTTCCTTTTCCGTCGTTTGCCTGAGTGTTTCACACTCATCCCCCGACATCTCCCCCCATCCCGCTCCAATCTTTTTAAATTCTGTTCTCGCTAGTGCGGGCACTCTCCGTTTAGGTGAATTTCCTCATCACACATGACATTTTCACAGTGCTGGTCACCCATCTATGGTTCTGCCCACAATTCCAGCACCTTGTCTCAGGGCATATTATCACCAAGTACCCCAACATCCCACACAGCCTAGGCATTCCTCGGTATACCATATACCCTCTCACTGCTCCCAAGGATATCATACTCGGCAAGTGTTCTCCTGCCCCGGAAACTAAGGATCTGGAAATAAACAGACCCACTACCTTCTTGCTCCACTCCACAGTCCTAGGCAGTAATTTTTATCGCCGGTCCCAACACCCAACAATTTCTCTTCAATCAGACCGCTGTATCATGCCCATTCACCCCCTCACGTGGAACTGCACAGTGACCACCTTCACACTGCTCCTTGACTTCAAATCTCTCCCCCAAAACTTTGACCAACTGTGCATTTTTGAAACTTATGTGAAAACTTTCCTCTCCCAGCACCTTGATCAAACAGTTCAGTTCCTCTGCATGAAAACCAAGTTCCTTCTGCACAATTTTTCAGCTAAACTCACACCTTAGCAGAGATGCTCCATTTCCTTTCTTCAAACACAGCTGAATTGCACTTACTCTAATTACTGATTTTTTTTTGGTCAGCCGGGTGTCTGACACATGCGGCAATCCATCACCGTGCTTAAGAGTATCCAATCCAAGCTGAGTTTTCCATGCACCCCACTTACACATGGATAGATTCCATAAATAGATTGTTGGAATAATAATATAATAATAATCCTTGCATTTGATATAGCGCTTTTCATGTCTTCTCGACATCTCAAAGTGCTTCACAGAATAGACTGTAAAGTGAATTGACTGTATATGTGTGGGCGAATGGAATGATAGGAATGTGCACTCTCTCCCTGGAAGTATTAGGCACAGGTTGGCAAGAGCCAAGGTTTGTGGACCCCAGAATGTGTGTTGGGGAAAGTGCTGGAGTCTAACCAGCTAACACCAGCTTGCCATTGATAGCCATATCCGGGGCTCTTTACATTGCCTAGTGTTTGTTCTATTATAATAATAATCTTGCATTTGATATAGCGCTTTTCACGTCTTCCAGACGTTTCAAAGCGTTTCACAGAATAGACTGTAATGTGAATTGACTGTATGTTTGGGGGCGAAATGCGGCAGCCAATTGCGCACAGCAGTGTCGCACAAACAATCATGGAATGAAGTGACCAATTTATGATTGTTTTTTTTCTTGAGGGATCGCTATCAGACGTGTCCAGTAAGAAAATTTGCCCAAGGTTTCACCCTGCCCGGAATCGAACCCAGGTCTCTCGCTTGCAAAGCGAGTGCTCTAACCACTGAGCTACAGGACTCCACATTGTTCTCTACACAATGCTAAAATCGGGGGAATGTATTACCCGTCTCTCACTCTCTCTTTCTGCATGTATTCTTTTCCCAATATTTACAGATCTAACCCTCTTAGCCTCTTTTATCAGGTGAGCAGCAGTAAGTAACTGAACAAAGTAGCACTTCGCTTCCTGCTGAAGTACTACAACATTAGCATAAAATGAGACACCTGCAGTAAAAGGGACCCGTGTGCACATTTCACGGACAGATCAGTAGAATATCCAGAGTTTGCTGGACTCTTATTCAATGTAATGCTCATTAGCCTAACACATAATACAGAAGTAACAGGAATAACTGTTAAGTTATTAATTTTAGTTATTACATTTTGCCCACAAAATGTACAGGGTATTCTGTGAAGCACTTTGAAACGTCTTGACCACGTGTTAAGGCATTATATCAAATGCAAGTATTATTATTATTAAGTATAAAGATTGTTTTTCTAGGTTCCAGTGATAATCTCTGCAGCGCATTTGCAAACAGTCAAGTATTCTGAACAGTTAATTGGTACTAGTCCATTCAAATGGTGAGTGTTAAAAAAAAATAATAAACGGTGGCAAGAATCCAATTCCTGGGCTGAGCCTCCAAGCTAGACTGGCAACTTGTTTTTATATCAAAGCGGCCAGATTGATATTCAAGCTGTGCCTTTCACATTATGTTAGAATTTAGCAGGTGGTAGGACATTGGGGCCATTTCCATCATATTATCCTGCTGGGGAGCAGAAAGTGTGCAATTGATGGTGGGAAAAAGGAAGACAAATTTCCATAGCTCCTATATTAATTCAAGTGGTGTGAATAGATTTGGCCTCTGCACAAAACATCAGATTACATCCCCCTACTGCATCCTTGAACATACTTGTATCACACACACTTAAATGGGACATAGGGCCCAAAGATCTCTGCTCTTAGGCTTAAGACTTTTAAAAATGTTCTTAAAATTTTGTATCGTGTGGAATTTGGGAAAATACTCCTCAAATGAAATCTCAATTAAGAAGCTGATTTTTCTGTCCTTTTTGGATACAGCATCAAATTTCTCAAGTTTGAGACAATTGCTTTAAAATGTCAGATTCTGTAGCACTTTGGAGAAAGAGTCCTTGAATTCAGTCTTATTCAGCCGGCTCATTTGATCTCAACTTTCCAGAATACCACCTTCTCAATGAAGTTTCAAGTTGTTTCTTAAAATGAGTTCCAGTGTCCTGACCTCAATCGCCCTTCCTGGTAACCTGTTCCAGCTGTTGATTAATATCCGTGCAATAAATTCAGCTTCACAATTCTGAACCTACGGCTTTTTCTTCTGTTTTGACATATGTGAAAGTATCCACCAGGCTATAAGACTGAGAAAGGTAGGAAAGAATAAAGGTAATAAAATACTCCCTCTTTGATCACATTGGCCTTTTCAACTCCAATATGTTTACAAAATCAGTTAATCATAGATAATAATTCAAATATTCCTGAATTGACAATGACCTAAACCATAGGATCACTTCAGTGGAAATGTCTGGTAGAATAGGGGACACCTGCCTGACCAAAAAACCCCAGACCGAGTCAATTCATTCTTCTGCCAGATATTTCGTAAGCGAGAGGTTCGATTCCTGGGTGGGGCGAAACCTTAGGCAAGTTTCCTTACTCCACACACATGGCTCTGTTTACCCAGCAGTAAGTAGGAACCTGCTTGATTGGTGGATCACTTTCTGGGGGTAATAATCCCTTCAAAATACAATAATAATTTGATCACTCAATCCACGACTGTTTGTGGGACACTGCTGCAATTGGTTGCCGCAATTTGCCCACAAAATGCAGTCGCTATACGTTACAGTATATCCTGCGAAGCGCTTTGAGACATCTCAACGACATGATAAGGCACTATATCAAATGCAAGGATTATGATTATTATTATGAAAAAGTGATTCTCTTGTGCTGCCTTCTTCCCTTCACCAACGGACGTTGTGATCGTTGGATAATAATAATAATCCTTGCATTTGATACAGCGCCTTATCACATTATTCAGACGTCTCAAAGCGCAGAGATAGAACAATCATAGCAGTTACTCAAAATGAGAATATCTCAATCAACCTTCGTCTGGTTTAAAATCCCAGAAATGTTGAAGTTTCAGAACACTGATTTTCCCCCTAATACATGGCTTTAATCAGATTCTGCGATCATTATGAAAACAATACAAGATGTAAGAATTAAGCACGACAAACTGGAATGGGAGTAAACCCTGAACATTTTATGTGGACACAATTTGACTTCCACTCACAAAATGTATAGGTGGACGATTCCCATCTATACATTCCCACACCTTACAGATCTAATGTAACCATACAAGTTCAAGATTTTTTTTAAAAAAGATATTACCCCTTGTGTAATGTCCGCTGCTGTACAGTCTTCTCCAGACAGATTACTGTGATCTTCTGGACTCCATTCTTCTCAAATTGCAAACTTGTTTGGATAGTTGTTAATCATAATAATCCTTACATTTGATATATATTGATATATATCAGGACGTTTCAAAGCGTAAAGCATTTCACAGGACATAATGTAAAGTGGAATGACTGTATGTTTTTGTGGACAAAGGTTAAGACTCCTCTTAAGCCCCACCCTCACACTCAAATCTTCTGGTCCACTTTGTAATTCTGAAGGAGCACTGCAAATTCTAACAGCTGAATCTAGTTGTCTACAGTATTTCCATGATTTGCTCAAAATGAAGATGAATATGTTGAATATCTATGAAAAGTGTACTCGCTACACATCAATGTTACATTTTTCATCTACCCTTAGTGGATCATTTTTCAAAATGGCCCGACTGGGAACTGATGAAACTTGTAGTGTTTAAGAGGTCAGAGTGTCAGCTACTGCTGAGACTCAAGCCCAAAGCCACACAAGTGCCAAACACAACCACTAAACGACTGAACCCAAGAGACCACCATGTTATCATTTTGATGCAGTGAGTTCTTTGCTTGAGGCACTCTGGCAGTAATTTCATTTGCAAAACAATGACTACATCCTTGAAGGAGCCACATTGTGCAGAGACACGCTATACACAGGATATGCAAAGTCTACAAATGTGAGGATCTCTCACTGCAGATTCTAATACTAGATTTTTGCCTTGAAACAGTTTTTATGGCTTGAACTGCCAACCCTTTTTTTTCCTGCAGCGAATGAAGTGATGCTGAAGAGGATGAAACAGTGGTGTGCAATTAGACTTATTAGAATTCACAAGAGCTGACAGGCCATGATTAAAACCATTTTCTTGCTGCCCATTGTAATCATCTTTCCACTCAAGAATCAACAAAGCGCACAATGACTGACAATCTGTAAAAAGATTTTAAGAGAAAAGGAGCTTTAATTGGGTATGGGTTGGTTATCGCAGGTCTCATATTAGACCTGTGCAGGATCATCAATTAAAAAAATTCAGTTGAATTGTAAAAAGTAATCAAAGTCAGCGATTTGCAACACTGCTTCCTAAGATTTTTGCGATCTGGAGTTTAATTCCTTCTGAGCACCAGTTACAATTAAGGAGTGTACAAGTACAATTAAAATGTGGGCAGCATTAAGTCCATTGATTGGCTGCAATATGGAGGACATATTTAAGGTTTTTTTTAATCTTATCAGCGAGCGGTCCCTCAAGCTAAAAATGTAATTTCAAATCTGAATAAAGCACAACACTTTTAATTCTAAATAGGTTAGTCCACATGCTCAAAACATTTTTTTTCTTCATTTGTGTCCAGTATTATGTTGTTACCGGATAATAATGCTGTGGCCAAATAAGTCTGCCTGAGGGGAAGAGGTGACATGACAATTAATTATATAATAATTCAATACAACTCTTTAAACTGATATGTGGCCATTTTATATGTATATATTACACCTGTCCGTGCAAGGTGGCATTGAGTTAGTACTTCCCGTTTAGGAATGCTACTTGTAACAATCGATTGAGGAAGGCCTCTGATAAGGACCACAATGTGGTCTGGTTCTGCTCAGGCCTGATCTCTGCCTCCCGGATTCACTCCTCTCTGATCTGTCTGCTATGAAATACCAAAACTCCCTCTCAGCTCTCTTTCACACAAGAGTCAAGGAATGCTTCTGGAGATGAAACTAATCTAACCTCCATTACCCTGTGAAATGAGTTTGCTCTTACTATCGAAATCCAGGAAGATTGGAATATAATCCTGTTTCTAACTAGCACTCCACAACACTCACTGTAGGTAGAGTAGTTTGGTTATCAGATACAAGGTCAATGAGATGCAGACAGAATCATAATAATAATAATCCTTGTATTTATCACGTCTTCGAGAGGTCTCAAAGCGCTTCACAGAGTATTCTGTAAAGTGAATTGACTGTGTATTTTGTGGGGTTATCATTGTCTATTTTTCAGTTCCATAGTATAAAGGCTGGTTTCTGTCATCAAGTTACATAGACTACATCCCATATTGTTGTAAGAGGAGGCAGTGTTTAATGATTGTTCAAGTGATTGGGGGGGGATAAAAACAATATGTATTAATAATAATACTTGCATTTGATACGGCGCCTTATTACGTCTTCGAGACGTCTCAAAGCGCTTCACAGAATATACTGTAAAATGAGTTGACTGTATATTTGTAGGCGAAACAATCATTAAGGTATTCATCATTAAGATAATAATTGGATGGCTAAACCTTCCTGAACATTTGTTTGCCCAAAGCGTGTCTGCAGAGAAAAAAAGTTTTATTGGCAAGCAATTTTTATACAAATCCTGTTCACACCTCACAACTTTCAAACAAGAACTTGGGGGAAATGGTTTTACTTCATTCAGTCCTTCAATACAAGCAACGTTCAGGTAGTGGCACTGACTGACACGAAAGAGAAAACTGATGCCTATTCGGAGGGGTGACAATGTCCACACACAATTGTAAGTGGAGAAGGTGCCGGGGTGACCTGTTGCCAGGTTTCTCCAGTGCTCTGGAAACAGAGGTCACTGAGACTTACTCACTGGCCTCGTCTTCCAGCCCCACTGTGGGGAAGCACCTTGCTTCTGCTTAGCACCTCTCCATTGCCCCAAAACACCTCAGAACACTACTTGAAGGTTGACACGGCATATGAGATCAGCACCGTTTGAAAATACAAATAGTGCAGGCGAACCATGTACAAACACAGCTTCATTGCTGTTCAAGGCAGCACAAAACACTGAATTGATATCATTATTTTATGCATTTCGCTGCCTTGGAAGTCTGTCAAGGTGTAGTGAGCATTTGTTATTTACTTGGGTTGACAAGAGGAATTGCACAGATACGGTTATTCAATCCCTCAAGTGAATAGCTATCACTGAGATGCTTACTAATAATCTTCAAATGTCTAAATACAGTATCATGCTAAAACCAATACATACAAACTGCTGAATAGTTCAGAAATTTAACATTCTGCAAATGTGAGCACAGCACAAAGAGTGAAAGCCTTCATCTGGTAAGTTTGTGTCAATTATGATTGCTGTTCTGCAGATACAGTGCAGTACCCAAAAATAATCTTCTTAAATTATTTAATAGGGGGCTGCTGAAAACCTTGCTTTTTTAAAAAACACCTGATCACTCCTGATCATCAATGCAATGTTTTCCCAACTGTGGGAAAATAGTCGGACGGTTATTTAGAAGTGGATCAAAATTCAAAGATTTATAATCAAAAATAGATGATGTGGCTGTACCCACATCTCACCAGTTCTGGCCCAGGCTCCACTGGCTCTCCAACACCGAACGGATCAACTTCAAGATCCTCACACTCATGTTCAAATCCATTCACTCCCTGGCACCTCTCCAACCTCCTCACTCCCCAATCGACCACCCGGCCCCTTGGCTCGACTGGCACCAGCCTCCTGCTCGTCCCTCGCACCCTCTACCCCACCATCGGAGGTCGCACTTCCAGCCACTATACCCCAAAACTCTGGAACACTCTCCCTCACTCCCTCTGCCTTGCCCCCTCTCTTCCCTTTTTCAAGTCCTGCCTGAAAACCTTACTCTTCGACCCTACTTACGGCCATCTCCATCCGGCTCAGAGTCAGGCTTCGCCACTGTTAAGCGCTCTGAGACACTACCCTGGGTAGAGGGCACTATATAAGTGCAAGTTGTTGTTATTGTGTTGTTTCACTCAAATTATCTGACTCTGCCTGAGGAGCTTAAGAGGGTAGGGCAGATTATAAAAGATTTACAGAAGGAATGACTTGGTTGGCTGCAACTGGTTCCTGTTTAATGCTTTTTTATGTTCTAACAGCGAGTGATATCAGGCAGAATGTGTAGTGCCGTGGACCAATACAAATGGTCGTTCACCTCTTGAGCTTGGTTTCAAATCTAGCAAAAATGAGGAGGAACAACTTGCATTGTATAGCATCTTTCACTTAGGATAACAAGTGGAGCCCTGTATCAAATTGTGGAGTGCTGTAGTGTATTGATTAGAGCACTCGCCTCGCAAGCGAGAGGACCCGGGTTCGATTCCCATGCAGGGCGAAACTTGAGGCACGTTTCCTTGCTCTGTTTACCTAACAGTAACAGAAGGAACTTGGTTGTTAGTCGATCGGCAGATTGCTCTCAACGACGTGATAAGGCGCTAGATCAAATGTTATTATTATTTAGTAATAATTCTTGCATTTGATATAGCGCCTTATCATGTCTTTGAGGCGTCTCAAAGCACTTCACAGCATATACTGTCAAGTGAATTGACTGTATATTTTGGGGGTGAAACTTGGCAGCCAATTGCGCACAATGCAAGGATGATTATTAATATTATTATGTCAGAGTGCTTCACAAAAATAAAGGCAGATGCTGAGTAAGGAAGGGGTGTGGGTGGCGAGTTAAGCAATGGTAGGGACATCAAAGAGGTAGGAAGACCAATGGATTGAGAGTTTTTCTCTGTCTGCTGGCTATAAGAGCGTTAAGCGAAATGAGTTTGGGGAATCCCAGTCCGGTTCCCAATGAGTGTGGACTCACAGAGCAGAGGTTTGGCAGCAAACTGACAATCTCACCCAGAGAGGTCACTGGATAGCTGGTGTGCACCATTCTGTGGCGTCTCCTTAGATTGGGACCGAAGTAAATGGGTGAGTCAGAGTAGAGGGTGGAGGAAGCTTCACATTGCACTTGGCTGGACTGTAGCTGATTAAGAAAGGCTTGAGGTTCACAATGGGTGGGGTGTTGTCCATCATGTGCCATAAGTAAACCATATATAAACCTTGTGAAATTGCACGTATACAGAGGGAATTATCAGTGAAAAGGATCAGTTTATAACTGCACAATGAATAACCTTTTTGTTGTTGGTTTCTAATTACTAAATAATGTGATTCTCTATACACATGCATTTACATACGGCATTTACATTTACATAACAGACCCCTAAAGTGTACGATATTTAACAGGGCTGTTTCTCATGTTAACAAGCGCAGAACAAGTTTTGAAAAGGTCAGTGACACAGAGGCAAAGTAGCAGCACTTGGAAATGGAGGCAACAGGCGAGTTGCCTTTATTTGACAGTTACTCAGCAGGAATGTGTACAGTTATTATCCTGCCTTATTTATCTCAGTAAACATGCAGCAATCGATGAGAAAGCTCTCATGGCTTGTAAATGATAATAAAAACACGGCTTTGAAAACAGAGGCCTTGACCCGTATTCTCCGTGTAAAGCTCAGCTGTGAAGACAAACCACAGAAACAATTACCAGAAAGAATGTTTACTGTTGCTCCATTGCTTTACAATGGCAAGTTATGCGGTTTTAGCGGGTTAGACTCCAGCAGTATCCCAACGCACACTCTGGGCACCCCAAGCCTTGGCTCTTGCCAACCTGCGCCTAATACTTTCCGGAATTGGGTAAGCGGGAAGGGTCCCTCCAGGGAGAGAGCGCGCATTCCATTCCAACAATCTATCTCCGGGATTATCCGTGTGTAGGTGGGATGCATGGAAATCTTAGCTTGGTTTGGATACTCTTTAAGCATGGTGATGGATTTCCACATGTGTCAGACACCTGGCTTACAAAAAAAAATTTGCTCCATTGCTAAGCTTCTGACAACCCACTCTTTTCATATAAACTCAAAGAACGCCTTCATTTTGTTTTTTTTTCCATTGAAAAAAAATTACATCCTGTGCCAAAAGGTGCAAACCAGCAAAGGCAAGCTAACTTACTGTTTCCTTTTCTATTTTCCAGAAATGTTTGCAGCCCATTCGCTGCCATGTGTTATGTGGATATCCCATGGGATACACCAGTGTTAATTATTTGTTGCTGTTGTAAAATTTGATCTACTGTGGGACAGCATAATTAACTGTCACTCTTTGAGAATGTACAGTGTGCAAAGTGACCGAGAGAAATTCAGGTTGTACATCTCTGATAATTCAGTTTATGGCTCAGTGATAATGGGATTCAAGATTATCAGTGGAAAGTCACAGTACGGTATTTTAGCTCTCAGCACTGGCCCACAATGCACCCTCATAGGCACAATAAAAGCAAGCAGCAATCCATTAAACGCAGCATGATACACATTGTCGAAGAAAAGCAATTGTAGGCACTGTAAAAATGTTCGGCTACGAAGAAGACAGTGCTTTCATTTGATACGCTTGGTGTTCACATATGCTCAGTTGCTGTGGGAAGCTCAAGTGGTTATGAAACCTCATGCATCAGTTATGCTTGAGTTAGTCGGCTGAGTAAAAGCAGAACAGTGAGTCCCATCCATTTAGCTTCCAAACCAAATAACAGAAAACTCTAGGTCTCCATTGCATCCAATGTCTACACTTAGCCTTTACTAAATCATTAACATTTGATCCAATTGTTCTCAAAAATATAAACAGTTTGCAGGATTCATCCACAAATTAAGATACATTTTAGTGATCCAGCGATTTTTGGGGTATTTTGCTAATACTGAATATTTCACAATAGTGTTCTTTACACTGATGTGCTGAGCTGCAGAGTGTTACGAGGAGCATCTGAGCTTGTTGTAATCTCAACTGGGCCATCAAGGGGATTTATCAGAGCAAAGGTTAAGTGCTTCCCCAAGTGGAATGAGGAGAAAAATGATGGGTGAGCCGGAGATTGTAGATTAACACTTATGAAAGCTTCAATCTGCCTGATCGCTTGGTCAGGAAATGATGGAAAAACTGAGAAAGTTTTTTGTAAAGGATTCAGACATTCTTCCCCATCACGTGTAAAAGTCAGCTTAGCACCAAGAAGCTAGGATGCAATAAAAGCTTACAAGTGCTGGAAAATACCCAACAAACGGTCAAATCGCACGGTTTTGTACAGAATAAAGTACACCAACTACAATCCAATGAAAAGGCTTCTTTAAACACTGAAAGCACTTCCTGCATTGACATAACCATAGATATCTTTATAAGACGACATTAAAATCCTGTGCAAGAGACAATAAAAGGGAATTGGTTTATCTACTCCAGAGACTAAAATACGCATATTGCAAATCACATGTAAACACGTGTGTAAAGGGAATTGCAGGTCCCTTCAATAATTAATGTAAGTAGGAATTTAAAGGATTTATTAATTTTACAATTAATAAGCAATTACTTTCATCGGTAGCTAATTTAGATAATTCATGGCACTTGTTATTCTATTTCTATCATGTGCATTTATAAATGGCACGTACTAAAGGATTGTTGGCGAGAACACTGGGAGAAACTCTCTTCTCATTTTGAATAGTGCACAGGATCTTTAACGTCCACATGAACAAGCAGATGGGACCTCGGTTTAACGTCGCAATCGAAGGACAGTACCTCCATTAATGCAACATAGACTGTGTGAGTTCAAGTCCCGATGTGGACTTGAGCTCACAACCTTCTGACTCAAAGGTGCGAGTGCTATCATTGAGCAAGACTGACCAAAAACCCCATTGTGTTCTTTAAATGGTCTTTAAGACAAGGTCTGAAATTATTTTTGGAATCATACAAAAGGTTAAACATGGATAGAAATGTGTATTCTTTGTGCAAATAAGTTTACGTTTTGTAATTGTACTTTCTCTTACTCAAAATGTACCAAGGCAATACGGACTGGCATTGAGAGGAAGTTTCAGACGCATGCCTTTCATTACACAAAGGTTACTATCCAAATAACCTGCTTTGTAGTATTCTTCTGCCTTTTGATATTTTTAAACTTCCAACAATTTGTTTAGAGACTGTTCTATCTAATCCACACAATCTGGATAAATCCCGTTAAATGCTTTAATTTAACTCTCAACACATCAGCTATTGTAGCGGTGTGAGGGTTTCCATTCCACCATAGCAACCATCCTCAAGAGCAAGATTACCAATTTTCCCTCTGTTTATCTAGCAGTAAGTAGGAACATGGTTGTTCGTGAATTGACGGATCGCTTTCTAGGGGTAATTTCATAATTCACGACTGTTTGTGGAACATTGGTGTGCGCAATTGGCTGCTGCGTTTCACCCACAAAATACGCAATCAATCCACTTCACAATATATTCTGTGAAGCGTTTTGAGACGTCTCAACGACACAAGGCTCTATATCAAATGCAAGGATTATTATAAAATTTGTGGCCAATATGTTGTGTATTACGAGCAAGCACTATAAACTGAGTTGAGACAGTGGAAACATGAACTGCAACATGGTTCACAAAGACCTTTCTCCTACAAATTAGTCACTCCCCCTTGACAGTAAATCATGTGAAGCACTTTGAGACATTCTCCTGATGTGAAAGGCACTGTAACAAACACAAGAAATCTTTTATAAACTTGGAACATCTTCTCAAAGTAACAGAGCCATGACAAATTTCTAGCAAGAACACGTTATAAACATTTCACAAAGCAACTTAGATGCGGCTTTTCAGGGGGGAAATGAATTATGGAGAGAGGGACGCGGGGAAGGGAAAGAGTCTTATAGTCACTCTCATAAAGTCCCCGATAATCCTCATCTTTCTCACTCCATTAAATCTTGGCTGAATTTTCACACTTGACAGCAAGTCAATTAAAATACTGTGGCTCTTAAAAGCAGAGTACATACCCTGGATAACTAAAACAAAAATGGGTAATGATTCAAGCTGTACTCTGTGACATTAAAAAGCACACAATATCCATCTCCTTTGAGGTTTCAACTGCAAATGCTAAACTTGTAGTTCCAGTCCCTTTTACTCGGTAGACGTCTAGATTTACATCTTCCTGCTGTCTTCCGGATTTCCTACCGTCAATGACATCTTGTGCTGGTGTGAAATTCAGAAAATGTTTCACTTTTCAAGTCTTGCCAGTGTGCCTGCAGCTTTGTTTTGGTGGTGCCTCAAAACGCTCAGCTAGTAAGTACTTCCCACTGGCTCTCAATGCTTCCCACTATAAGTACTTCCCACTGGCTCTCAACACTTCATAGGACTCAGAAACTTAGCTCCAAACATATGTAACAACTGCTGCATATTTAGAGGCCAACATGGGTTCTCCTCCGTGGTTACTTGAAATGGATACAATGGATACAACTATCATTTGAAAGAAACAACTGAAAGAAATGATCAAAGGCAAAGAGCTTTGTGATAATTTGCAGGCTGTTCAATTAACATTATCATACAGGTAATAAAACAGGAAAGCACTTACATTCGAACTCTGAAAAGTGTTTACAATATTCCTTGCATTTGATATAGCGCCATATCACGTCGTAAAGACATCTCAAAGTGCTTCACAGAATATACTGTAAAGGATTGACTGTATTTGTGGGTGAAATGCAGCACCCAATTGCGCACAGGAGTGTCCCTCAAACAGTCTACTGTGAAGTGTAGTGACTGTATTTATAAGGCAAACACCTTATCCAATTTGTTCACAGCAGCATCTCACAAACAGCCCTGAAGTGAATGACCTATTTTGTATTTGGAAAATTGTTGGGCAGCAGGAGAAACTTTCTTTTTGAATAATGCCATAGGATCTTTAACATCCACCTGGATAGGCAGGAACTCAGTTTAATATCTCATCCCAAGGACATCTCCAACAATACAGCACACCCCCAGGACCGCACGAAAGTGTCAGAGAACATTTTTCTCTCTAAGCCAACTTCGCCTGCCCAGAGACTGGGACAATGAAGCTAGGATCCAGGCTGATCAGCATTGATAATGCTGGTGTGTGTGTGTGTGTGTGTAATAAACTGATACAGAAAGAGACCTCCTGGAAGAGTCAAAAGGCGATGTCTAATCTACATATAATGCTCAATTTAGTGGCTCTTGAACAATTGGAGACCTTGCTTAAGTATCAATTTAAAAAAATGCTCCAAAGAAGAGTTTCGCAGAAGAGATTCCAGCCTTTGAGTACTTAACGTGATTGCATTCTGTGATATATGCACAAATCTGGGTGATCATATCCTGCTCTTTAAAGGCCCACTGAGCAACAGCACAGGGTAGAACAGGGTCAGCCAGAAAGGAGTTCTGAAAGACTTTGCATCCTCATTATCAATTTGTAAGGTATACTCTGTTCAACAGTGGACAGTGGTGTGCTGTCTGCCATCAATTATACACTTTATTAAGATGAATCTACATCTGCTTCAGAAATTAAAAATATATGTGAACCATGTAGGTTCTGTCGGGCTTACTTCATGGTTCCTTTCGCTTTTTCTCATACAAGAAAACCACCAACTACAGTGCAGGGCTATTGCAGTAAATACTATGCCTAGAGGGTTACCGAACTGACAACAAGGCTGCTCCAAGAGAAATTAGTGTGTGATTTTTTTTGCAATGGTCACCAATGGTCTGCAACTCAATATTGATTTTGGTTTTTGGTTACCCAGTCTTCTGGACTCTCGTTTAAAGATCTTTAGTATTTAAATGATTCCTCTGGCTTTTCACATTATTGCAAGGTCTGCAGTAAATACAGATTTCATTGCACCCTTGAGCTCAATTTATTTCTTTATAAACTAGCCATGTTTTCACCCATTGAGGCAGACCTGTTTCTGACGTCTGCTGGCAATGGACACTGCTTTATTCCCCACTGTTCATACTGATGGAGATCTATTCCATGCTAAAAATATGACCTTTCAAAAATTAGGGCCGCGTGCTTAAATAACGGCAAAGCTTGCGAGAAGCAGCTGGAGGGCTTGATCGAGATCCCTTCGACAATGAGGCCTGGCTAAGTTATACACAATATGATAGCCCAATTAAAGTTTGAATTTGAAGAAGACATTGTAATTCCTCAAGGCTAAACACACGCATTTCTTTTCCTGCTGACACAACCAGAAGCAGAAACACCATTATCATTAGGAGGAAAATATATAGTAATATATATATATAGAGAGAAAGCCTACAGTTCTGATGTTGCGATTAACAGCGAGATGCAGGCGCTAAGTAAAAATGAGCCAAGCACTAATTATCACCATGTGTCACGTTTGAAAAATGAATACAAAAATACAGCAGCAATTTTCTCAGTTGAAGTAAGAAGTGGTGCTGCTTCTCTCCATGGCTGCTTCTCAAAACTAATCCAGAGAAGGAAAGCTTTGGGTGAAGTTAACCGCTTGTAGCACTCTATTTAGGCTAACATAATGAACATGGCATAAACTTTGAATAAACGTGGAATAAAATAGTCACTGCAGCGCAACACGGTCCACATTCACACATCTTCCAGGTGTACTACTCAGTCCCATAATCACAGCAAAAAATTATTGTACTCGATACTATGCCTGAAACATCAAAACAGCCTGAAGCTCTTCACAATGAATTGCTGGGTGGGTGTAGTGACTGTGAATTTGAAGGGAAATGTAGCAGCTAACTTGCGCACAACAGGGTCCCACAAACTGGCATGAAATGAATGATGGTTAATCTTTAAAGTCCACCTCGACCAACAGTTGGGAACTTGGGTTTGTCTCATCTGACCGTTGGTAATTCTGACAATACAGCATCCCCCACCCCCCCGTACTACACTGAATGTCAGTTTGGACTTCAAGGCTTGAACCAACATGGGGCTTGAACCCACAATTTCTAACTCAGTGGTAACGCTATCAGCTTAGCCAATTTGACACCTACATTTACAGCACTGTGGGAAGTAGTCAAACATCTGTAATTTTCTCAACACTGATCCCTGAAATACCTTGGCAAGCTCCTTTTATGAGATCTTGGCTGCCTCCTCTGATTCCACAGTTCCTCTTAGCTTGTCACTATCTTGCACTTAGTCTGCAAATTCAGATCATTTCCCTATACGAGAAGCATAAATCCCAGCACTAATCCCAAAAGCACCTTATTCAATACCTCCTTACATTTTGGCCTAGCTCCCTTTATAACTAACTATTCCCCGCTTCCTTCTCTTCAGTCAATTACCAACCCACGTTCATGTCTTACCCTTGATATCTTATCTTAACGTTAACTAATTCTGTATAATCACACTCAGCCGAATGGTCATACATTACCAAGCTTTGCAACTCTTCCTTCCTTCATCACATTTTAAAGTACTCGGGCATGCACTTGTCCTGTCTGTTCTGCACAATATTTTTGAATCAATAAACCTTGTATAGCGCCGCGCCGTCTATGTCAGTAAGCTCATCCTCTGAACTTTACCCATCTAGAGTTGCATTTTGCAGCTTTAGCTGCGTACTTGCCGCAGTTCCCAAAGTCAGATTGAATGTTAATGTGCAATGGTCACCTCGTGATTCAATTCATTCTGCTCCAAGAATAACGTCTGGGTCACTGACAAGAACCAAGTCAAGGAGAGAGCCATCCTTGTGTGCTCCCTGACGAGGGAGCCAGGAAGCAATCATCCATTGCAGTGACAAGCTCAGAGTGCTTCCCACTTGGGTATTCCTGGTTTATGTTGGCTGCTTAAGGTGCCCTGGCTGCTACTAACTTGTTTTTCTCACATATGCTTTTAACATTGTCATAGAGCGACGATTTATTGTGCCCACTTTGGCCAGTTGGCTTGTAGCAAACATCAAATGTCCCATACCATTGTGGTACACAAGAATTCACAAGGAAGCACCCATCATTTAAGTAACATTAGTCATTTATTTTTGTTAGTACTTCTGCATATGAGGATTATTTTTAACAAAGGTTTCTGATTGGAGCTGTCCTTACTGCCCAACTTAATGGCCGTGGATTGACCGGGATTTAACTATACAAAATATCAGCGGAAAGCCAAGCTAAGATCTTCTCCTTGCATTATTGCCTTTGAATCCTATTTTTTTTGATAGTAACATAATTATTATTCAGTTCTGAACCATCCTGCCATACAAAATGGTTTTGTAAACAGGTTTTTGGTCCAAAATGAAATTTAAGGCAAGCGCACGCTCTCTGGGATAGGTGTAGGTGTGAGGAGTACACAATTAAACAATCCAAATGCAATGCTGCCAGACAGGTCAGCAGGGGGTTTGCATTTAATATGAGTGGCCTTGTGCTTCAATAATCTGCTTAAAATTATCAAACTTCAGAATGATGCTGATGAACGTGTAGCTAATTAGCTACGAAATTGGGTCGTGAAGGCTGTAAATTAAGAGTGAATGATAATGGTCTAAGTTTTGCCTCAAATCCGAAGTCTTTGAACTTGGCCACTTCATTCTCTCCCCTCCTCCCTGCTCAGTGTCCAACCCCATCCCTGTGAAGCGCTCTGAGACGTTACCCTACGTGAAGAGCACTCTATTAATGCAAGTTGTTGCATTTATCGAGTACCATATTTGGATCAGGTTCCCACATGCTTATCCCAAATCCACAATGGAAAAAAATACTGAGAATATAATATACCAAAAAAAATCAATGGATAAATCTGTCCACCCGTTTAATTGAAGGCAGATTAAAACTAAGCAAAGGAACGGTGGCACCGAGACACAGTGAGTTGCTGCTCTGAAACTCAAGAGTCAGAGGATGTGGTTTTGTTCCAGTAATTCCCTGGAGTCGATTTGGTTGGGATATTGGAGCAGACACAGAGCATCACAAGGAGCATGGGGGAAATTTACTTTAAAAATTACTCCGCAAGATTGGTAAGCAGGAGCACTATAGCTGGCATCAGTGACACTGAGGGGGGGGGGGTAAGTCAGTTCACGTTTCCTACTCCCGACGGAAAGGAAAGCTGAATACCAATATACACCACTCTATTAGCAACAAGCATCTGAAGGACTGTGACATTCACAATCATCTGTTTTTTTNGCAAGGGCTGTATGTTTTCAATACCCAATGGGTACAAAGCCTGTAGAATTAGCATACTATTGCAGCAGCCACGTTGTGTCACAGCGTGAGAGACAGATGAAACAGGGACAGGGCACAGAGATGCATCGAAATCCATCGAGAGAAAGAATGAGATGCGTATGAACACAGTGAGAGAGAGAGTCATACACCTACACATATACAAATAAAGTGCGAAAGAGAGGTGAGCACAGAGAATAACACAAATAAAACGTGTCTCATATATTCCCCAGAAGAACTGGAAGCAACACATGCCTTTATAGCCAGGATTTTTGTAAGGGGGAGGGAGATCCCTCCAGTGGCTCATGAAGATCATGGTGTCACAAAGGATTTGAGGAGGTAATATAAATCTAATCTATTACTCCCTCTGCTCCTGAAAGAGATGTCACAGCTCATCTTGTGGTGGAAAGGGGGCATTAAATAGGACTCGGCCGTTATTTTGAAGGTGCAAACCTGAAATATTACCACTTCAATTTTTCTTTTCTTCACTTGATTTAATTTTAGTTTTTGTTTTTAAAAACAAAATGGGGTGTACAGTGCTCCAAAACATAACCATACGTGAAGAGCGTTGTATAGATGCACATCGTTATTCTTCTTGTTATTTTAAACTCCCAAGACAGCAATTGATTGATTTGATGTTACCAATGTGCTGCTTTGTAACGAAAACCAGTCTAGCATTTGTTCCAAAGTGCATTACAAAAATGATCAGCTTTGCAAGTCCGGGGTTGGGTAGAGATGTGAAGTTGATCGTACCAACGTCACCTTAAAATGGTGAAATATTAAAATGAGTTGCATGGATTATTTACTAAAACATGACTGTTTGTGGGACACTGCTGAGCACAATTGGCTGCTACATTCCGTCCACAAAATATACAGTCAATTCACTTTACAATATATTCTGTGAAGCACTTTGAGACATCTCAATGCTGTGACAAGACTCTATATCAGATGCAAGGATTCTTATTATTAAAACACAGTATAAAGGATAAAGATTATCAGAGTTTTTTTTTAAAAAAGGCATACTCTGTCTCTTCGAGAGTTGGCATAGCAGGAGAAGCAACTTGTTTAACGTCTATTATTGATTGCCAGCCACAAATGACAGAAATGAAGTTTCATGCAATATAAACACCTTTAGGCTGTTCACACAGTCACTGGGCAGGTTTCCTTTTTTCGTTCCACTCTTTACTCAAGCAATCAATCACTGTCATTTGGAGAGAACCAAAAGTCTAATTAACTGAAATGAATATCCAGTCAGGGAGAAAAAGATGAAAAGTGCAATAGAGTGAAGATAGCCTGTAGATATTAAGAGGCGTATATGCATGAGTGTTGAACAACACTCATTAGGAGGGTAAAAGTGCCAGAATGGCTGTCAGCATTTTCATCATGAAGTTACATGTGAGGATGCAATGATTGAACAACACAATTTAGATCCTTGTGTCACCGATTGGCAAATGAAAATGCTTTAAGGCAATCAAGCTTCTACGGGTGAAAAAGCCCCTGCAATATATTACAAACTTCCCCCTCCCCCTTCATTTTATTTATTTGTTTGTTTATTTATTTTATCCTTATCAAAATAAGCCAAAGCGCTTCACAGAATACTCTGTTAAGAGGTTCAACTGTATATTTTGTGGGTGAAACCCAGGCAGCCAGTTTGCGCACAGCAATGTCCCCCAAACAGCCATGGAGAGAGTGACCAATTTTATCTGGAGGATTGTTGACCAGGATACTGGGAGAAATTCCTCTTCTCTTTTCAAGTTGTGCAATGGGGATCTTTAATATACAACGAGAACAATATTTGTATAGTGTCACTCACACAGGGTAGTGTCCCAGAGCATTTGAAATATCCACCTAAACAGGCAGACTTGGTTTACCATTGTATCTGAATGACTGCACCGCCAATCACTAATAGACAGATATGGGAGGTTCAGGTGGAGTAAAAACATTGGCACAGACTAGTTGGGTTAAATGGTCTGTTTCCTTGCTTTAAAGTTTTATGTAATTATATATGATTGAATAACAGGATCCTCCTCTTTCATCATATGTATATTATGTTTTTTTTATCTATGTACATAATATATATAGAGAGATGCAAACCAACATCAACTGATGCTATTCCAGCATATTTTAAGTGTAAATGTCGAGTTTTACTCAAGTAATCAGTCAATGTCACTTCACGCCAAGCCATATTCATACTTTGCGATGGTAACCTATTAAAACTGAAGCATCGCCTTTCACAAGTCTACTTGTCAACCCAACATCAATTTCATGCACTAAAAATCAGCCAATTAGTCCTCCTCACGTGACGGGAGCTGACACTTAAACACGTATCTCAATCAATAGCTGGAATATTTGAATAAATTCACAAACGGAAATGATTGAAGACAAGTTTTTTTTATTGGATTATAAATTTCAACTTTTTTTTCAATGCAGAGAAACACATTCTCTATTTTCAGCGTGTAAAACCCCTCAGTGTACTCATTGTTACTCCACATTGCAGGAATCCATGGGTTTACTGATCCAATCAGAATTCTTCTGCAAATAAAGTTGGCATCATTCAGTCAACACTAAAATATACTTACGGGGCGAAACAGACAAGAGTTCCGCATATGTATGTCACCTATACTTAGACAATTTTCCATGTA
Organism: Callorhinchus milii; assembly: GCF_018977255.1. Lineage (NCBI taxonomy): Eukaryota > Metazoa > Chordata > Chondrichthyes > Chimaeriformes > Callorhinchidae > Callorhinchus > Callorhinchus milii. The sequence continues at coordinate 79,398,149 of NW_024704744.1, forward strand.
TGGAAGGGAAAGCACACTCTATCCCTGGAGCGATGTACACTACTTACCTAATTCTGGAAGAAAGTCTTTGCAACAGGAATACTGACTCTGGAGTGTGCAATGGAGTGCTGCTGGAGTTTAACCAGCTAAAACCGCATAGCTTCCTATTGATGGCACTGTCTAGCAAGCTTCCCGCTATTTCGCCAGCTAGAACAACAACTTGCATCTATACAGCCCCCTTCATGCGGGGTAGCATCTCAGAGCCCTGAACAACTGCGGAATTTGACCCTGTGCTGGGGAGAAAGGGGAAGTGACCGAGGACATAGTTGAAGAGGAAAGCTTTCAGGTGCGATCTGAAAACAGGCAAAGAGGGGATGAGGCAGGGATTTCTAGAGCTTCAGGAAGTAGCAGCTTAAGGTGCTGTCACCAATAGTGGAGCGGAGCAGTTGAGGGGTGTGGAGACCAATGTGCAGCATTAACAAGAGCTGAGTGGGAAGCATCCCTGCTACCCAGTTCCACTAGATGGAGCCTCCGTGGTAGCGTAAATGGCCAGGAAGAATACCCTACGCACAGAGGCTGGTGCTCACAGCATTCTGCTTGATCACTGTGTACCCCCCGAACCTCATCCTCTCAGCTGGAGCTGGATAGACAGCGATAGGACACAAATGAATAGTAAAGAGAGTACGCAAGGCCCCAACAGCCACCATCATCTGATTACCTACCAGTAAATAGGAACCCAATTATTAGTCGATTGATGGATCACTTTCCGGGGGTAATAATCCCACCCCACAAAAAATAACAACATTTGGGTCACTCAATCTGCGACTGTTTGTGGGACACTGCTGTGTGTGATTGACTACTGTGCTCTGCTCACAAAATACACAGTAAATCTACTTTACAGTTTATAGGAGTCCTGTAGCTCAGTGGTTAGAGCATTCGCCTCTCAAGCGAGAGACCTGGGTTCAATTCCCAGCAGGGCAAAACCTTGGGCAAGTTTCCTTACTCCGCACACCTGTTAATAATCCCTCAAGAAAAAAATAATTTGGTCATTCAATCCACGACTGTTTGTGGGACACTGCTGTGCGCAATTGGCTGCCGCATTTCGCCCACAAATATACAGTCAATTCACTTTGCAGTATATTCTGCAAAGCGCTTTGAGACGTCAAGAAGATGTGAAAAGCGCTATATCAAATGCAAGGATTACTATTATCATTATATTCCGTGAAGAGCTTTGAGACGTCTCAGCGACATGTTAAGGCGCTATACCAAATGCAAGGACTATTAATTATTATTGTTATTATTATCCATCTCTGGAATCTGTTGGCTGTGAACAACTAAGTTCACCAAAGCTACCTCTTGCTCGAGGCAACCAGGTCAACAACAACAACTTGCATTTATATAGCGCCCTTCACGCATCCCGGAGCGCTTGACAGCGAAGGAGTCTGACAACGGGCCAGTGAGGGAGGGAGGTGACCGTAAGCACGATCAAAAAGGAAGGTCTTTAGGTGGGATTTCAAGGTGGGGAAGGAGGGGGCAAGGCAGAGGGATTGAGTTCCAGAGTTTGGGGGCTTAGTGGCTGAAGGCACGGCCACTGATGGTGCAGCGGAGGGGACAAGGGACAAACGAGTGAGAGGATCTTGAAATCAATCCGTTCGGTGATTGGGAGCCGATGGAGGCTGGCAAGGACTGGCGTGGTGGGGGTATGGAGTTTTGTGCGGGTGAGTATTCAGGCGGCAGAGTTTTTAATTAAATCGATTCTGTGTATGGTTGAGCTGGGGAGACCAGCGAGGAGGGCGTTTGAAAAGTCAAGCCGGGAAATGACGAAGGTTTCGGCTGCAATGGTTGTGAGAGTTGTGATGGGGAGAAAAGTGAACTAAAAAAAACAAGCAGGGAGAGCAAAAATAGTTGAAATATCACATAGTGATGAAGAACTGCTAGTGTCTATAAAAACATGCATACTTTGCTGCTTTCAAAATAAATGTTGTTAAAGGATTTAATAAAATAAATATTTTAGAATTAGGGAGTTTACAGCAGAGGAGGAATCAATTTGGCCCATTGAGTCCGTGCTGATGCCAGCTCCCCTGCTGAGCTATCTAACTAACTTACCCTGCTCTTTCCGCCTACCTTTTAATATTAGTTGCCCTCAAACATTTATTCAATGCTCTTTAAATGCTGGAGTGGACTCAGCTTCAGCAGTCATTTTGGTAAGCCATTCCACATTCCAACAACTGCTTCTAACCTGTGGTGCTTCATCCACTAAATTAATTCTGATGGCTTGAAATTATCTACCAACAAATATTGACAGCTGTTTGTGGCCTATTAAGTAAATTGCCCCTCGAATTACAGCACACAACTGGAAAACAATGCACACTCTGTCACCACTGAAATCTTCATGTCATTGGAGTGAAATTTATGATGCTTGATAACTAGCGCAAGCAAAAGGATTATAAAGGGACACAAATTCGACAGCAACAATAATAATAATAATCCTTGCATTTGATATAGCGCCTCATCACGTCTACTAGATGTCTCGAAGCACTTCACAGAATATACTGTAAAGTGAAATGACTGTATACTTTTGTAGGTTAAACACGGCAGGCAATTGCGCACAGCAGTATCCCACAGACAGTCGTGGATTGAGTTACAAAACTATTGTTTATTTATTATTTTTTTGAAAGTGATGATAGGTCCCAGAAAAGCGATCTGCCAAACCGCCTGCTTACTGCTAGATGAACAGAGGCATGTGGAGTAAGGAAACTTGGCTAAGATTTTGGTCTACCAGGAATCGAACCTAGGCCCTCTCACTTGCGAGGTGAGTGAAGGCAATATGCATTTTATATAGTGCTGTTCACAAAGGGGAGAGTCTCAGAGCGCTTTCCACGAACAGGGTCAGACACCGAGCAAGGGAGAGGAGGAGGTGACCAGAGGCGCGTTTGAAGAAATAGATTTTGAGGTGGGGCTTAAAGACAAATAAAGAGGGGGGTGAGTCGGAGGGGTAGAGGGAAAGATTTCCAGCTCGTGGTCTAGGAACTAAAGGTGGGGCAGAGAGGGCAGGAGACATGGCCAAACAGAAAGGGAGAGCAGAGGAGTTGTTGGATAGAACATCAGAGAGATAAAAGGTATCAGGGAATGGAAGGATTTGTAGGTGATGGTGAAGACCTTGAAATCGATCCGCTGGGATTCAGTGGAGCCTTAGAGGGGACTGGGTGATGGGTGATGGATATCAGAGCTCATTCATTCATTCATTCATTCATTCCTGGTGTTAACACAACTGTCATTTAGGTGCAGCTTGCTGGCATTTTGAATTTTATTCTCCTCTCCACATTTGGTGAACGAGAGAAAGGGGGAAACGCCACATCTGATGCGTAGGAGAAGGAGGATATGGTGTGTGACAGAAGGAGGGGGAATACTACATCAGGTAATGCCAATGAAAGGAGCAGTGGGTTTAGACCCAGTATGGTGGCACAAGGTGAACGTTCACGGAAACCAACTTTATCCGACTGTTGTTTCTGATCTGTGACATTGAAATGCCGCTTTTGAGGCCCCAAAAATGAAGTTTCGCTCAGACCTAGTCACTGGGGCAGGGAAATTTCAGAGAGTTATCAATAACCAATGCTTTAGCAAACATGGTGAAATTCAACCATACTTTAGAACCAATAGTACTTGATTCGTTTCAGAGATAAGAGGAAGCGGCAGACAGATGGAGAGTATAAATAAGTTGAAGAGATGAATGGTTTCACAATCCCTGTCAGAAAGCATTATTGCCTTTTTATTTGCTTCCATTTGAAACGATGAAGAACTCGTCACAGAATATGATCAGTGGTTCAGCGGAAAACTGCAAATTTTATGCACTAAATGCCAGAGGAAATCCACACTACTCTCACCACTTATATTTCTTTCCAAAGAACCTAATTGTGCAAATTGACCAGGAATCCACGATGACTATAATTTCAATTTCAGGCTCAACTTTACTGGGATGACTCAATGATCTATGTTCTCTATCCCAAGCACGATATCCCAGGGATTTAATCTGCAAGTCCTTGAGGTTGAAATAACATAAACACCCTTAGGACATAATAATGTGGAGCCAGCAGACTAACTTGATCTTCTGAGGTACCTGGAAATGTGTGACAAGAGCAGAGAGTTTCTCCCAGAGCCCTGGCCAAAAATCCACCCAGATAAAATTAGCCATTCACTTCATGGCAGTTTGTGGAAACCTATGAATCACTTGAGACATTTCAACCTCATAGGCACTATATGAAATGCAGAGATTATTATTCTATTTACAATGACATTGCTTAAAAGGTAGAAACCTCACGAGTATTTGAAATAAATTAAAGACTGTACAATGTGCATTTTTCACTTCAATTATAATCGTTCAATTACAGTGATTGTTTCCCCCATTGTCTTCACAGAATATTGTAAAGTGAATTGACTGTATTTTGTGGGTGATTCGTGGCAGCCAATTGCGCACGGTAGTGTCCCACAAACAGTCGTGGATGAGTAATCACACACTTTTTTTTCTTCGCACAAACCCATGAAATGAATGACCAATATTTAATATGGGATTGTTGCTCAGGACACCAAAAAAAATCCTTCTGCTTCTAAATATTGCCTTGGGGTCTTTAACGTCCACAAAAACATACAGATTGGACCCCAGTTTAACATCTCAAACTGAAGGATGGCATCTCCGACAACGTAGCCTCTCCCAGCACCGCACTGGAATGCCAACCTAGACTGGGAACCCATAGTCCTGACATGGGGCTTGAACCCACAACCCTTCTCTCAAGACCTTTCTCTTCAACCGTGCCTTCAGCTCCCCTCTCGACTCTCTACCCCCTCCTCGCTCCCTCCCTCCCCTCCCTCCCCTCACCATTTCCCCCCTGCTCGGGTCCCGACCCAACTGTCCAGCGCCACGGACGTCCTCCCGACGTGAAAGGCGCTCTATAAATGCAATCATGTTGTTGTTGTTTTGATTCAGAGGCAAGATTGCTGCCAACCGTGCCTGGATGACACCAGAAAATATTACAGAATAGCATGTTGCAGACATTCCACAAGCAGTGAAACGTGATGAGTATCTGTACATCAGGCTGGCTGGATACCTGATAAATGACAAGGTGACGAGTGGTTGTGTGCTGTCCCCTAAGAGTGGAGATATTTATCTTACGACCCTCAGGCTATGACATTTTCTATTTATAAGAATTTTAAGTTGAGACGGGGGAGAAACCTAATGTATTTTTCAGGCTCTTGTTAAGCCCAGGAACGTTGTTGAAAATTGCCCGTGTCACTTGATCATTGTGCGGTTACACTGGTGAAAATATCATTTTTATTTCCGCTGGCATTTCTCCATGCAAATGTTATGAAGTTAAATAATTAATGCTATTAGGAGTAAAAAGGGTATGACATGAGAACAAAATCCAAACTAAACATTGCATTGGTTTGAATGGCTAATTCCGATTGAATTCTCAATAGTCTTCAGGCCCTGTTATGAAGCAGTGGTTCAGGTCCATAAAATCAAGCCCTGCTGGTTAAACAATGGCCAGATTTGCGCTCAGCATGGCCCGGAAGCAGCCATGAACTGAGTGACCAATTTATAGCCGGGGGATTGTTGGCCAGGACAACGGGAGAAACTTCCTTCTCTTGTCAAGTAGTGCCACGGGATTTTTAACATCCATCCTGAACAGGGAGTCGGGACATCAGTTCAACGTCTCATCCGAAGGACAACTTGCAGAACATAAATGACAGTCTGCATCTGAGTATTTAAATAATATTAAAAAAATGACAAAATGCACAAAAGTATTCAAGTGCTAAAGCTTTTGATTGATGATTTATTTTTGTCATGTCATCATTAGTTTGGATGCAATTCAATTTTGCTTTGCACTTTCAACGCTTTAGGCTCATTCTACTTCATTTCATCATTCATTTTCAATTTGCTTTTGACTTTAAAAAACACAGAATAAATAATTTAATACCATTATGAAAAATCTTTAGCACAATTTACAGTTCTGGCCAAGCGGTTACTGAAGATTCCAGTCTCTGCTCAGTCTTGGAGTGTCATCAGAACTTATTTGATACAAGTCTGGCCTCAGTAATGATCACTCAAGCGAGGATTGTTTTCCAAGAGCCAAGAATCAGTCACATGAACAAGAAGGTTTAAAAAAACACCTCTGGAAAAGGCAGTGGTGAGCCACAGTGGGAGGAGTGTGTCCAGCGTTTGGCAAATTGTTGAATTCAGTCTTAACATTGAAACTGTTTTCAGTAGTTCTTAATAGAAACATACAAAAGAGCCGCTTCAAAATTAAGTCTGTATTTAAGACTTAACAATAATGACTTGCATCTAAACTGGGGTTGAGCCAAGGAGGTGAAGAGGGGAAAGATGACCGATGGTTTGATCAAAGAGTTGGTCTTGAGATGGGCCTTGAATAAGGTGAGGGAGGGAGCGAGACAGAGAGACAGTTCTTAGACTATCCTGTGCATTAATTTTGTTCTGAAATCATTCTTTCTCCAATTTCCTGGCACCTTGCTGCTTTTCCCTCCTTGACAATATCTGGGCGGAAACTAACCAGCTTTAAGAAGTGTGGTTTCGATCGAGTTACAGTAGCTTGCAGATGCCAGAAAGGGTGTACCACCAGGGTTTGAAAAATTATTCAAAACTCCAAAGCAAACAATAGGAAGAAGTCTGACATCTTCCATTTTCTCATTACTTAAGGGAACAGTTGTTTAAGTATTTATAAAGGTCATTCTGCTCTAATGGAAAAAAAACATAACAAAAATGTAAAATCCAAGGTACTGTCCACTCCATGGTGAGCTGCAAGCTGTATTTATAATGGAGAATGTAACTTAAATTTCACACAAATCTGACAACTTGTAGAACGCAAAGCAGGAGCAGAATCCATTAGTCAGTAAAGCCTTAAAAAACTGTTCCGCCTATCGTTTTCTTTGAACTTTTCAGCTCTGGACCTTTTAATCACTGAAATGTCATTTCGTACAACTCGAAGCCCGTCTACCCTTCATTCAACCTTTTGACTCAAAAAAGCTCAGTTGTCTGTCAACATGCAGAGAGAGAAAGACTCAGTCTAGTACTCCTTCAGAAGGCAAAGCTAGCAACAATTGTTTGCAAAATGTACTGGAGTGCTGGCATCATGTTTCAAGACTGCGACAAAATATACTTGCAAGCCTTGCATTGGGTATACCTCCTTTCACGTCAGGAGGATGTCTGAAAGCGCTTCGCAGGATATATTGTAAAGTCTCGTGACTGTGTATCTTGTTGGCAAACATGGCAACTAATTTGGGCACGGCAATGTCCCACAAACAGTCAATAGGTCAATGACTGATTTCAGATTGTTGGCCAGGACACCAGGAGAAACTGCTTTCTCTTTTAGAACAGTGCCATGAGATCTTTGACGTCCATCTGAGCAATGCAGTGCTCCCCCACCACTGCACTAGAATGTCAGGTTAGGCAGCGAAATACGGAACTGGGCGCTACTGAACTTCCTTTGATACATACAAGGCAGTTTCAGAAGATGAGAATGCACCGAACTTCACCAGAGCTGATACTTGCTGGATGGCGGAATCAAAAGAAGTCTTTCTTCCAGGGAAATGTTGGAATTTCTTCTTCCAAAGTAAGATAAATTACAGGTTTTTTTTTAAATCAGAAAAAAGATAATGTTTATGAGGAAAATATTTCAAATTATTCTCCCCTCCTCCGCCAAACACACACGTCACCACTGCTCCATTTAGAAGAAACCCAAATCAATATAAAATGCAGACTATGTTTATTGCTTCTGAAATAAAATTCAGAACAAGCTATCTTCCAACAAAGTGAATGCCTGGAAGCAAAAGGAAATCTGAGCCCTTGGATTGAAAACTGCGGCGTAAAATGAGGAAAGGGCTGTGCTGACACTGACGGGAGCCACGCCGAGGGGCAATTACTGTTTTTGTGAGGACTGTTTCTGTTTTTNGGGTAGGAGACAACAAATGCATTTTGCAGTCACTGCCACAGAAGCCTGTGGGCACAATTATCTCATCTCTCTGAGCAAAAGCCTGTCTCAGCACATTGTAGGAAAGGTGCAAGAAACTGCAACCCAAAGGCCGTGTTAATGATACTTAATGTAAGACAAACAAACATTCTATATTGATAAATGAGTTTTTCTGTATTAAGTTTAGGACTGTGATGTTATTATACAATTAGATTGAGATCAATGGGATTGAATTCCAATTCTTTTTGCACGCAGAACATTAAATCAATGACAGTTCTCCGTCTGTCTGGATCTCCCATGCCAGCTTGGCAGAGAAACAGATTCCCCTCTCACCCACAGAGTCTGATCCCATTGGACAAATTGACTTTCGAAGCTAAACTCAGAGAAAGCATCTCAGCATTCAAAATGTTCAATGTATTTGTGTGTCAGACTGACTCAGTTAGTAGCACCCTCACCTCTGAATCAGACGGCTGGGGTTTCGAGACCCATAATAATAATCACTTGCATTTGACATACGCCTTATCACGTTATTGAGACGTATCAAAGCGCCTCACAGAATATCCTGTAAAGTGAATTGGCTGTATATTATCGGTGAAACGCGGCAGCTAATTGCGCACAACAATGTCCCACAAACAGATTTGGATTGAGTGACCAAATTATTATTATTTTTATGAAGGGATTGTTATCCCCCAGAATACGTACTCCCCCAATTAACTAACAACCTACTTAGGGTTCCTACTTACTGCTAGATAAACAGAGGTGTGTGGAGTAAGGAGACTCGCCTAAGGTTTCGCCCTGCCTGAAATAACATTATAACATGCCCTGGTACTGTCTGTTTATGGATGATAATACTATGAGTGCTATATACAGGAGGTGCAGTACATTCCTGGTGCTGACTGGCTTCCTGCATGTAGCACAAAAGGCTGGAAGTGATGGTGAGTATTGACTGCCATGTGTCACCTCACCTGAGCAACCATTGTTCATGTCTGTGAGTGTTGTCAAGGTACTCAGCTTTGGAGGTGGGGAGAGGAAAGAATCATAGGCTGGTCCTCACTTACATTCCAGCAGATTACTGTCTAGTGATCTAGAGACAGACAATTGTCTGAGAGCATCAGACCAGGAATCAAACCTGCAATCTCTGATCTCTATAACTTGGTGCTAAACTGAGTGCTGGCTTTATCCACCAGGTCATTGGGGAAATGGAGTGTGGTAATATTGCCTGGCCAGGTGCCATCATGTTGCCACCCCAGCAAAAAAAAATGTGATAAGTGCTGACCCAATTACTTCAACTAGTTGTTGCCCTACATAAATCATCCGTTTTCACTATGCTATATAGAGCACAAACCGTTTGGAGGTCTGAATTTCCCAGTTAGCCTACATCACAAAAACACCCTCCAGAATAAACAAGAGTTTTAAAAATAACCGGTGCAATTTATTGTATTGATTGCAACCCCCCCCTTAGGTAAGGGCTAGTTGGATAAGCAGGATAAGCTTGCCAGGCAGCATTCGCACTGGCAATGATATAGCTGGTTAAATTCCAGCATTCACAATCCCCATTGCACAATCTATGCAGTCCCCAAGTTTTGGTTCTTGCCACTGGAGTGTGAGTGTGTGGTGCATTTGCATGGACAGTGGTTAAGGACAGCATCGAACCTGCCTGCTTGTGTAGCACCTCCGCCCCCCCCAGCCTCACCACTCCCCGTCAAATAATCTGCTGACATTCTCAAGTTTACAGGTAAAGAAGGACAAAATGCCCAGGATCTGCGCAATTGTTCCACAGTGGAACAAAAAGGAAATCAAATGTATTCAAAAGAGGGTAGAGGAGAAATCAGAGGAATAAATGGGTTGAAGGGGAAGAACTATTCTCCCTAAATCTTCTAAACTGATATCAAAGAGAAATTCGGTGCAAAACGCTATGACTGAGCAGCATCATGGGTATGGGACTGAGATGTAAAGTTGCATCTAGAATAAGGAGTCTTTGTTTCAAAGTCATTTAACATTGTTTTCATTAAGGCTGAGGTTGCAACTGAACACTGGATGTTCAAATCAAACATTTTATTCCTTTCTGCTTATCTTTATGGTTCTAAATTCTTGGTTGGAAAAAATAATCTAGGGATAAAAAGACAAAATGTTGCATATAGTTCATCAAATGAAATTAAGCAACAATAATGGAGCGTGCGTGCACTATGAGTGAATAATGCATGTCAAGATTAGTTTGGGCATGAATGTCTGAAGTAATCCTAAAATGCATTATTCAACAAAAGTGCTCCTGTTCAGGTGCACGATAGCTATTACACAAATGCATGTATCATCTCCCTTCAATCAGTTCAATATTAACATCAATATTTGATACAGTTTTAAATTACAAGAGAGACCTATACTGTGCTCAAGGAATTCACTACAGTTAAAGTTGATGTTGTAATTATTTAGTAATCAAACAAGTCTTTGCTGCTATCAAATATGTACAATCCCATCAATTCCTCGGCTTGTCTGATCCTCTACACGCTTGGTATCAGCCTGGATCAGTTGGTAGCACTCTCAAAACATCTCTTCAAAGAAACCAGGTCATCAGGTCACCCCAAAGGGAGGGAAAGGACTCAAGAACGGAGTTCAAGGGAGCAAAGACAGGAAAGCTGAAAACTCATCCATCCACGTCCCCACAACCCAAAACTTTCTTCCAAAAAACACTTTTTCTTGGGCACTCTCTCTCTGCCTTCAAAACACCCTTAAAAAGTATATCCTATAAAAGTAAAGTATTTGGTGAGTGAACCCACTTAAAATCCCCTCCTCAACTCAATGTTTGGCAATTCCCATTGTCCTTATGAAGCTCTACAAGGGTAAGAGAATGGTAATTCAAGTTTTCAGCTCTACGTCCAGATGTCAGATGTGAGCACTCTTGCCTGTGAGTCAAAAGATTGTGCATTTAAGCCCCACTTCAGGCCTTTGAACTCAGTCTAGGCTGACATTGCAATGAAGTGCTGGAGGTGCACTGCAGTGTTGGATGCAGCACACCTCCAGCATTTTGGATGAAATGTTAAATTGAGGTCCCATCTGTGCCTGTTCAAAGATCCTTTGGCACCGTTGGAAAAGAGGAGTTTCTCCCCTAGATAAAATTTACAAAGGTTTGCAAAAAACATATAGAGCATTCAGCCCAACCATTCCATGCCATTGTTTATGCTCCAAATGAGTCTTCACCCATTCCTTACTCCCTCCCATACTCTTCTATTCCACTCTCTCTCTCATGTGAAGGTCTAGATTCTTCTTGAATGCATTTTCAGTCATTCATTTTGTGGCTGTTTGTGGCACACTGTTGTGTGGACCAACAAATACAGTCACTATACTTAACAGTAAAATCCCATGAACACGAAGTGCTTTAAGACATCTCGATGACATGATAAGGCGCTATGTCAAAAGCAAGGATTATTATTTATCAAAATACTTTCCAATAAATGGTACATTACAGTAATGTTTCAACAGAAAAGAATGATGAGTAGAGGGCAGACACTGATCAGAAATCCATTCCACATTAATGAGTCTTGAATTTCTTAACAAACAAAACTGCACTGGAACATTATTTGCTGGAGGAAATTACAACCTGGCTCCTTAAAATGAAGCCAATAAACGAGCTTGAAATATATTTACATCTGTTAAATAAAATATGCCAACCGTTTACTGATTAAAATTCAGCAAGATGGCTATCGGGTGTGTGAGATAGTTCTTCGAATTGCAATCTGAATAATGCAGGTCGGCGAGAGAATTCAGTGCCACAAATAAAAGACAGCAACATTCATGATTATGTTTAATCAAGAGGATTGTAATGAATATTTAGCACAGGCTTGTCACCATGAGTGAGCAAATCAAAATTTTTAATGTGGGTCTAGATTAAACCTGATCACAGGAGTCACATACTAATGGAGTCAGGAGTTCAGTTAATCACACCGTGTAAGATCAAAACTTTCAAATCTCACCAAATGCCAATGCTGACACCTCAAATCTGCAGTGGATATTTACCAGCCATTTTTCTACCCTTCCAAAATGCTGAACATTCAGCCTCTCAACTTGGCTCATTCTGCAGCACTGTGGCCTCAGAATCAGAAGGGATTGAGTCCCAAGAAGAGACTCTGAACTGACAGTCCAGGCAGATGCCCGGGTGCAGTGCAGCGGTGTTGTCCTCCTGATGAGACGTTAATCCATGTTTCCCTCTGTCTGTTCTGGTGGATGTTAAAGATCCCGTGGCAGCATTTGAAAAGAGAAGGTAGTTTCTCTTCCCTTGTGTCCTGCCCAACATTCCCACAGGTAAAATTGCTCATTCATGTCATGGATGTTTGTGGGATGTTGCTGGATGACAACTGGCTGACCTGCTAGCCAACAAAGTACACTATAGTTTACAGTAAAACCCTGTGAAGTGCATCCTCACAATGTGAAAGATGCCGTTTCAAAGGTAAGGATTAGGGATTCTTCTTCAATGACAAGACATTTCATATTAAAATGTACCAATGCCATAAAATACATAATCAATCCACTTTACAATAAATTCTGTGAAGCACTTTGAGACGTCTCAACGATGCGATAAGGTACCATATCAAATGCAGGGATTATTATTATTATTAACGCAGACATCATGATATAATAAAATGCTATCCATTAACTAGGTAAAGATTGTTTCCTGGGAGCAGGGACTCTTCCCACTAAGTGCTTTCAAAACTGACTAAAGCTGGAGAACTGGAATTAGGTAAGCGTTGTGTGTCTCTCCGGGGAGAGAGTGCGTATCTGTTCCAGGCCCAAGAATTGCCATATGTATGTGACACTCATGGAACTCTCAGTCTGGTTTGGATACTCTTTACCGTAAATCCTGTGAAGGGCTTTGAGACGTTCTGAAAGGTGCTATATCGAATGTAAGGATTATTATTCATCCTGTGCGAAAAAACCTAATGTAAGTGCACTTTCTTGTTGCTGCAACAATCTACTCTCAACTATTTATTTTTGATTTGCAGATGCTTGGAACGAGACAAGGATTTAAATGCTGGAGAGGATGCTCAGAAGGGGATCGTTCAATATGCCCTCGGATTATTCACCTCGCAAACTAACAGTGGCACACATTAATTGCTACTTCCACATGTATGCAGATGACACCAACTGTACCTCTCTGTCTCTACCCATGACTCCAGGACTACTGTTGTGCTCACAGAATGTCTGTCAGACATCAAGTCCTGGATGAGACCTAAGTTAAGACCGAGGCTCTCCTGATTAGCTCAGACGCTGACAGCATCACCATCCATGGTTGCACACTCCATCTTGCTAAGCCGGTCCGGAACCTTGGGATCTTGTTTGACCCTCGACTATCCTTTCTACCACACATCTGTGCCTTGACCCGCTCTGCCTTCCCCCACCTCCGCAACATCACCCGTCTCCGCCACTGTCTCATTTCGCAGGCCGCCGAAACCCTTATACACGCTTTCATTACATTGAGGCTTGACTATGCAAACTCTTTGCTTGTCGGCCTCCCCAACTCCTCCCTCCATAGGCTGCAGATCATCCAGAACTCTGCAGCCCGTGTCCTCTCCTGCACAAGGCTCCGTGACCCTATCACTCCCATCCTCGTCCGACTCCACTGGCTTCCCATCACACAGAGGATACAGTTCAAGATCCTGGTACTCAACTTCAAAGCTCTCCATGGTCTTTCGCCCACTTACCTCTGCGACCTCCTAACCCTGTACCATCCTGCTCGCTCCCTCCGCTCAGGGGGCTCAGGCCTGCTCACAACCCCCGTCTCGCTCGCGCCACTATCGGCAGGCGGGCCTTCTGCCACTCTGCCCCCAACCTCTGGAACTTCATTCCGCAGTCCCTCAGCGTTGCCCCCTCCCTTACCACCTTCAAGACCCATCTCAAGACTCTCCTCTTCGACCGTGCTTTCAATCTCTCTGCTTCCCCCCCTGCCCTCCATCCTCCCCGATCCCGACCCCCAGCTCGGGTCCAAAACTCTGTCTACCAGTGCTTTGGGACATCCTCCCGACGTGAAAGGCACTATACAAATGTAATTTTGTTGTTGTAGTCAGAGCTTACCTCTTGACTCATAAGCACGTCATTACACTTTTGCAAAGCACCGCATCCTGTGCAGATTAGAATAATGTAGGATACAGTATGTATATTAAGCAGCACAAAACAAATAATAAATACACTTAGAATTCACGCATTTGCATTACCATAAGCTCACCGTATCTTGTATAAGTCTCACTGGAGTACTGAACTGGTATTTGAGTAGTGATTACTTAAGGTAAACGAGCATGCGTTTTGTTTGTATGTTAGGTGGCAGAACAACAGTTGCTTGTTAAGAGTTCAAAACAACTCTACAACCAGATGCGTCTTGCAAACTCTGACTGAGGTCCTGCCGGCAGTAATTTGCATTGGGTACCAAGAGGCAAGCTGACGGTCGCTCTTCAATCCTCGGTCAGAGCAGCTTCTAAATATACCATGTCCCAAACAAACCAGGATAGAAATCATTAAAGAATGAAACAGATTACTAGCAGCGTAGAAAATAACTTGAATGCTGGAAAGTTCTCAAATTGCTTCACGATAATAATACTTGCGTTTGATATTTTGCCTTGCACATCAGGAGGACGTCTCAAAGCCCTTCACAGGATATACTGCAAAGTGCAGTGACTGAGTGTTTTGTGCACAAACAGTAATTACAAGCTGAGTGACCGTTTTTGTAGGCAAACAGAACAGCCATTATGCAGGCTGCAAGGTCCCACTGACTGCTGGAAGGTGAACACCGATTATTCTGGAGGATTGTCAGCCAGGTCGAAGGGAGAAATTTCCTTCTCTTTTACCAGTGTCGGGGGCTACCATGCTGAGGCTACTAGTTAGGGTTAGGGGTTCGGGTTTCACGAATATGCAGTGCTTTGTTTCCTTCGTATAACTTGGATGCTACGTGAAAATAATGTACACTGCCTGACCAGGTGCTTCAAAACCAGCTCTGAAGTAATTCCAATTCATTATATCAATAAATGTTATTGTAAAAATTCATTGTTTATCTGGTTTTACACTTCCAGGTGCAATAATAACCTTACTTTGAATATAGATAGCACCTTATCACTTTATCAGAATGTTTCAAAACTCTTTGCAAGATTTACTGTTGAGTGTAGTGACTAGGCCATTTTGTAGGCAAACGCAGCACTTTGAATGACCAATTTTATTGTTGCGCCAGGTCAACAGGAGAAACTCCCTTCTCTCTTCGATTAGTACCACAGGATCTTTAACATCCACCTGAACAGGTAGACGGGACATTAGTTTAATGTCTAACCTGAAGGACAGCACCTCCGACAACACAGTGCTCCCCCACCACTGCACTGAAGTGTCAGCTAAGATTGTGAGGTCAAACTCCCGAACCACGAGTGATCTTCTGCCACCTCACCCGAGTTGCTATTTATCTTGTGTGGAGGTGGGTCAGTGACGATGGGAAGGTTTTTTTTTAGGAAGTTTGTATAATGAGGAACGGCAGTCCGACAGTAGATATATATATTTTTCCCCACTTTGTTTAGCGTGGGTTTAGCGTAAAGTTCCCTGGACTAGTACACTGAACTAGTGTGACATTTCTACTTCCTGCACCAGGCATCCTTGATGCCTCCCAGAGAAATTACCAATTAAGTGTCGAACTGTGACTGCTTCCATTAGGAACGGGGTTAAAAGTGCCACAACTCATTTCAGTTCGGACTGTTACACCCGACAGAGAGAGAAGAGCTTCGTCCCATCAGCCTGGGTTGAATTGTAACCCTGAAGTGAAAAGGACTGTATGCTAACCCACTGTGCATCATAGTCAGTTTCTCCTTGGAACCCAGCGTGAAGTTAACCAATTATTGTAAATTGGTATGAAATTCAGATTGTGGGGCCTTAATGGATCCTTGCAGAACTCAAGCCACTGAAAGGGGCACGCACTGTCCAAATGAAAACAAATTGTGGTTGCGAAACAATTTTCTCAGCGGTTTCTGTACAAATGCTGTGGCAATTTAACTTGTGGCCATTATGAAAATGACACGCAGCTTTTCTCCGTCCAAGGTTTTGCCGAATACATTTTTTTTAAGAAAAAGAGGTAGAGTCCACTCTTGGCCCTCCGCCCTCCCCCCAACCCACTATGTTGCTGCGACGAAAAGCATCCTGAGCTGGAATGCAAGTCAGTAGGTATCAGGGGTAAAAGCAAGTCTGACCGTACTTTTCATTCTTCTACAGCCTAAAGGTAAAAATAGCCATGCTCTAAAATAGCATTATTATTATTATACTAATAATAATCCTTGCATTTGATATGGCACCTTATCGCATTGTCAAGATGTCTCAAAGCACCTCACAGGATTTTACTGTAAAGTCTAGTGACTGTTTATTTGTAGTGGAACACGGAAGGTCAATTTCCCCTCAGAAATGATGGTAAGTAGCCAATAGCCAAGAAGTACGTGACCAACTTTGTACTTTTCGCCCACAAAAATATAGTCAAACCACTCCACAGCATATTCCATGAATTGCTTTGAGACATCTCAACGGCGTGATAAAGTGCAATATCAAATGCAATAATAATAATCCTTGCATTTGATATAGCGCTTTTCACGTCTTCTAGACGTCTCAAAGCTCTTCACAGAGTATACTGTAAAGCGAATTGGCTATGTATTTTGTGGGCGAAACGCAAGGATGATTATTATTATATAAAATTTGCGCAGTCCCCATTTCTGTGTCGGGTTTCTCTCCACCCCCATCCCCTCCATCCTCCTGTTCCAGTTTTCACATCATTTAAAATGGCATTTGCGTTCTCCGTTTAAAGGAGTGCACTGAAGGCTCTCTCGGGCCCCCCTTCCGATCCCAGTGGCATTGCTGAAACTGACGCAGGCAAAATGGCGACCAGCCAACACTGCCATATGTGCACTGACGAGACCGAAGCAAACCAAATCACAGACCGCACGTACATCACCAGGTGAAATCCCCTCATATCTCTGCCATAGTGCACTGACCACACGCACAGCGTGTGCCATTTAAACAAGAGGAAGTTTTGCAGGTATAAAGAAGATGAAGTGCATGAATATCGATGCTATGTTTTCCCCTAGAGTCAACCGCGTCTCGGAAATCAGCACAGCCACAAGCTTGCAAGGCTATCAGTCAGTCCTATCAAATGATACTATATAAATCAGTCTTATCAAATGATACAATATAATGCAAATTTACATTTATGCAGCGCCTTTCATGTCAGCAGGATGTCCCAAAGCACTTGACACAGCTGGTTGGGGTGGGGGGGGGGGTGTGGGAGCCGAAAGATAACTTGGCAAAGAAGTACGTCTTGAAATAGTAAATAATTTGAAAGACTGGATGATAGGGAGAGCAATCAATATTGGCCGAGCTTGGGGGAATTCTTTGTCAGTTTAAGGCAGCATCTCGCAGGGAGTAATAAAGAAAATTCCATTTGAGGAGAAAGAAAGAAAACATGGTGGTTAGAAATTCAGCAGTGTGGTAATTGCAAGTTCCAATTCTATCCATTTTGAAGATGTATGTCTCTGTTCCAGCACAAGGCAAGTTACAATGCTGCGAGTAACCCAGGAAAGTTTAAGGCCACACTGGGCGGCTCCTGGCAAAGGGAGCCGTAAGAATTTCTATTGTTGCTGCCAAATGCTAGTGAAAGGCTTGGTCAGGCAGAGGAAAGAGCAATTTTGGTTTAGCTAATTGAATCCATATTTCATTTTCCACAGTTAAATCTGCTGTGACATACTTGTGACTGCTATTCCTGGGTAAATGTCTGACAACATATTTGAATGCATCTCAAAGGCATGATAGATCTAAACTAACCAATCTTAGGTAAGCAAACTCTGACAAACAGCTTTAGATGCCAGCCTGGTGCAAGTAGTTGAACTTCGGACTCCGAATCAAGAAGGTTGTAGGTTCAAGCCCCAGGTCAGGACTTTAAATTCACATAGTCTAGTTTGACAATCCAATGCAGTGCTGGGAGAGTACTGCATAGCTGAAGGTGCTATCCTTCGGATTAGACGTTAAACCGAGATCTTGTCTGCCTATTCAGGTGGATGTTAACAATCCTATTCAAAAAGAGAAGAGTTTCTCCCTGTATCTTGGCCAACAAAGCCCCAAATAAAATTGGTCACTCATTTCATGGTTGTCCGTGAGGATATTGGTGTGCACGAATTGGCTGCTGCCTTCACCTGCAAAACACACGGTCACAATGCTTTGCAGTAAATATTGTGAAGCACTCTGAGACGTCTTTCCAATGAGGAAGACTCCATATCAAATAAGGATTATTTTATTACTGGTCATATACTGAACTTCTGTCTCTAAGGCTTGAGCGTGAATAATAATAATCCTTGCATTTGATACATCGTCGAAAAGTGTCAAAGCATTTCACACGATTTTACTGTAAAGTGCAGTGATTGCGTATTCACAGGCGAGAGGAGAGTGAATCCAGTCACACAAGAGGTGACATTCTCCCTCATGAGATAGGTAGAACTTGGCTCGTGTTCCAGTGCCTGTAGATATACTGTATTGCCACTCTAGACCTGAGGATTTTTCTGTGCGTGTGTCTGACTAATGCAGTCAAACCCCATTACAACACGCTTTGTTATAACAGTTTATTCCCACGGCTACTCTCAATGAGAAGGTTGCTTTCGATGGACCTCCCAGTTGTGGCAGAGCAGGTGGGAAAGAAAGGTACCAAGAGAGTGTAGCTGAAAAAAGTACATTACATCAGTATTTGTAATGATTTTCCCAACTTCTCTGCCAAAAGGGGCTTTATTTTTTGGAAAATGAACAGCATTTTGGTGCAGTGGAGAAGAGAACAGCATGGAACGAACAGTCTCCAGATTAAAACACCATTTATCAAAAGGCAAGTAGTATTATTTCTTGACAGGAGCCCACGGAGGTTTTTTTTTCTTTTTTCTGAAATCTGCACGTCAGAAACAAAATCTCCCAGCTGTTGTGGTGCGGAGTGGCACCTAGAAGTCTGATTGAACAGGAGGGGAGAATGAATGAAGAGCGGACTAAAATTAAACACAAACAATATGCTTCTGTTCTGCATTGGGTGGAGCACCACATTCTGCTGCAAACACAGAGCCATCAATGGAACGACAAGGACCACAAAAGAAACATTTTTTGCTTTCATAATGACTACTTTTCTATGTATATATAAAATAGATCAGCCATCAGCCATCCGTAATTACACTGAACTCATGCCCGACAGTTAACAGGATCTTTCAGAACTGATGCCCGAATCTAAGATTTAAAAAAAACTATGGTTTACTTTCTACTTTCTTATGGTTTACGTGCTGATCAAAACTGCAGCATCCCGCTGACCAAGTATTAATAGAATGAATGTGGTGTAGCACAAAGCCATGCAGACCAGAGGGTTGCAGTTTGAATTTCTGCCTGTGCTACGTTTGCTGATCTCAGCTGGAGAAGCAGGGTTAGGGAGAGAAACTCAGCCAGAGAACCTGCTCCTGAACCCTATTGTGAGGCCTTCTGAAGCTAGAAGGTGTGTGTGAGGATGTTGAGAATCAGGCTCAGATGTAATACCCCTTGTAGTCTGATAGCCTTGTGGAGTCAGAGGAGAAAATGTAGCCAACAGTATATAATAATCCCTGGATTTGAAATAGCGCCTTATCACATCTAAAAGCGTTTCACAGATATACTATCAAGTGGATTGACTGTGTATTTTGTGGATGAAATGTGGCAGCCAATTTGTGCACAGCAATGCTCCATAAACAGCCATGGAGTGAGTGATCAATTTTATTTGGGGGATTTGTTGGCCGGGACACCATAAGATGTTTAACGTCCTCCTGAACAAGCAGACAGGACTTTGGTTTAAATGCTACTAAATCACTCTTCAATAACTTTTAATGGAAACTATATGCTCAGAGGTCAGGAGAAACAGTTTGTGTTTTCATCAGGTTGATATCAGTTTGTATCAGGTTAACAAGGCCATAAAAAGGCAAACCAAGGGTTGGGGCATATTTTTAGAGGGATAGAATGGAAAGCAAGGAAGTTATGCTAAACTTATATCGAACTAGGTTAGACTGCACTTGGGAGTACTGTGTAAAGTTCTGGTCCTTACATTAAAGAAAGGATGTAGAGGCACTGGAGAAAGTGCAAAGGAGATTTACAAGGATGATACTGGAACTGCGAGGTTATACCGATCAGTAACGGCTGAACAAGCTCGGACTCTTTTCTCTTGTAAAGAGAAGGGTGAGGGGTGACCTAATAGAGGTCTTTAAAATTATGAAAGTTTTGATAGAGTAGACATAGAGAAGATTTTTTCACTTGTGGGGGGAGGCCAAAACCAGGGGCCATAAATATAAAATGGTCACCAATAGATCAAATAGGGAAGTCAGAAGAGTGGTGGGAATATGGAACTTGCTACCACAAGGAGTAGTTGAGGCAAATAGCACAGATGCATTTAAGGGGAAGCTAGGCAAGTACATGAGGAAGAAAGGAATACGAGGTGATGCTGATAGGCTTAGTTGAGGAGACGCACATGGAGCATAAACACCGGCATTACCCAGTTGGGCCGAATGGCCCATTCTTGTGCTGTATATTGTATAATTCTATGTTTGATGAAATATCTTGCTGACGCTTGCAAATTAAGGTTGTGTCTTTGGGTGAGGTATCGAAGTGCAGGCAGTCACTTGTGGAGCAGTTATGAGTCAGCATCTTCAGAAATGAAGCACAAGAAAAATGACAAAAACTAAAAAAAGTTAGGGCTTAATTAACAAAAGAAAATCGAAAAAGCTTCCCTGGCTTTTCAAGCATTTTAACAAAGCTTACAATAATGAAACCTGTGCTTGTTCACAGATGGCGTGTGGGTGGGACAGCACGCTAACTAATAGGAGACCTTCTTCTCACTAGTGGGTAACAGGCTGCCACTGTGTGAGGGAGACAGCAGTCTGGGAATGCTGAAACTCGGGTCACCAGTTCAGCAAAACTCAGCTCGTTTTGAAGGCAAAACGAACAACTCTTTTCATATACCTATAGTGGCTCTGAGCAGGATTCAGACAACCCTTTATCAGTAAAAAAACAACAAAATGTCATCTTGAACTGTTCTAAAAACTCCTTACAAGTCATTCGTTTTCTCTCGATAGGCCAACCTCCAGAATTCTGTAAAAGTTAAATAGGCAGTGCCAGAGTATGAGTATTAGCAGCCTCGGATTTTTAAACAAGAACCGCAAATCATGTCAGTGAAATTATACACTTTACTTACATAATTTAAGATAATACAGGTCTTTGACAATCAAAGAACAGCACAAACCATTTGGAGCCAAAATGCAGCAAACCTTACTTTTCCGTGACAAAAGCAGTCATTTTGGAATATTACATAAACCGAAATACTTTTAGAAAATGACACTCACAGTCAGTGCCGAGTCAACTGAATGCAGCAACGGGTGGCTTCAAAGCTTTCAGTGCAAATAAAAGTCAAGTGAAGGATGGGCCGATTGGCCTCCTTCTGTGATATAAGATTCTCTGATTCCATGAAAGAGGGTAAAGTGCAGCTTTCCAGTGACCATCCTCCGCCATGGAAAGTGCACATGGGGTGTGGCAAGGGTAAGGATTGGCTCCGATACTCTCTGTGGTCCACAACCTGCTGACGCTGCCCAACCTCCTACGTGAAGGCCAGTTAATTAATCAAAATAGAGGGAAGCTGAAACCCAATCATACCTCAGCATTATTCAGCACTGATCAGAGACAAGAGAGTGAAACAGGTGTGGAACTATCCTCTGATCTTGTGTAGCACTAAACCAAAAGGCCACAGGTTTCATTGCTGGTAAGCGTTGAATTAGTTTACTTTAAGAGTCAATAATCGCTGGGCTTTGGGTGCCCCACTCCTGATGTGTGCCTATCAAGTAAATGTTTGATAGGAACACAGGAACAGAAGCCATGCGTTTTTCACTGATTTAGACTCCAGCAGTACCTTAATGCACATTCTGGGGTCCCCAAGCCTTGGTTCTTGTCAACCTGTGCCTAATGCATTAGGTAAACAGAATGCATCCCTCTCGGGAGAGATGGTGCATTCCATTCCAATAAGCATCTATGGAATTTCCAGGTGGGATGCATG
Organism: Callorhinchus milii; assembly: GCF_018977255.1. NCBI lineage: Eukaryota > Metazoa > Chordata > Chondrichthyes > Chimaeriformes > Callorhinchidae > Callorhinchus > Callorhinchus milii. Next base: position 79,420,190 of record NW_024704744.1, read on the forward strand.
GAACTGTGTTTGGTTTGGATGCTCTTAAGTATGGTGACGGGTTTCCGCATGTGTCAGACACCCGGCTGACAAAAAACTGATTGTATATTTCCCCCTAGCTTGTCATCTGCAAATTTAACTAGCTGCGAATCCAGGTCACTTCTGCATACTGGGAACAAGAACAGCAAGGACCCCATTTGCTATTTAGTTATCTGCTAAGTATTATAAGCCTAACAGTACTGATCTTGTTTGCGTTCTTCAGAAAAAGCCTCAAGGCATTGCTGGAACTGGTGAAGAAATGTATTAGGGGTTGGCATAAAGAGGCGGTGAGGAAAAGACTTCAAAGCAGCCTGATTTAGGGTGTCCCAGTGCCACAGCACATTGGATAATATCCAGTCCAGTATAGCAAGTGGAGACCGAGTGCTATTGTAAGAGGAGACGAATGAACAGTAATGGAGGGACGACCCTTTCCGTGCTGTTTGGGTGGACTATAATCGTACCTGCGCCATTATTAACAAGGTCCAAATGATACAAGACTCTGCTGCCCATCTGCTCACCCTTACCATACTCTGTACCCCCATCACCCAGTTCTTGCCAGGCTCCACTGTATCCCTTTTACAAACCAATCGATTTCAAGATTTTAAAATTTACTTTCAAATCACTTCACGCCCTGGCAGCTCCTTATCTCTCCCATCTACACACATCCCATCACTATCCGCCATATTCACTCAGCTGGCTCGGGTCTTACTGAATAATAACAACAACCCTTGCATTTGATATAGCGCCTTATCACGTCGTCGAGACATCTCAATGCACTTCACAGGATGTACTGTAAAGTACATTGACTGTTTATTTTGTGGGCAAACTGACAATTAATATCCTTGAACTCAATTAATAAGAGCTGCAAACATCGACCAGACAGCTGCAATGCCATGAATCATTCTTTTGTTTCATCCTGTCAGACATCAAGACCTGGATGAAAGCTAATTTTATACAGTTGAACATCAACAAAACCGACGCCCCCCTGATTGGCTCCCGTCAGCGCCTCCATACCTCAGACACTGACAGAATCAGCATCCAAGGATGTACGCTCCACCTCATTGAGCTAGTCTGGAACTGTGGCATCTTGGTTGAAACTCAATAATCCTTTCTACCCCACATCCGTGCCATGACCCCCTCTGCCTCGCCCCCCCCCACCCCCCTCTGCAATATCGCCCGGCTCTGCTACTGTCTCACACCCCGCAGGCCGCCAAGACTCTCATACACGCATTCATAACTTCCAGGCTTGACTATGCAAACTCTTTGCTTGTCAGCCTCCCCAACTCCTCCCTCCATAGGTTACAGATCATCCAGAACTCTGCAGCCCGTGTCCTCTCCTGCACCAGGCTCCGTGACCCTATCACCCACTATCCTCGCCCGACTCCACTAGCTTCCCATCACACAGAGAATACATTTTAAGATCCTGGCCATCACCTTCAAAGCCCTTCTTGGTCTTGCTTCTCCCTACCTCTGCGACCTCCTAACCACCTACCAACCTGCCCACTCCCTCCGCTCAGCTGGCTCCGGCCTACTTCATGTCCCCCGCCTCGCCTACCCCTCCATTGGTGAGCAACCTCCTCGACTGTGCCTTCGGTCACCCTCCTTCCCTTCCCGATCCCGAGCCCCAGTTCGTTTCCGAAACACTGATTGTTCAGCACCTTGGGACATCCTACACATGAAAGGCACTATACAAATGTAATTTTGTTGTTGTTTATATTTTTGTTTGTGGAACACTGTCGTGCGCAATTGGCTGCCATGTTTCACCTACAAATGCAGAGTCAATCCACTTTACAATATATCCGGTGAAGAGTTTTGAGATGTCTCAACGATCCGATAAGGCACTATATCAAAGGCAAGGATTATTATTATATTTAGGATTACCAACAGCAAAGAATGTTCAGATGAGCATTACAATCAGCAATTAACAGACAGTGACTTCTCAATGTCGCCTATGCCAATTTTAGGCTAAGGAGATGTTAAATGCTTCTCTCTGGAGGAAGAGGGGGGGGGGGGGGGGGGGAATCAAAGGGAATCAGGCTGCTCTGGTGGCCAGATTGAAATTGACAGAGGTCAGGGAACAGGTCATCAGCTTGCCCTCTTAGCTGGGGAACAGGACATAGTACCCAGCCCTACAGATCTGTATTCTGACATGGTCTAAATAATACATAATAACTTCTACACCACTGAGGAAAACAATACACACCATTAAAATATAACCAGGAATTCTTTTACTAATATAAATTTTTGAGGAACTATTTTCAATAATAATAAAAATGCTTGCATTTGATATAACACCTTTCACATCAGGAGGACGTTTCACAGTGAACACAGGTTACAATGTAATATTAATAATAATCCTTGCATTTGATATAGCCTCTAGGCACATCATTGAGACGTCTCAAAGTGCTTTATAGAATATACTGGAAAGTGCATTGACTTATTTTGTGGGTGAAACAACGTGAGGTGACTGGCTAATTTTGTAGGTGAAAGCGACAGCCAATTTGCACACAACAATGGCCCACAAACAGCCATAAAGTGAATGATCAATTTTTATCTGGAGCAATTGTTAACTAGGACAAGAACTCCATTCCTGATGTCTTACTATGAGATCTTTAACATCCATCTGAACAGGCAGATGGGACTTCGGTTTAATATCTCATCCAAAAGACAGCACCTCTGACAGCACTCCCTAATGTTGATGCAAATTATCATACAGTGCCGCAAATGTACCTGCAATGATATCACTGTAGGAACCCTGACAAAGTATCTGAGAAAAGAGCAAACTTAGGATGAAATGCAACCCAGTTATTTAGAATCAAGCTTGGTGTTCAGAGGGTCTTTTGTGTAAGATAAGACTGCGCTTCCGTTAAGAGCAACAACAGTGATGATGGATACAGAGGCCTCCTGGGTTATATGAAGCTGAGTATTCTTTGACTGCCTGAAGCTGATCCGAAACAAATGTTTGAAAGTGCTGGTGCACAAGAGAATGACGGGGTAACCTACCTGAAGACATGTGATGCCAGTATTGTAAGTTCAAGTTGTACAGCCCCACAGTGAAATCTTCGTGACTTAGTGGCACTTGGTGCCTATTCAATCTACACAACCTCTGAAGCAAATGCAGTGGAGAACGCAAACTGTGTGGTACTAACCTTACCTTAGATACAGCAGATGCAAATTCACCAGCTGAAAGCAACATGATTGAGAAAATCAGAGTGGAGGGGGCAGGGGAAGGGGGAGTTTGAGGAACTCCAGTTCCCAGTTATCTACAATTAGCATAATAAACTGCATGTCAGGTACCTTGTAAAAGTGTAACTAGCTATGTGTCAGGTGTCTTCTAATTGTGTAATAAGCCATTTGTCAGGTATCTTGTAAAAATGTAACAAGCTGCAAACAGCTACCCAAAAAAGTATAACAAGCTGTGATCAAGTAATCGTGTAACAAACTGTGTCGGGGTTGTACTTACTTAAATTAGGCAAACCGCCAATAGCTACTCTACAGAAAACGTTGTCAGTCATTTCCTTCAGTTCAAACTGTTCCAGTTGGTTTATAGCCCTCAGTAGTTAGTCCAGTTAAACAATTAAGGGCTTCCTGAGAGTAATGGTTTGTGACGGCTGGCGATCAAGCTCGGGCTTCCTAAGAACTATTTGTAGTAATTGTGCCTAAGTACTGGAAACCTCCGCTTCCATGAGCACATCAAGCCTAAAAGTGAACCTGTTGGGAATGAAGACAAGTGAGAGATTGGAAGAATCGCTGTTAAGATTTCATTAGACCGGCAGGAACTCTGCTGCTACACTTTATAGAAAATCCTGTGAAGCGCTTTGAGATGTTTCAACAGCGTGATTGGGCGCTATATCAAATGCAAGGATTATTGTTTGATGATTACAGATACAAAACTTTTTTTTACAATTAAAAATACTACAACATAGTTGTAATATTGTGTGAGCATTTGTTTGCAACCTTACTGAGTGACAAATCTTGCTAAGTTTGTAATCGTAATCCTTGTTTTTGATATTGTAACTTTCACGTCGGGAGGACATCTCAAAGCGCTTCAAACGGTTGGGTCTGTTCACCGACTGTTTCAATGAAGTCCTCTTTCAAGCTCTTAACATGGGGGAAATGCATACATCAATGGGATTGCAGCAAAAGCTATCAATTTTAAGGGCACTTCAGAGATGCAGCTGATCCCCAACATAATATCACTCCTGTTATCCTGATGGTTATAATGTGCTATTTTTACACCTCAGCACTTCAAAGTACTAAAAAGTAGTGAGCTGTAAAAATCCTAGACAGTGTACAAGCATTGATAGTCCTCCTTGCTTCGTGGTGTAAATTTATGGATTGTGGCCTTTCTAAATTCAGAAGGCATTTATTTTGTATTTATGTTAACTCAAATTGTCCTGCTCCCAGTTGATGCTGTATGTATATACAGTATTGTGGTTTTGACGGTGATATTTGTAGACTGTTTGAGATTGGGAAAATGTCAATTCCCGAAAGCCGCCCTGGGCGGCTGACTCTCAGCCACGTCACACAACGTGGGTCCAGTAAATGTTAAACGGTTCGAGGTTACCAGATACTCCCATCAGACAGTGCGAGAAAGCACACAAGTGCAGATCAGCACTTTGGGTGATCGTCAGATTGCCACAGATATCACTTCCTGCACTATGCACGCCATGCGCAAGAAGTGTCACTGATGCCAAGAAGTGATGCTCATGGTGACCTGATGACATGGAAATCAACTATTTGTATGCGAGACATTGCACCCAGACCACTGCATTATAACGGGGCTGCCCTGAACTGCTCAGCTTCACTAAGACAGTCAGGGATTTGGACCCGAGCAGGAGGTTGGGATCAGGGGATAGGACGCTGGCCGAATGCACGGTCAAGAGGAGGGTTTGAGACGTGCTTTGAAGGAGGCAAAGGAGGGAGCGGGATAAAGGGAGATGGAGTTCCAAAGGTTGGGGGCAGAGAAGCTGGAGGCCCGACCGCCGATAGTGGTCCGCGCTGGGGACGTGGAGCAGGCCCGAGCGCACAGGGTAATATGGGGTTAGCAGGTCACAATACTGAATACTAAATACAGGGGACCTCCCCCACCCCCCCCCATTATATGTATTCCTATAGCATATTGGTTAACCACTCCCCTCGCAAGCAATAGGACGCGGGTTTGATTCCAAGTCGGGGCAAAACTTTAGGCAAGCTTCCTTACTTCCACACGGCTCTGCTTACCTAGCAGCAAGTAGGAATTCGGATGTTTATTCGATTAATAATCCCTCCCCCCAAAAATTATAATTTGGTCACTCAATTCACGACTGTTTGTCCGACTCAATCAACTCAGCTTCTGCTACAGCTGCCTGGTTCTCAACCCAAATAATAATGATAATCCTTGCATTTGATATAGCGCCTTATCATGTCATTAAGACGTCCCAAAGCACTTCACAGAATATTCTGTTAAGTGAATTGGCTGTATTTTCGCCCACAAAATACAAAGTCAATCCACTTTACAGTATATCCTGTGAAGCTTTGAAACGTATCGCTATATCAAATGTAAGTATTATTATATTATATTTGTGGGCAAAACGCGGCAGCCAATTGCGCACAGCATTGTCCCACAAACAACAACTTGCACTTATATAGCGCCCTCCATGCACGGTAGCATTCCAGAGAAATTAAACAGTCGTGGATTGAGTCACCAAATTTTTTTTAAAAGGCATTACAAACCCCAGAAAGCGATCTGCCAATCGACAAGCAAGCAGGTTCCTACTTACTGCTAGGTAAACAGGGGCATACAGAGTAAGGAAACTTGTCTGAGGTCTGCCCTGTCCGGGAATCGAACCCGAGTCCTCTTGCTTGAGAAGCGAGTGCTCTAACGATTAACCAATACGTTACAGGACTCCATAATAATAATCCTTGCATTTGGTATGGCGTCTTATCTCAAACCGCTTCACAGAATATACTGTAAAGTGAATTGATTGTATATTTTGTGGGCAAAACAATAAATAAAACAACTACAATAAAACTCATTCGACTCAGGAGCTCGAGACCACACAGACACAGGGAACAAGCTGTCAGCAATGCTGATTCCAGCGATGAATCAGGTGGTGACTGGCCAGACTCCAGAACAAGCCTGCGCCTGTGGGTTTGCAACTGCACACTCATTGTTGTTGTTTAACAGCAAGAAACTTAACACCAACCAAAGACTGAAAAGCAAAATGAAAGGGTGTGCTTCTTTCAGTCTCCAGATTTTTCCATGGTCCTCTGCACAAAGGTGACATTTTTGTTTTGTACAAAACATCTAGTCTAAAAGAAATTGCAATAAAGCCCTGAACTGTTTTTCTATAACACATTCAGACCCACTGTGTCTGCCCGATTGTATGTAAAGCCACTATTCAGTGTGAAAGTGCGTCAGCCTGGCTCAGATGGTAATACTCTCATCTCTATGAGTCAGAAGGTTGTGGGTTCAAACCCTTCATCGGGACTTGGAACGCCACAGCTTAGGATGACAATCCAATGCTGTGCTGGAGGAATGCTGCTTTGTCAGAGATGCCATCCCTCGACTGAGATGTTAAACTGAGGTTCAGCTGGAAGTTAAAAATCCCACAGCGGTATTTGAAAAGAGAAGGGAGCTTCTCCTACTCTCCTGGCAAACAATCCCCCACATAAATTTGGTCATGAACTCCAATGCTGTTTTTGGGATGTTGCTATGCGCATATTGGCTGCTGTGTTCGCCCTCAAAAATAGTCCATCCACTTTACATTAGATCATGTGAGGCACTTTGAGATGACTTGATGATGTGATAAGGCTCTAAAACATCAGCAAGGATTATTATCATATAGACATGGAAGTTCCTAAATTCCGTGCTTGTCTCTGGTGTATTAACTGATCTCAGTCTGGACAGAAGTGGGAGTTCTTCAGTTGGCCACAGTGGCCTGAATTAAGGTAGGAATCTCTCTGTAATAACCCTCCCCCTACCCCCACTTTGCTGGAAAGTGAGTGCATATGGATATTAGGTGGTGACAAAATGGGGCTTGCTGTGATGTCCCCCCATGTGGGGTGGGGGTGGGAATTCCACCCGGGCCAAGACTTACTTTATTTATGTAGCATTTTAGACCATACAGAACTTGGCAAATCATTGAATTCCTTCTCAACTTTGAAGTTGTTTTTCTGTTGTTGTTTAAAGAGCTTAAAGAAGACTGGCTTCAAATTTCGGGCAGCATTTAAAAAGTCTGGATGTTCTTCCGTGCTCAGAAAATAGAGTAAGTCTAGACCCAGGTGGAATTTCTCCCCACTTAGGCCTCAATTTATATGCCCTTTACCAAACAATGACCGGCACATGAAAGCCTACAGTTCAGCTCTCACTGACAGCTGGAGGGAGCAGAACAATTCAATTTGTGAAGCATGACTGCTTTAAGTGTAAGCATAGATTTAAATAGAATGATATGGCAGCGAAACAGTTCATTCGAGCCATCTAGAACATGGATGAAGAATCAAGACTAATGACTTAGTGATAAGATTTACAGACGTATCTCTATAAATCTCAGCGCTCTGAGACGCAGCTCCGCGTGAAGGCCGCTGTACAAATGCCAGTTGTTGCTGTGTATAAATCAGAGCTGTTCCTCTATGATGTGGTTGTTGAATATGAAGCAATACTTTTGTCTCTTAGCCATTTTGTCCCACGTTAGTAAATTCTACGAGAAGTGGCTTCTCCCAATGATGTGACCAACATCCCACACCCCTTGAAGCATAATGACCTGATTCCTCTGATAACCTTTGCCTGTAATGTCAGGATTATTACATCTGACTTCAGTGCAAGGCGGGAAGGGATACAACAAACAAGCGAGCGACGAAAGGGGGAGAAAATCGACAGTGTGTGAAGGTCAGCCATGATCATATTAAAATGACAGGTTGGGCACTCAAGACCATTTAAATAGGTCAGTGAGATTGTTATTGCTTGAAACACCACTGTCAATTTTAAAATGAAGACACCAGGATTATACATTGAAGTGCTTGGATCCTCGGATGGAAAACTACAGATTACTATGACATTTCTGGCCTGTGGGTCTGTTTCAGAGCATTGTATAAAGAGTACAGAAGAACCACATTAGAATCTATTTTGTTATAACCCATGGTCTATTATAGTGTGATTTGGGCGTGGTCTGACATTTTCACACACAAAACACTTAGTTGCTCCACTTTACTATGAAGCGTTTTGGGACATCCTCCCGACATAAAGGTGCTGTACCAAATATACGGATTATTATTATTTGTATTTGATATTGTGCCAAAAAGTCTTAGTCTCAAAATATTTTCCAGGTAAACTGCTGGATAGTAGCTGTGTATATATTAGCAAACAGATTGATCTGCCCCAATTCTGGAAGTGCATCCTTATTCCTCAACCAACCGTCCTTATTGGATCTCGGAGTGCGTTTACCAATCTGTGGGCACTTTTGTGCTATTGACCCGCTTTGAGGCTGCTCAAGATTCATTGCGCTTAGGAACCTTGCAACAGTACACGCAGATATCTCACCCCATCAGCCTGGGATGCATTTCAGCTGAAGTCCTCAAGGTGCTAACCCATTGCACCTCCCAAGGGCATCAGCATTCGAAGTGTCGCTGACAATTCTCATTGCATATTCCACACAAACAACTGTGTCACTTCACTGGGGCAGGAAATGCACAAAATAAAGTGAATTTGTCAAGTGAAGGCATACTACACCCTTTAAAGACATATTACACCCCTTTTCTCTCTCCACGCACGCACATATACATCTGTGTAATTACATCCATGTACATGTGAATACACACATTATTCTTAATGGTTTGCTGACTTGACTGTGCAATGTAGGTACTGATGCAAGCAACCCCCCCACCCCACCCACTTTAATCCCAGCTGCACCTTTTATATGATATACACAGTAGATGTTTAGAAAATGAAGGTCAGAACTTTACTCACTGTCTCTCAGAGAATAATAAATGAGGAATTTCATACAAAATTTGTGCAAAATTACAATAATGAAAGACCACATGTAGCAGAACAGATAATTGTGGCTGAGAAGAATGACTATAGAGCAGTGCAGATGGAATATATTATTCAAACAGAGTTTTATGGATTTTGAAAGATTTTTTTTAAAAAATGTTATTTTCTCTACTTTCATTTGCCATGCACCCTTGAGAATACATAGGGAAAAATTCCACCTGGGTCTCGTCTGTATTTATATAGCATTTCAGCTAATTTGGCAAATTGCTGAATTCAATCTTAACTTGTACTCAATTCTTAAAAGAAACTTATAGGCAACTGGCTTTAAAATTAAGGCTGAATTTAAGAACTTGTCAAATTATGGACACTATGGACACTGTGTACATCATATAAATGGTGCAGCTGGGATTAAAGTGTTGTGGGGGTGTTGGTTGCATCAGTACCTACATTGCACAGTCAGATCAGCAAAACATAAATAAGAGTAAATTTAGACCCAGGTAGTATTTCTCCCCCTGTACTCTGTAAAGATTAGAGGGAAGTAGATATTTAGCAATGATGTCCATCTCATTAAAAGTACTGTTCAAACGCCCTCGTCGCCGGCCTCACCTCACTACCCTCCATAAAATCCAGATTATGCAAAACTCTGCCGCCCACATTCTCACCTGCACCAAACTCCACTCCTCGATCACCCCAGTCCTTGCCAGACTGCACTGGCTGCCTGTCCCAGAGAGGATCGACTTCAAGATCCTCACCCTTGTCTTCACATCCCTCCACTCCTCTACACCCCTCTACCTCTCTGACCTCCTCTCCCCTCAAAACAGTGCCCGTCGCCTTCATTCCTCCAGGTCTGGCCTCCTCCTTGTCCCCCGAGTCCTCTGCTCCACCCTCAGCAGCTGTGCCTTCAGCCACTTTGCCCCGAGGATCTGGAACTCTCTTCCTCATTCCCTTCGCCTCGCCCCCTCTCTTCCTATTTTCAGGTCTCTGTTGAAGACCTTTCTTTTCAACCGCGCCTTTCGTCACCTTCCTCCCCCTCCCACTGGCTCAGCCCCGGGATCCGTTACTGTGAAGCGCTCTGAGACCCCGTTCGGCATGGAGGGTGCTATATAAATCCAAGTTGTTTTTGTTGTACTGTACAAAATAAAGAATTTTTGGTGTCAGCCTGGTACACAATAATAATTCCTGGATTTGATATGCCGCCTTACCACATCGTTGAGACATCTCAAAGCACTTGCAGTGTGCTGTACTCGCACCTATAAATTAGAAGGGTGTGGGTTCAAGCCCCATGTTGAAGCTCACAGCCCAGGCTGATACTCTTGCAGAAGTGCAATGCTGGGGAAGTACTGCATCTTGTGATGAATATGACTCAAATAACAGTAGAGGATTTGTGAAATGCCAGGAACAAAGTCATAATATAAAAGTGGCAAAGGATCAGAATGCGAAGTTGGCTCCAAGTTGCAATACAAATTTACATTTATACAACGCCTTTTAGGTTGACACCACTTCACAAGATTCACTTTAAAGTGTAGTTTTGTAGGCAAACACAACAGTCAATGTCCCACAAACAGCCATGAAGCAAATGATCGATTTTATTTGATGGATTGTTGGCTCGGACATCAGGAGAAATTCCCTTCTCTTTTCGAATAGTGCCACAGGATCTTCCAGCGCCTTGGGACGTCCTCCCGACATGGAAGGCGCTATATAAATGTAAATTGTTGTTGTTGTTTAACATCCATCTGAACAGGCAGACACAACCTTGGTTTAAAGTCTCATTCGAAGGATAGCACTGCCATGCACTTCATTAGAGTGTCAGCCCAGACTATATATTTTCTAAGTTCTGATGTGGAGCTTGAACCAACAAACTTCTAACACAGAGGCGAGAGTAGCACCAACTGACCCAGGCTGCTAATTTTACGTCTTAAGAGTCACTTTGTGAAAGCAGCAGGAAAGACTCTCCAAATCAACAGGTGGCGAAGGAGTGGTACGAGATCTTGCATTTAGAGTCATTACTATTTGATGCAGTGTTAACAAGGAAATCATGTGGATGAACAGGGAAAACAAGTGACGGGAGTACAAATTGAATGCAGTTAATAGGCACCATTTCATGTAGTCTGAGTCAACTTTGTTCAGTTTGTGGTTCACTGCTCTGAGGTGCAAGACACAAAATGTACAATGGGATTAGTTTTGCTTTACGAGCCTTGAGAGGAGCTGTGAAAAGCACACCTTCAATTTACAACCAGCCGCCAAACAAAGACGCACAACAACAATGCAGAACAGGATGACACAAAGTAATATCCAAACACCTATTAGTAGCTGCGTGGCACCCAGCCAGTGCGGAGCAGTTTGTCGGTCTTCTCTATTAGCATTGTTAAATTAATGAAACTGATAAATCACTTTGATGAAGTCTTGGCACTACAGACTTTATAGAATGGCGGCCTTATTAAAAGCTAAGACTCAATAATTCCAAGGCTCCTGCCGAGCCACTCTCCTTACGCAATGAGTCAGAATCAGATTATTTAGGCACGTGCAAATACAAGGCTAAGAACAAAATAAAGTTAAAGGAAATGTGTCTGGGCTTTGAATATCCTCCCCCACAAACACTGAGTGATAAAATCCGTTACTCACTTCAAAGCTGCAGATCATCCAGAACTCTGCAGCCCGTGTCCTCTCCCGCACGAGACTCCGCGACCCTATCACCCCCATCCTTGCCCGACTCCACTGGCTTCCCATTGCACAGAGGATACAGTTCAAGATCCTGGTCCTCACCTTCAAAGCCCTCCACGGTCTCGCTCCCCCCTACCTCTCCGACCTCCTAACCCCCTACCACCCTGTTCCCTCCCCCCGCTCAGCGGGCTCTGACCTGCTTCACGTTCCCCGCCCACTATTGGCGGGCAGGCATTCCGCACTCTGCCCCCACCCTCTGGAACTCCATCCTACAGTCCCTCAGCCTCGCCCTCACCCTTGCCACCTTCAAGACCCTCCTCTTCGACCGTGCTTTCAATCTCCCTGCTTCCCCCGCTGCCCTCCACCCTCCCCGCCCCCGAACCCCAGCTCAGGTCTGTAACTCTGTCTGTCCAGCGCCTTGGGACGTCCTCCCAACATGAAAGGCGCTTTACAAATGTAATTTTGTGTTGTTGCTGTTTGTGGGACATTGTCGTGCACAAGCTGGTTGCCATGTTTGCCTAGAATACAGTCTACACTTCATAGTAAAATCCTATGAAGCACTTTGAAATATTTTGAGGACACGGTAAGACTTGAAAACAAATTCAAGGATAATTATTATTGTGGCTGCATTTGCTCACATACAAACACACATGCACAGTGCCTGGTCTCACCCCATTCAGAGGGAGGAGGCCGAGCAGAAGCCAAGTGGCTTTCGCCTCACAGGGAGGAAACTTAGAAAGGTGGCACCCTGGAGAACTCTTTTATACCTCCTGGTGGCTATTTGCAGAGTGGCATCGACAGACCTCTGGGTGCAGATTAATTACCTGCTATTCCAGCCACAGAACAGTGTACTCCTTGATAAAAGACCCATGGTTTCAAAGGGCTGAATGTATATTTCTGTAAACCAAACTGTAGTAAGCTTTGAAATTTGACAAAACGTGCACTAGCTGCAGAGAATATATTGCTTTTATATTGTGACTTTGTTCCTGGCATTTCGCAAATCCTCTACTCTTATTTGGGTCATAGACATCACAATAAAGGATGGTAACAGCCTCAAATGTGTTGATGAAAGAATTATTCCCAATTACAGCCTACCAGTGATTCAATATCAACTCGCATTTATATAGCGTTCTTCACATAGAATAACCACTCAAAGTGCTTTACAATGTCAGGCAGGAGGGAGTGGAGACAACTCACTACAAATAGAAACAGAAATAAGAAACTATCCTTTGTCATTTAACATACAGATAACAGTCAAAGCAGGACTGCCTTCAGTATTAATAGTGCTGCATTCACAAAGCAACCACGCCGAGACTGACCACACAGAAGAATGCCACAGGTTGCTAGTATCTGCCATTAGCATCCACACTGCATGTCCTACTAATGTCATATTGATTAAGTATCTTTTTTCTCTTCTATGCATTTCACCCTCTACCGCTTACCATTCCCAGCCAACTGGGAAAATAAGTCATATTCAATACCTGCTCCCAGGCCTTCACTAATATCAGTCTATTAACTGTCTGCTCCAAGCTTCTTAACTACTATCAGCTTGACAATAAATTGGAACAGAATTCTTCCTAAATGGCATGATCTTACATTATAGTTTGCGCATCTTTCATACTTTCTTGTCACTTGATAAATTCGCCATCAATGTCACCTTCCCTTTCCACTAGAGTTGCTCTGGTCAGCTAATTTAAATGCACTCAACAAACCCATTTACATGCATTGCCAATGTCATCCAAGCCTGAATGCTAGTACTCAATTAAACCCCAAACCAGGCAACAATGGTACAAATGACTCCTCTTCACGGGACTCTGTAATAGATGTGAAAACCAAGCCAATTACTCAGGGGCTGTTTCAGCTTCACAATAAAGAACATCAAAGGAAACTTGCATACCAAAGAGAAACTTCATTTGAAGTCAAGTACATGACTAGGGATCGCAGTAATCAGTGAGATGAATGGGTTCCTTGCACACAGGAAAAGTCTATTGTGGGGATCTAATCCAGTCCTGTTTTGCACATTGTCACTAATTGTTTAAAGACTCCTACCAGGTGAAAAAAAATCCAAGCGTTCCCTTGATGGCCAACAGTTGCTAAAGCCTATGAAGCACACAATCATACAGACAAGAAAGTTACAGGTTCAAAGCCTATGCTGAGTTAACTGATGTCAATTGGGAATACGACAAGGGGCCTCGGGGCCCTTTGGTTCCAGAGGAAAACGTAGCCAGAGTTCTGTCATCTTGTCATCAGTCATCAGTATCCAAACAATATCATCAAATTACATTTGTATAGCGCCTTTCACGTCAGGAGGACATAACCTGTGAGGACAGGTATCAGACTCAACAGAATCTGGTCCCCTGGTTGTTTCCCCCTCCTTCCCCTATAAAATACAGTCACTATACTTTACATATCCTGTGAAGCACTTTTGACACATCCTCCCAACTTGACAAGTGCTACATCAAATGCAAGGATTATTATTATTAATAAATAGGCTACCAACACTCACTATCAAGGTACATTCATGAATAATAGCCACTTGAGCAAGGCGCCAAGTGTACAAAGTTCTGTTACCCACATATTTATTTTTACACTGTGCACTGACCAACAACTGAAACACGTGGAAGAATGCTGCTAATTGTATTTAGGAGTACTTATTGTATTCAGTACAAGTGTTTAATTGTATTTAGACGCCAAGAGGATCGGTGTGTGTGAGCACCATCATTTAATGGCAGATAATCCGTCATCGTGTTTAGTGCGACATCTTGTGTAGCATGGGTGCAGTGATGAGGTGAAATGAATCTCTTGACAGCTTGATTCAGCTCCTCCATAATCTCATCTGACTGTTTTTTAACAAGTGGGGGTAAAAGGACTTTGTGTATGTGGACCCCACGAGAAAGGAAAAATATCAGGTGTAGAAGGGTGAAACAGGAAGGGGAAAATGTTTATTTCATAATCCAAATTTCGGCAGTTTTGTTTTGCTAAATTTCAGGAAGTTCATGACCATCGTTTGCTAGTTGAGGAAACTCAACTCTCTGGATTCCTAATGGATAATAGGTCAATGTCACCTTCTTGAGTTGGAGAAGTGATGGACATCAAATGCTTATGGAAAAATGTACTCAAATAAACAAAGCTGAAAGGGTGGCACTAAACACCTCCCCAACAGAAGAAACAGGCTTTAGCCATCACTCTCCACTCAGTGAGTGCTTGACGTGCCAGAAGATCAGAGATGTACTTAAAAAATTCCTACTCTTGCTGCAGGCAATCTGCCACATCATCAAATCTGTCTCACTTAGTTCATTCCCCACAGGAAAGTTCTCTGAGCAATTGACACCCACAAAATACAAAGTCGATTCACTTTATTATTATAATAATCCTTGCATTTGATGTAGTGTCTTATCATGTCTTCGAGATGTCTCAAAGCGCTTCATAGAATATACTGTAAAGTGAATTGACCTCATATTTTGTGGGCGAAATGCACCAGCCAATTGCACACAGCAATGTCCCACAAACAGTCGTGTATTGAGTGACAAAATTATTATTTATTTATAATATATTTTACAATATATTCTGTGAAGCGCTTTGAGATGTCTTTGAGAGCGTGATAAGGCGCTATATCAAATCCAACGATTATTATTATCTTAAAAGTACCATTAACGCCAGAATATCTATCTAGCACTGCACCACTGTGATTGCTTTCCTCTGCTGGCTTTATCCTGGTACTGTTGGCATTGAACCAGCATATGATTGAATTGCAATATAACCAGAGAAATCAATGGGGTTGTTGCTGAACTATATGAAATGCTAAATGGGACAGAGAAATAAACCCAGAAAAATATTTTCAGGTTTGACAACCACCAGGGCAAGAGGACACAGGCGAATTTGCATTTGATATAAAATTGCCTGGTGAAGGGCAATTTTAGTGCAGACACCAGAAAGAATTTCTTTATGCAGAGGGTAACAGCTGAAACAAATTACCAGAAAGGTTGGAAAGATGTCAGGACAATGGATTCATTGCAGCTCAATTCTGTAATGGAATGAGATTTTCTGGGTGGTGGGTATTCTGAGCTGATAGGGTCTTTTTCATTTGTACCTCTCTGGAGATTTTGTGAATTCCCCTCAGACAAAGAGTCAGGAGAAACAAATGGGAGAGACAATCATTCCTGCTGCAGTCAGCCAGTTCCCAGCAATCTGTTTCCGCAGGGCATTGGCTAAGGCCCTTTGAACAAGCCATTAAGTTGCTACCTTTGCTGGGAAATTAGTTGGTTCGTGCATTGGGAACTCTGGGAGAAAAAAAGAAAAGGGATAAGAAGAAAAACAAGATATAAGAAAAAAGGGGAATTCAAAACATGTCTCTCCCCCATCCCCCACTAAAATAACAAGCTTGATGAGACGCACAACACAATAAACTGAGCAGCATATAATAGCAAGCTACACTAGTACAAAATAATGAGCCTCACATCTACATCTGAACGAGGTTTCATTATGATAAAATGTTGCTAGTGCAGGGAGCAGGGAGCACTGCGAGTACATTGTGTTGGATAAACCTTCTTTTCTATTTAACAAAGAATGAAAAGAGCATGAATTAAGTACAATGTATTGACATAGAAATCTGTATCATGTTTTTTCTTCTGGATGGGGCAGTTAACCGATTGGATCATAAATGATCTAAAATGTAGCTTGCTCATGTAATTCTCTTGTGATTTACTTCATATTTTCATTACCATTTTCTGCCCAGTAACACGACTTTAATCTCATGAACTATAAATCTGAAGCAAAGGTGCTTCAGCCGCAATCCTATCAGCCAGTCAGCCAACCACTCAGTGACCAAGAAAACATAAAGCGACGGCTAGCTGAGCCTGAGATCTGCAAACATGCTCCTTAATGCATCTTTGTAATCTAAGCAGAGAGCTCTGGATTAGAAAATAGAGAATAGAGTATTCATAGTAAAATACCTAAGGTCTAACAATTGAAATCAACCTAACTATGCCTCTGATTTATTACCCTTTGCATTTGTGCCTGAAGACAATTATCATAAACTTCTAATAAATTGCTCAGGCTGTCATGGCAGAGCAACCAAATGAAGTATAGGGTAATCATATTTCCTGATTAAAAAATATAATACAATTCTCACTCTTGGATTACTGCCAAATTATAAATGCACATATCGCATTATATTCCTATTACAAAATCCAAAGTGGACGATCATTCATGCAGACACCATTGCTCGCTCCTCGGATACATCAGAGCGGATGAAAATGAACTGCTACTGGCTATTTTCAGTGTTCGCTCCACGCAGTGAATGAATAGCTGAACTATTCCATTAGTATTTTTAACAGTTTCAATGCATCCCAAATTATTTATCTTTTGGGAGAACAATACGTTACATGTGGCACGTGTAACTGACCTTCAACGGCCATCTATTGCACAGGATGCAAAGATGACAGTTATCCCTGAAGTATTTGGTAGAACCAGGCATCGGTCTTCGGAGCTGTAATATGGTTACGTTATTTCCATTTCACAGAACACTTATAAATGTCAGATAATTGATGGGAGTGAGTTTCAAGGCAGAAATTGAAATCAATGATGTGCTAACCAAATACTTAATTATTGCTTTAAATTTACCTTGGACATTTGTTATTTTTTTACGTTATTTACCCATTTTATTTTCAAATTGTTCTCAAATGAGGTTTTTCTCCAGCAGGCATGCCTCAGCGTTGTAGAGGGCAGTGACATAGGAGCAGAGGAAACACATCACTGGTATCAATTAACTTACAGCTTCCCCATTACACAACATGTTGCCTGATCTTCTTCACAAGGATTCACAGTAAGGGCATCGCTCACAGTAATATCCTACAAGCTGACTATCCTTCACCAACAAAATACACAATCACTACACTTTACAGTATAGCCTGTTAGGTGCTTTGAGACCTCCTCCCAACATGAAAGGTACTGTATCAAATACAAGGATTATTCCTGGTCTTATTCTTATCTGAAATCTTTACCTTATTTTCATTCTTCCTTTTGACAAATGACATACAGAATGCATTTCACTGCAGTAACAGTACAAACATGTAAACCGTAAACTCTTAAAACAAAACAGGGAAGGAATATCAGTTGCAGAATTTTGTAATGCTTCACTGGCAAATGTATATAAACCCCTGGGGTCAGTGTTACCACAATGCTGATAGCTTTGCAGCATTCAGCATACCTCTGCTGAGTTATTAGTTTCTCTCCCCTTGCTCCAATTTTCTCCCCTTCTTTTCTGAACAATTCATGCCAGAATATAAATTAATGTTCATTGACCACACTGGAGTGGATATTTTTATGTGACAGCCTGAATAGTGGTGTTAAGGTATTAACCACATGGAAGATTATAACCAAACCTAATTCTGTCCAATATCACACACATTTTGAGGGCGCTATGCAAGGATTATTATCATTATATACTTTTCAGAAGAGATCACTCATCAGTTAGCAGAGACTCAAAAGACCTTAAAATCATGCAAATTTTATTAATAACACTAGTAGTATTTATCACAATTTATGAGTTTTTTTTTAAGAAGTCAAAGTGTGTTGGACTTAGCCATGAAATAATGTTAAGACTTTTGGAAGTCACCGGAGATCCCCAAATCCACTAGGTTTTAGCCTTAAAACCAAGGCCGTAAAATTGCAGTTTGTATAGAATTGTGGCAAATTCTTAACTTCCCTCTTAATTTGAGAGATTTGATTTAAAACAAATTGGGGCCAAATTTCTACACAATCTGAAATGTTAAGACAATAGGTTTACAGTTAACTCCAAGTGGAATTTCGAGCCCCTGAACACTCAGTCAAGGACAGGATATCTTAGTACTTCCACTTAATGAACAGAATACCTACATCGGAAGAACACTTCATTAATCAATTCTCAGTTTGCCAAGGATTAAGGAACAAGACTAAGAAGCTGAGTGCACACCTGTCACTTGTTTGCCCCTAAGCAAGTGTACAAGTAAAGCCAAACTGAGCCTTTTTTGTTGAATTCTGATAGCCCACTCAGTCAAGAATCCCTTGTCAAAAGTAATTCCAGCCGTTGTGAAAATAATTGGTTAAAGGAGCTGCAAGTCTTCACTGACAACGTTTGTGACAGACTTTCTTTAATTGTGATTTTACCATCCACAACCTGGCAACTAAATGCACTGAATAGATGATAACGGTGCGTTGGAAGGAATTGCTGGGTGAGAGCTGAGATGCACGTAGCTCTGTTCCCCAATCTCCCACACTCGGTTGCTGAAGTGTGAATCTGGGGTAGAGAACCCTTTCCTTTGCACTTAGAAAAGCCTCCACTGCCAAGGCTCAGGCACATCAATTATACTTAATAGTAAGAAAAAGCCTACAGAGGAAAAAAGAGAAACCAAATGGCAAGAAACATTCTTTCTGTATTCTTGCAAATTCCACGAACTCAATGTGGAGGATTACTCTGCATGGTCAAGTGTACATTTTATGATAGAGTAGATAGTGGGAGATTGTTTGCCCTGGTTGGAGAAATTAAAACCAGGGGTCACAACCTTAAAATCAGAGGCCAGCTCTTTCGCACTGAGTTGAGGAAGAACTTCTTCACTCAAAGGGTGGTGAATGTATGGAACTCACTACCCCAAAGGGATGTTGATGCTCTGTCCTTGATCATATTCAAGACTGAGACAGATAGATTTCTTATTACAAAAGGGATTAAGGGATATAGAGATAAGGCAGGGTCAGGTTATTAGCTGGAGTTAGATTAGAAGATCAGCCATGATTGAATGGCGGGGCAGGCTCGAAGGGCCGAATGGCCTACTCCTGCAGTTTATGTTATGTTATTAGAATTCATATTTTTCATAAATCCATTATCTCATATCAAAGTTTGTATTTTTTTTCCAATGTTCTGCAACTCATCATCAATTTTACTTAAATCTTTTGAAAGCAGCTAGGCCAGAGAAAATCTATTCATTCAACAAGTTGTTCTGTTTCATTATAAAATATAGAAATCCGTGCGCCTCTATAAACCAATTATATATCTCAAGGGGAGTTTTAGATTAATTTCACTTGTATAAAATACAATATTCCACCAAGGTCAGTGTTTTGAAATATTTTTTATATTCCATTTTATTTATTCCCTCTAAGGTCAGAGGACAATTTAATAGACCTTTTTTGTCTTTGCTTCAACAGGTTCCTTAATAACCGTGATGTTCTTCTTATCAATAGGTTGTTATGTTGATGGAAAGGGTTAGCCATAACATTGGTCTGTGGTTGTGATTCTGAAGGTGATATATGAAAGAGCAGGTGAATGGATTGCTTCTTCTCTTCGCACCGACTGTTAGCCACGTATAACACAAGGTCACAGAGGAGTCTCACACAACCCTGACAAACCCTTGAATCTCAACCTCAGAAAAATACCCACTGATGTGCAGCCAGGGAGCACTCACCCAAACACTTTGCTTCTGAGCCATCTGATTATGGGCAGCTTCAAGGACACTTTTGCACTATGGAAACTGCCCAAATCAGTTTTCCCTAGGGCCCAAAGATCACACATCTATGTGGGCTGGAATCCAAGACAGGTCAAACTGGAGATGCTTCATCTATAACACTGCACTGTTCTGTGTACAAAACTAGAAGTAGGATTCAAACTGCTCGATTTTAGCTATTTCCCTCTCCACCTCCTACTCCCGCATAATATCAAACCCTTAAAACTTATTAAACATAAGTAAATGCAGACAGTCTCCTCCTGTTAAGCAAATCACCTTTTATTATTTTCCATCACAAATAAAACTACAAATGTCTTCAAAGTAACTGTCTTGAGAAGCACACAAGGTCACTTATATCTGGCTCTCTCAAACTGCTTTGATATATTGGGGAAGAAAATGCAAAAATATTATTCCTCAGCATGTATAACACACAAACCTAATCATTTATTTAGTAGAAGAAAATATAAATTTCCAAATGCCATGTTCGCTGAGCCTGCCGTCATCCATCACTGTGGCAGCACTATTGCTGCTGTAGTACTTAATCTTGAGCTGCGTCCAGCATATGCCAAAGGTTTCCCTGATATTGCTTTCAATTTTAAAAGCGAGCCTGTATCTCTGCGAACAGCTTTGTACTTTTGTTACTCTTCTGCCTGTGTGATTATTAAAGAACAACTGCAATGAAATTGCAAAAGAGAAAGCTCTCGCTTATGAATTTGCTGTACGGACATGATGTTAAGGATTTTTTTTGGTTAGCTTGGTGCCTTGACACATGCAGAAACCCCCCGCCGGGTTTAGGCACATCTCAAAATGTACCTCTTTGACTGTGCTTTGTCATCTTTCCCATCCCCACACCATCCTCAGCTCCCAACCCCAACTCAGATGCCCATCCAGCATTGTCAAGTGCATTGTGCTTCTGTGATGAAAGACCCTACATAAATATAAATCATACTGAATTGTATCAGTATCGAAACATGACGAAACAAGCAGAGGATGCAACAGGCTAATTTATCACTAATGTAGTTATTCGATTAACAACTGTTTACCCATATTTGTGGCATGGCAATTTTTTCCAAACATTTTGAGTTTATGAGATATTTGTTACAAAACACAGAGGCAATCTGCTTTACAATGGCCAATGTTTATTTGAGGAGTAGCAATTCTTATTTTAGCCAGGCCAGTGAATTGACCGTTCATTGCTCAACTCTCTGCTACACATTATTTGTAAGTTATTGTAGATTTATTCCCTTTTTCTGTTTATGTTCTCCATATAACATGTACAGTACCCCAGCCTATTGGGTAGATTATTTCCAGTCCTGCCGCAGATCTTTGGAAGAAGATAAGAGGTCAAATGTCCTAAGGTGACTCCCCTTTCAATATTCCCTCCTTTCCTCCCTGTCCCTTTGACCCTCCGCTTGCTGTCTGCACAATATTGCCTGCTCACCCTATGTCCAATTCCAGGCTACAAGCTTGAACTCCTTCCTAGGCTAAGTCCAGGCTTGTAGAATTGTGGCCTATTCTTAAATTCGTGAAAGCTAGTTTCTTTTTAATAACTGTGGAAAAGTCGTTTCCAAATTAAGACTGAATTTAAGAATTCTCCACAATTCTGTAATATCTCAAATTTAAGACAAAATGGATTTAGGAGCTAAGACTAGGTTGCATTTCAAAGCCACAGATTCCTTATTCCACTGCGCAGAATCGTAGAGTTCTGAATATTAAGTACATCACTACTAGTCTGTACGACATGCAAAGCCGGTGGAGTACTCATTTTTTTTGTATTCTCACTTTGCTTATTATAGAAGATTTAGTGTTCTCCTAAGAGGTCCGCAATAAAAGGCTGAACACATGGTAAGCAGTGTGATACTTTCCACTGAAAATAACAAGCTTGTTTACTTTTTTTAAAAATTCATGCTGCCACACTAAACCGTTTTGCAACAGCAGCATTTAATTGAACAAATTAATCCTATGTATTCACCGACTTCGATGGCAACAAACACACTTAACATCAGGGGCAGAATAGCTATGACAAACTGCAATGTATTTTTAACACGCTTTTTTGCATGGTAATTGAGTTTGGTTAGTGTTCCTGGATGTATTCCATGTTAGATGCACTTTACAATACATTGCCTTTGTACAATGTGGATCATTTACAGTGACAGTTTATATAATAATAATCATTGCATTTGATATAATAATAATCCTTGCATTTGATATAGCACCTTATGACATCTTCGAGACATCTCAAAGCGCTTCACAGATTATACTGTAAAGTGAATTGACTGTATATTTTATGGGCGAAATGCGGCAGTCAATTGCGCACAGTAGTGTCCCAGAAACAGTAGTGTCCCAGAAACAGTCCCAAAAACAATTATTTTAAAATTTATTTTGAAGTAATTATTACCCCCGGAAAAGCGATCCGCTAATCGATCAATAACCAAGTTCCTACTTACTGCTAGGTAAAACAGAGCCGTGTGGAGTAAAGAAACTTGCCCAGGGGGGCGGGGGGGGGGGGGTGGAGAGCAAGACACACATACACAAAACATGTGCAGGGTATCTGTTTACAAAATAAAAGATAAAAGGCAACTAAGAAAGAGCCAATGAGGTAAAGACAGGAAGTGGGTATGGAACAAAATGGTGAGGTTATGGTTAATGGATTGGATTGCTCTCAGTTGAAAATAATGAAATTTATTAAAATTTATGAAAAACGCCTATACTTTGAAAGTGAGAATTATTACCTTGAGACCCAGAAAGAAGGAGCTTCATTTCCTTTCTCTCTTCCACCATTTGGGTGGTTGCATTTTTTTGCCTTTAATTTGTTCTAAAATACTTGCTTATACGCTGATTTCTTATCACCATCCATTGGGTAAATTATCCTTTGCTTGTTTTGGATAGGAAAGAAGTGTTGATATGGTGTGTCTGTTGGCAGAAGCCCAAGTAATTAGACAAGGTTTTAAGATATTTCTCCTGATTTTTGTCAAACACATTGCACAACAGATTTAGATTGCACCATTTTCCACTGCCATTGTTCAGGGGTGGGTGGATATTTATCTGTCTGTGGGATGCACTGTCAAATGACTGCTTATACAATGCCTTATTAAATTTCCCTTTTATCATGTCGAAACATCTCAAAGTGACAATTGTAAGATCATGCAAAACATGAAACAAATTCTTCAATTCAGTCTTAAATGGAAAGGTGCCGGTTCTTTCAAAAGAGCTTTTTTCACTTTTGAACTTTTATTTTTAAAAAAGCTTGTTTTTAAGAAATGCAAGAAATCAGCTCCCAAATTAGGACTGACGTTTTGAACTTTTCAGAATTCTGCACCATCTGAAGTTGGATGAGTAAATATTCAGGCCAAGTGATATCCTGTAGCGTAGTGGTTAGAGCACTCACCTCGCAAGCGAGTGGGCCCGGGTTTGATTCCAGGGTGGGCGCACCTTAGGCAAGTTTCCTTACCCCACATACCTCTGTCTATCTAGCAGTAAGTAGGAACCCGGTTGTCAGTCAATTAGTGGATCGCTTTCCGAGGGTAATAATCCCTCAAAAAAATTGGGTCACTCAATGCACAACTGGTTATGGGACACTGCTGTGTAGAATTGGCTGCCGCCTTTCGCCATTTCACAGGAGGTGGGAGCTGTTCTTATGGTCTGAAGTCAATCTTGAGGCCGGAGGGCTGTAAAGTCCCCAGCAGACAGATGTGGTGCTGTTCCTTGAGCTTGTGCAGTGCTTCATTGGAACAGCGTAGGAGACCGTGGATGGAGAGGTCAGAGTGCGAGTCGAGGGAGAGTTGAAGTGGCAGAGTTGAACAGATCCCATCTCCAATAATAGCTAACTTTCTCCTTTCCATCCCCTTCCCCCTTTTCTGTGACCATCATCTTGGTCCCAGACACACCCTTTCTCTCTCTGGTCTGCTTCTGCTGCTCTCCTTTGTTTTGCATCATTAACACCTCTTCAACCCATCATGCCCTGTCCTCCACCCCATTTTCTCCTTTTTCTTTCCTACTGCGCTTCCCCTCTCTGTTAGTCCTTAAAACCTCTACCTCCCAACATCCCCCAGTTCTGACGAAGGGTCATGAACCCGAAAAATTGACCCATGTTCCTTTCTCCATAGATGCTGCCTGACCTGCTGAGTGTTCCCAGTGACTTCTGTTTTCGTTTCAGATTTCTAGCATCTGCAGTATTTTGCGTTTTATACACTTTATATTCTGTGAAGTGCTTTGAGTATCTCAACGACTTGATACATCGAATGCAAGGATTATTATTATGAGACCTCAGACATCTATACACAGAACTACAACAACAACAACTCGCACTTATACAGTGCCCTCCACGCAGGGTAGCATCTAGAGCGCTTAACAGTGGCGGAGCCTAAATCCAAGCCGGGGTGTGTGTGTGGTGGGGGGGAGCACCATCTATATTGTTTCATCTCAGCCGAAGTTGTTTCTGTCATTTGAGTTCTTGACCTTTAAAAAAACAAAATTGTAACGTAAAAGCTATTGTGTTGTGCAGCCCCCTTTTGTACTCTGGAAGCAAATCCATTAACCTACAGGATAAATTACTTAAAAATAATTTGGAAGCCTGGTTGTACCATTTGCTTCATGACTGTTTGTGGAATATTGCTTTGCACAAATTGGCTGCTGGTTTTTGTTTACACAAATAATAATAATCCTTGAATTTGATATAGCACCGTATCATGGCGTCGAGACGTCTCAAAGTGCTTCACAGAATTTACTATAAAGCAATTTGACTGTATTTTGTAGGCGAAACGCAACAGCCTATTGCACACAGCAGAGTCCCACAAACAGTCGTGGATTGAGTGACCAAATTATCATTAATTTGGAGTGTGGAGTCCTGCAGCTCAGTGGTTAGAGCACTCGCTTTGCAAGTGAAAGACCTGAGTTCAATTCCAGGCAGAGGGCGAAACCTTGGGCAGGTTTCCTTACTCCACACAGAGCCTAATAATAATCCTTCCAAAAAAAACAAAAACAATAATAAATTGGTCATTTTCAATTCATGACTGTTTGTGGGCCATTGCTGTGCGCAATTGGCTGCCGCGTTCGCCCACAAATATACAGTCAATTCACTTTACAGTATATTCTGTGAAGCGCTTTGGGACGTCTAGAAGACGTGAAAAGCGCTATATCAAATGCAAGGATTATTACTATTATTATTTATTATTATTACTTTTTTAAAGGGATTAATAATCCCTGAAAAGAGATCCGCCAATCAACTAACAACCGGGTTCCTACTTAATGCTAGCTAAAGTGGGGTGTGGAGGAAGGAAACTTGCCCAACATCTTACCCTGCCTGGGAACGGAAACCAGGTCCTATCGCTTGTGACGCAAGTGCTTTAACCACCACTCTCCAAATACAATCACTACGCTTTACAGTAAAATCCTGTAAGGCACTTTGAGCCACCTATGACATAAGATGTTGTATTGAATGCAAGGCTTACTATTGTTATGTTCCAAGGTGATATGTGAGTGAACTGTTCATAAAGAATAATAGTCTCTTCATTCTGCTTTCTTTCTTAATGGAGCTCCCAGCTATGAAAAGCCCAAACTTTGAAGACCATGAAGGGCACATACAACAAATCACCTGTGAGAAACCATGGTCTCAATGCTCTCGAACTCACAAATCTCCCTTCTGTGTCATGCAACACTGGACACAATGTTTTTTAAAACAAATAGATTAAACTATACTGTACAGTAAATTCTGCAAAGGTCTTTAAGGATGGTAAAGTGCTATATCAAATGCAAGGATTAATATTTGTCTCATCGTTATTGAAAATGAACTGCTTAAGATCAGCCTTATTAATGATCCGAAAGCAATCCCAGCTCACACAGGCCATGGATGACATTGTGTGACACATTTTGAGCTTCCCATCTTGAGGTCTCTGTATAAAATAATAACCTTAAACTCATTGTTTGATTATTGAACAAATAATGAAGAAATTACAGTCAGGGCTCCAAGGTCAATATAACCTGGAATTGTGTATAACCCAAAACAATTGCAGTAATTACTTGGCACGAAGTCGATTTGGTATTACACACAGTGTGTAAGCATCCTCATCTTTTCAAAGTATGCCATCTCCTCAGACTTTTTGTTCTCTTTATCAAAAAAGCCCCAGACAATTAGCAGACATGACAATGAATCTGCCATTTTGCTGGCTCCAGTTGTGTTTTGGGATGTCCTGGCAGAGTTAGATTAGCTGCACTTCTGTTTGCCAGGAAACTGATACACACTGAAGTGGTTTGCTGACAAACACAAGATGTAATGTTGGCTACAATATCAACAGGTGTGATGCAGTAAACTGATAAATTGTCACTCCAGATGAAAGGGGCTAAGTGACGAGGTATCCGAAGTAGCAAGTTAGGCATATCTATGAATATATAAATAAACTCGGCCTGGATATTAACGGCATGTTCAGTCACAATACATGCACGCGATACCTCTGCCCTCTTATGCAAACTCGTGCTGGTTTGTCCTTTATCTAGTTCTATCCTGGCTAACTGCCTTCCAGATAGTTCATGGCTGTTATGTGGGAACCTGCTGCAAGAAAACGGTCTACTGTGTTTGCCAACAAAAACAGTCTCTACATTTGATTGGAATTTCCTATGAAGCACTTTGAGATGTTTCTGATTTATGTAAAATGTCAGATAAAAATAATCTTTGCAGTTGGTGTTCCGCCTTTCACATTAAGATGTGTCAAAGCTCTTCACAGGATATACTGTAGATTGTAATTTGTAGGCGAACGAGGCAGCCCATTTGTGCACAGGAATGCCCCATAATTAGCCACAAAGTAACTGATCAATTTTAGTTGGGGGATTGTTGGCCATGACCCTGGGAGAAATTTCCTTTGATAAATGCGAGTGCTTTGATACGTCCTGCCGACGTGAAAGGTGCTATATAAATGTAAATTGTATTGCATTTCATTGCAAAATTACTATTTTTTTCAGTAGCAACCTACTGTAATGCAAAGCTGGTGGGGGTCACAAAATCCCACCCTGCCTTAAAACGGGCACGATTACCAGTCAGCACTTCCACATTCACTGTCAAGTTCACACTGACGCAGAAAGCTAGCTGATGTCCGGCACTAAAACATGGCCAACATCCAGGTTGTCATGCACAAACACAAAGTAATGTTGGCAGCAACAACAAAACGTGCACTTATATAGTGCCCTCCACACAGGGTAGCGTCTCAGGGCGCTTAACAGTGGTGGAGCCCTGACTGCAAGCCGGGGGCGGGGGGGAGGTGGCCGTAAGCATGGTCAAAGAGAAAGGTTTTCGGGCAGGATTTGAAAAGGGGGAGAGAGGGGGCAAGGCAGAGGGATTGAGGGACAGTGTTCCAGAGTTTTGGGGCGTAGTGGGGAAAGGACGAGCTCCGATGGTGGGACGGAGATTGCGCAACCAGGCACTGTTTGGTGCATTGGAAGCCGGTCGCTAATAAGCAAACCACTTCAGTCCACTATAAAGTGAACCACTGTTTCAATGAAGCAGAATTGTACTGCATTGTGTATATTGCAGCGCAACTGCTTTTCTGCTGCTCGCCTTTGACTGCAGCGATACATCCTGGGACAGAGACTTCCCAAGATAGGTCTCGACCTCTCATCTGAAGGTAACAGCATGTGTGGCCTTTGCTGCTGGTGATCTGGGTGCACTGGCTGACAAAATTTCCTGCCATTGAATTTCCTGCAGCTGGAAAATTTAAAAATGCTCCACTGTGGCCCAGAGGGTAAAAATCACAGTCTAACAAAACACAGATCCCAATAGAGAGCAGCTAACTACGCTGACTGATCTCAGTCGGACTTGGACAGTTGGCTTCAATCACCCTAGGTTAGGGAAGGGCAAATCAGTCAAGAGTTCATGATTCTGATCACTACCCTGAGACTCTTGCAAAGGTGGATGTTTCAGCCCAAGTACACAGTCACTTCACTTTGCAATATATTCTATGAAGCGCTATATCAAATGCAAGGATTATTATCATCATCGGGTGAGGATCAAGCTTGGCTCTGATGGAATAACCTGCTAACAGTCTCTGTCAAGGCTCAACAGTGGAATAATAGGTGAGGCACTGAACAGAGCCGTACCCAGTACAGAAAAAAAGGCTTTAAATGTCTTTAAAGGAATGTCACAATGGCTAATGATAAGAACAGAGGAGGAGTCCAGGTAGTAACACTGCAAAGACATGCCATCATTCCCACTTTGGTTTACTGTGATTCACTCAAGCCAAGAGCACCAAAATTACTGATGAAAATCTGCTACAAGGGTTGCAAAAAAAACTATGTGTGCAGTCAAACTGGCTCGGAGATGCCTTAGAGCCTGAGAGATGGTCGCTCATTGTCCGGCTGAAAATAAAATCTTCTGAAAATAAATGGAAGTGACGACTTTGTTGCATCGACCTTTGTAATCCGACCGGAGGGAAGATAACCTACACTGACGTCCTCCTGGTGTGAAAGGTTTTAGATCAAATGCAAGATTTATGATAACCTTTCATATTTTAATTTTTTTTTAAAAAAGGAGCCTGTAAATAAAACTTAAATGGTCACCTCTTTTGTTTCGAAATTCATTTCTGACAGTGGCTAATTAACTCTGATATGAATCCAGAGTTTGCCAGGTAGTTGTGAGTTCAGGCATGTTGTGGGGTTCGGGGGTGGGGGGGTGATGAGAGAGAGAAGACATCCTGTGGAGGGCAAACATTTCCTACTGGGTGGGAAGCAAAATAGGTGGGCAAGTCTCATGGACCTCCCGCTGAGTGGCTGAAAAGCACCCCTTGCTGTTCGAGAGGAGTCTGTCTGCCTTCTCAGGGGGTTGAGAAAATAAATCAACATTCTTTTCTGGTTTTAAATAAATCACTTTATGGCCATATAACAGCAGACCTAGATTCATTCCCTTTCACCTACACTAATAGTTACAGACACAGGAGGACTTGATAAATATCCAGAGCCGATGGGAGTTTTGTGCCACAGATATATCACAGTGTAAACACTGTATTCAACTAACTAAAGTAAATCAATTCACGAATCAAATCTGTTTTATCTGTCTAGATGTGACGGGCTGATTTATTTCCCAGTGCTACTATAGAAGCTATAGGCCATCGCTTCCTGAACCTGCAGTTATTATATCTGCTCTGAATGGCTAACTCATCAGGGACTGCGTTCATGGAAAGCGGGGCCTCACGAGAGCACAAGTGGGTGTTTTGCCTGATGTGCACTCACCTTTCTAATAACTTTATAAAAATCTTAAGGTTAAAATGAAATATGCTAAAGTTGAAAGGTTTGTTTTGAATTTGCTGTAATAAAATTCAGTTCAGATTGCAGCTGAATAATATAATAATCCTTGCATTTGATTTAGCGCTTTATCACGTCATTGAGATATCTTAAAGTGCTTCACAGAATATCCTGTGAATTCACTGTATATTTTGTGGGCGAGGTATCTGAAGTAACGAGTTGGGCCTGTATAAGATTACATAAATAATTGTGGTCAGGATTTTGACGGCTTGTTCAGTCGCATTACATGCAAACTTTGTAGTTCCGTGTATAGATGTCTGAGGTCTCATAATAATAATACTTGGATTTGATGTAGCGCCTTATCACATCATTGAGATGCTCAAAGCGCTTCACAGAATATATTATATAAAGTGGATTGATTGTGTATTTGGTGGACGAAATGCGGCAGCCAATTGCACACAGCAGTGTCCCACAAATAGTCCTAGATTGAGTGACCAAATAAATTATTATTATTATTATTATTATTATTGAAGGGATTATTACCCCCAGAAAAGCGATCCACCATTTGACTAACAACCAGGTTCCTACTTACTACAAGGTAAACAGAGGCGTGTGGAGTAAGGATACTTGCCTCAGGTTTCGACCTGCCGGGAATCAAACCTGAGTCCTCTCGCTTGTGAGGCGAGTGTTCTAACCAATAAGCTATAGGACTCCACATCAAATGGCACCTATTTGATTCGAAAAGCACCTTCTGGATATAGTCTCAGCGGCAGGACTGAAAATCTGATCAATGGCACCAAACCAGAAGTTATATTGCACTGTTAATATTGGCGTAATGTGTAATTAACATTGAATAAGGAGTCCTGTAGATCAGATTTACCTGGTTTCGATTCCCAGCAGGGCGAAACCTTGGACAAGTTTCCTTACTCCAAACCTGTGATAATAATCCCTCAAGAAAAAAAAGACAATAATAATTTGGTGACTCAATCCATGACTGTTTGTGGGACACTGCTGTGAGCAATTGGCTGCTGCGTTTCACCCACAAAGTATACAGTCGATTTACTGTACAGTATATTCTGTCAAGCGTTTTGAGACGTACCAAAGATGTGATAAGGCGCTATATCAAATGCAAGGATTATTATTATATTATTATTAACTGAAAGACGGTGTATTCTCGTGAAGCAGCTGTTCAACAAAGTATACACCTGAAGTGGATATCAGCTGTCAAAACTACTTGACAGGGTACAGAACACTCAATTTGCTCAATGTTTAATTTTTCGTTAAAAAAAGCACAAGGGGTCACATCATTACTGAAAGCATTTGCCTGAAAGCGGCACCTTTAATAGAATTCTTCAGAGTCAGAAAGATCGTAGGATTCGATCAATTTCCTACAGGATTTGGATGTGTGCAGCTACACAATGCAATGAGAGTACAGAAAATCCCCACTGTCATTTGATTCCATCGAGGATAGATTCTGCCTTCAGAGATTACTTGAGAAAGGTAGTCCTGTCAACCTATGCGTCTACTAAAAGGTAACAAGAGGTTTAGAGCAGTGCTGTGATAGGAATATCAAGCGGCACTGAAGAGGGAACACCAAGCCTCCCATCATCAGTTCAGCAAACGATACTACTGGGAAATATTTCTACAATTTTGGATATGTAGAGCAGTAAGAGAAAAAGCATTAAACTTTTACTGAGTATTCAGCATGAGAATCAACCATTAGAAGAAGGTGAGTAAGACTCTGAACCTCAGGATTATCTACAATAGGGTTTACAAGAATATTGCAACAGTGTTATTGAGGGCCAAAATGCTTTTCACAACAGATTTGTTTGAATCCAGGTCAGATAATAATAATAATTCTTGCATTTGAAACAGCACCTTATCATATCTTTGAGACTTCTCAAAGTACTTTACAGGATAAACTGCACAGTGAATTGACTGTATAGCACTGTCCCACAAACAGTCGTGGATTGAGTGACCAATTTATTATTTTTTCAAAATTATGTATTTAAAGGATTATTACCCCCAGAAAGCGATCCAACACTCAACTTAACAACCGAGTTCCTACTTACTGCTAGGGAAACAGGTGTGTGGAGCAAGGAAACTTACCTGAGGTTTCACTCTGCCAGGGAATCGAACCCGGGTCCTCTTGCTTGCGAGGCAATTGCTCTAACCAATACACTACAAGACTACACAGAGAACAGGATAAGAAGATAAGAAGAAAAAGGGAAAATCAAGCAAACTCTGTGCGATAGGGCGGGTGCCAAAAAGTTCCTAATTATCAAATTAAGCATGAACATTCCCAAATAGCACAATAGAGAGAGATTTCACGCACTTGGTGAAGAAAGATGAAGCCTTGGACGTAGTGTTTCCTATCCCTTTTATCCGAGGTTGCAAATTTGTTTTTAAGGATTCTGGTCTCCCAATGGGATAGCTTTTATCCTAAGATTGTCTCATGACAAGTTTAGGGAATTACATGCAAAGAGTCATCATTAGCATGAATTCCAATTAATATTCCTGGTGAGGCATCAATTAGCATCGAGGTAAAATGATTAAGACCCCGTAGGGGCCAGTAATAGGATACGACCAATTTATTGATGTGTTACGTGAACCTCATCAGCTCTTTCAAGACGGATTTGCAGAACCATGTACCCGGTAACTGCTGGAACTCAATTACCCAAATGCTGGTGCTCTGTAAAGAAATTACATCGCGCAAAAATCCCCAAAAGTGTATTGCACTTTAAGCTACAATACAGTATTTTGAATTTCCGAGCAATGTAATAAAATCCCAAATTCTCACAGGCTCCATAGCTCCTCAATGGGTGGTTTGATTACATCTTTGAAAATATCTTGATGGTCGCAACCAACCATCTGTCATTGTACTTGCACACCAGTGGTGAGCTTGCAATTACAGGGAATTGCTGGGCTGATAAACATAATTTTTCATTAACCTCCTACTGACACATCATAAGCATGAGTGGTTGCGTTTTTTTTAAAAAAAGGAAATGTGTAAATTAAAAATGGTGCAGGAAGGCTTCTTGCACCACACGTGAGTCGTAAAACCATTAAACAAGAGTAACCCACCAAAAAATAAGTTCAGAGATTTTCTTTATATTAGGAAATGCAAACAGACACTGAACTCTTATTTTTTCAAAAAAAGGATTCTTTTCCCCCCTGTTTTCACTCTGAATTTGCCCTCTGTTCTTCTGACTACTGCTGATTTCACCCTGCCAACATCCCATCATCGGCGACAAAGACTCCAAAAACTCTTTCCCCAACACCCCTCCCACCCCCACCCCCGACACACTTTCTGGAACTCTCTCATAAAATCTCTTCGCCTTCCAAGCCCCTGCTTTCAAAACTATTTTAAAATGGTATCTGACTAAGCCTTTAAGTTTACACCCTCAGATTCCCCTTTTCACAAGGCAGTGAACCTTCTCGGAACTCCCATCTCTGAATCAGAAGGCTGTGGGTTCAAACCCAATGTCAGGGCTTTGAACTCACAATTCTAGGCTGCACTCCAATGTAGCGCTGCAAAATGCTGAGACATTAATCTGAGAGCCTTGCTGCCTGTTCAGGTAAGTGTTAAAATTCCCTGTGGCACTATTCGAAGAGAAGGGAGTTTCTCCCGGTGTTCTAGCCAATAATCCCCCAGATAAAATTGGTCATTCACTTCGTGGCAGTTTATGGGACATTGCTGCGTGCAAATTAGCTGCTGGGTTTGCCTATAATACAGTCACAATACTTTTAATATATCCTGTGAAGTGCTTTGAAAAGTCCTTCTGACATGACATGTGTGGCACAGGCTGAACTGTAGTTCCAGTCACCAAAGGCTGTCCTGTCCCTCGCCTGAGTGGGCACTCTGCATGAGCCTAGACAAAGAGAATCATAGATTATTTGACCACATGCTCCATCAGAGATAAGCACAATCCTATCCTCAGCCCAAGTGTGCATGGTGGGCGAGAACAGGATTGGGCTCAGATATGATGTCAATAGCCTGCCAACACTCACTGTCTCGGCTCGAACATGAACAGGCGTTAGAAGATGACACAAGCCCATGGAACCATACTCCGTAGAGAAAAAAAATTAGTCAAACAACTTCAGGAGAGGGGGCAGAATTTTTTTTAGATACAATGTTCCACCTGCAAAATGTGTTAAAAGGTGCTTTCCAGGTTGAGTATCAGTTGGCCACGGTGATTAATCCACAAGTGAGCAAAGACCAGCCTGCCTGAATGACAAACCCTCATTGTTTTAAAGCAGACACATGTAAGATAATAGTAGATGCTATATTACATCAATTATGTTATCTATTGTCGGAGTGTCACAAATAATGTTCGCTGGCACAATAAAGTCACACAGTTGAAATAAAATGCTGAAATGGACACATAAATCCATAGCCAGGTGTTGGATCAGATAACATGATTCAAAAGCACCAGATTTTCTTGACGCTTATCACTTCCATGTCGTATCCTACTGAGCTCTCTCACTTCCTTTTGCAGCTGTAAATGATGTCGTCTTGTGGGATTTATATTGGCTGTGCTAGGCACATTTCTGAGAGCACAGAAATTAATCTAAACTCCATAAAAAGTCCAAATTCTGACAATGACAATCTGGAATCGTGTTCTTCCTGATGGTTATGAAAGGCAGCCTCAGAGCTTGCAAATGAAACCTAAGCTCCTGTTTGGTTGTTATTCAAGAAGGATCAAAAATGTACTCAGTTTAGCAATACCCTAGCTTCTTTTCACATTCAGACTTGTTATGCTATATAATAATAATCCTTGCATTTGATATAGGGCCTATAAAAGTTTCAAAGTACTTTACATGGAATTTCTGTAGAAAGTGTTGTGACTATAGTTGTAGGCAAACAGCAGCCAATTTGTGTACTGATTTCACAAGGAGAATTGTTGGCTAGGACACTGGGATAAACTCCCTCCTTTTCCCAAACAGTATCTTTATGATACCATCGTATCTTTAATGTACACATCACAAGTAGGCTCAAAGGGCCAAATGGCTTCCTTCCATGCCCTAATTTCTATGATTTCCTGATCACTCAATGGGTATTGATAATAATGCTTGCATTTGATACGTACGGCGCTTTATGGCGCCATCAAAGCTCTTCAAGAGGATTTACCGTAAAGTGTAGTGACTGTGTATCTGTCTGCTTTCAGTATGTTGAGTTCACTGAGGTGCTCTCAGAATGATTTGTGAGAGACATGTCACATGGATAGAGCCACTTTACTATAAACATAAATGTATTCAATGTTAATGATACAGAATAGAAGCACGCATTTTTAGCTTTGACAAAAGCATTCTGACAAGAGCAGAATAATATTCCACGTATTCTGCAAACGTAACAACGTAAAACATGTCAGTGAATTGGATAAGAATATATTGTGGGCAGAAATTCACAAATTCGAACACTGATCACAACTCCGATGAAAGTGCAAAATTGATATCTCAGTTCCCAAAGTAATAGTTCTAATCCATGGCAAATATAGCAACGAACATAACAACAACTACAACAAATTACATTTATCTGGCTCCTTTCATGTCGGGAGGATGTCCCAAAGCACTGGACAGTCAGGCATCCGTGGCTGATTGGGATCAGAAGGGGTGGAAGGCGGGGAGGGTAACACACCCAAAATCTGTGGCAGGTACATATAGACAATTGTTCAAGTACTGAATCTATTATTCTGAAACCTTCAAAATTAATTTAAAAGACATTTCCTGTTACGGGTTCAATTTTGCGGTATTTTTTAATTAAGAAATCCGAGTGGAGGTTCGATGCAGTCCCTGGAAGTGCAGGCCTGCATGTCACTCTGACTCAATGGAGCTCCGCTCTGAAAACAAACTGAGTTGGTATTCCCACGAGTCAGTCTGAAAGCACGTCGCAGAATTTACTGTGGAGTGACTGTTTTTGTGAACAATTTGACCACAACAATGAGCCACACCACAAACCCACACCACAAACAGCCATGGAGTGAGTGATCAAGTTTATCTTGAGAATTATTGACCGGGACCCCTGGAGGAACTCCCTTCTCTTTGTTTTCTTTTTCTGATAGTCCCACGAGTTCTTTACCGACCACCTGAACAGATGGAACAGGACTTCAGTCTTAACGCTCGCTCCAACCCTATTCGGTAATGTGTTTATCTTTTATCTTTTTGGTCCTTGAAACTCAAGTGTTTGGAGAACTGATTGTAAAGAATAAGGTTGTCAAAATGAATTTTAAAAAATTCAAGAATCATTTTCCTGATTGTTGGGGGCTTTTTTTCCAGCACTGTTGGCTGCCTCTTGCAGGGGTCACCATGTGTCTGGTCAGCATGTTGATGGTTCCATTGTGTGCAGAACCTCAGCTTTTGTTTGACGGTTGACTGAGTGCGACATTTTGATTGTAATGGATGATTTATTGCGCTTTTTGTATTTGTCTTCAAAATGGAACAAGTAAAAAAGGCTCAACAGGCCACCGGGGAAAACTGGCTCAATTACAATTCTTAGCAAGAGTTGGAGGAAGGAGCACTGGGAGCAACGCATGTTAGCAGCCGAACTTTGTTGGGAGGGGAAGTGAGAAAAAGAAGTGGTAAGAAGTATGTAAAATTAGATTACCACAAAGAATTAAAGTGGTTTAAAACATTTTGAGAAACAATCACAAACAACTGCAAAAATTACATATGAAAACTCTGCACAGAATCTCGCGTCTTTGTTTAAACTACTGAATGATTAGACAAGTTAGAGAAGTGTTGACCGTTCCCTTGGCGCGAAGGATCTGAAGCAGTTGTATAATATATTTGCAAAGCAAGTGATACGGCGAAAAAGTAGGGAAATGGAATTAAGAAATCTGCCATGATCTAACAAAATGATAGACAGAATGGTTGATTTCTGCTCCTAGGTTCCCTTCACAGTTTGCTCCATGTCCTGAAAATTTGCTATGCATTGAAACCCCGGCTAGGCGATCCAATATGGAGGGAGATCCAGTCCAGCGAGATGGAATTTACGGTTAAGTTTAATTACAATGCCATTACTGGCATTTACCGGCTTTTTTCAGTGCCACAAAAAGTGCCGATACCGGCATCGTAATTGTTCCGAGTCCCACAGACAGAAGATAGCGAATAAGCTAGTCTGTTTGCAGGATTCAAACTGCTTCAAAGCTGATATCTCAGGGCACTGAAGGCCAGCGAGGACGGTGAGGTGGGAGCGTGTGAAAAAAGAGTGGGCCGGCAGGATTCTATGGGCGTGCAGGCCCGCGAGAATTTTTTAAAACATTTTTCAATTTCAGAGACGGTCTGGCGAGGTATGAATTCCGGATACCCAGAATTCGGTAAGACTGGGGTTTACAGTAATACCTCCCCCACCACCCCCCACCCCCGGCTTGGATGCCTCGCCAGCTGTGTAAAGAGCTTTGAGACATTCTCCTGACATGAAAGGCACCATATAAATGTAAATTGTATAGTATTAATGTAAATGGCAAGAAGGGACTGATAATTCACATAATGGCTCACAATAGCTGCAGATCATATTAGGGGAAACATTTTCTACAGTGTTCACCTTTGCAGGCAAAAAAACAAAGGCTTTGTTACTGCAGATTTATACTTACAATATCCAGAACTATTTCAAATCTAAATCTTCAATCTATACAGGGCTCCAAACTGAAGGGCAAGAAGAGCCAACGAAGATTAAAATCCTCGCTCCCCAACATTACAATCTACTTGTATTTACACAAGGGCGTCCCCTGAGGCAACGCACCATATACTTCCTGTGCAGAAGCACAAAGCAGGCTGCATGTGTCAGGACTGGAATGTGCTCACTGGGCCAGACGACTTGTTACATACACACCTACTGTTATCAGTCTGTTATATATAAAATGTAATTGTCTGAATCTGTAACAGTACGCGTAGATTGCCCTTTAAAGCTCTGCTTACATTGGCAGGAATGGCACAGCACAGGATTCATCATCTAAAATGAGAAGAGATCAAAACAGAGGATATTCTGTTTTTGTTTTGAGCAAATGAAAGCGTTGCAGAATTTTTTTTTAACTGGGCAGAATTATTCCTCAGTTCTACGAGACGCTTAATAAAAGAAATGCTCCTGTGAGCTGTTCTGGGGTCTCCTGCCCACTCCTTCTCCTCCACAGAGAGAGATGGGGCAGGAACTGGGAAGTATCAGAATCAAACAAGATTCTTTCCAAGTTCTGATCTTGAATTGTAGCTAAGCATTGAGATCAAACACCAATTTTCAGCTTGTCCCTTTGGACGGATCACTTCTGTCTGTAGCAGTGAACTAATCGATGGATGTGTGGGATATGATTACATACGCAGGCAGGGCTGAATAATTTCACAAGTACCACGTTTGTCTGCTCTATGAATGCTGGTGGTCTGGAACTGCAGAGAATATCTGCAGAAAAACATGGGATGGACCTGTGTTGCAGATGGAAATGCCAACATCTTAGCACTGTTGGAGCTATTTCCATAACTCACTGAGGGCCACTAGTGCCATAAACTGAAGATGCATCATAATGTACCTCTGCAACAACGCCTTGAGACTTAGACTCATAGAATGTTACAACACAGACCTGCCATTGGGTCCACTGGTGTGTTTTTCCACCTGAGTCAATCTAATCCTACTCTCCTACCCGCTCCTCATAGTCTTTTGATATTTCTCCAATATGAAAGGTTCTCTACCAAATGTAAGGATTATTTTTATTATTATTTTTACTCCTCTTCAAAATTTTGCTCTTCAATTTTGCTCGAAAAGAATCAGAATCCTGTAGCTTAGTGGTTAGAGCACTCGCCTTGCAAGCAAGAGGACCTGGGTTTGATTCCCGGGCAGGGCAAAACGTTGGTCAAGTTTCCTTTCTCCACCACACGCCTCTATTTACCTAGCAGTAAGTAGGAATCCGGTTGTTAGTCGATTGGCGGATCGCTTTGCCGGCGGTAATAAACCCTTCAAAAATAAATAATAATTTAATAATAATAGGAGAGTAGGATTAGATTCACTCAATCCACAACTGTTTGTGGGACACTGCTGTCTGCAATTGGCTTCCACATTTTGCCCACAAAATATACAGTTAATTCACTTTACAGTATATCTGTAAAACACTTTGAGACGTCTGAAAGACATGGTAAGGACCTATATCAAATGCAAGGATTATTATTATCTATGGAGTCACGGGATCACAAGATAGGTTTGGATTCCACTTCCATATTCTCACCACCCTCTATGTAAAGATTTTACTTCTAACCCCTCTCCCCTTTAATTATATTTTTAAATTGTGCCCTCCAGTTACTGACTCGCTGGCCAGTGAAAATAAACCATTACTATTTAACCTAAACCTACACGTCAAAGCTGGATGGGCTGCACCAAACCCCGGAGGTTTCCCAGTACATTTATTTTATTTTACAAAGCTCCCCTGTCAGACACTTTCAACTTCACACAGGAGCACGCACCCACTGTGCCAGTCCAAATGGCAGTACTACAGTTCCTGTTCACAAACCTGAGCAGAAATGAAAAACACTGCATGAGGCCACACATCAATTTCTCCAATACCAAAGCACCTGAGTAAGAACATTCATCATTTGCTCGTGTTCACCATGTAGATGGTTAGCTCGGATGAAATTATCGTGACAATAATAATAATAATCTTTGCATTTGATATAGCACTTTTCACGTCGGGAGGACGTCCCAAAGCGCTTCACAGAACACAGTGTAAAGTGAATTGACTGTATATTTGTGGGTGAACGCGGCAGCCAATTGCGCACAGCAAAGTCCCACAAACAGTCGTAGATTGAAAATGACCAATTTATTATTGTTTTTGGTTGTTGGAGAGATTATTATTAGGCGTGTGGAGTAAAGAAACTTGCCCAAGGATTTGCCCTGCCTGGAATTGAACTCAGGTCTCTCACTTGCAAAGCGAGTGCTCTAACCACTGAGCTCCAGGACTCAGTGGTTAGATCTAAAGAGCAGGCATAATGTATATCCTTGGGCTGCCATCTTATGTAAGGTCAATCTTATGTAAGGATAACAGAACAATTTTAATTTTCTCCCTTGCTCTCCTGAAGGCCAAGGCTAATGCTGATGTTTGATTTCATGGCTATGCTACCCTTCTGGTGGCTTTCGCCAGGGTCAATTTTTTGCTTTTGATGAGCCTAACAGTGATTTTCTTTAGTGGATTTTCTTTAGTCATTGGTTGAATCATCACTGGCAACTCTAACTTGTGCTTTTCCTTTAACTTGTCCAGAGGATACTGAGGCCAACAGTATTGCAACTACTGGCTGCCCGGCTGAGATCAGTTAACAATGTACAAATTAAAGACTGAATCTGGGCTTTACTGTTCTGTATTGCTCCGTATCACACCAGAGGTTTGTTTACCCAATGAGCCATCAGGGAGCTCAGGACAGCCCTCCGCAGAGGGGTTTAATACATGCTGCCTGTTAATGTTACAGACTTATTCCTACTATGCTTATAATAGAAAATCCCATTGGCAGTGCCATGTGGAGCTCAGAGATCGGCACGTATGTGCTTGGCAGATGGCGGGCTGGGCAAGGTTTAAACATTCAGCCATGCAAAGCTCCACTAGTCATTTCCACTGCTGGGGCCTGGAACTGTGTGAACTATCAGCACATGTGCCAACTTTGCTTGGAGAATCGTCCTCGCAAAACTGAGCTCGAAGATGTGTCTGTGAATTACCTTAATCTGTGAGGGAGTACAATCATTATAGGTCTTATTCACACACACGCAAACACAGAGAAAAACGTCCACCAGCTGTCAAAAGTCAATATTATTCAAGCTTGGAAGATGAACTTTCAAACACCTTGCCTCTATTCTATGCAGCTCTCTCTTGAAATCCCAGTCTTACCCCTTCTCTCCATCCCTTTAAAACTTCTTTTTGACTGTGTCTTTGACCAAAATACTCAAAGGACACTTGTGGAGTCTTGTAATTCAGTGGTTAGAGCACTCGCCTCGCAAGCGAGAGAACCTGGGTTTGATTCCCAGCAGGGAGAAAGCTCGGACAAGTTGCCTTACCCCATAAGCCTGATAATAATCCCTCAAGAAAAAGAACAATACATTGGTCACTTCAATCCACGTCTGTTTGTGGGACACTGTTGTGTGCAATTGTCTGTCACGGTTCGCCCACAAATATACAGTCAATTTATTTTACAGTATATTCTGTAAAGCGCTTTGAGATGATAGAAGACATGAAAAGCCCTATATCAAATGCAAGGATTATTATTATTATAAAGTCCCCCTTTTCTTCCCTGCTTGGTCATCCCCAACACCTTTGTGAATCAGTTCAAAGTACATCCTACGTGGAAGACGCTATAAATACTAGTTGTTGAACATCGCTAATCATTATCATTCAAAAATAAAATACTTGGGTCACATTTGTGGTATTTCTTACTGGGATTCTTTACCAAGGAATCCTGTTGGAATTTCATGTCAACTCTTGGGAATTCTGCTTTGGAAGCAGATCGCATTGGAATCGAATTCCCACAAGTTTTGTTCCTTGAAGGAATCTCTATTTACGTGACTCTGTTCTTTACAAAGAAATCCTATTAAGAAACAGCACAAATTAAGAGCACAGCAAAACAGGAAAGAAGGAGGCCATTCAGCCCATTGAGCCTATCCCACCCGTTCAGATTTTAGCAGATTTTGTAATCCTAATGCCCTGCCCTTTCCCCCATACCACTTCATATCTCCACAACTTGATACCTCAAACTCATGCTATCCTCCATGAAGGTTGCTATACATTTGTTGTTGTACTATCTAAGTATCTGTCTATTATAGGCACATAGGATCTTGATATTTCTATCAAAATATGTATTTGTTGATATCTGCAAAAATAAGTGTTCTTCACAAAGTTACAGCTTTAGACGAGACAACAAAAAAGGCTCATGCAAATAGGCCTTATGGAATTCTTCTAACCCTTAAGTTATTTGGCAACAATGCCGAGCAGTTGGCAGAGCACTAACAATCTGCTTCTAATAAACAGCTGATACTCCAAGAAGGTTATGTTAAACAATCTAACTACCTGTCACAGAGAGAAGAGAAGAGAGAGTAGGTGGAGGAGCATCATGCTGTCTGCAGCTGTACTGGAAATGGAGACAGCATGGGACCACTGCGTTCTGCGTACAGGAGTGAAACTGAATAATAGAACCTCTCGCCCATCTTGTGTTGCAGAGACAGGCTCACAAAATAAAAATGTGTGGACAAGAACTCAACAGGGAGTTATATCACAGGTTTGAACAGCTTGAAGGGGAGTATCGCAGTTGAATAAAGTGGGTACCCTGTGTGTGCAGACTCGGAGAACGTGGCTGGGTGCCCACTCACAGCTGTGACACTGGACCTATCTAACTAAAAGACTCACTTTCGAAGGGTGAGAGGGAGGTAGAAGAAAAGAAGGAAAACTGCTAAACTCACTCCCTTTTTTTTGTTGGTCAGCCGGATGTCTGACACACCCGGAAACCCAGCACCATGTTTAACTGAGAATTCCATGCATCTCACCTATACTTGGAAATTCCCTGCATTTCCCTGCATCACTGAGGTGACTATCAGAATCGAATAAGCATTGGTAAGACACCTTTAACGTCCCCAAAGCACATTCACAGTGGTGCATGGGCACCCAAGCTGGGGTGGGGGTGGGGGGAGCCGAGGGGGTTGAGGAGGAGAAAGTTGCCTGAAAGTGTTGTCAAAGAGGAACGTTTTGTACATGCCTTGATAGAGGGAGCGGGGAGTCAGAGGGACTCTGGGATGGAGTTCCAGAGAGTGGGGAAAAATGACTGATAGCTGATATTATAGGCCGATGTGGAATTCTTAGATATTTCAGCATAGAAACAGGCCATTTAGCCTATTGGCTGCACAAGTACATTTCTCCACATGAGCCACTTAATCTAATTCTACTCTCCTGCTCATGCCCCCATACACTGTAATATTCCGATCTTTCAAGCATCTATTTAATTGGCTTTTGAAAGTCTGCACTGGTGTTTTTCTCTGCATAAACCAATCTAATCCCACTTTAATATTTCTCCTCCTCAAGCACTTATCTAATTCCCTTTTAAAATAATCTATGGACTCTGCTTCAACTACAGTTTGTTGGCAAAGAATTTCAAATCCCAACCACCCTCTGTGCAAAGATTTTTGTTTCTTAATCTCCCATTTAATTCCTTTTCCGATTATCTTAAATTTGTGCTCTCTCGTGACCTATTCATCAACCAGAGGAAATAATCTATTACGATTTACCCTATTGTAACCTTTTATAACTTGAAGACCTCTAATCAGGTCTCTCTCTACCTTTCTCAGAACCCTGCACATTTAATGGGAAGTTTTACTGCTGTCCTAGTTCTACACATGTTGGAATGTGTATCCTGGAAGCTGTGGTGGAAGAAAATAGCATCAATGTATTTAAAATATTTGATCTGTACATGAGAGAGAAGGGAAAAGCTGGGTATTGAAGAGGAGCTTGTGTGGAGTATAAACACTGTCACAGATCAGTTGAGCCAAATGGCCTGTTTCCATGCCGTATCACTCTATATAAGTCTATGTGGGTATTGTCCAAGGAAGGAAAAAGTGTCCCAATTATTGATAATAATCACAAGCTTGTGTTGGTATCCAACATACCCCCCACCCATCCCCACACCCACTTAACCCATTTTATTCAACCTACACTTAGCCAACTTCCAGAGATATGTGCCATTGGGGAATGATGCATATATCTTGGAAGACAGCAACAAAAGATCTTCAATTCACAAGCGACAGGGACAAGAACATAGAGCAGCCATTTGCCTGTAACTCAATGCTCCAAACTCAACACTGATAAAATAGTTAATATTTGGAGGGAGATTAAGTTGTTATTTTTGGGAGGCAGTATGCTCTCTTTTTCTCCCCTCCTGTTCTCCTAAACGTCTCTTTGCCTAGATGTGGTTTAGATTACTCTAAACGCCATTAGATACTTTGCAAAATAGGCCATTCTTCATGTGTGACTAGTCACAGAGGGTGGGCAACATGCTTGACTTGGGGTGGAGAGAAGGACATCACAGCCAAGCCAATTGCTGTTGTCATCTGCACCCACTCACTTTCCAACAGGGCTCACTAATAGGAATTGGGAGCGGGAATCCCAGTTGATTGTGCCCTCCACTCTTGGTTGTAGAACCACAATTTCAGACCCAGCTACAATTAGCTAAATCAAACCTGAGTCTGAGAATTAAACCTGCAACCTCTTAGGCCTGTTTGGCACAATGCTACAACAGGTGGTATCTTTTGGTGGTACCTCGTCTTTAAATGAATTCTGGGACATTGTGCTATTCAATTGCTATGTATTGCAAAAACAGTGTATGCAGTTATACTACATCACTGAAGCCCTCTGAGACGCCGTCCGGCGTGGAGGGCGTTATATAAATCCAAGTTGTTGTTGTAGTATAATGAAGCTTCCAGAAAATGAGACAATATTAAACTCTGTCAAATAACTGAAGTTACATATTTGTGATATTCCATTTTCTGAGTCAATTGAGATTGCATTGTCAGTTTATCTTACAGAAAGTGCTTTATATAATTTGTTCCTCTTCTTTCCGTCACCACATGTCGAACAATAGGTCTCAATCAGCAAACGCTCCTCACAGAATCTGGGATGAATTACATCCCACTTTTCCTTTGTCCTGTGGGAAAGCTTCTAAACTCTGCTGAACAACAGCATGGCTGAGCTCACGAACAATCATATCTCACTCATTCACACAGTGTATTGGCACTGCAATAGACTAAAATAAATGCTCTTACAACAACAACAACTTGTATTTATACAGCGCCTCAGTGTTTGGGTTAAGGAGATTCTGTAGCATCTTGGTTAGAGCACTCACCTCGCAAGTGAAAGGACCTGTTCAATTCCTAGCAAGGTGAAATGTTATGCAAGTTTCCTTACTCCACACACCTCTGTTTACCTAGCGATAAATAGGAACCCAGTTGTTAGTCGATCGGCGGATCAGTTTTCTGGGGGTAATAATTATT
The DNA here is from genome assembly GCF_018977255.1 of Callorhinchus milii. Lineage (NCBI taxonomy): Eukaryota > Metazoa > Chordata > Chondrichthyes > Chimaeriformes > Callorhinchidae > Callorhinchus > Callorhinchus milii. Next base: position 79,464,528 of record NW_024704744.1, read on the forward strand.
TTTTTATAAAGATAGAATAATTTGGTCACGCAATCCATGACTGTTTTGGGACACTGAATTGTGCAATTGGCTGTTGCGTTTCACCCACAAAATATACAGTCAATTCACTTTACAGTATATTCTGTGAAGCATTGAGATGTCTTGAAGACGAGATAAGGCAATATATCAAATGCAAGGATTATTATTATTAATTCTGATCACAACGCGGTGATCCTTTCTGGAAAGTGCACATGTGGATTATGAAGACAAGAATGAGTCGAATAGCTTCCAACAGGCATCGTCCAGACTCAGACTTGACGAAAGGGCAGATTGGTGACTACCTACAAAACCATACTGCAGCAAATAAACCATGCCTTCAGGAGAGAAGGGGAGAAAAAGAGAAGATGGCAGCACTATTGCTCTTACATTTGTGGCTACCTAATGTCACTTTGCACAGCAACGCCATAAAAAGATTTTGTATGTCTGACAAGACACCACCCCAGCTTTCCTGTAAATCAACTCATCCAATCTTTAGAAGGGATTGAACTTTAAAACATAGCTTTTAACACAAGATAAAATTGGCTCTGAATGTCACAGCAGAGAGTAAGGATCAGCAGAACTGATAGTTTTTTTTNCCCTGGCAGTAATCTTCAGTTGATATACACGACAGTATTTCCAAGACATGATTTAAAGTGTCATCAAAATGTAGCCCTCCCCTGTCTCCACCCCCAAAGTGTGCTTCCAGCAGCTAATGACGCTTGGTGGAGAGTAATTTTCCCTCAGGCGCTTCTTAATGTCAAGCCCCTGTTTATTTATCTTTGGTTGATCTCCAAGTTAAAGTTTTACTAACCCAAGCGCAGTGTTAAGATAATCCCAAACATTGGACATTTTAAAAAACAACATTCTTCGATCTGACCTTCCACTTTATAAAGTAGCAAAATAAATAAAAGACCCGAAAGGCCTGTTTGCACTGGCAAACCAGAATCGCTCCAAGGGCTTCAGTCTTGCATTGCTCCCTCTGCTTCAGGTGCCAAGTCTGCTGCTTTTAGAGTGTCAAACCTCGTATCCCTCCGATAATATACTGACATCACGTTGCTATATGGGTACCCTCTGTTGTATGGATTGACAACTCAATATTGGATTTTGGGGTTACACCTCCCCCCTGATGGCACATTTAAATCAAAGCCAGACTTCCAGACAGGGCTGCTGTTTAAAGGCTACATTATCTGAAATTGAACTTTCAAGTTGAAAATTCCTGCTTGTTTAACGTCAGCCTGGGAGCAACATCAAAGCTGACCAACAGATCCAATCTGCGCATTGAAAATATTCCTTGTTCTGGATAGTCTCAACCAGAGATCCAGGGATAGCTGACTGAAACATTGCTACACTTAGGAGATATTTCACTAAGCTTTCATTAACAGTGCACAGTTTCATGGAGCCCTGTAGCGGATTGGTTAGACCACAAGCAAGAAGACTCTTATTTGATTTCCAGGCAGGCGAAACCTTCGGCAAGTTTTCTTACTCCATGCCTGTTTATCAAGGAGTAAGCAGAAACCAGGTTGTTAGTCGATGTGGCAGATCACTCTCCAGGAGGTAATAATCCCTTTAAAAAAATGGTCACTCAATCCACAACTGTTTGTGGGACACTGCTGGACGTAACTGTCTGTCACGTTTCCCCCAAAAAATATACAAACAAATTTACAGTATATTCTGTGAAGCGCTTTGAGACATCTCAACAACATGATAAGGTGCTATATCAAATGCAAGGATTATTATTATTATCAAAGACACAAATATTCAAAATACCACTTTGATTTGGTTTCTAAAACCTTCCCAGAAAGGACATTTAAAGGCTGCCCAACGCACAGGTTCAGCCTCTGGTTCAATGTGGTACAACTGGGCCTAAGGTATCCAAGTCAAGCTGCAAACAGAAACTACGGTTTCTTTCACATCATGCACTTATTTGACAGGATTAACATCAGACAAGCTGAACGCTGCCATTTTATTGTACCTTCACTCTTCAGTTTAAGACCAGCAGCAAACCAAATCTGTCAATTAAGAAATGGAAATAACTGTCATTTGTGAGTAGGATTTGAGTTTTAAAAGCCAGACACTTAACAGCGGGTGCACATTTGCAGCTATGAATTAATTAGCATCCAGAAACACGCTGGAAATAACAACAATATGCATTAGCACAACACACAGCGGGGCATTTTAGTCACCCTTTTAACACAAATAATTCAAAAGAGACCACAAAAACATTTTTGGTCAAATTCATTCATGAGATTCATTTGAACCTTGCTGACAAGGCAATCTGACCATAGTGGTAGACTTTGGCTATGCCTCTCTGTGTATGCACTCCTGGTAGTGTGTTACTTTGAACCTAAGCTTAAAATTAAAAACTTAATTTAACGTGAAATGCTTGAACTTTACCAACTCTGTCATGCTTACACCACAACAGATACTTATATCTTCACATGATAGGATGGTATCTCAGAGCGCTGCAGTATGTACTGGTGACTAGTTTATCACAATTAGATTTGACATGACGACAATTTGCAAAAATTAAATCAAGTTATCACAAGATCATAACAGAGGTCTGAATCTGAACAACAGAGGTTCTTTGGCCCCCTGACCTCATCCTCTCCGAATCCCATTCTACCCATCCTCTCATCTTGGCATTTTAAAATGAGTCTTGGTCTCAACCACTCTTCCTGGTAATCTGCTGTAGTCGATGATTACCATGTGGGTAAAGAAATACTTCCTGCTTACTTTCTCAATTCCATTTAAAATCTCATTCACCTCTATAAGGTCCTATCTGAAACATCTCCTTTCAAGACTCAAGAGCCCTAGCTTGTCCAATTGTTGCTCATTCTCCTAACACTGGGGATTATCCTTGTTGCTTTCCTCTGCAATGCCTTTAGGGTCTGGGCAACTCCCTTACGTTGTGACAACCAGGGTTGTATGTAGTACTCCAGGTGCTGCCTGCCTGACCAGAACACTTTACAGCTTGAGTACGAATCCCGGCGAGCTAAACTCAACTGATCTGACAACATATCTCAGCATTCTGTTACCTTGATCATTGCTGCCTCACACGGTTTTAATAATGAACTGTTGCCCGGATCTCTTTCAGCTTCCCCCTGCCATGTTCTATACTATCTATGGAGTACATGTGTTTCCAAATATCATTTTCTATCAGCAATATCTATATTCAACATCATTTGCCAGTCATCAGCCAAAACACTCTTATACTCTCTTTGTAAGACCATTGCTGCCTCCTCGATTACCATAAGACCATAAAACGTAGGAGCAGGAGTAGGCCATTTGGCCCCTCTAACCTACCCCGCCATTCAATAAAATCATGGCTGATCTTCTAGCCTAATTCCATTTACCCCCCTATCCCCATATCCCTTAATCCCTCAATCCTTTAGAAATCTATCAACCTCAGTCTTGAATATGTGGAGTCCTGTAGCTCAGTGGTTAGAGCACTCGCTTTGCAAGTGAGAGACCTGAGTTCAATTCCAGGCAGGGCGAAACCTTGGGCAAGTTTCCTTACTCCACACGCCTAATAATAATCCCTCCAAAAAAATAGACAATAATTAAATTGGTCATTTTCAATCTACGACTGTTTGTGGGACATTGCTGTGCGCAATTGGCTGCCGCGTTCGCCCACAAATATAGTCAATTCACTTTACAGTGTGTTCTGTGAAGCGCTTTGGGATGTCCTCCCGACGTGAAAAGCGCTATATCAAATGCAAGGATTATTATTATTATTATTATTATGTTCAAGGACTGAGCATCTACAGCCTTCTGGGGTAGAGAATTCCACAAATTCACTAGCCTCTGAGTGAAGAAATGTTTCCTCAACTCAGCTCGAAAAGGCTGACCCTTAATCTTGAGACTATGAGCCCTAGTTTTAGATTCTCCAACCAGGGGAAACAGTCTCACGGCATCTACCCTATCAAGACCCTTAAGAATCGTATAGGTTTCTGTAAGACCACCTCTAATTCTTCTATCTTCTAGAGAATATAGCCCTAGTTTACTCAACCTATCCTCATAGGTCAAGCCCCTCATCCCAGGAACCAACCTAGTGAATCTACACTGCACCCCCTCTAAGGCAAGTATGTCCTTTCTTAAACAAGGAGACCAAAACTGCACACAATATTCTAGGTGCAGTCTCACCAAGGGCCTATACAGTTGCAGCAAGACTTACCTACTCTTGTACTCTAACTCTCTTGCAACGAACGCCAACATGCCATTAGCCTTCCTAGTTGCTTGCTGTACCTGCATACTAACTTTTTGTGACTGGTGTACAAGGACACCCAAATCCCTCTGAACACTAACGCTATCTAATCTCTCCTCCTCTAGAAAATAATCCGTTTTTCTATTTTTACTACCCAGGTGAATAATTTCACACTTCCCCACGTTATACTCCATCTGCCACCTTCTTGCCCATTCACCTAACCTGTCTATTTCCCTTTGCATTCTTTGTATGTCATCCTCACAGCTTACTCTCCTACCTACCTTTGTATCGTCCGCGAATTCAGATATGTTAAGTTCTATTTCTTCATCTAAATCATTGATATAGACTATAAATAGTTGAGGCCCAAGCACTGATCCTTGTGGCACAGTGCACTAGTCACATCCTGCCAATCTGAGAAGGACACGTTTATCCCTACTCTCTGTTTTCTTCCTGTTAGCCACTCTCCAATCCATGCTAATATATTACCTTTAATTCCATGGGCTCTAATCTTACGCAACAGCCTTTTATGTGGCACCTTGTCAAATGTCTTCTGGAAATCCAAATACACCACGTCTACTGGTTCCCCCCATCTAACCTGCTAGTTACATCCTCAAAAAAAGATTTGTTAAACATGATTTCCCTTTCGTAAAGCCATGTTGACGCTACCTAATCATGTTATGTTTTTCTAAGTACCCCACTATGATGTCCCTAATTAAGGACTCTAGAATTTTCCTTACCACCGATGTCAGACTAACTGGTCTATAGTTCCCCATTTTTTGCCTCCCACCCTTCTTAAATATCAGCGTTACGTTTGCGATCTTCCAATCAATGGGAACCACTCCAGAATCCAGGTAACTTTGGAAGATCAAAAACAAAGCATCCACTATCTCTGCAGCCACCTCTTTTAAAACCCTAGGATGTAGCCACCAGATCCAGGGGATTTATCAGTTTTTAATATTATCAATATCTTTAGTACTATTGCTTTACTGGTGTTCATTTCGTTAAGTTCCTCACTAACATTAGCCTCCAGGTTCCCATTCTATTTTCAGTACGATTACCCATTATACATAACAATGTCATCATGTACCACTTGCGATGAAGAGACCACATGTGAGACGTCATTGTAAGCGATTGCCCATTGTCAGCGCATCCATTTGGATGCTGTTTTTCCTGGTGCTGCAGGTGTACGTTAAATTTAAACCAGATATAAGCCACATAAACCAGAAGGTTAACATTTGACTGTGCTGAGTTAGCTGATCTCAGTGGTTGACATGATGAATTTGTCTTCGACACCTTAGTCTAGGGGAGGAGATAAAGCAGCCAGGGTCTCTGCTGCTGATCATTGTCCAGCAACACCCCCGCCTAATACTTCCCTTTCTGGGCCGTGTATATGTATGGATGTTGGGTGAAGACAGGATGAAGTTTAGCATCCTTGCCTTGTTTGTTGGTGCCCTGACATGGTTTTAACACATGGAGAGCGATCAGTCAACTAATACCCCTAGATCTCTTTCAGACCCATGTTCTGCCAACGCCTGTGACACCACACCTCAGCAAGAGTTGGTGCCTTCAGAGAAAGACACAAACAGGAACAAAAAGAATCAAAAGGATAAACTCATTTTCAAAGAAGTCAATTGGCCCGCCAGTGAAAGAAAACTCTTGTTGCATTTGAGAAGAGCATATGTCTGTATTCTCGAGCTCTGTTTGAAGAGTGTAAATCCATTCAGGACAAACATCTATGCAGCTGGTGATTTACCACTTGCCAGTAAATCACCCCCTATGTCTACTTACAGCAGGGACAAAAACACCGAGCGGGAAAGCTGTGAGGAGCGGGAAAAAAACCTCCCATTCGCCTCTTGAAATGGACTTTACTTCAACATCTGCAGCTGTGTTTAATGGGACAAAAGCACTTTGCTGTTTAAATGAGTAAATTACCTGCTAAACACTGTCCTGCCAGTTTGATATTGTAGAATATTATGCCGATGACATACTTAATGGCTATAATTCATATGCAAATAAATTTGGCAACATTTTCCAGTCTGTTTTTATCTGGTCTGTGTGGTAATAATTGCCTTTTCAAAGTGCGGTTGGAAGCATGCCATGAGACCAGGTAAAATCTAACATTAGAACAGTTAATGTTAATGTCAGCACCTTGGAACGTCCTCCCGACGTGAGAGGCACTCTACAAATGTTATTTTGTTGTTGCTGTTAGTGTGGAATCAATGTTAATCCTCAGGCACACACATCACGATGCTTTTGGCCGAAGGCTAGAAGTGCAGATTCCAAAATCGCAGAGTACAGGTGAACCTACTGGGTCCAATAGAGGCCACATAAGTGGCTAAAGTGCTAAAATAAAGGCCAACCTCCAGGTTGTCAGGTCCCCATTGACATCACGTCCTGCACTGTATGCAAGAAGTGCCCCTGATGTCACTTCCCTCAGAGTGACGTCAGTAATGCTTCATGCACATTGGGTACAGGATGTGATATCAGGGGTGACCCGACGACCAAGAAGTTGACCATTATTCAGAGGGAGAAGACACGTAGTTCAACATGGAATTCAGTGTAGTTTTCCATTTGGCACTTCCATTTAATGAAAGACAGCAGCAATAAAAATGAGGCAACATTTTACCAGGGATATAACAGGGTTCCACGTACCTGCTGGTAGAAGCTTAAAAGAGGTGATAGTAGAGAGAGACCTGAACATTTCCACATTGACAAGAGGTAAATCAGTTAGTTAATCTATTCAGCAAACGTCTCTTCAAAAAATTCTGCTTAATATTGCGCTTTAGTTCCCAAAAGATGTAGGACTTTTTTAAGCAGCCATTTTGACGAAAGCAGCTGATGATATTTTTTGCTCATTTTATGCCCTACTTTATAAACCCAGCACACCTCAGGCAGAAATGGCACACAGAGAAATGTCGTCAAATAGAAATTTCAATCATGCCAAAACAAGTATGAACATCATATAAACAAAGATTTTAGACTGGGACTCCATTCTAAATTCATGTGCGATATAATCGAATTCTTATAAACACAGAAATAGTTTGCCAGGAAACATGTTTTAATCAGGATTTCTAAAGACTACATTTTTTTAAAAAAATGTGGAAGTTCTCGTCATGATTTGATTAGTAAAGCCACCGTTTAAAGTGGTAAAGACTGGGAGGTCTATATTCAATCCCTGCTGTGTGCTAATCTCAGCTGGTGCTGCAATAAAGGTGCTATGTTTGGCCTCAGTAACCCTGGGATAGAGAAGAGGGAAAATTAAATTGGTTTCTCTCAATGTCCTGAGAACCATGGTGAAAAATGTGCAGAAGTGGACGTCAAGTGAGGAAAACTTGTGCTTGGATAAGATGTGTCCTGTGTCAAACATCTTGCTGAAATTCACTGTCAAGGCTCATAAATGGAGAATGGTCTTTTGGTCAAGTTGCCGAAGAACAGATCTCCAAGCGGGGAAGGCTGGAAACGTGAAGGGGAAAAATTCCACTTCTACTTTTGTACTTCAGTGAACTGTTGCAGCAACTGAATCTATCGCAAAATACATTGCCTTTATTCTCCTCAGTAAATAATAATCCTTGCATTTGATATAGCGCTTTTCACGTCGGGAGGACGTCCCAAAGCGCTTCACAGAACACACTGTAAAGTGAATTGACTGTATATTTGTGGGCGAACGCGGCAGCCAATTGCGCACAGCAATGTCCCACAAACAGTCGTAGATTGAAAATGACCAATTTATTATTGTTTTGGGTTTTGGAGGGATTATTATTAGGCTCTGTGTGGAGTAAGGAAACTTGCCCAAGGTTTCGCCCTCTGCCTGGAATTGAACTCAGGTCTCTCACTTGCAAAGCGAGTGTTCTAACCACTGAGCTACAGGACTCCACGAGGAGGAGAATGGGCAGCTCCGACTCAGTCCATTCTTTTCGTCGATGTGAATGCTTCAGGGATTTTGTTCCCAACCCCCAAAACAAGGTGAACCCCCACCCAGAGGCGCCAGATCGCAGACAGCAGGGAGTTGACCAGGTTCCTGGTCAGGACTCCCAGTTTGCTAACACAATACAGTGCAATCCCTAATGTAAGCCAGCGCTGACACAAGTGTTTCATGTAAACTGGACTGATTAGGCCTCTAATGAACTATGTAAGTAGCAAAATTGGAACCTGGCATATGTCAGGGCATTCCCAGAAATCATCATGGTGCACTCACCGCTTTGAAGAGTTTAAACAACTATTTCTAAAGCTGTTCCAGACACCAGAGTCTAACCAGTAGCAACATCTGTGCATTTTGTTTGGAGTACAGATGATTCCCAGAAGGAAACATCTGCATTAGATCATGGAATTCTTCCCATCACGTGAACTATTAAAATGGGTTGCTGTATTATAAAGCTCCAAAAGTCATCCAGTTTTCATAAAAGATCTCAAGCTGTTTTAGAAATTCACTTGAAATTGTTCTTTTTCTAACTTCTCTTTCTAACCTTTTGGCCTGTGTCTTGATTTATTTGCCGGATTGCATAAGCACAGGAGACCATGGCATGCAATCCTAGACAACAAAGCCCCCAAAATATAAAATTGGTCACTCATTCCATGACTGTTTTTCAGACATTATTGTGCGCAAACTGGTGTTTCACCCACAAAAATACAGTCAATCCATTTTATAGTATGTCCTGTGAAGAACTTTGAGACATCTTGACAACTTGATAAGGTGCTAAATCAAATGCAAGGATTAATATATTGTCAGTACAATTATTCATAATAGAAGGCACAATGTCCAGCCTATCAATACTCCTACAATGAGTAGAACTCTCTTTGTGAAGCTCTTTGAGACATTTAACTCTGTGAAAGGTTCTACATAAGTTCAAGTTGTTGTTGCCTCCAGGGCCAATTTGCCACCCTCACTCTCAAGAGATGTTGTGCAAAATTCTTTTGACTTGTGTAGACTAGCTGGATGACTTCAAAGGATAGTCCCTTTTAACCAGTTCATGTAGGCCTTGCAGGAAGAACATACCTTGAATATGAATCTGTATTTAAATGCCCATAAAAAATGAATTCCTTTGGCTGACTAAGCGCCTACAGCGGTAAAAGTAATGGTTCATTTATGCCAATAGCGTTTAAAATTCAGCACATAAATAATAAGTCGCTGTGGATTTGGAGACAACGTAAGCAATGAAGTATAGATGTACAACATAGGAGTCTGGAAACTAATGGCTATAAAGATTTAGTTGAAGGAACTGTACAATTTAATTGGCAACATTGGCAGACAGAATCGCTAATATGTGATCCTACCACCAACAATGTCAAGGTGATTTTTTTTACACAACAGTAGATTAATTTCAAGCAGTGTTGCACTCACATTCCCCCAGTATGATCACCATTTTGCAATTTGAGCAGGCTGAGTAAGCTGCAGTTCCACATTTTCAGCCTTCTCCAGTCTGACCCACTTATTACGCAGTGCGTGATACAGTGACAGACTCGGATAGGCTCACTGGCAGGTCAGTCACTCCAGATGATATGGCGGCAGGAGGTACTGAGTGAAGCTAAGTAGATTAGGGAATTAGCTTCCAATTAATGATTTTAAAAAAAATTAGGCCTGTATATCTTAGTGGTACTGGAATCCTGTTAGAATTCCTGTCAACCTTGTGAGCTCCAGTCTGGAAGTAGATTGCAGACCATCTCTTGTAATGAACTTCCGGTAACTGGAAGGAGTTCCGATTTGCACGATTCAGGTTTTCTTATTCAGAAAATTGGACTCCAATTGTAATGTAGCTTTGTAAACACTAGAGTACAATAGATGAAGATAAATAAAATTATTTAAAATGTACAGTATATTCTGAATGATAAAGCTTTTTCCATCTTACTGACCAAATTCAAACATCATGATAATAATTAAATAATAATAATCTTTGCATTTGTTGAAGTACCTTATATTGTTGAAACATCTCAAAGCTCTGCACAGGATTCATTACTATAAAATATAGTGACTGTGTATTTTGTAAGTAAATGCAGCACTCAATTTGTGCACAGCAATGTCCCACAGCCATGAAGTGAATTATCAATATTATCTGGAGGATTGTTGGCCAGGACACCGGAAGAAACTCCCTTCTCTTTTTAATAGGCCATGAGATTTTTAATATCCACCTGAACAGGAGACAGGATCTTGGTTTAATGTTTCACCCGAAGGGTGGCACCTTCCCAACAATGCAGGACTACATCTCCATTGCATTGGAGTGTCAGCCTAAACTATAAATTCAAAGTTCAGCATGGGCTTGAACCCACAAGGCGCAACAAACAGAACAGAAGTGAAAGTGGTGAAGTTAAAGCCAACGCGATAACTGCTCCTTCGAAATATAAAATAAATGCCAAAATATTGCGCAGAGTACAACAAAAACAATTTGTATTTACACAACCCGCTCCGCTCAGGATAACGTGTCAGAACGCTTAGTACAGCCAAGATACTAACATAACCATTTACCCATTGTGTTATTTTTTAATTCATCCGAGTTTCTACGTAGAGAAATTGGCATACTTGCAATAAAAACATTTTGTAAAAGGAACAAAAGTGACTAAAACAAAAATGCAGCTTCAAATTGTTTGCATTAATGACCAGCCAGGGAGGGGTGAAATGGTATGCTTTGTTTCCTCCTCAATAGATTTATTGTATACACAATAATAAAGCTGTCTGTTAGACATATAACTAGCGGGCTCGAGGCATTGCCCAAGAGGTTCAAAATAGAATCTTGTGTGGGCTAATAAACTGTCTGACCTACCGATATGAGCAGTGCCCCAAGCGTGTGATTTGGGAATGATAGTCTGCTGTCTCTTTACTGTACATAATCACAGACAGCAACCATCTGATAGCTTATTATCTTGTGTGTCTCTCTGCCAGACAGCAGAATCTCACAAATAATGGTGTTCTGGTCCATGTCCGATAACTGCACTGCATCTATATGAATACAACCTCAGAGTTTAAAGAGAAAAATCTCTAGCTAATCAAAACCATCAGCCCTGCTCAGTCGGTAGGACTCTCATCTCTGAGTGAGAAAGTTATGGGTTCAAGTCCCTACTGCAAGTTCATGGTCTACATTATCACACCAGTGCAGTGCTGCGTTGTCGGAAGTGCTGTCCTTCAGATGAAAAGTTAAACAGAGGTCCCATCTATCTGTTCAGCTGCCCTGCTACCTCTCTCTGCCCTCCCTCATACGAACCCTGCCCCCCCCCCGACACTCGGGTAGTGATCCCTGACTGTTCAGCGCCTTGGGACGTCCTCTCGACATGAAAGGCGCTTTACAAATGTAATTTTGTTGTTTTTGTTGTTGTTAAGAATCCCATGGCACTACTGGAAAAGAAAAAGGACAGCAACAATCCTGGTGTTGTGACAAAGAATCCCCCAGGTAAAAAAAAGATAGGTCCACTCATTTCATGACTATTTATAGGGCACTTCTGTGAGCAAACTGACTGCCACATTCACCTGCAAACACAGTTTGAAATGATAACCGATTCGAATTCATACTGACTCAATAGCTCTACACAAATCGAAGCAACAAAAATGCCTTACGAAATCATAAAGCTGATATGTTGGTATCAAATAGAAATGCAGGATTATTACTTCAAACATTGTTCATTTTGCAGCAAAGTGAAAAAAAAGCAAAAGGCTTCACGTTGGTTTAAGTTTAAAATTGCTTAATTTATTATTTCTAGAATGCAAATTATTAATAATGAATTGTGGAATAAAAAACAACAAGAGGCGAAACCTTGCCATTTGTTTTTATATTCCACACCTGTGCTTGTTACCAATACTGAATAAAGAGCAAATTCACAGCGTGATCCATATTGCTTAGGTCAAAGGCTGAAAGTAAAACTAACAACTCCTATTGCACAGATTCAATTAGTTCTGCAGCACAAACCTTGCTGCGTTAGACAGAATATTGATCTTTCTCGGCTTCAAGTCTGACCAACTTATTCATTACTGACCACCAGTAGTTTAGCATTTTATTATTAAATATCTGTTCACACTGCAACACAATACCTGACAAAAACATAATGGGGTCAAGTTCACCAGATCCTCAAAAGGAGTAGGATAGTGCTGTGTGTAAATTCTGAAAGCAAACGTGCTATATAAAAAAAAGCTTGGAGAGCAAAACCTCTTCCTCCCGTCACTGTCCACTGGCCTTTTTTTGTACTTTGTCAGTTTTTGGAAACTAATATCTTGGGCAGATCACTGAGACTTAAATTGTCTGCTGCAAATAGCTTACGAATATCGCAATTAACCGACAGTTGGTTGCCCGCATTTTTAGCCTCCAGAAGTTCAATCTGAAAGCGAATTAGATCTCAGTGTGAAGCTGATGCTCTTTCGTCTCTCACAAGTGTTTGTAGCATTAATTTAAAGAAACAGTGATGTGATGTGACGTTGGTCACAATGGTAATTACAACGGTATAACTCTGGTACTATGCCTTTGGGGTCCCAGTTTGAATTACAGTCTCACTTATATTTGCACAGGGAACGAAAGTAGTTGTGGGAAGCAAGCACTTTACTACACTGTATTGATTTACTGCTCAATAGTCTCAACTAATATTCACACTCCAGCTTCCGAGGGTGGGTGGGAGAGAAGAGCTTGCTGTTCTTGGTTGGTTTATCTGTGAGGAATAACAATTGGCCCTTCATTCACATTCCAGTTAATTACGAAACAGCAAGAAACAACTGGAGTTTCCCACTTTCCTGACAATGGATGTTGTGCGTGTGTGTGAGGTGGTGGGGGGTTGGGGGAGTGGCGGAGGGAGGAAAGAAGAATAACTTAAGAGACAATACCATCTGAGCCTTTCCCTAAGGTTCAGATGGTGAAGCCATTGCTTTGTGGTAAAACTGATCCACACAGACCCGGAAGGAGCCCCTTTCGATCGCTGGCCAGTGCTGAGTTATTCAACCCCCAGATGGGGTAGAGGTGGGAATGGTACAATTGGCCCCAAGACCCTGAGCTGAGTGTGGGGGAGAGGGGTCAAAACCAAGCGACCCTCTACTAATCAACATCATGTAAGCATCGTTGGAATCTATGATCTGAGGCTTGGTTGTGATATCCTGCCAACAACATGAAGAATGGCCACTTAAGCACCCTACTGGATAGTGATCAATGCCCACAGTGCTGAACCCTATCATGGCCTGAAATGCCTTTAAGACTGAAGAGAGAAAAAAAAACTGTCCTCCGAGCTCCACGACGGTTCCACTTTCTGGCATTTGAAAGACTGTGGGACGTATCCAGGAAAAAGATGGCTTCATGAAAGCGAGAGCCAGACATGTTCAAAATCAATTATTTTAAAAACGTAAGTTTCAAACTTGAACTATTGCCCTCACTGCTCAAAAAACCTGACCGAGCTGGGAATAAAACGCCATCAAATCAAGTGCAATCTAAGTAGAGACTTAATCCCTCCTCGCATCCTAATTTGCAAGTTGGCAGATGGGTTTTAACAAGGCATTTTACAGTACGTGGCACTGACACAGACATTTCAAGATCAAGGTGACTCAATGACTTCCTTCATGACTGAACCTATCTATCCTAATGGAACTCACTGAACACAGTCTGTCCAGCTGCAAAAAAAACTTCACGATAATACAGGACAAATAAAGGGTCTTGAACCAACTGAAGATTATTATGTATGAGAAATCTTGGACATTTTTCGTAAATAAAACTTCAATACTCCATACATTTCCAGGGTGCAAACTGCTCTGTTATGAATACTAATTATTAATCAACACAGAAGATGGTCTTTTAAGAAACACCTTTTTTGAGATATTGTTGATGAGGAACAGTATGCACAACAAAACGATTCATTAAATTATGCTTCACAAAGTGAGGGTGTAGAATTCATCAACACACATACCACATTAAGGAAAGTGAGAAAAGAGCTGGAAGGTGGGATTTGTAAAAAGGGCAACAGGTAGCAGTAATGCAGACATAATGGACCGAATGGTCTCCTTCTGTGCTGAACATTTCGGTTTCTATGTTGGGGCAAGGCATGGGAGTCAGATCAGGGTCACAGATAGCCACTATGCAGACAACCGATCTTAACCAGTACCTGCTGAGTTGCTGGAGGGATGTGTCATCCATTGAACTGTGGCTAGCATGAAACACCATGTTGAAGAAAACAAGAGAAAAGTGGAGGGGAAAGGAGAGACGACAACTGAAATATTTGACGAGGTGTAAGGTTGTAATAATCCTTGTATTTGATATAGCGCATTAACACGTCATGAAAATGCCTCAAAAATGCTTCACAAGATTTTACAGTAACTATAGGCGAATGTGGCGGCCAATCCCACAAACAGCCATGAAGTGATTGTCCAATTTTTACTGGAGGATTGTTGGCCAGGACACCGGGAGAAATTTCATATTGGAGGAAAAACACTCCCCGCCCCACCCTAGTCAAACTCTAAAATCGGTGGTACAAAACAGAAAAAAAAAACACACAAATGGCTTTTGAAAATATTTTACTTTAGTTTGGAGGCCTCAAGCACCTTGGAGCCTTGGAACATGAAGAAAAGGTTAAGTAGACAATTAAGAGATGAAAACTCTGAATTTCCAGAGAGCAATTCACATGTCTCCAGATAATTGGATTGAATTCGCAAGGAGAAACGTTCCGTGGACGTGCTATGTGTGGTGCCAAATGAAGGGCCATTAGGCTAGGGTGCAGTCAGGTGTTGCGTGCATTTACATGTGCACATTCAATAAGGATCAATTAGAGCAGTGTCTGTGCAAAGCGAGACCCAATGCACTGCTGAGATGGAAAATTTGTTGAGGGTGTGTGGGGGGAGGGGGGAAGAAAAAGCCACTTTCCAGCTTTGGTTAGCATTAGACAAAGAAATTTATCTCCCCTTCTTCCAATCTTGCTCGAGTTATCCCTCTTTACCTACTGCCTCTTCTTTGTACCTTGTATTCCTCACGTTATCTTAGCGTTTCCTGAGCTCCGTAATCTATCCCACTCCTCAACTCACCCAACACAGGCTTGCTGCATGTCTGCCCTTTCTTCTCTTTGTGGCCAAATTTTTAGATACTACACCCCTAACCCCTGGAGCTCCCTTCCTCTAGCACGCCTCTCCCTCTTTCTTAAGTTGTTGCTATTCCTCATTGCCCAGCTTTTTATCGACACCATATATTGAACATTCTGTACATCAAATGCAAGGATCATTAAAATTAATAATTTCCAGCAGTATAAATGAGGCATACTGTTGTATTCATTTCCTTATATTACATTTTCTATAACAGTGTACAGAGAGAAAAAAAATAATTCAGGTAAAAACGATAAAGTGTTCTTTGCTAATTAGCTGGTAACAGGTGTACAGAGGTGGCAGAATTTTCCGGTGACTGTCGTTACAGTTAGTTCAGTTAACCTTCATTTTTGAGGGCAATATAAAAGGTTCCGGGCAATATAAAAGTTCAAATACTATTTTTCAGAGTGTCCTTTCCTCGCTGCTGTAAGTTCCCAAAGGATTAATGGACTTGTTTTGGAATTTGACAGGAAATTTCTCAGCTCGGTTCCCACCCTGAATGCAGGGGAAGTGCATTCCACGTTTTTAAATAGTTATTTCAGATCAATGGGTTCGGAGTTTGAAGAAGCAGCAATCATGAAAGGCATCCACTGCTCATCAGGATATGCCGTGATTTAGGTGAAAGAACAATGATCTCACCAAGTACAGAGTTCTATTCTGTAATGTACGGCACACATAATAATGGCATCATCCCATGTCTGACCTGGAGTGCCTTATGAAAAGTAATGCTAAACCACAGATTATTAAAAGTTTGCTGCTGTAGTATTTTGCTCCAAAAAGGCACAATTCACACACTGCATATAACAGATGTCTTTTGACAGGTAACCTTTCTCACTGCCTCACACTTCATGCTGAATAAATGGAGATGTACGTCCTTTCAAAAGCATACCTGTGCACGATTGATGAATGCCAACGTGATTCCTAATGGCCATTTTAATTGACACTATGATGATTAACTGGTGCTGTTCAGAAGCTACAGGGCTGCTCATTACTGAACAGCATGATATCGAGAGCAGCTGTGTGGGTGACCATCCTCGGTAAACACTGGTATGGTCAGATGACAAAAGGAAAGACAAATTGTGTACAAGACGGCAGACCTCCAAGATCAAGAACCCAGGAGTGGTACAGCTGCATGATGCAGTTAGAGATTACTTCATCACTTTCAACTGCTGAATTATGCCAAGTAAAGCAGAGCTGAACACTAGCATAACTGGTGCGATCCTTGAAGGCTGGAGGGACAGCGCATGTCCCCGCAGTGCTGCCATCCCCATGAACCCGAAAGCAAGTTCCTGTCCTGAACTGAAAAAGTTTAAAGACGTTCAATAAAATCATCTGAGCAGCAATCCATAAGAGGTATGACTAAATAAAATATGAATTGATAATCTTCACATTTGATATAGCGGGTTCATGTCAGGAGGATGTCTCAAAGCGCTTCACAGAACATGCTGTAAGTTGGAGGGACCGTGTATTTGTAGGAGAATGCAGCAGCTAATTTGCTGCAATAAACCACAAAGTGAACGATCAATGGCTAAATGGTATAGATTGATGGAGGAAGCATTGGTAATTACTAATATAATGCATTCTGTGCGCTTATGGTGGGTGCATATATTAACATGTTGAACATTTTAAAATTTGTATACCTGCAATATAGTGATCCTCTAGAGTATTAGCGTCCATATAATAGTGAATCATAACTGCCTGCATCCATTCTCCAACCTATTCCATACAGTACAGGATCTCTGTGACAGTAACCCTTTACTTACTGATGATGGTAGTGCTGCAGTATAAATATAGTGATTTCATTACCTTTAGAGGCTGGACCTGGTAGGAGCAACGCATATTTGGTAGGAGGGCGAGCAGTGTTTGAAGTTTGTGGAAAATCTTTCTGAGTCGCACTGGAAGCAACTCATCTGTGGGAAACTAATAAAAGAGAAGGCCCAATGACTAGATAGGGGTTGCCATGGAATATTTGCGCTCACTCATTGTTTAAAAGGAAAAATATTGCTGTGGAATTTTCGATTGTTTGGCAATGAAGGTACTAATGTATGATTTACGCGTGGATATGTGTGGTGGGAGGGGGTGAAAGGTACGAGTGCTTCTGTGTCAAAGAGCTGCGCAAATAAAATAGCAGTTAAACTCATTAAACCTGTGTGTCCATGATATCCTGCCTCAATACAGTGATGAATGTTAAGACTTACTCACACAAAGATGTCTTCAATGACCTGAACTTGTCTACTAGACTGACATTGCTCATGGTCTTGCTAAGAAAGACGCTCACAGTGTTACATTTAGAGAGTACAACAACAATAATAATTTATATATCATCCTTCCATTTATATAGCATCCTTCATGCAGGGTAGCGTCTCAGAGCACTTTACCCATTAAATACAATAGACTTCTGATAATTCAATAGCTTAACTTGTCACTGCCATTTAAGTCATCATGCTGTCAATATCCCAGCTGCATTTATTTATGTATTTATACATATGCCTAACCTACCACTCCTGATAACTCATCACTGAGCCCTTTTCCCTGACGAGTTATCAGAATTTACACTATTCCTACAATTACTTTGGATTAATATCGCTCAATTCACAGTGAGATATCATCCTTGGGAAGTAGTATAGTAAGCGATACAGGGAAAAGATGGGGAAAAGGGATTAAAGATTAGATATGATCTAATAAATTTATGAAACAAACTTGATGTGTTGAATGGAGCCCTCTTGCTCATTTGTTCCTTGATTGGACTTCAAAAATTGTTTCTGTTTTGACTAGAAGACCACTCAAACTTCCCAAGGCTTATTTATTCTCCATTATTATCCTTGAATTGACTATGTTTGCTACCTTTCCTTCCCCATCCCACTCCCCATCCACAAAATTGGGGGAGAAGAAGCAAAAGTAAATGGTTGCATTACTGTAGCATTTTATTATAGGATTACTATGGTAACTAAGTGTACTAAAATATCCAACCAATCCAGATTTAAAGCATTTTCTTCTTTTTGAACATTTCGTTAATCAGCTAAAAAAAACATAAGGAGTTTCCAATTGATTCGATCATCGCGAATATTCTGCTTTCTCTCAACAATTTAGTCTTTTTATGGGTCGTAAAAATTCAGATAGTGGGGCAATAAAAAGCTTTGAGAAAATAGAGTGGAATGTTTTATATAAATAGTGCGAAGTTAAAATCTCTCTTTGGGAAGTTAGGGTTAATTTTAGGTGCATATTAAACAACTGGACCACTTGGCGTGGAATCTTGTTGCACTCAGCATGTTCGAGATGGTAGAAATTGGGTTTTCTGAGCAAATCAGTCCCGATTCTGTGTGGAATCATAGAGTACTGGGATGCATCCACCTTGAGACCTTACACGAGACACTATTTAGGAATATTTAAGTGGTCATCCTCAGTCATGTCCACAACCAATTGCCTGGTTCACAATGTTATTAACATAGCAGAGTTTGTACCTCTCCCCCTCTTCTCCCCTGTAGTTATATTTAGTGTCTGGTTTGGAAAGAAAGTGTTATTCTGGAAAGGCAGGGGATATTTTCAAAAGCCATGGCTCCTTTTTTTTATTTCAAAAGTTTACACCTGAATTCTGTTGTTAAAACCAAACTGAAACCTCTTCAGCAATGAAAAATGCAATACAGCCATTTTACAGTGTGGTAGTCGAGAAGGAAATATATCCCAGCCAGGGCTATAACTGGGTGTAATCGTCAGTCAGCACTTCCAAAAGTCACTGTGAACGCATGTAGACAGACAAGCAACCACCAGCGTGGGGAAACCAAAGGCCAACTTCTAGTTCATTAGGTTACAACAACAACAACAACAACAAGATTCCATTTATAGAGCGCCTTTCACGTCAGGAGGACGTCCCAAGGCGCTGCACAGTTGGGTCATGACCCGAGCAGGGGGGAAATGGTCAGGGTGAGGGGAGGGAAGGGAGGGAGAGAGGAGGGGGAAATGGTCAGGGTGAGGGGAGGGAAGGGAGGGAGCGAGGAGGAGGAAGAGAGTCGAGAGGGGAGCTGAAGGCACGGTCAAAGAGAAAGGTTTTGAGACCGGCCTTGAAGGAGGAAAGGGAGGAAGCAAGGCGAAGGCACTGGGGGATGGAGTTCCAGAGCCTCGGGGCTGAGAGGCTGAAGGCCCGACCACCGATAGTAGGGCGGTTGGGGCGGGGGACGTGGAGCAGACCGGAGCCAGAGGAACGGAGGGTACGGGCAGGTAGGTAGGGGGATAGTAGGTTGGAGAGGTAGGAGGGAGCAAGGCCGTGAATGGCCTTGTAGGTGAGGATGAGGATCTTGAAATCAATCCTCTGGGGGATGGGGAGCCAGTGGAGGCGAGCGAGGGTGGGAGTGATGTGGTCCCGAAGCCTGGTGCGGGACAGTACACGAGCTGCAGAGTTCTGAATGACCTGCAGCTTGTGGAGGGAGGTGGCGGGAAGGCCGGCGAGGAGAGAGTTCCCATAGTCCAGCCTTGAGGTGACAAAGGCGTGAACCAGGGTTTCAGCAGCGTGAGGGGTGAGGTAGTGCCGTAATCTGGCGATATTCCGGAGGTGATGGAAGGCGGTGCCAGTTGTGGTGCGGATGTGAGGGAGAAAGGACAGCTCAGGGTCGAACAAAACGCCGAGGTTCCTGACTGGCTTTGAGAGGTGGAGAGTGCAGCCTTGGATGCTGATGGTGTCAGCGCCTGAGGTGCGGAGGCGCTGACGTGAGCCAATCAGGAGGGCCTCGGTTTTTTGCACGTTGAGCTGAAGAAAGTTGTCTCTCGTCCAGGACTCGATGTCGGACAGGCAGGCTGTCAGGACATCGGTGGTCGTGGAGTTGAGAGTAGAGGAGGAAAGGTAGAGTTGGGTGTCATCCGCATACATGTGGAAGTTAACCCCATGTTTGCGGATGATGTCACCAAGGGGGAGCATATAGAGGGTGAAGAGGAGGGGACCGAGGACAGAGCCCTGAGGGACACCACATGAGACAGTACGGGGGGTGGAGGAGAAGCCATTCGTTGAGACGAAGTGAAGACGGTGAGAAAGGTACGACCTAAACCATTCAAGGACAGTGCCTTGAAGGTTGAGGTGGGAGGACAAGCGGTGGAGTAGGATAGCGTGGTCGACCGTATCGAATGCTGCCGATAGGTCGAGGAGGACGAGGAGACAGAGGGAGCCCTGGTCACAGATGGTCAGGATATCATTGGTGACCTTGACCAGGGCAGTTTCTGTGCTATGAGCAGCACGGAAACCTGACTGAAGGGGTTCAAAAAGAGAATGGGTGGAGAGGAAAGAGCGCAGTTGGGAGGCGACAACTCTTTCCAAGACCTTGGAGAGAAAGGGGAGGTTGGAGATGGGCCGGTAGCTTGATAGCTGCGACGCATCAAGGGAGGGTTTTTTCAGGGTGGGCGTGATGATGGCAGTTTTTAATGGAATGGGGACAGAGCCAGAGGAGAGGGACAGGTTTATGATGTCAGTGATGTGTGGGGCAAGAAAATGGAGCTGGGAGATAAGGAGTGGAGTGGGGATGGGGTCAAGGGAGCAGGTGGTTGGTTTTAGGGATAGGATGAGTTCAGTGACAGAGGGTGGGGAAACGGGTACGAAGGTGTGTAGGGGAGGATGGGTAGGAGTCGGAGTGTGGGAGGGAAGGGGTGGGTGGTGGGTGGAAGTTGGAGGGGAAGTGACCGCGGAGCGGATTCCCTTGATCTTGGATTCAAGGAAATCCAGCATCTCCTCGCAGTGAAGGTTGGAGGAGATGACCTGCGCGGGGTGGCGGGGGGGACGGAGGAGTCGGGATGTGGTGGAAAACAGTAGCCTGGGGTTGTTCTTCGCCTCCAGGATTATCCTGGAGTAGAAGGACGACTTGGCCGAGGCTAGAGTGGAGCGGTAAATTTTGAGGAGGTCCAGCCAGATTTGTCGGTGGACCGTTAAGCCGGATTTGACAAAGGTGCGCTCAGCAGCCCGCACCTGGCATTTCAGTGAGCGGAGGTGGGTGGTGTACCAGGGGGAGGAGCGGGAGTAGGAGACAGTGCGGGAAGTGATGGGGGCAAGAGTATCGAGTGTGGAGGAGAGGATATTGTGGAGGAGGGAGAGAGGAGAAGAGGGGTCGGTGAGGGTTGAAGGCCAGAGGGAGAGGAGTTCAGAGGACTCCAAGGCATCGGTTAGGGATTGTGGGGGTAACTTCTTCCAAGGGCGGTAGAAGATGGTGGTGGGTCTGGTGGAGGTGGAGGTGGTGAAGGAGATGAAGTAGTGGTCGGAGATGGCCTTGTCGGTAATAGTGACATCCGAGACACTGAGGCCCCGGGTGATCACCAAATCGAGTGGGTGGCCGTGACTGTGAGTGGGGGAGTTTATGTGTAGGGAAAGGTTGAGTGAGGAGAGCAGGGAAGAGAAGTCTGTGGAGATGGAGCAGGAGGGGGTGAAGTGTAGGTTAAAGTCGCCCAGGATGATGAGGCGATCGGAGCAGAGGCAAAGAGATGTGAGGAGTGTTGAAATGTCAGAGATGAAGGTGGGAGAGGTTTTAGGGGGCCGGTAGAGGAGGAGGATTTTAAGGGAGAGGAATGAGGGGTGGGAGAGGGTGAGGTGCTCGAAGGAGGGGAAAGAGCCAGTGGAGTAGGGGGATAGGGCAAGTGGTGTCCTTGAGATAAGGGCAACACCACCGCCACGGCGGTTGGGGCGGGGGATGTGGTGGGAGGTGTAGCCGGGTGGCGTGGCCTCCGTGAGGGGGAAGGTGTCGCCTGGGGTGAGCCACGTTTCTGTCAAGGCCATGATATCAACGTTCTCATCAAGGATGAGATCGTTGATGACCAGGGCCTTGTTGCAGAGGGAGCGGACATTTTGCAGTCCGATGTGGAGGGAGCGGTTGACAGAAGGGTGTGTGGGAGGGGAGGGGGGTCCAGGTTGTGAGGCAGGGGTGGGGGAGATGGGGATGAGGGAGGAGAGGTTGACTCCCCGGGTCTGTGTCCGGGGTGGCTGGCGAGTGTGGTGGGGAATGGGGCAGTCGGTGTGGCTGCTGCTGGACAGCCAACGCCGAGTGCCGCGGTGAGCCCGGCGGAGGATTCCCAGACTGGAACAGAGGGAGGTTGTGGGAGGGTCAAGTGGGGATAGAAGACGAGAGGGACGGAGAGAGAGGAGGAGAGAGCGGGAGAGATGCAGAGGGGGGAGGGTTTGGGGGGAGAGAGGAGGGGGAGGGAGGGAGGGGGTGAGGGGGCTCGGGTCAAAGCGGCAGCCATAGTGCGCACGCGGGGACCGGGAGCGAGCGGTCAGGTGGATGGCATTATCCCGCAGATTGGGGCATCGAACCCAACAGGACCATAGTGGGCTCTGATGTGAGCCCTGGGGGGGGGGGGGGGGGGGGGGGGGTTTTTTTTTTTTTTTTTTTTTTTTTTTTTTTTGTGCGCGCGCACTCACCTGAAAACTAATCTATGACGTCGCAGTTCCCCCGCTCCGTCCCCTCCCCTCCCCTCCCTGCCTAGCTGCACTCGCTCCGGCGTCGAGTTTAAGTACCTGGGTCAGTAGGCCCAGGCTCCTCCCCGCGCTCTCCTGCCGCCGCTCCCCGACTGGCTGCACTCGCTCCGGCGTCGAGTTTAAGTACCTGGGTCAGTAGGCCCAGGCTCCTCCCCGCGCTGTCCTGCCGCCGCTCCCCGACTGGCTGCACTCGCTCCGGCGTCGAGTTTAAGTACCTGGGTCAGTAGGCCCAGGCTCCTCCCCGCGCTCTCCTGCTGCCGCTCCCCGACTGATTACCACCACCACTTTGGTTACCACCAAAGAAAGTGCATCCACATGTGCACCACGACCCCATGACCCAGAAGTCAACCCCTTTGGCTTACCCTGTGCCGGCTGGTGTTTCGAAGCGGTGATGGATCGGGATTGCAATTTGCGCATTTTAAACTGTTTGCCTAAGTAAACAATGGGGGGGGGGGGGCACACCCCAACCACTCAAACATCAAACCCGTGTGATAAAGAAATCTTTTATTCTTTTAACATTTTCCTGTACATTTCCCGAGTTAGAATCTGAGATTAGTTATTTACAGCAAGGTACTGTTCCACTTTTTATCCTTGGGCCTGCACAAATTACACAGCCTGCATTTTTGAAGAGGTTGAATTACTCCCCTAATGGTTTTGATAATGGGCTGATAATAATCTTACTTTGTTTACTGATCAATATTCAACTACAAAACTCTAACTATGCAAAATGTAATTTTGTCTGGGACTGGGCAATTAAATCTTTGTGTTAACGAGTTACGCACAATGAGCTAGCAGAGTTATTCCTAGTTTTGTTTCATCCAATTTACGCTGGATTCTCTTGAATCGTCCATGTTCTCAACAAGATTCACAAAGCAAAATGCTGCATTGCTTGGGTGAGCAGGAGAGAAGTGACCCTTCTGTAATGGAGGCTCATTAATAACATCATTGGGGGGAAGGGTGCATGTGTGTGAGATGTACACCAATTCTTGTTAGCAGGCTGGTGTTCAATGATGCATTTTGGCAGTGTTCCTGCACCAACATTTCTAGTGTATTTGTGCCAAAAGTTAATTGTTGCTGTGTTATTGGTCCAAATAACACAACCCCCAAATTGACAGCAGTGTGACTGAACACAAGAGATTGAAGGTGGCCTTCAGTTCCTATCCTTTTGCCACCGGAGAACTGCTACCAGTACACAGTCTGTTTTTTTAAAAAAAATGGTTATTTCCCATCTGGGGAAATAAGCAAAAGCTCAGGGAATAAGCAGGGCTGACGTGCTTTCAGTTTCTAACAGCTGAGGAGAGTCGTCTCACCCGTCAGCTTTTCTGAATCAGAAGAAACTGACCTGAGTCATAGGCCAGTAAGCAGCAATTTTCTTTAAACGTTTGACTTCCTGCTCACACTGCTTCTAAATTTACTTCTATAAGTTGTTGCAATACAAAATAGCTCTGTTTTGTCACAATCTGAGCAATTGGCCTCAGACTTCTTTAGCTTGGTACCCTTAGCATCTTGTAAAAAGGCTTGAGCACTTTCTCCGTAACTGGCCTATAACTAACTCCTAAAGAACTGCGACCGACTGACAACGATGACGACTTGAATTTATACAGCGCCTTTCATGCGGAGTGTGTCTCGGAGCCCGTCTTAGAGCGCTTAAAAGTGGCGTAGCCTGACACTGAGCCAGGGGGAGGGAGGAGGTGACCGTAAGCACGGTTCAAGAGGAAGGTCTTCAGTCACAATGTAAAAGAGGGGAAGGGTGGGGGGGCAAGGTGGAGGGATTGAGGAAAGAGTTCCAAAGCTTCGGGGCGCAGTGGCTGAAAGTGCGGCCATCGATGGTGGAGCGGAGGGGAGGAGGGATAAGCAGGAGTAGGGGGTAGTGGAGTGCGGCCAGCCGAGCAGAATAGGAAGTAGTGGAGTGGGGAGAAACCAGGTCAGATCCTTTTCCAAAGAGACTTTCCTTTTGGGATCGCAGACGCTGCTGCATAAGAGTGTGGTGGCTCGTTGCAAATCATAACAAGCAAATAGTAATAATGTTGGTCTTAAATGTGTTAGCTTAATTGTGCCTATCAATCCAGTCTCCTGCTCTGTATCCTTCTCCAGCCCCGAAATGCGCAGCACATCAGCAATACTTTCTAAATGCTATAATTTTATTAATAGACCGTCCAAACTGTCATCTTTTCACAAGAGTTCTTTGTTGCTTATCACCTTTCAATTGCTGATGATATTTTTTAAAAAAGTATGTACAGAAAATCTGTACGTAAAGCATTACCCCTCACCTTTGAGTACTTCTGAGATTGACTATAAAGGTGGCCCCATTAACGGAGATGAAAAAGTATCGATCGCAAAAAATCTATTTTAATAAGTGTGCTGCATTCCTCAATGAAAATGAGATTTGCGGCTCGAGTCTCAGAACATTTGTTTTCAGCTGGATGGGCACATTTGCTTCAGCAGGAAAATTAAGTGACCAGCCTTGCAGGTGTCATGTTCGCTATGAGCATCAGGATCAACTCAGTTCAGTTACTTCAGCAAACTGCATGCCTTCAGTCAATGAAGCCACAAGGATGTGTTCGAGCCAGCTTTTGTGTAAGTTCCATGGGTACAAATAACAATAATAATAACCTTGCATTTGATATAGCGCCTCATCACGTCTTCGAGACTTCTCAAAGTACTCCACAGAATTGACTATATTTTTGGGGGGTGAAACGCAGCAGCAGTGTCCAACAAGCAGTTGTGGATTGAGTTACCAAATTATTATTATTTATTTTATAATTTTTTTTGAAGGAATTATTAACCCCAGAAAAGCGATTCTGCCAATCGACAAACAACCGGGTTCCTACCTACTGCCAGGTAAACAGAGGCGTGGGAAGTAAGGAATCTTATCTAAGGTTTCGCCTCGCCTGGGAAATGAACCCAGATCCTTTTGCTTGTGAAGCGAGTGCTCGAACCACTATGCACGACTTGGTTCATTGTGTACAGCTCGATAATGGTCTCACAACTTTTGAGCTGACCTACGACCATTGTTGGTCTGGAAGAATGGGGTCTAGTTTACAGGATTCTTAACAGAATGCTATCCTGAAATAAATCCTGTGGGTAGAATGACATAATTCTGTGTCCCCTCCACCCACCCACCCCCCATACACACACACACACACACACCAAACCGCATTCATTTTATTAACAAATCCCATGAGGAACTCCCCCATTTTGGATCCCAGTATTCAGAAACAAATGGAAGGTATTAGACAACTGACATTACAGAGGATCAAGCGTGCAGTTTCTATGCAAATTCATCACCTCAAAAAGCAAGACACTTTCAACAACTCCATCTTTTAGAAGGCAGTCAATAAATGCCGTTCTTTCCTTATTCTTTTGCTCCATGTGTACAGTAACATGGTATGTTTTACCCCTAAACAGAGAGCTAACCTTCTCTGAGTACTCTTAAGAAATTGATGGTAGCTTTGCACGGTTTTGCACCTATAATACCAAATATTTATTTTTTCTGAGGAACTGAAGCAGAATTATGGTATTTGGACACTGCACATCAGTCTGTATCAGCACAGACCAAGAAAGCTATCCAACAGTGCATTGAAACAGCATCCCTTTACCTAAGCCCAACTTTCAAATCAATTTTAGCACATAACGCAATACACAGAAAAGAGAGAAAGCAATAGCCAACCATAATTCCAAATGGCGTCTTCTCTGTGTGCTACACATTGCAACTCAGGTTTTCCACAAACCTGCACGACCTCTCAGAATGGAGGAGTTTGCTTTGGAGATTACTTCTAA
Source organism: Callorhinchus milii (assembly GCF_018977255.1). Lineage (NCBI taxonomy): Eukaryota > Metazoa > Chordata > Chondrichthyes > Chimaeriformes > Callorhinchidae > Callorhinchus > Callorhinchus milii. Next base: position 79,490,994 of record NW_024704744.1, read on the forward strand.
TTGGAACCGACGGCTAGTTTAAGCCGAGTTGAACAGAAATTGTCACATCTGCAAGCTCGGTGATTGTTGACTGTAATTTCTTTGCAATTAGTTTGCTAAGTGGTCCGTGCAATAGCACACCTGATATGTAAGTGGCGTTTCACACAAACATTCAAGCCTCTGTGTAAACCATTCTGTGCCAACAGATAAAATCTGACCACCTGCCAGGGACTGTTCAGCAAGTCTTTTTGTTGTGTTGTCTTGGCATTCCACATTCTTTTAGTCATCCATCGGACACAACGCACCCTCAGGAATTAAGACTTTCAAGCCCGCAGAAGGTAATTTTCTCACACAATTCTGGCTCCTAAAAGATATTAGTTTTATTCAGCAGCTTAAATTCTGGTGACAGCTGTTTCATGACAGAATGAACTGCTAAATGACTAAGTAATGCCATTCTCACTCCTCCCACTGATGTGAATGAGAATATAGTAGTATAGTTCGCAACCTTAATTTCTACAAGATAGAAAGACAGGATCCACAATATCTGGCAGAGGACTGTTTGAGATAAAACCACTTATGATTTCTAGAAATGGGCATTTAAGAACTTCAAATTTGTTGGTATGGAACATGTTTTAGGAAATGTGGAAACAAGTGAATTCACCACTCATTTTTAAAGGTCACACCACTTTACAGAATATCCTGTGGAGCACTTTGAGACGTTTTGATGACATGATAATGTGCTATATCAAATGCAAGGATTATTTTTATTCTATATACGGTTGCAAATGTGTCAGTCATTCATAGACCGATAGGTCCTGCGCCAATCATGGCAGCAACATCCAGTTTGTAAATTACTCGGACACAAACGTTTCAATCTCGGGGCAAAATTTCTCTCTGTACTGCTTGAGGCTGATTATTCTAATGTTATTTACACTGAAGGTTATTATCTACACTCTGCAACACAGTGCCCATCTCGCAGAGTAAAATGATCTAAGGGAATACTTCTGCCACATTCTCTGAGGCTGGGTAAATGTCACAGCACCATCCTCCAGCATTGAATAAATATTCCCCAAAAGAATCAATCTGGAAAGAAAGACTTCCATCATAAAGGAGTGTTGAAAGCACAGATGCTTTTCATAAATATATTTTAAGCATGACACCTCAATATTCACAGTCTTAACATTCGCATTCTCCATTACACAAAGAATGAATGCAATGTGTGCAGCACTTCTTTCTGTTGGTCAATTATCTACACATAGATAATGGGGGTGTCAGACTGGCTCAGTTCATAGCACTTTTGCCTCTGAATCAGAGGTGCAGTGCTTTGGATGAGACATTAAATCAAAGTCCTGTCTGTTCAGGCAGGGGTTAAAGATCAGATGGCACTATAGGAAAAGGAAGGGAGTTTCTCCTGGTGTACTAACCAGTGAGCCTCCAGAGAGGAAACAAATTGTTATTCACTTCATGGACATTTGTGGGATGTTGTGTCCAAATTGGACGCAAGGTTTGCCTACAAATACGGTCACTACTCTCCACAGTAAATCCTATGAAGCGCTTTGAGACACCTTGACAATGTGATAAAGCTCCTAACAAATGCAGGAATTATTAAAACAAGTGCACCTAGTTATTCCTGTAAGTATCTCAATCTAATATGAACACCACCATCAGACAGCAAACTGTTTGGCAATTTCACCAGAAGAGCTTGCCAGCTGAATTTTGATATTGCTGGTTCTGTTTCAGACAGTTTGGTTGTGGATACTGTATTTCAATAAAGTACATCTACTCAAAGCCCAAGCTTTTATCTTGCTGTTCTGAGACTGCACACTCAATACAAAATCTTATATCAGTAAGAAATAACCTGTGAATTCTGCTGAAGTCTGTTATGAATTGGGACAGTTAACTCCAGGCAATGCTATCACTGAATTCTCCAAGTAAGAGAGAGAATCACAGCACAATTTAGTTATCTAAATCTGTTTTTCCATGTGTATTTTCTTTCTATCTGTACGGAAGAGATTGAGAGTTTTTTTTATTGCATGGAGGAGCGTAAGGTAAGGGCTCTAGGGAGAGGGAAGGCAAGTGGGGCTCCTTCAGATAGCTGGCATTACTATCCTCCTACTGTACTGTAAATTCTATGATTTTATCATAGACCAAACGCTTATTTAATTGTTTGTAAGGGACTCTCATACACAGTCCCTTACAAACAATTAAATAAGCTCATACACAGGGCTATATTCCCAATGTCCCAATTTTATTTTGTGGAATCAATGTTTTTAAAAAAATGATATTGGAGAAGAATTACTTGGTTAATGTGCTGCACTAATGCTGCCTCTGTGATCCATTTTAAATCTCTCACTAAGCCTTTGAGTAAAGATGCCTTGGGATAGGAACCACTACTGGGAGAGGCTTCACTACCCTTTTTAACTGAGTTCCGCTGTCTGAGCAGCTGCATACTGATTAATGGATTTTGAGTGCTTGTTATATGATTTCCCTATAGCCCTTTAAATGCAAAGTGGCATCTGGGATTTGGAGGTTATGGGATTGCACCCTTTGTCCAAACAACAACTTGCAGTTATATAGCATTCTTCACACGGGGAAAAGTGTCTCAGAGGGCTTAAACCAGCACCAGGGCTAGAAATTTAAGATTTACCAGAGTGACTGCAGTAACATAGACTTCTGGTTTGCAACTGAAATTGCAGGATTCACGATGAAATTGAATTCAAAAATAGGGGGGGGGAGAGTGAGGAAACCTGATCCCAAAGGACAGAAAAGGCTACTTTCTAGTTCGTTTTTTCTCTCCAATTTTCTGTCAGAGTTTTCAGACATGTTCTCACCCCAAAAAGAGCTGCAAATCTCAGCAAATAGTCGGAAAGCAAAATGGCCTGTGGATTGGGGAGTTTTTTTGTGAATTTTAATATCAAATTCCATTTACAAACCATCATTTTTAGTTCACTGACTTCCAGTTTGCAAACATCACATTTTTAAGCCACAATGTGAATTCGCAGAGATTGGAAACAAAAATAGCTGCTCACATTATTTGTGAACAACTTCAAGGTATGATACCTAAATGTACAGGTCTTTCACATATGCACTGCATATATTGGATCGGTTTCCACATAAACTCATTAATGTCTATCAAACTCCTCAAAACACAATTAGGCTAATTTTATCTTCAAGCAGATGTTTTTAGAAACATTCACTCTTTCATTTTTCGGTTTCCTTTCCTGAAATATTGTGGTTCATATCTGTATACAATTGTACAGCCTTCTAATAACTCAAGACGGTAAGTTAGAACTGAGGTCAGGAAATATTTCCTCACAAGGATTGTAATGCTCCCTGAATCCACCACTTTGTCTCACCCCCTCTCTTTCTGTCTTCAAGCTCCACCTCAAAATCTTCTCTCTCTTCCCTCTCCCCTCCTCGCCAACCAATCCCGCCCGTGCAAAATGTTCCAAGACGTTACCCTACATGAAGGGAGCGATATAAATACAAGTTGTTGTTGCGTTGTGATGCTATGGAATGCTCTGCCCCAGAAAGCTGTAGATGACAGCAAAACAGATATTTGAGTAGTAGAGCACGGTGATAGGGCAGCGCATTGGAATCAAAAGATAAACCAAGATCTAATAAACCGATAGAACAAGGTTGATATGGGCTGAATGGTCTCCTCGTATTGGTATTATTTTGCTACATTCCTGGGCTAAATACTTTTTGAGCCTAGACATTATGTACCACCAGGGCTATTCTACAGTGGACTTAGCCTAATCTTGCAAACATTCTAGCAGCAAGTTACTGCATATCAATCACGTGCTGTAACCTTACCTGGGTTTTCCCCCTCTCGCCGGCCCAGGGACACTAAAATAAATTGTCATAGCTCACACAGCTCCTCTGTCAGAAATCAGCTAGTTCTAAACAATCAACGATCACATCTGAGACCTTTCCAGGCTGTATGGCCTAGCACCTCACTATGTGGTGCATTTACAGCTTAAGTGGAGAAAAGATTTGTTCAGTAGTAAACACTTCAATGTTTATAAGATAGTATACATAATTCATTTTGTTCACCAGATGATCAGTGAAAATCCTCTTTGTCAAATCTATTCTAAGAACGCACAAAATACAAGTGTGTTGTCACCACCATTATTTTAAACATCACTCCAACTCACGTGACCAGCATTCCCATCTTCTCATTCCCAAAGGGATTCCTAAGGAAAAAATGAAAAAAGCACGAACTTCCCACGATTTACCAATCTCCAACCATTCCATTTTTTGCCCATGGATTCTACAAGAATGGCTCCAGAGATTCGCTGAACGTTGTTAATGTCAGCAAATCTTGATTAAAAAGTTAACTACAAGAGTCATATCAGCAGTCTGAGGGGCAAAATATATTGGGAGAATGAGGACTAATTTGTGAAACAGCGAATCCTGGATTAAGTTCCATCCAACTCGCAGGCATTCAATAGCTTGAACGTCAATTTCACAGAAGCCAGACCTGAGATCTCAAGTGAAGGATCCACAGGGTTGACAACGAGACATCCAAAATTTGTATTTTGGCTCCAGGGAAGGAAAACAGCAGGAAGATGCCATAAAGAGAGAAAAAGGCAGAATCAATATATACAGAGTCAGCACGACAATTGTACAAAGGAATTTCTGGAAGTTATTCCTCTACATCATACAAATGAGAATCAAACAGCAAATTATGGAAACTGTTTGAACTTTATCTTAGTGGTTACACATTTACATGCCCCACAGGAAAAATTGGAGAGTGGGGATGGAGGGGGAAAGGTTCATGTCATGATATGAGGACTACATTGCTGAGTGTATCGCTCACTCCATTGTTTTTATCCACTCTCATTCATCCAGACAAACATGGGAATTCTAAGTCAATTCTTCAGCTCAATGCATAGGTTCGGAGGATGTCCAAAGTAAACACAGCTTGAGCTGTGTGGATTCCCAACTGAGCTGAAGTTTAAATAAGATGCATTATTAACTGCAGTCACTTTTGTCAATATCCAAAAAGCCAACTGCATGCAACAATGTCAATTAACAGACTAAATTGAAGAACAAAACAGTTTTATCTAAGCAGTTTGAGGCTGAACTATTTTTAACTACTCGTCAACCTAGATTAAACCAAAATGGAAGTCATCTTCCATGCTGACGCATTAACTTCTATCGACTCCCACCTCCCATAAAGTGTCAGCTTGGCTTATTTGGTGTCACTCTCACTTCTGGCTCAGAAGATTGTGCGTTCAAGTCTAGGGTCGAGGTCTTAGGTATTGGCTGACACTCCAGTGCAATGCTGGAGGAGCACTGCATTGTCGAACGTGCTGTCCTTCAGATGATACATTAAACTGACTTAGGTAAACTTTAAAGATCCTATAGTGCTATTCAATAGGAGAAAGGAGATTCTCTCGCCCAGCAGTCTGCTGCATAAATTGGTCATTCACTTCCCGGCTGCTTGTGGGACATCGCTGTGCACAAATTGGCTTGCCTAATACTGTAATTTGCTATAAAACGCTTTTACAGAATTATCATTATTGTGACAATAAAATTTGACCAATAAGATATAAGAATAATCCTTGTATTTGATATAGAGCCTTATCACGCCTTATCTTTGAGTCGCCTCAAATCGCTTCACAGAATATACTGTAAAGTGGATTGACTGTATATTTTGTGAGCAAAGCACGGCAGCCAATTGCACACAGCAATGTCCTACAAACAGTCATGAATTGAGTGACCAAATGTTTAATTATTATTTTTTTGCGGGGGATAACTTCATACTCAACATTTACTTACGTTTTATTAACTATATTATACATCAAATGTAGTTTTAAGAGTCAGCTTTAAGGCAGTACTGGACATTCCTGTTTAGAGTAATTGAGGGCTGCTACAAAGACAGATTATAATGAAGTTCATCAGAAGGCTACATCAGAAGATACATTAAGGAGACACAGCAAGCTCAGTGTAATAAGTCCATTCATAAGAGCTTCCAACTCTGCTAGTTATACTAATAAAATAATAGTGCCTTCAGCTCCCCTCTCGACTCTCTACCCCCTCCTCGCTCCCTCCCTTCCCTCCCCTCACCCTGACCATTTCCCCCCAAGGCTCGGTTCCTGACCCAACTGTACAGCGCCTTGGGACGTCCTCCCGACGTTAAAGGCCTCTATAAATGGAATCCTGTTGTTGTTGTTGTTGTTCCTACATTAGTTATCTCCCCTTTCACATCATTAGCATTCAAAACCACGCTCCATGGCTCCAGAGAACTTTAATAAAAGTTTAGCCTTAAAGCATCCAAAACACCCAGAAGTGTAAGTTCAAGGGTTTTATTCAATCTTCCGTGGTTAAATTGGTCATCAAAAAAAATCAAAAACTCTCTCATTCGTCCCATGACTATTAGTGAGTGGGTCATGCTGTGCGCAATTAGCTCCCACATTTTGCCCACAAAATACAGTCAATCCACTTTATATTGTGTGAAGCGCTTTCAGACGTCTCAACGAAGTGATACAACAACCACAACAACTTGCACTTTTATAGTGACCTCCACGCAGGGCAGCGTCTCAGAGCACAAAGGCGCTATATCAAATGCATTATTATTATTATCAAATCTTGGTTTGAAGAGCTCCACTGGGTGTGTACGAGACGGGCCAACTGCAGCACACCCACTTGTGCCCTGACCGAGATCAACCTAACCCAGGACTTTTATTAAAGTTCCCTGGAGCCATGGAGTGTGGTGTTGAATGCTAATGATAACTGCAGTGAAAATGTAGAACACTGTACATCTGTACATTTCAGGCTCCCCTTTTTTTTTACAAGCTGAGTTTCTTCTGAGGTCCGGAAATAGCACGTTGGTTTGAGCAGCAGTACCATAGTGATTTGCAGTCTGTGGCTAGTACTTTACAATGCCAGAACATTGTAAAGATGGCTGATTCCCTCCAGTGTGCCAATGTTCACACATAATGAAAAGGCACTGTCTGTATATGCTAAACACTCGTTTGAAATAAATATTTGGGATGAAGAAAATACACAACCAGGAAGAATGGGACATATAAGTAAATACCTCATAAAATAACATGATTTTGCTATTCGTGGATTATTGTGGAATAAACTGTACAACCCATTAATGCCTCAGTAATAAAACTCAGACAGAAACGTTTTCAGTCACTTACAGAAAGGGCCTTTAATCAAGTAATTCACTTCAGCAGAAAGAACTGCATCTATTCAATTCGACTCAATGAAGAGTAGCTTCACATGGTGCAAGTGTCCTCTAAATGAATGAATAGTAACTTCTTCTATCAACCCATTTGCAGTGAAGGCACATAACTACCTTTCACTTCACGTAGCCTGCTCGTCTTGTCAAGCAAAGGAAAATCTCATAATCAGGTTTAGTACCCTGGAGCCATTCCAATTCTCAAAGTAATATTCTGAGCAGCTCAACTACAGCACAGTAACACATGGCACACTGGCTAGAGCTCAGTAATACCATCGCCAGGCTGTGCTGCATAAGATCATCAGTATCTGTGAACTTATGAAATCCAGTTAGATTACCTGTGCCTTGAGATGAAATCCAAATGAACATTTTTCACTGCTTCAACTCTCTAAGGATTTAGGCTTTCGAACAAATGTCCGTATGTTTTGATGGAATCAATATCAACTATTCGGCATGGATTGCTTTTTTACAACTTTGCACATTGCTGCCAAGACAATACTGGTACCATATCTGCACATTTATCATAAGGTCAAAACATGTAAACTGGGTTGCCTTCATTCCACTTAAAACTGTACAATAGATCATGTGTGTGAAATACTTATTAATAATCTGATGTTAATTCCTCGTTGGGTTATAAACTGGGTTTTGAATTTAATTAATTAATAGTGGTCTTTTAATTAAATACTAAAAAAAGGCACTTCAAGACAAATTGCTACTACAGCCCATTAAAAGGTTTCACAGAATAAATCTCAACTGTGAACTTTTAATAAGCTTTCTCTGACACAATTATATTTCATTTTCTGCAATTCAAATGAATAGTTTTACTTTAGAAGATATGGTTTGGCCATTTGGCCCCGAAATTCCACCTACCTTTAATTGTAAGTCTTCTTTGTCTTAAAAAATTAAGTTATTAACCAAGTAATTCAGCAGAAGCAGCTGCAAAATTGACTCGATGAAGAGTGGCTTCATTTAAGATTTTTCCTTAAATTTGATTTTTACACAGAATTACATGGAGTGGTACAGAACGGAAACAGGCCATTCAGCCCAACTAGTCCATGTCAGTATTTATACTGTGGAGTCCTGTAGCTCAGTGGTTAGAGCACTCGCCTTGCAAGCGAGACACCTGGGTTCAATTCCAGGCAGGGCAAAACCTTGGGCAAGTTTCCTTACTCCACACGCCTAAAAATAATCCCTCCAAAAAAAAAACAAGAATAAATTGGTCATTTTCAATCCATGACTGTTTGTGGGATACTGCTGTGCGCAATTGGTTGCCGCATTTCGCCCACAAATATACAGTCAATTCACTTTACAGTCTTTTCTGTGAAGCGCTTTGAGACGTCGAGAAGACGTGAAAAGCGCTATATCAAATGCAAGGATTATTATATTATTATCATTATATACTCCACATGAGCCTCCATCCATCCTGGTTCTTCTCCCATACCCCTAGATTCACTTCTCCCTTATAATAATAATAATAAAAATGATTGTATTTGATATAGCGCTTTTCACATCTTCTAGACGTCTCAAAGCGCTTCACAGAATATGCTGTAAAGTGAATTGACCGTATATTTGTGGGCGAAACGTGGCAGCCAATTGTGCACAGCAGTGTCCCACAAACAGTCATGGATTGAAAATGACCAATTTATTATTGTTTTGTTTTTTTGGAGGGATTATTATTAGCCGTATGGAGTAAGGAAACTTGCCCAAGGTTTCGCCCTGCCTGGAATTGAACCCAGGTGTCTTGCTTGCCAGGCAAGTACTCTAACCACTGAGCTACAGGACTCCACAATGCATTAATCAATCATAATATAATGTTACCAATATTTTTATAATTGAATATAAAATATATTTAGCAGATTGCATCCTCACACCTACAATGTAATTATCAAAAGCATGGTGATGAGTTTGCACTTGTTTCAGACACCCAGCTCACCACACACTAACTGAAAATGTATTTGCATTTTCCCCATCACCCAGCAGATTGAACTCAATATTCTCGTCTTCATTTTCAAATGTCTCCATGGCCTTGCTCCACCCTACCTGTGACCTTCTGCCCCAGCTGTTCCCTGTGCTCAGCAAACACTGTCCTGCTTCACGTCTCCCGCCCGCTCCTTCCCACCATCAGCAGGCAAATCTTCAGCCATTCTGCGCTCGTTCTTTTGAACTCCAACATCGCCCTGTTCCTCTCCCTCTCCGCCTTCAAATCATACAGTAAGATCTACCTCTTCAACATGCTTTTGCCCATCTTTCACCAGCCCCATTCTGACTCTCAGTCAGTTGTGTGAAAAACTTTCATGTCATCCCAACATGAAAGACGCTATATAAATGTAAGATTTAACGCATCTTTCTTTAAATAATCCAATTACACAAAATACAAAACAAATTATAGCAAAGGCTGTTTTTAATAGAGTATTCCTCTGAGAGACTAACACCCAGAGGAAATTGTGTTGTTAATGAATTTGGATTCAAACGAGTTGTACACAAAGAAAAAAACCTTTCCTGCGTGTAGGTAACCGGATATTCAAGAAGGTGTCTGTCAAATTGAAGAAAAGTGACTCTCTATAACTTGAGAAGTGTGAGAGGATGGGGCTTAAGGAAGACTAGCCAGAGTATGCCTGCTACATTAACTATTCCGCCTTAATGAACTAACTTGGTTAAAGTTGTCCTTAAATGTCAGTCGGAACTCATTCTGCAGGGAAACAAAATTCACTAAAGTTTTACAACGCAAGCACAAATTGGATAGCAACTGTTCTCGGGGGGGGGGGGGAGTGGGAATCAAAGAACAGTCTTCACTGTATGTGGCTGTAAAGGAAGTTGAACGGAAACAAATCTCTTGGGTGGTATGTAAGTGCAGAGAACAAGGGCCAACTGTATAGCGATGAATTGGACCTGTATGTATACACTACTAAAGCTGTGATTGCATTACACTTTTTCTTTAGTCATGTCTGTGTCACATCTTAACCAATGAGCTTTCCAAACTGCCACTGTATCTGCTAAGCATCAGGTTTCAAAAACCACTTCAAGTTCTGATGGAATAGCTTTCACACAATGTGAATAGGTCAGCACATTAAAATTCATTCCAAACTGTACTTACAGATTGTGATGTCGCGGTTCACATTAGGCACAAGGGAAGGCGCCCTTAGCATTTTAACTGATTTGATGCAAGATTTTGAACAATGTTCTGGTATCACTAGTGACAATTAGGAACTGGTTCAAGACATAAATGCTTAACAGCCTAAGTAGCAATCCATGCTAATTTGGAGAAAATCATCAGGGCCTGTATAGTATGCTAAATACATAATACAATGTGTTAAATACATTTGAATAGATAATCAAGCATATTGCCAATTAACTAATAAATCTATTAATAATCCTTGTATTTGATACAGATCTTTCATGTTGGGAGGATGTCTTCCCAGGATTGTTCTTACTGTAAAGTGTAGCGACTGTTTATTTTGTAGGACAGTGAAGTAATAACAATAATAATCCTTAGTTTGACAATTTGTATGTGTATTTTGTAGACGAAATGCGGCAGCCAATTGCGCACAGCAATTTCCCACAAACAGCCGTGGATTGAGTGGCCACATTTTTTTTAGAGGGATTATTACCACCGGAAAGCAATCTGCCAATCGACTAACAACTGGGTTCTTACTTACTGCTTGGTAAACAGAGGTGTGTGGACTAAGGAAACTTGCCAAAGGTTTCGCCTGCCTGGGAATCAAACCCATATCCTCTTGCTTGAGGGGCGAGCACGCGACTATGCGATGTCCCACAAACATCCATGAAACAAACTAATTTTATTTGAGGATTCCTGCTCAGGACACGGTGAAAAACTCCCTTCTCTTTTCAAATAGCTGCATGGGATCTTTAACATCTATCTGAACAAGCGGATGGGATTTTGGTTTAATGTCTCATTTGATGGATGGCACCTCCAAACACACAGAGCTCCCCCAGCACTGTGATGGAGTGTGAGTCCAGACTGAGTTCAAAGTCCCAATGTGCGGCTTAAACACACAAGCTTCTGACTCAGAGGCGAGAGTGTTACAAACTCTAGGTCAACATCTAACTAATGGAGTACAAAAAAAAGAGACATCCTTCAGTGATTTATGGTTAACATTTCAAAGGGGGGAAAATCTCTCAGATGTGAACAGAATTGTTATTACCTTTGTGTTCAGTAGGTAAAGTGAATGCTGTTCATTTATGTTTGTATATCTACTGTTATATATATATATATATACACTAATGTAGCATAAAGCACCAATGGGATGAAATCCTACTCGAGTCAGAATTTACACAGGTTTGAGAACCTACCTTTTGTGAAAAGTGCTCTATAAATGCATGTTGTTGTAATCTATTTTTATTGTTGTCCTCTATTAGCATCTTAAAAACAATCTTAATTTTGCTGTTGTTTACTCTTAATTTTTTTTAAGAACTACAGAAAACCCACTTCAAAGTTAAGTGTCAATTCAACAATTTGCCAAATTCTAGAAGCTCTAAAATTCTACATAATAATAATCCTTGCATTTGATATAGCGCTTTTCACGTCTTCTCGACATCTCAAAGCGCTTCACAGAATATACTGTAAAGTGAATTGACCGTATATTTGTGGGCGAAAATTGAGTAAATCTACATCTGGCTGGAATTTCAGGTCACACATCAGTACTTGATAATCGCTGGCATTACTATACCTAATCATTGGTCAGACTGTAATTAAGTATTAGCCTAGTGTTCACAGTTTTAATAAAAATGATCAGTGAGATTTGGACTTACAATTATGCTAATTCCAACAAAAAAGATCAAATCTCATTTTATTTGAACATAAAGAATAAAGAATAATATCAACGCTTCAGCTAGAAGAAATACACCAGAAACGGTTGCTGACCAGTCCAACAAGTTTCCTTTCATTCTGTTAAAATACTTTGTCTGTCCTTGGCTATTCCCCTGAATTCAACTAGCTGTTGAGAACATACGTTCTCACCATGCCTTCACTATTAATGAAGTCTTTCGTAAAAATATCATTGCTCTGTACATTGCTCTGGTACTTAAGCCTAAATCACAAAATGGTCTTGCTGCCTTTGTTCCTGCTTGTAATTTTTTCTTTGCATTTCTACTTTATTAGTAGAATTATACTTCGCAGTGCAGTGTATCATTAAAATTAACTCTGGCATTCAACTTTATATTTCAACTAAAGGTTAAGACATATGGTTCCAGTCAGATCTTCCTATCTGGCAAACCTCCCTACAAACACAGAGTGAATAGTTGCTCTGTCGTTCACTTCTGAAGCCCTCTGTACATTTCCAGGCAGCAGGGACAGCAGTATGGAGTATATCACCACACAGCTCCCTTATCTGGCACCCATCTGGGTCTTGTATTGTGCTGAGCTATTCTCCCAGGCCCAATATGAAGTAAAGCAGTCAACTTAGATTATTCCCGTAAAAGCAAAAGACTTGTGCTAAAGTTATTATCAGTAAAGGGAAAAGTTAAATAAAAGCTGACTGTAGTTTACGCTAAATATTTAATTGTTCCTTCTTATGACTGTCTTGTGACACTCCTTTACATGAGGATACTTTGAAGTTTCTTAACCTGGTACTTTACTGTTCCGATTGTGGTCAAACCGGCAATGATATTGACACACGAAAACAATGCTCACTCAACGGCATCTAACAGCAAAAAAGCAGGCCATTCGGCACACAGAGTCATCGTAAAAACACTTCCAGAGACTTAGTAAATACAGTATAACAACAACAGTGAAGCTAAGTGTGCACTAGATGAAAATTCTGTTTTAATAGATGGAAATCCTGTGTTTTGGGTCCATAAGATTAGAACAGGTCTATAACAGAACCATTTGGTAATTGAAGGTAGATCAGTCAATAACTTTATAAAGCAAGACCGTGGCAGTCAGCAGGGATACTTCAAGGTCCCATGCTTTGCAATGCCAGGCCTCGAGTTCGTGCCTCGTGAATAGATGTCAAGTCCTCATCCACCATATCCTCAGTTCCATGACGAGGCCTATTTTCATACATTGCCATTTCATTGCCAATGACAAACATTCCCATGAAACGTTTAAAAAAAATTGTGCATCTTCACTTTATTGTACTTGCAAGAGAAATGCAAAGCCTAATCATACAGTGACAGCGAAACATTTTCTCACTGCTCAATGACATACTGATTTTATCATTCTTGACCGAGGCATTTCATTTGCCAGTTGTTAACAAACAAAATAGAAAGGAACAGCCTTTGCAATGGCAGATACTGTAATTTAAAAGCCTAACTATGATTAGTTATACTTGTGAGGCACTTTGCTGCTTTCAGTCATGAACAGATTTATGTGTGCAGAACACCCATTTGTAGACTGAGTGATGAATAATGTAATGCAGTGTAGTGTGACTGCTTAATCTTACAATACTTTATTCATGACACTGACTTTACCTCAGCAGTTTACCTTTCAGCTCAAAAGTCTGTCCTGAAGATAAGCTTCCTTTCTCGTCGTCCTACTTGACTGTGTCAGGTCACATTTAAAACCAAAAACAAAGCTTTATAAAGTGACCTACTGTCAATCAACAGGGATACTTCAAGGTTCTGTGCTTTGCAATGCCAGGCTTAAGGTTGTTCCTGCCTCGCCACATGATGCCATCCCAAGAAAATTGGGAAGTACGGAGATGGGGTGGGGGGGGGGGGTCTCCACAGGAAAGGGGAAGGAGGAGAAGAAACAAAGAAATTAGTAGACAGGTTACCCCACATTGCTCTTCTGCCAGTTTTACCCGATGACTGCAGATCAGAATGGGGAGAGTCTGGCATCACATTGTGTGCAAAAACGTTCAGAATTAATTTCAAATCAGCACACTGAAGTGAAGTGGGAGAAGAAATAATTGAAAGGCTTGCGGGCTGAGTTAGTAGATTAAAAATAGACGTTTTGTTCTGAGAAAATGAAAATCTTTCCCCGAAAAATTCCAGGGTAAACAAAGCCAAAATTTTCCATTGTGTGTCATTTGCATTTTAGGCTGTGGGTAAATATGTGAATTTGGTGAAGTTGGAAGGCAGCTCAGTCTTACGAGTTGTAGTTACTGAGCTTAATCAGGGCTATGTGTTCACTTTGTGTAACCGTTCAAAAGCCACTTTCCATACTGTAGAGTCTGTAAGATTCTGCTCAACAAGTAGTTGGTTATCCAGGCAACTAAGCATAACACAAGGGGAATAGCTCAGAATTCCCTTCTCACACAGTTCTCCGATTAGGGGTGTTACTGTAAGCGATCAGTCATGTAGACACGCTGCATCTGTCTGAAATGACAGAAAGTCAAGCACAAGAGAGGAGCAGAGATAATAAAAAAAGGCACCAAGAAAAACATTGCTGATTACCTCTTAAGATATCGCAGTTTTGCTGTATACACATAAGGACCCACTCCCTTCACTCAGCGAGCACTGGCCAGCTTCATATCCCCTGCCCTATCAGCATTACCATTGGCAGGCAACCTTTCAGCTATTGTGCCCCAATTCTCTGGAGCTCCATGCCAGAGACCCTCCGACTCTCCCCCTCCCTCACCTCGTTCAAGGTCCAACTTAAGACGTAACTCTTTGACAACACTTTCGGTCATCTTTCCCCTTCGGCTTCCAATCTTCTTCAGGGGCCCAGTCAGCAGTGTTAAGCACTTTTAGACATTCTCCTGATATGAAAGGCGCTACATAAATGTATATTGTATTGCATCGAAAGGACAAGCACAGTAAGTAAACAAACAAAACCTCTTCTAAGTTCTTGTTTTGTCACTCTAGTGCATAGAAGAATGTTTTCAATTTGTAAACTGTCCTGTAATCCTGCATTGTGATGATTGCATTGCATTTCTTGAGTCTCTTTAACTCGTTTTTTCCTTGAGAAACTACGTACTTCTGCAAATATTATCACTTATTTCCTCCCTCTCTTTGTTTAAGCTTTGTTGAACAGGAACTACTGTAGCTTAGAGAGCAGATGGATGACCTGTTCCCCGGCCCTCACCAAAGCTGCTTTTTGGCCAGACTTCAGAATGACGTGCGAGAAATGATACCCTTTGAATTTCCTCTCTCCTGTAGAGACATCTCAGCTCCACCTGGCACCTCTCCACACAGCTTGGCTGAAATATGGAACTAGGCCCAGCGAGGAAGTTAAGCTAACAATTCTCCAACACCATCTTCTCAGTCTCACTGCTTCACCCTGCTATTGTTCTTTAATTTGTAATTCTGTCTGCTCTTTCCTTCCTGATTCCCCACTGCGACTGACATCACCTATCACATAATCCAATTTCAAAGAGGATCTTGCAAACCTTTAATTTTCATGAGTGTTGGATATCAAATAGCCTGGGTTTTAGGTTGAGGAGGCAATTACATACCATAGGGAATTAGTCGGTGGGAAAGAATCATGAAGAGGCAAATAGACTCCCTCCTTATGGAGGGCGGGAGTGATGAGTTCCACACCCATCAGCAACATGAATCCACCAAAAAATCAAAAGGACAGTTGAGCCATGTACCTGGAAATGGTTCAGGTTCATTGCTGAAGGACCAAGCATCTATCACGATGATAGTAGAGGAGCTACATTTGGTATCAGCTCTTCGGTTAGGGAAAGTCAGACAGGTTTAACCTTTGATCAATATCCAGTAATTCCAGCTGGAGTGTGAATGCGGTTGAACTGAGTAGCAAATTGATGGAACAAAATAAAATGGATGAGTGTGTGTGGGAGGGAAGGAAGACTCATGCAATGTAATTCCAATAGCCAAATGGGTAAGCTTTCCATGAGTTTACCTATTATCAATTTTGCCCCCAAAACTCAATTCAGAGTTATTTTATTTCATCTTAAAATGTCCAAGTTTCAAAAGTTCTCAATGCATTTTAAAGGTTTTCAAAATTGCAATAATCGGATCAATTGTGTAGTACATCTCAAAGCAATTCTGCAATAAGGGATTGTAGGAGAGCATTCCACTGGTGGGGGGAATAGTAGTTGAATGCTTAGCCACCGATGGTAGGGTGGAGGCAGTTGGGGATGCACAGCAGGCCTGAGTTTGTCGAACGGAGATGGCGAGCAGGAGAGTGGGTGAAATACCTCCACACACTATTCAGTAGAGATGTTAACTTTGCATGCTGCATGCCCCAGCACTGCACACAGAATACTGGAGCGTGACTCTGTTCTTATCAACTTAGGTCTCCCGAAGAGTAAATCTAATTAGCTTCCAGCGACGCTTCAAATATTTGCAATAATGATATTTGCAACGGGAAACTGTGAAATTGTTGCCATTTATTCCCCCTGAATACTGTATTGTAATTGCATGTTCACATTACTAAAATAGAGCAAATCAAACAAATTATAGTGTACTGAGACACTCAACAAAGAAAATGTAAATTTCTTGCTTAAATTCCAGTGTATGACAGTTTGGCTGCCAAAACATACTAACATTACCGAAGTAATTATTCCGCCACAAAAATGTATATCACTGGTTAATCCAATCACAAAATTCTATAAAACCCTGAAAAGACAAAACTGCAAAATGTTTATGTGCACTTTGTGAGCGCTTTCTGCACTTTAAACATTACCACCTCGGCATTCAATATTTTCAGCATGAAGAATATTAATGTGGTGAAATAAGAATAATTTCTGATATCCCTTAATATTTCTTATATTATTTCTTAATGAGGTTTCAGAGCTATGTAAATGAGTTCTCCATCCAGTATATTTCAGATAGCACACAATTTTCAAATGGAAAATTTACATAATAAGAAAATATTACACTGGGTTTACAATGGATCGAAAACATGCTCATTAAAAGAAAGACCACTGCTCTAGCTGCGTTTACCAACTACATTCCAAGAGCAAACCCACCAGCTGTTGACAGTGCCACTGTTGAACTAGCCAGGAGTTGAAAGGATGAGGATAGTATGCTCTGGGTACCATCAAATAAAATGAAATGCTACATTAATCTTCACTGTCAAAAGCAAATTCTGCTGCGTTAGCTGCTTCTACGCCCAGTTTGCTGCATATATTTAAAATGCTGTAATGCAGCTGTTGCAACTTGAATAGTAAACCCAAGATTTTGCTAATTATAATCCTTGTATTTGATACAATTCCTCATCACGCCATCGAAACTTCTCAAAGCGCCTCATAGAATATACTGTAAAGCGGATTGACCGTGTATTTACTATTTTGGATCAATGCAAAGTGAGCCATCTCCGTGTTCACAGTGGATGAACTCCCTGTTCTCCTTAGTTCCAACAGAAACTATCCAGGCCAGCAATCCCAGAGATAAAATTAGTCATTCACTTCCGTTTATGTGCGCAAATTAGCCGCCGTGTTGCCTACAAATACAGTCATTGCACTTTACAGTAAATCCTGTCAAGAACTTTGAGACGGTTCGACAATGTGATAAGATGCAAATTCAAATGCAAGTTGATAGTCTGTGAGTCAAGGGGGAGAAGGTGGCGAGGGGTTTCCAAGCCCCACATCAAGACTTCAAGATCATAGACTTTTTTGAGACTCCAGTGCAATGCTACCAACTGAGCCAGGCAGACATCAAAATACAAACTATATGTAAAACGGATGCAAGTGAATAGAAATATCAATGCATTAGCATTTTCAATCCAATCAGCAAAAAATTGTCTATCACAATTTGCATAACAGATTGAACCATGAATTTAATATAATCCTAATGATGCAGTAAAACTAATGAATGTGTATTTCCAAAAGCACGATAGAATCAAAAAGGGTACTGGAAGTTAACGCAACAGAACAGCAAGATTTTAAAGGTAAAATGTCACTTGCAATTTGGTGCTGGCTGATTTCCTATGGTTTTCCATCAGTTTTATTGTACTCAGAGATGCACCATTTCACATTGATTTGCAGCACTTTGATAAATCCTTGGAAGATCCTCTGAGAATGGTGCAACGCAGAGCTGTAACCGTTTAAGCGCTCTGGGACGTTACCTGTGTGGAGGCCACTATATAAGTGCAAGTTGCTGTTGTTGTAACAATACATTTTGTTAAATGTGTGAAATGGACCTTACAACTCAAAAGCAACAAAGTCAATTACCTCAACATTAATGCCACTGAAATCACACTTTATTGAATTATGCCTGAATCAATATCCTTCCAACAAAATGGTGTTCTCAATAATTTAGAAACAACTTTTCTTATAACTTTTGCTTGTTTTTTTCCTCCAACTGCAAATGACATTCATTCCCTGGCCAACAGGTCAGGCAAGGCAGTCTGCTCACAGACTTCAAAACAGGAAAGCAGTTTGCATTCACTAGCACTGCATAATTTTCTCCCAGCAGGAAAAGTGAGCTCAACACGTGAGACATCGCAGGTGTAAATTGCAGGCTCAAACCTACGAGTTTGCAACTTTTGTTCATTGAGACAGATAATAGTATCGTCAGATCATTTGTATTCTATAGCGGCTAACACAGTCCCCTGACCCCTCTGCACCATCATCCGTGGTCATGGCTTCAGCCACTGCACCACGAACCTCTGAAACTCCCTGCATCATCCCTCCACTTCACGCTCCCTCTTTATCTATTGTTAAATCCCACCTTAAGATCTACTTCCTCGACTGTTCCTGTGGTCACCTCCCCTTCTCCCTTGCTTAGCGTCCATCCCCTTGCTTGGGGTCCATCCCCGCCACTATGCAGTGATCTGCGACACTATCCTTCATGAAATGCAAGTTGCATTCTCGACAGCCAGTTTTAAAAGCAGTGAAGATACTGAATGGCTACAGATTTGTCAATGAGGCTTATTTACAAGCAAAAAATCCAGTGGACATTGAACCTTTCAAATGTGTCATCAATCTACAAAACGGCATGTCCCAGAATCAACGGTACACTCATATATCACCTGTGGGACAATTTATCTTAGTTTGCAATTAATTACATTTTCACTGTGAACATGACTGTTTATGTAGTCATCAGTTCTCTGACTCAATATTGTGATTAATTTCTGTATTAATCCAGTATCCTATTAGTATGCTAATGTTCTGTGTTTTCTTCATATTAGGCGTTAATAATTACTCCTTGTTTTCAATACTGTTGTTCAAATGTATTAAGTTTGTATTTAGAATATCACTCAAACATAAAATTACTGAAATCCCTTTAATAAAATGAATGTCAGGAACTAGAAAATAATAATCCTTGCATTTGATAGGGAGGGGTGAGCAACTGAGGGGTGACTAATTATGTCTCTTTAAATATTTAGAAAATTCAGATCTTATAAATCTGAAGCTACAGGGCACACACAGATGATATATATACAACAAACACATATGCACGTGTAGATTTGAGGCTAATAATAATAATAATAATCCTTGCATTTGATATAGCGCTTTTCACGTTGGGAGGACGTCCCAAAGCGCTTCACAGAATACACTGTAAAGTGAATTGACTGCATATGTGTGGGCGAACGCGGCAGCCAATTGCGCACAGCAATGTCCCACAAACAGTCGTAGATTGAAAATGACCAATTTATTATTGTTTTGTTTTGGAGGGATTATTATAAGGACCCATTGCTTCACTATCACCACTTCCTTGAATCAGAGATTGCTAAGCCACAAGACTTTGAGAGATTTACATTTCCTGATCCAAAAGCTGTACGTACATTAGTTTCTGCTCGATCAGTCAGTCTTTCTTTACCTTTCTAAGAAAGATGCCACCTTTGTATCTTCTTAAATTGTTAATACTATTAATAAATGAAGCCTGTCTGTCTGGTAACTGAAAGTACGTCAGGTGGAGATACAGAGCTCTGAGACGTTATCTTACATGAAGGGCGTTTCATATATATTGTAAGTCATGCATGTTACGCTTGTTAATCTTGAGGGAATAGTAGTCCAGAATTAGACTGAGGTGGAGCAGTATTCCCATTAGTTACCGTCACAGATTTCCGAATTCTTAATTAAGAAATCTGTTCAGAAATACCGCAAAACTGACCTCAAGAATAGTAAACTTGTAACTGCTAAGTGTACACCGTGTAAACGTTGACTAGCTGCTGAACTATATTAAAGCTTGCGGCAGGATATGGAGCATGATACTATTGGGGGGGTGGGGGGGGAAGGGGTAATCCCATCTCTTGTGTTTGTGCAGGACTTGGAAAACAGGCATTCACACTTTGTGTGAGTCTCTGTTTGGATCCATGCTCATCCAATCAATCTAGAATAATATATAATAATCCTTGTATTTGATACAGCATCTTACGACATCCTTGAGACATCTCAAAGCCCTTCTCTGAATATACTGTGAAGTGAATTGACTTTATTTTGTGGGCGAAACGCAGCAGCAAATTATGCAGAGCAGTGTCCCACAAACAGTCGTTGATTGAGTGACCAAATTATTATTATTATTTTTTGGAAGAGATTATTACCACTGGAAAACAAGCCATCGATCAACTAACAACTAGGTTCCTACTTACAGCTAGGTAAACAGAGGCAGGTGGAGTAAGCAAACGTGCCTAAGGTGTTGCCCCGCCAGGGAATCGAACCAGGGTCTCTCGCTTGCGAGGCGAGTACACAAACCACTACGCTACAGGCCTCCAAATCTGCCTTAAATATGGAACAAACTAAACCAGGGTCATCAAACTGAGCAATGGCTTGTGAAACAAGATTAAACAAACAGGCAGAAAATTAATACTCTGGCTTGACAGCTGCTGCAAAAACAACTGCTGTTCATTGTTCAATTATCTGATTTCCTAAAAACAGTGGGTGGGGAGGAATAAAAAGAAGCCAAATAAAAAAAACATCAATCAATCCACGCTGCCCCCAAATGTGTCCAAACCCTTGAAAATAAATTGATTCCATTAAATTCAAAAAGAACTCAAACTCCTTCCAGGTGGAAAGCATTAGCCAATGGATCTGGTTAGTTTCAAAATTACATCCCATTATCTGATAAAAGAGTTGGTATTCCACAATAAAACACCCAACTATTATTTCCCACCTGGAACCTTTTAAAGGTCTACTGTCCAAGGAAGCATTTCTGCTCCAGAGCTACAGTTTAGACAAAACAATGTGAAAATGGGGAAATAGCAGAAAATCAAAAAAGTACTGGAAGCAAGGGAAATTGGAATATTTAACAAGCACAACCCCAAACAAATGTAGAAACACGATAGCATTACTTTTCACAACCATAATTGTAAATTATTTCCAAATTATTCTTAGCCACCTTTGAATACAAAGTTAAAAGATTTCAATTCAATTTCAAATCTTTTATGTAAAGATGTTAGTCGACATATCAATAACATCACATTGCCTTATACAGCAGTATTCACATCGGGAGGTCATCCCAAGGCGCTGGATATCCCAAGGGTCTGCACCCGAGCTGGATTCAGGAGGGGTGCCAGCCAAGATGGTTCGGGGTTTGGGAAAAAGGCGCAGTCGAAGAAGAAGATCTTGAGACGGGCCTTGAAGGAGACAAAGGATGGGGCGAAGTGAAGTGACTCAGGAATAGAGTGGGGCCAGAGAGAAGAATTTTGCACATAATCAGTTTCAGAAATCTGAGTTATTCTGCTCCTGCCAAATCTGTTTCAGGCTGTCTTTCTTTTTACATTGACAAGCATTGTTTGACACCAGACAATAGCCATTTTATTATCCTGGGAAATTATATATTGTAATCCTGAATTTAAATACAAAATTTCATTAAGGTGGATTATTTCCACCTCCCAAGATGGAACATTTTTTGATATTATCTTCATATAATTTTTTATTAGGAATAATATCTCATTTGAGCTCATTTCTATTTAACAGCATTTCATGATCAGATCCTTGTTTTAACAAAAGTACAAAGAGATATGTTTAACTCCTGTATTGCCTGTTGTATTTCCATTGACTTTTTCAATGTATCTATACAAACAATTGGTGTGATTGCCATTGGTAAATGGACCAATCTGGGTGTTTTAACCAGCCTGGGAAGGAATGTATAATTTGAATTACTTCACTGCAAAGCATACCTGTCGAACAACAACTTAATATTTATATGGCACACTTGCATAAGGAAATTTGCATAAGGTTTCACCCTCCACGGGAATCAAACCCAGGTCATCTCATTTGCGAGGCAAGTGCAATAACCACAATGCTATGGGACTCTCTATGAATGTAATATAGTAAAAATGTTTTCATCTTATGGAGAAAGATCACTGTACTCTATGATAGGCATATTGTCCAAAATGTTCCATTTACATCCAGTAGACTACAACAGAAAACACAATCAAGAATAACCTCAAATACTTTACCACCACTTGAGGGAATAATAAAACTAACCAGTCAATTTTCTTCAGTGGAGCATTTTCTGACGTCTAACAAATGGGGCCTTGCAATATTCCCTGAAGGCCCGATAGATTAATATATGCAAGTTAATTTACATAGTCCCTTTGCAATGTTCAGACAATTTTATTCCCTTTCTCGAGGTTTTGTTCAAAGGCTGGTGACAAATGCTTTGAATGTGGAATTAATATGTTTCAATTTGCCAAGTGTTTTCTTGGATGTTCCCATTATTAAACATTACAACACTGTATTATAGCTGTCATGCATAATGATTTACCAATAACTAGTAATGATTTCAATTCTAGAAGAGACTTCATTGAATGTTTTTTTTAAAAAAAATCATATGCAATAAGTTTACAACTGGTCTGTCAAAAGCAGATGGGCACAGGAGTAGACCATTCAACCCATGAAGACCACCTTTTTATTAGGTGAAGGCAGATCCACAACTTAATTCCATTTCCCTCAACTCCTGTTAACCCTGCAAGCCAAAGACCTAATGGGTAGGGTGGTCCTAGCTGGACAAGCAGTGGAAAACTTGCCAGGCAGTACTCTCAATGGCAAGCTACGTGGTTTTATCTGGTTAGACTTCAGTTTGCCAACGCACTCTCTGGGGTGCCCAAGCCTTGGTTGTTCCCAACCACGGTATAGCCTGTGAAGCACTTTGAGATGTCCTCCCAATGTGAAGAGCGCTATATCAAATTGCTAGCATTATTATTTTTCTGACTGACGGTTACAATGCAACATTACAAATGTGTATTTATACATCGTCCTGCACGTCAGAAGGAGCTTGACAGTCCTGGCTTGGCTTCCAAGCTGAGGGTAGAAGCAGGGGGAGGGAGGGGAAAAATGACCAAAAGCATGGTCGAAGAGAAAGGTCTTGAGACAGAGCTTGCAAGAGGGGAAGGAGGGGTTATAATAATAATAATCCTTGCATTTGCATTCTTGCTCATCTCAAAGTGATACAGGATATACTGTGTATTTTGTGGATGAAACGCAGCAGTCAGTTGCGCACAGAAACGTCCCACAAACAGGCATGGAGTGAGTGACCAATTTTATTTGGGGTATTGTTGGCCAAGACACTGGAAGAAACTGTATTCTCTTTTTGAATGATGCCATGGAATCTTTTTTAACATCCATCTGAACAGGCAGATAGGACTTCAGTTTAATGCCTCATCCAAAGGACAGCAGCTTCAACAATACAACAATGGAGTGTCATCTTGGACTATGCAATTCCAAGTCCCAACATGGGGCTTGAACGTACAACCTTTGAACTCAGAGGTGAGAGTGCTACCACCGCGCCAGGCTAACACACGATCAGGATTGTTCCTTTAACTTGGTGAGTTTTATTTAGTGAAAAGCTCCGATCCCGCTAACCAACAGACTAAGCAAGATCAGCAAGTGGAACCCACAACCCAGTTTCACAGGAGTCAGCATTTGGAACAGTTTGGGAGGACTCTATCTCCAGGGTTCCCAGGTCATTCCTATTCAAAAGTTCTGGAATTTCTAAGTTCTAAGTTGAAACCACATCAGTCTTCAATACCTTAGCAAGAAATGCTTCAGTCATTTATCATTTAGTATGGATATCAAGGACAAGGACCATACTAGCGGACAGCATTCCACTGAATGCCATGAAGTGGGGGTGAATTAAGGGCTCTAAACTTAAGAACATTGGATTTAACCCCATCCTAAATTTGTTTGAAAAAATGCCCTTCAGTCACTCCAAGGCGGCAAACTCGCCTCAAGGTTAATGTGACAAATATAAACTATTTGACTTTGTTTTTACAGCTTATAACATGATTTCAAGCCCTTGATTAGATTGCTGCCTTGCAATAACTCTCAACTATCCGTTAATCTGTATTTAGTTTGCAAAAATCTCTCTAAAGTACTTTCTAGCAGTGTGACCTTTCTCTCCCAGATTATCAGTAAAAATGAATTGTGCATTGACATGGTTATGAGAGTTCCACGACAAGTCTAAGATGAATCCACTCCCAGAGATATTTACTTTTTGCATGCTAATTTTCTCCCCTCCTGAATGATTGGCATCTTTTTCTTTCTACAGATCCACAGGTATCAGGTGCCCTCCAGTACCTTGTTCATGAGGCCATTCGTCATGTGTACATGTCCTCTCCTGCACCAAGCTCCTTGACGCTATCATCCCCATCCTCACCTGGCCCCACTGGCTCCCCATCCCCCAGTGGATAGAGTTCAAAATCCTTGTTGCATAAGGCAGAATTTCACACAATGACTGTTGGAACCTTTCTTTCCACAAACATTTGAAATTGTTCCGAGAAAAGCATTAGGGCAAAATAATTTTAATGTAATCCCATCCACAAAGGAAAAATGTGTTCAGAGATCACTGGCGTTCCTAAAGGCCAAAAAACAGCTTTGATTGTGGGCCTGGCCATTGCGGGTAGACATTTTTCATTTCAATTAACTCCAGTTTTTACAATAAACCTGGGATCGCAAGCTAGAAACGGGAAGCATCTCCTACTTCCACTGCATTGATCCTCCCTACCTCTATGACTTGCTAACTCCATATAGAGTGGAGTCAGCTCCTTCCGGTCAGCAGGCTCCAGACTGCTGCAAGTCTCCGACCTCTCCTGATCCCAACCCACAGCTCAGATCCAAATCCCTGACTGTCCAGGACCTTGCGACATCCTCCCGACGTGAAAGGAGCTACATAAATGTAGTTTGTTGATGTTGTGTGCCTTCAAAGTGTTGGCAGGTAACTTGAGAGCATCACAGCCGAGCCCGATCCTGTGCTCACCTGACGTCCAAACACATTCACATCTGGCAGCAGAGCTTTTTGGACAGCAATCGGGGCAGGAGCACTGGCTGGTTTTCTCCTTCATCACCCGAGAGCGCTGAGGCCAATTAAAGCCCCACTGAGGTATGTCATATCAGATACCTCAGGTAACATCAGGATCAAACCAGACACCTTCTCAGTCTGTATGTCTGAGTGACACGCTGACTAATACTGTAAGATTCTCCATGACGCAAGAAACAAACATGGTTAAATGTGGATTTACAATATACACTCTCTTCGTACAGACTGTAAACCATATAATGTTTGGTTTTTAACTCCTTGACATTTTGTGGTGTTTGGACAGCAGGTTGCTATTGTGAATATAGCTATCGTAAAAAGGCTATATAAAATGTAATAAAATGTAACGACAACAATGAACAATGACATATCCAGCTTAACACTGTCCAACTGCACAGTGAAAATACAGGATTTGAAAATCATCCACTGATCTCTTCACATCTTCAAACATAGAATTGTGCGCACTTTAGTTTTTGGGTTTAACAAATTGCTAACAAGTCATTTTGAGCAAATTAATATTCAGCAGCATTTAGTTGTCAGGAGCGTTTTAAGTCAAAAGTGGACTCCACAGGACACAAGTCCAAAATAAAAGCTGTGCTGTCAGCGTTCTCCTTTAATCCCCTGCTAAAGATAAAGTTAATCCATGACTTGCAACGTACAGTTTTCAAACGGTTAATGGTTCAAATCTACCCCAATTTTGGAAACTCTTATTGCGGTCACTCAAAATAATGCTATGTCGTTTCAATGAGATTTCTCGTTTGAAGATTTAATAAAATATCACTCCTTTAAAATATCACCTATGTATCATTCTACCCATCTTATTAAGTTGTAAAACTAAACACTGGGGATGGAATGGATGAGACACTTGAGTTGAACCAACCTTTTGTTGCATAAGGCAGAATTTCACGCAATGACTGTTGGAACTTTTCTTTCCACAAACATTTGAAATTGTTCCGAGAAAAGCATTACGGCAAAATAATTTTAATGTAATCCCATCCACAAAGGAAAGATGTGTTTAGAGATCACTGGCGTTCCTAAAGGCCAAAAAACAGCTTTGATTGTGGGCCTGGCCATTGCAGGTAGACATTTTTCATTTCAATTAACTCCAGTTTTTACAATAAACCTGGGATCGCAAGCTAGAAACGGGAAGCATCTCCTACTTCCACTGCATTGATCTATTGATATACATCTATATAATAATAATCCTTGCATTCGATACAGCGCTTTTCACGTCTTCTAGACGTCTCAAAGCGCTTCACAGAATATACTGTAAAGTGAATTGATTGTATATTTGTGGGAGAAACACAGTAGCCAATTGCGCACAGGAGTGTCCCCACAAACTATCGTGGGTTGAAGTGACCAATTTATTATTGTTTTTTTTCTCTTGAGGGAATATTATCAGGCGTGTGGAGTAAGGAAACTTGCCCAAGGTTTCGCCCTGCCGGTAATCGAACCCAGCCAGGTCTTCCGCTTGCGAGGCAAGTGCTCTAACCACTGAGCCACAGTAGTCCTTATTTAATCTTTAATTAAATAAATCTAAATCTTTCTAGAATGAGCCACCAAGTAATGCTGAATTAAAAACAGTCTCACGATCTCTAAAGGCAAGATATGAAGCTGAATGGGAGGAAACACACTGACATATGTCTCATAATCTATGTTACATCTGTCCACGAATTAGGTTCTTACATTACTTTGGAAACCCTATTCCACACCTATAGTATGCATCAGTGAAGATAGATCTGGTGGCTTCTGCCTCAGAATACGCCTCACACTTTTCTGGAAGATAGGTTCAGTCTATTGTACGAAGCAAATGGCAGAAACCAGGGTATTTGAGGAATAAAAAGTGACTCGTCAACACTGACGAGTGCTAAATTCTGAGATTACATGTTAAATCCTTGTGAAAAGCTTTCTAATGTTCACTAAAGGCACGAGAAGATTTGCACATGGATGATCTCTCCCTTGGAAAATCCAATAAAATGTTCCTTGGAAAAAAATTACAAAGAGCTTGTTTTTCCTCTCCGTCACACCACCACATTGAAACACCATTGAAACATTAATGCCTAGACATTCAGGAAATGGCTTGTGTGTAGCACTTTGAGGCATTCTCCTGACATGAAAAGCACTACATAAACGTAACTTCTTGTTGTTCTCCAACGTCTGGGACAAAAAGTGCTTCGTAAGTGCAACTAAAGCAGAACATGCGGAAAATGCAGTGCAAGTAACGAGTTTTGAAAAAAAGATGCGTTAGCATACCTGGTGTGATCTGAGCAGGGGTTATGCCTAAAACATGAACCTGTACTTCTCTTTGAGATAGCAGTTACTGTTACTCTGTTGCTGCCTAGTATCTTCGGGGGGGGGGGGGGGGGGTGGGGGGCGGTGGTGGGCATCTGCCCCTCTTTCCTCGTTTTGGTTTTGAGGTGCAGTTTTAAGACCCTGTCTCAGTGGCTATCGTTCATGTGTGAGACTTGGTACATTGCTTTGCCAGTCTTCAACCGCAGAAGGGGGTGTTACAACCTCAGCTGACATCCGTACGAGAGCAAGTTGTGTAGCATGGGCTTACTAACTAGCGATTCGCAATAGGAACCCTGGCTGATTTTCCCCAGTTACCCTGGTCCTCCATTCCAACAACCTAACTCTGGAATTTCTATGTGTAGGTGGGATACATGGAATTCTCAGTTTTCATAAGCAGGGTGATGGGTTTCTACATGTGTCAGACAGCCGACTGACACCCCAAAAAAGCAGCATCTCTGAGTACCGCCCCGTGCGAGATCCGCTAACTCGACACAGACCACGCATGGTTCCTGGTTTTATGTCAAGAGTTCCAGTATCCAGAGTTTCAATTTTAACCATTTCATTCCATTCCCTCTAACCTCTTTATTTTGTTGAAAGCAATCACTTCGTGCAACACGATAGCAACAATTTCAGCCTGCAGCGTTTCTGATGTTAAACACTTCCATGTGCAATGCCTTCCCGGTTGCATGACCTTCAAGGGGATGAAGAAGCAATAAAAATGGACAGGTTCTCCCACGATTCTGACGGCAGTAATAATTTCAGTGCACTGCTAGTCACACCTGCAAGAGGCTGTAGCTTTGTAGCTTTGTGGTGCTATCGATCACCGGGTTCAAATCTGATCTCGCTTTTCTTCCTGTGACCTGTTCAGGCAGGCACAGGCCAACACAACATGGCTTCCATTTCACAGCTGGCCAGCTAAGAACGGGCTTCAATTTCCTGAGCGTTATAACTGTGACCTGTGGCATCTGGCTTCTGTTAATTTTAGACAAAGACAATCAAGTCACAGCAATTAAAAGTGGAATATGAAAAGTCTGCTTCAATCAGATGCCCCGTGCTGACAGCTCATATTGCAGTGGTGGCTCCAAGTCACATTGAGGCTCCATGCCCTGGGGGGAATTTGATACATGGTATTGAGATGATATAATGTGATGGCATGGGTAAAAGGCACCTCTGACTGCTGCTTCATTTGCTTTTAAATTACAAACCTTTAGAGAAGCCAAAGGAGAGAGAACTTTAATTTAGATCTGTCCGTGCACTGTAACCCAAAGGCAGATTGATATGCCCGGAAGTACAAGCAAACGTAATAATTTATGCAATTCTTTCATTTACAATATTAAGATAAGACAACTATAATGAACCGCTCAATTATGTGTCGGAAAAGGTAGAGCTGTCAGTAAGAACTTTCACTGTAATGTTATCTTTCTCTCTCTCTCTCTCTCCCCACTCCATACGTTGTGTTTTAAACTCTCCTCTACCTCAGGCATTCCAAGGAAACTACATTCAGTCCTTAAGACTATGTTTGGTCCCTCCACTTTAAAGGTCTGTTGGTTCTGTCTCACAGACTCTCCATTACTTTACCGCAAGCTCCCTGCTCCAAACCTGTTAGTGAATGAGCAGCCAGGAGATTGCTTCATCCTCTTAAATGATTCTTACTTTCAAGTCGGGAGGTGCATCCATTTACTGTTGACCCAGCGGCCGAGTTGAAATCAGAAACATAACTGGAGAAGTGATAGGCTTGATTTCCATTCTACCAATCTACACTGCATAGTTAAATCTTTTTAAGGAGGAATCCCATTGTAGCAATTTTGCAAAAAAGATTGCTGTCGGCGTACATCAGATCTCAATATCACCAACCTAGATAGGCAGAGGAGGATAATTACCAGAAAACATTAATAATAATCCTCGCAGTTGATATAGCACCTTTTATGTCAAGAGGACGTCTCAAAGCGCTTCAAAGGATTTATTGTAAAGTGTAGTGAATGTGTATTTTATGGGCGAATGCGGCAGTTAATTTGCATACCCCAATGTGCCACAAGCAGCCATGAAGCGAATAACCATTTTCATTTGGGGAAATTATTGCCCACGGTATCAGGAGAATCTCCCTTCTCTTTTCAAATGGGATCTTTAATATCTGCCTGACCAGGTAGACAGGACCTTGATTTAATGTCTCATCAAAAGGATAGCACCCCCAGCAATGCAGAAAAGCCTGAGTACTGCATTGGAGTGTCAAAGACATCCTCCCGACGTGAAAAGCGCTATATCAAATGCAAGGATTATTATTATTATTATTATTATTATTATTAAAGACTGTGAGTTCAAAGTCTTGATGAGTGGCATGAACCTACAGCCTTCTGAATCAGAGCCAAGACTATTACCAATTGAACCAGGCTGACAATGAGTGACAAAAGCTCCACATCAATTAGATAGAATTCCCACGTAGGGATCGTACCCATTTTCTGATCTTGCACATTAATTCAATAAATCATTGTATTTCCTCTTTCTATCCCCAACCACCAAATTCACCAACAAACCACTCATACAGTGATTCGATACATAATGTGTACAGGATCCTTTAATTGTCACTGTAACAGCACCTGCAGGCGGCTGTTGCAATAGAGCTTTTACAAAGTGAATTGGGGAGCTCTACTGGCAAAAAGTAGGTTTTGCAATGTATTTCTCTCCTCGTTTTCCAACACACATAATGATACGAAGCAAATCAACAAATGAAGAGCATTAGACTTGAGAGAGGTGCATGTTTTCCGTTGCCACGGTTTCTGGTAAAAATCATTCAGCAGCATGAATTTCCATTTAAATAGTATCTCATTACATCAAAAACATCTCAAAACACAAACAATTACTGTCTAGTGGATTGACTCAATTTTGTAGGCAAACAAGGCAGCCATTCGAGCCAGCAAGTTCCCACAAACAGCCATGAGGTGAATGACTAATTAATCTGGAGCATTGTTGGCCAAGCGACTGGGAGAAACTCCCTTCACTTTTCAAATAGTTTCATGGAATCCTTAACATCATATGAAAACAGGCAAGTGGGACCTCATCTTAATAACCAATCTGAAAGAAGGTAGTATTTGGCAACTATAATAGTGAAGACGTCACTTTGTTCATCCTTGCACCCCAGTGTTCCCATAAGTCATTCATGACGTACTGACAGTTACAGCAGCGTTCCTCATAAGGAACTCCAAGTCTCCTGTTATCAACTCCGAGGCACTGAATCCCGTTGTGCACCATTGCAACATAACTGCTTTTTCCTTCCACACCAATAACAACAACCTGCATTTATATAGTGGAGTTCACGTAGAATAATATCTTCGAGTGTTTGCCGAGCAAGGTGGTGGTGGGGTGGGGGATGACTGTAGGTCTGGTCAAAGAGACACGTTTTAAGGATAGGATTTAGATACAGAGTGGGCGAGGTGGAGAGATAGAGGCAGTGGGTTCCAGAGGTTATGGGGGTAGTGACTGAAGGCTCAGCCACCTATGGTGGCAAAGAAGGGGAATGGGACATGCAGCAGCCTGTGTTAACTGAGCAGGTGTCGTCTCATAATCCTTGTATTTGGTATAGCCTCTAATCGTTTCGGTACGACGTCTCAAAGTGCTTCACAGGATTTTACTGTGTGAAACATTTGTGAAATGGATTGACGGTGCAGCCTAATTGCTTACAAGCAATTCATTCATGTGCAAGTTAAGGAGATGAACTGTACAGCATTTAGTTAAAAACAGAGCTGTAAAGACTGAATACACCAAATGCAGATATGAAATAGTTGAATGATTTTAATTAGTTTTCATATACAGATGTATTTCTTTTATATGACACTTCCTGCAGCAGATCTCAAGCAATTATTGAAACTCCTTTAGGGCACATATTCCCATTTGTAGTTTTTCATGTAAACAAACAGTGTTGTTTTCAACATACACTTCTGTATTAGTTTAATATACCTTCAGAAACATGGGAGCTCAAGCAGATATGTGCCTACATTTCAAACAGGAGGTTGTGAGTTCAAGTGCCAACACATCACTCAAACTAATTCATTTCACTTGTGTGAGTATTATTGTGTCGTTAAAACATAGTCTGACTCTCCTGCCTCTTTTTATGCTGCTGAAAGCAATGCACAGGGATTTGGAGCAGCCCACATGAGTCTACACTGATTTTCCAATGCAGTTCTGGTGTGGTGCTGCATTGCTGACAATGGCATCTTTTGGATAAGATGTTAAACCAAAGTCCTATGTCACCTTTGTATTCAGGCCATCATCTTCATCAGCCAGTCCTAAATCTTTCAATATCCCTTCACAGAAAAACTAAAGCGGCATCTGAAAGGCTCCACTGGCTCTGATATGAAACAGTACAAGCAAGGAGGAGGTTTGTGTGTTGGGCAGGGGGGACGGAGGAGGGGATACTTATAATAATAATCCTTGCATTTAATATAGCCTTATCATGTCTTTGAGAAGTCTCAAGCACTTCACAGAATATACTGTAAATTAATTGACTGTATATTTTGTGGGCGAAACACAGCCACCAATTGCACACAGCAGTGTCCCACAAACGGTCATAGATTGAGTGACCAAATTATTATTATTATTTTTTGGAAAGATTATTACCCCCAGAAAAATGATCCGCCAATCGACTAACAACAACAACAACATTCCATTTATAAAGCGCCTTTCACGTCAGGAGGACGTCCCAAGGCGCTGCACAGTTGGGTCATGACCCGAGCAGGGGGGAAATGGTCAGGGTGAGGGAAGGGAGGGAGCAAGGAGGGGGGAAATGGTCAGGGTGAGGGGAGGGAAGGGAGGGAGCGAGGAGGGGGAAGAGAGTCGAGAGGGGAGCGGGTTCGTACTTACTGCTAGGTAAATAGAGGCGTGTGGAGTAAGGAAACTTGCCTAACGTTTCGCCCTGCCCAGAAATCAAACCCAGGTCCTTTCGCTTGCGAGGTGAGTGCTCTAACCACTACACTACAGGATGCCACTTCAAACAGAAATGTAACCTTGTTCCTTAGATAAGGAACTAAAGTGTTCGGGAATGCTGTAATTTAATTTTATTGTCTCATACGGTTTCTGGATACTCCAATTGATAGCCAGGAGCTTTTAAAGGACTGGTTTGTTAGATACTCCTTGAAGAGTAGATTGACAAGTAACAAAAGGGCCAATAAGAAGAAGGGCAGGAAGTACAAAAGGACACTGGGGGTAGGACAAAGTGTGCGGTTTAAAGTGGTAGATTATTGAGTGGTTTGATTGACAAATAAAGAAGATACCAACACACCCTTGATTTGGATCGAGTTATTATTACAGAGTTCTGAGCAGATCATGATCGTGTCACACTTGGTGCATTTACACTGCAGCTGTGACAATGAACATGCTGCCCAAATCACCTGCTGAAGGGAGGTCTTGGCAAACACGCTCCAGAACAAATCCCTTTCATGTTGCGCTGCTCAATGCTGATTTATACCATACTTTTCTGATAGCCCAGTGAGTAAAGACACCTGTGGTGAAGCACTAGGTCATGCAGATAGAAAGTTGCTGATTTGAATGTGCTAAGTTAGCTATTCTCAGCAGGGACAGCAGTTGGAGCGCCCCAATTGGCCTCAGCATTCCTAGGTCAGTGCAGGATAAACTGAGCATTAGATGGAGTGCCGCACAACTTGGCTCAGATCAGCACACTCCTTGGCAAGAGGGGATTCATAGTACAGTCGCCACTTAAAATTGGAAAAACTGCAAAGAGAAAGCTCAGAAATAAACAGATAGGTATTGTTCATCCATTCATAGTGTAAAAAGGAAAGTTAGAACTGACATCATCAGAAATAATTTAGGATTACAAAATACGTAGAGTAAATGCGTTTCAATCTGCAGTAAATCATTGCCCACATTAAGCTTCATATGTCTATCACCTCCATCCTCGCCAGGTTCCACTGGCTCCCTATCTCCAAATGAAACGACTTCAAGATTCTCACTCTCACCTGCAAATCTATACACTTTCTCATCCATCCATACCAATGTGATATTCTCCACTTCCCTCTCCTGCTCACCCCATCCACTCAAAGACTTGCTTTATACAGCGCCCCTCACCAGAGTAGCATCCCAGAGCGTTTAGCAGTGGTAGACCACAACGCTGAACCGGGGGGGGGAGGGAGGAGGTGGCCCTAGGCACGGTCGAATAGGAAGGTGTTCGGGCACAACTTGAAAATGGGGAAGGAAGGGGCAAGACGGAGGGATAGAGGAAGAGTATTCCAGAGTTTCGGGGTGTACTACCTCACCCCTCACGCTGCTGAAACTCTGGTCCACGCCTTTATCACCTCAAGGCTGGACTATGGGAACTCTCTCCTCGCCGGCCTTCCCGCCACCTCCCTCCACAAGCTGCAGGTCATTCAGAACTCTGCAGCTCGTGTACTGTCCCGCACCAGGCTTCACGACCACATCACTCCCACCCTCGTTCGCCTCCACTGGCTCCCCATCCCCCAGAGGATCGAATTCAAGATCCTCATCCTCACCTTCAAGGCCATTCACGGCCTCGCTCCCTCCTACCTCCCCGACCTACTATCCCCCTATCTACCCACCCATACCCTCCGTTCCCCTGGCTCCGGTCTGCTCCACATCCCCCGCCCCAACCGCCCTACTATCGGTGGCCGGGCCTTCAGCCTCTCAGCCCCTAGGCTCTGGAACTCTATCCCCCAGTGCCTTCGCCGCCTCCTCCCTTTCCTCCTTCAAGGCCGGTCTCAAGACCTTTCTCTTTGACCGTGCCTTCAGCTCCCCTCTCGACTCTCTACCCCCTCCTCGCTCCCTCCCTTCCCTCCCCTCACCCTGACCATTTCCCCCCAAGGCTCGGGTCCTGACCCAACTGTACAGCGCCTTGGGACATCCTCCCGACGTGAAAGGCGCTCAATAAATGGAATCTTGTTGTTGTTGTTGTTGTAGTGGTTGAAAGCGTGGCCACCAATGGTGGAACGGAGGGCATGAGGGACATGCAGAAGGCCAGAGCAGGTCGAGCGGAGGTAGCTGGTTGTGGGTGGGTTGGGGGCTAAGCAGGTCGGAAAGGTAGGGAGGTGCCAGGGCATGAAGGGATTTGAAAATGAGTGTAAGGTTCTTGAAAACGATCCGTTCGGCGATAGGGAGCCAGTGGAGCCTATGTAAAACTAGCGTGATGGGGGTGCAGAGTTTGGTACGGGTGAGCATGTGGGTGGGGAGTTTTGGATCAGCTGGATCCTGTGCATGGTGGAGCTGGGGAGACCGACAAAGAGGACATTTGAGAAGTCGAGTCGGGGGGTGAGGAACACATGGACGAGTGTTTCGGCTGCATCTGGGGTTACGTACAGTTGGAGGCAGGCAATGTGGTGGAAGTGGAGGAAGGCGGTCCTGGTCAG
Source organism: Callorhinchus milii (assembly GCF_018977255.1). Classification (NCBI taxonomy): domain Eukaryota; kingdom Metazoa; phylum Chordata; class Chondrichthyes; order Chimaeriformes; family Callorhinchidae; genus Callorhinchus; species Callorhinchus milii. The sequence continues at coordinate 79,525,902 of NW_024704744.1, forward strand.
GGACTGGATGTGGAGAAGGAAGGACAGCTGTGGGTCAAACCTGATGCCTAGATTGCGCACTGGTTCAGTAAGTCTGAGGGATAGGCCGGGGAGATTGAGGAGATCAGAGCCACGGGATGGAAGACATTGATGGGAGCCAACGAGTATGGCTTCTGTCTTGTCAACATTTAGGTATACGGCGGCTTCATTCATTCAGGTGCTAAGTCCGTCAGACAAGCCGAGAGAACATCGGCGGACCTGGGGTCGCAGCTGGAGGAGGAGAAGCAGATTTGTGTGTCATCCACATACATGTGGAAGTTTACCCCATGTCTGCAAATGACATTGCCAAGAGGGAGCATATAGATGAGTAAGAGGGTGGGGGGTAAGGATGGAGCCCTAGGGTACACCATAGGTGACCGCTCGGGGGCGGGAGAAGAAACCGTTTTGAGGAGATATAGTGAAGGTGGTTTGTTACGTAGTTCTTGAACCAGGCGAGTGTGGTCCCACTGAGCTGGATGAGGCAGTGGAGGAGGATGGTGTGGTCGACTGTGTTGAACCCAGCTGAGAGGACCAGGAGGATGAGGAGGGAGAGGGAGGCCTGGTCACAGAGAAAAAGGACATTGTTTGTACCTTGACAAGTGGCATCTCTGCAATGGGCGGGGTGAAAACCAGACTGGAGGAGCTCGAGGAGGGAGTCGAGGGAGAGGTGAGAGCAAACCTGGTGAGTGACAACACGTTCCAGATTTTTGGCAAGCAAGGGCAGGTTGGAAATGGGAATGGAGATTTTGTGAGGTTGGAGGGGTCAAGGGTGTATTTTTGAGGAGGGGAGTAATGACAGCGGTTTTAAGGGGAGAGCAGTTCGTTGACTGGGTCGGCCAGCTGCAGGGAGAGGAAGGGGAGTTGGGTGACCAGCATCTCAGTGGGGAGGAGGTGAGGCAGCAAGTGGTGGGCTTCGTCTGGGAGATAGTTGAGAGGGAGGTGGGAATAATCGGGGTAGAGAGTGTAGGGAGGGCGGAGTGGTAGGGGCTGTGGTGGAAGGAGGGAGTGGTGTAGATGGTTTGGGGGATGCGGAAGAGGACTTAGGGGAGGAGGATGCAGCCAAACAGATATTTTCGATTAAGCTTACTGTGCATTCCTCGTCCCGTCAATCTCACAATCAGCAGCCAAGCCTTCGACCACTTTCCCACCACCTCTGGATCTTCCCCCCAAAAATCCTCAACATCCCCCGTCCCCATCTACCTTTAAAAACCTTCCTATGATAACCTCCCCATTCCCCCATTGCCACTTGGTATCTCACCATCTCTGTAACCACCTTGGAGACATTATGCTAAGGGAAAGGCACTATATAAATGTAAATTGTTGTAATAGGGTGTTTCAATCTGCAGTAGGAACTTGCACCTTTATTCACTGATAACCTTAAAATTTGCATCATGGGTGTTTTGATAACTCAGGGGTACAAATCCTTCTATTCAGAATCTACTTCAAGGAAATAACTAATTAATTTATGCTCTATGACTATAAAGATGGTATTACATTAAAACAAGCTTCAAATAAGTTTTGCACAGGTAGGAACAAACTATCCAGTGAAGTCAGATTTTTATGAGATGCAATATGCCAGAGGCAAAATGTCACTTGCTCCCCAAAGACATATTTCTGCATCTTTCAAACTAGTGACACGTTGGAAAAAAAAACAGCACTTTTCGCTTGAACCTAGCAGCAATTGGATTTTCTACAATAATCTTTACCCACCCCATGCCCCATCAAATAAATAAATCATTGGGTGTAACGGCACAAAGGAAAAATACAGCCAGGAAAGCTGCTGGAGTGAAGGCTGTACACTTACAAAATCGATAAGGTCATAACAGATTGTTCATTGTTGCTAAGGACCTGTCACTGCAGCCAGCCATTAAATTTGACACTTACAATGATGACATAATAAAGAAGACTGAAAGTTCCTTGAAACATATGGTAAGTCTTTCTTTTTTAGCCAAGATAAAATGTCCTTGGTTAATTAATACTGGAACCGATTCTGCTGTGCATAGATTAAAAAGTTGGTGCATCATCTGCAGTCTATATTCCCATTTGTCTTTTCAGAAACTACGGTGCAGACTCGTCCCTGTAATGAACTGTGATCCTCAAGTAGCCCAAACAGCAACGTAAAGCACTAACTTTGCAATCCATCATACAACATCATACATCATACTATGTGTATTCCTGAAAGTGTGCAAAACAAAGTCACTTTCCTATACATGTAACAGGAATGCAAGCTTATAGCTTTTCACACGTCTTTTGAAGGAGGAGAGATTGCCTGGAACTGTGCACCATCAAAAATAAATTAGCATCACCATACCCAGAAAGCAGTGACAAGTCTAATGTAAGCATTTCCCATTCCTCCTAAGATCTGAATTTAATTCTCCCAATGTCAGCCTTTCAGAGCGCCACAGAGCACATTACGCTGCACTCGTCTAACCTCACTTACCTATTCCTGCGACGTCAAATGAAAGACTTATTCATTTATATGATGCAAATGTGGTTATTTATATGGTGCAGCACACTGGGTTCAAGCAAGTGCAAACAACAGTTCTGTAAATATGTATGTTCGCCTGCAAACTACAGACTATATATTACAGTCAATCCTGTGAAGCACTTTGAAACATCTCCTAACTTGAAAGGCACATCAGTAAACTCCTGTTAACTCAACCCTGGTTTAACTTGTCAATACCACTTAAGTCATCATTGCTGTCAATATCCCTGCTACATTTATTTATGTATTTATACATATGCCTAACTCGCCACTCTAGATAACTCGTCATTGAGCCCTTTTCCCTTGGAATAGCGAGTTATAATAATAATCCTTGCATTTGATAAAGCGCTTTTCACATATACTAGACGTCTCAAACGCTTCACAGAATATTGTAAAGTGAACTGACTGTACATTTGTGGGCGAAACTTTATCAGGAGTTTACTAATAGTAAATGCAATGCATTATTATTACTGTTATTGTAAACTGATATTTTGGTTCAATTCTCTTGGGAAATAATTTGTGGATTAAAGAATCCTGTTCGAATTTCGACCCACAGAAATTCTGCTCTGGAAATTATTCTCAAGTAATCCTGCAAATTAGATCCCGTTTTGTGCAATCCGTTTTCAGATACACTTTGACTAAGGCCAAGAATCTTTTTAACCACAGCATCACAATGATATCTAATGTTAAAAACCGTGCCCCTGTCAACCACAGGGGAGCATTCTGATCGAATACAGCACACACGAATGCACGTGGCACTCTATTTACACTTACATATGTAAACTAAGAAAATACCCAAGGAAATAAAGAAAATAATTGCATTTCAAAATATATTTACACTGGTGTTAAGGATAGACTGTTTCTTTAAATACAGATGTGAGGCAGGCTGCTTGTCGACAGCATATGGTTTGCTCTGTGTACAACGTGGCAGAAGAGCTAGCTTGTTCACATGGTCTACAGCAAGATGCTCTACAATACGGCCCATTTTTCCCCAGTAACTCACGGTGATGGATGGTGTGTTGCTAAAGGTTACCTATGAAACCCAAGGGGCAATATTCTAATATTATTGCCAGCAAACTGCAGTTGTATATGTTTTGTGAAACCTTTGGGCCAGATTTGCCCAGTCATGAATGAACAGAGTAATGTGGATAGCTATTTTTACTAGGAGATAAGTGGACAGAAGTCGTTTCTAATAATCATTGTCATGATTTCTCATCGACATAATTCATATATAATGTCTGGGCCTCTGAAAGTGAGTCTAGAGGCAAAGGCTATTTCAACGGCTTGCTGCAACATTGAAATAAGTCAGCTTGATTTCACAAACCCAGTACTACCATAAATTAACATGAATAGATTCAGGGTAACCTCGTGCTTCACAACATCTCGCTTTACACTCCGAAGAGAAGAAAAAAGACCTGCTCAAAATATCACTTGATTAATGAAGTATGAACTGTTTGAAGATCCCTGAAGAAGAAATATGAACAAAACGTTGTCAAATCTTACTACAAACTGCAGGAAAAGGCCATTAGGGGCTCTAGCCCTTGCAAAATAAACACTTGCTTCTGAGCTTTAAATATAAATATGTTGCTCCCAGCACAACACAGAGGCTTGGATTGAAATTCAAAATATATTTCAGATGGAGTCCTGTAAAGAAAAAGGGTAGATTGTGCCTGGAACAAGACCTAGGGTAAGGCTTGCAAAACTGTTGAAAATGTAGATGAATCTCCACGTGCAAGTGAATAGGCGGCCATGTTAATGGAGGGGGACAGTGGCAATGTCGAGATGTTTGCCAGCATTCAGAGACTATAATCAGGCACATGGTATTCCCCGAGGTCTTGTTCCAGGCACGACTTTGATCTTCTGCAACATTGCTGCAGCAATGAGGACCAAGTTGATAAAACATGATTAAAGAAACAAAAGCAAAATTGCAGTTAGCATCAGGTCACACAGAGAGAAGAACCGAGGAAGCTTTGTATGAGGTTGGGCTGCAGGCAACATTTTCTCTTATTCATTCAGCTCCAAATATAAATGAGCTATGCCAACACTGTACAGAAAACAAGAGGTGGGACTCCAAGACTGGCCTATGTATTTCTCATCGAATGCTGTCAGATCAAGGCAAGAATGTGTCGTAAAAGCATGTGCATTACTTCTAGTTGTGTGCCTAACATGCTCTGTTAAAGAAAACTATTGTGCACTAGCCTTGATTTTGCTCAATAATAATCCTTGCATTTGATATTGCGCTTTTCATGTCTTTGAGACGTCTCAAAGCGCTTCACAGAATATACTGTAAAGTGAATTAACTGTATATTTGTGGGCGAAACTTGGCAGCCAATTGCGCACAGCAGCGTCCCACAAACATTCATCGATTGAGTGACCAATTTATTATTGTTTTTTTTCTTGAGGGATAATTATCGGACGTGTGGAGTAAGGAAACTTGCCCAAGGTTTCACCCTGCCAGGAATCAAACCCAGGTCTCTCGCTTGCGAGGCTAGTGCTCTAACCACTGAACTACAGGACTCCACTCAACTGAAGTCAACTGCAAGTAGAATAGGTTCTACCATTTCAAAGCAGTTCCTGACCAACCAAATGATAACAGAACAAAGAAAATTGTACATTAGGGGTTCACTTAAAGATTGTTTCAAAACAAAGAACCATTGTATTGAGTTTCAAAAAAATCAGATGTGGAGACCCATCATCACCAATGAAGAGAATTTAGGAGGAACTAATTTATACAGAGAGATTGTGGAACTCATTGCGTGAAGCGGTGATTGAAGCAATTGGTGTACATTGCATTTAAGAGGAAGCTAGACCTTCATATGAGGGAGAGGGAAATAGAAGGGTATGGGAGAGTAGATGGGTATATCGGTGTTTCTACTCCCGAGTCTCCCTCTCATGTGGAGTATCAACACTGGCACAGACTGGTGTGACTGGTTCCATGTTGTGCATTCTCTTCCTATTCCTAAATCTCTCCAATCTCTCTGTTCCACGAATAACTTACTCTGCGCAAACAACAAACATAATCCAAGCAAATGCCAATGCCTGGGTAAAGTTGGACCGTTGCTGAAAGGTGAAAGCTCTTGTAAAGGGAGATCACGAATGTCGGTTAGGCCAAGTAAAATACATGCAAAACTGTTTCGGAAATATCTTCCTAGGGTGCTGGAAATTTCATAAGAATGAATGTGCATTTCTAAAGTTAGGTCTACACATACAGTAGTTTAAGGGGGAGACCACATCTTAACTTATCTTCCTTCACCTCAATCACGGCTTCCTCATTTCTGTAGAGGTGCAATGAATAAGAAGGAAAAAAATCTGCCGAAATCAAAGAGCAGCTTATTCATATGAGACTGACACACTCGAAAGCAGATAAACAAAAAAAACATAGTACACAAACAGGTTAAATTAGATTTGAATTGCAAGCATTTTTTAAAAATATTTTTATAGTGTGGTACATGATCTATTTATAGAATCTATGCTGCTAAGTGATTACAGGAATAAAAAGCAAACAAGGAAACAGTGACAATTTTTAGGTAAGTAATTGCAGATTTAAGTTTGAATTCTTCCAAATTAATCACAAGTGATGCTGAAGATTACTTATTCTTTGACATATGGAGGAGGCAAGCTTAAGTAAATGATCATAACTGTTTTCCCTCGAGTATTACTGAATTTTGTTTTACTTTGAATGCAACGTGATTCCAAATGAAGTCTCACTGTTTTGCTCCAAAATACTAGAGTGCCAAAGCTCTCAAACAACCGGGATTGTTTTAACTTATGATTTTAGTCTTGAAAACTATCAATATCTTACAGGCATTGTTGCATTGGTTTAAGAAAACAAATTCTTTCATGCTGCTTTGAAGATTCGCCCGTAAAATACACATCAATCCACTTCACAGTATATCCTGTGAAGTGCTTTGTGATGTCTCGATGATTTGACAAGGCGCTATATGGAATGCAAGGATTATTATTATTATTCAGTGAAACATGTATATTGTTAACTTAAAGGTGTTATTTCTGTTCTTATTTTGAAGGCTATTCTTTATGAGAGGAGAAATCATGACAACAACATGGTTTTATTGGAGGCAAACTCCACGTTTTTCTACCATCTGCCTGAAATGCATCTTCAGTAAAGACAATATCTACAACTAGGAGAACTGGTGGTTCATTAATCTACGTGGCTGGATCATAGGTCCCTGGCAATCCTGACACATTCCAAAGATGATGAGGAGATATGCACATACCTTCAGAAAGATGAGAAATTCCCTACTCTTTTCGAATAATTTATGGGTTCTCCTGAACAGGCCTTTGTTTAATGTCTCAATCGAAGAACAGTGCCTCCGACAATGCAGCACTAACCCAACACTGTAATGCAGTGTCAGCCTAGAAAGATCATGCCCTCAAAGTTCCTGACAAGGTCCCTGACTTGTTTCCAGATGACTAACAATACCCCTTTTTGACAAAGACATGCAATATTAATCTGATGAGGAGCCTGCAATCCCACAGTGCAATCAGTAATACTCATCAAATCTATGCCATAGTGTAAAGATAACATGGAGCAATTCTACGCCATAGTGTAACTGTGACACTGATAATAGAAGTACAATGTAATCTTACAAAAAGTTGCTAGAAGATAGCTTGAAGATGTTCCCTCATAATCCTCTAAGTGAGTTTATTGTGGTTTTCTAATCTATAGGAATACACAAATATCAGGGGGAAAACACAAGTTTGTGTTATTGGGATAAATTGCCTTGTCTGGAGAAAGGTCAATTCCATATGGAAAACCAATTTCCCGTATGAAGACTGGCTGGCAGGTAGGCTCCCTGAGGCACTCAGAAAATGTGGCAAATTTGAGATTGTTCAAAAAATTCAAGTGTGGGTAACTGGCTTGTCAGAAGTGCCGTACTTTGAACGAGACATTAAACCAAGGTCCTTCCTGCCTGTTCAGATGGATGCAAACTGGTTGCGTGTTTGCCCATAATTTATACGCAGTCACACCACTTTACAGTTTGTCCTGTGAAACTCTTTAAGATGTTTTGACAAATGTGATAAGGTGCTACATCAAATGCAAGGATTATTATAATATCTAATGAAGGATTATTCTTAGTTGTTAGAAGTGCTGACTGCATAAGAATGCTGATTGATGGTACAGAGGGTGGAAAATGCAGTGTGCAATGAAGTCATTAGCTAAAAGGACAAAAAATGTGGTTAAAAAGAGTACTTAAAATCTGCCTTTGATTTGGACAGGTTTGGAACTGATTTTCTCCCCTTCCCCCTGACCTTGAGAGAATAGTTTTGCTCAGCCCTGCTGAAGGATCAATGTCGCTAGTTTTTTTATATATATCATGAATAGAGACCTCGATGCCCTGTTCTTGGAGTAGCAATTCAACCATGCTTCACTAGCTGATAATAACTCATGTGGAACCAGGGTGTCGGGAAAACAAAAGATGGAAAGAGAGAGAGTAAAGATGTACCTTTCTGCGCATGGTATCTACCTGCATTGCTTGTGAAGATAACAGAATTATTCCTAAACATTGGATTATGATACGAATGGCAAGATAATAGCAGATTTAACAACAGTCAAAATCCTTTTTCAGATTAAACAATCAAATCTTAAAGATATAATCTAGTGTATCACTGAAGTGAAAGTAAAAGCCCAAGTGTATTAGAGTATAAGGGTAGACTACCCAACAGTTCAAATAAACCTGCCAGCCACAAAGCACTGATCACACACACAATACACAGATGAACATGAACAGTAAATAGTGCAATAATGTCAATGGAAAAATACACATAATACTTCATCAAAATTATTTTCCTTGACTTTTTCTGTAAGACTTTGATAACTGTACTGCATATCCGTGCTAATTTAAGGTTGGTCCCCAGTGGAGCAAAAATGGAAACATTTTACAGTTGATAAACTGGTGAATTTAGCGTGCATAAGTTGCAGGGTTTATGTGGTGAGGGCGTGAAACAATGTCACAAGAGCACTAAAAGTGTCAGCGGTCCATACACAGACAGCTCTCCCATTCCTGTCCATCAGGAATTCAAGCCTCTAGCTATTTCTACATTAAAGCAAACAAGAGTAGAAAACTGAACTTGGTTGGAATCTAAATTACTCAGCCATCGTTTTCAATTGACAATACAAGAAACAAGACATTCCAACTGATGAGAGAAACAGGCAGCTGGAGCCAACACAGAGGGTGGCTCACGCAAACATTTCCTGCCAGAGAGTCACGATCATTCCCAGGATTAAGAGAAATAGAAATTGACTAGTGGGACATTAATGCAGCTGTCCAAGGAAGTAGACCAGAATATCGCTGGATAACTTTGCTGGACCTGCAAACACAGTAGTTCAATCAAATGTGTAGGTTTTCTGTAGTGATCAGAAGACTGTCCGTGAATTCAATCCCATATTTTTAAATTAGCTCGGCTTCTAATGTTAATATTATCACGGTTTAGAGTGTAGATCTTTCCTAATATTTCATAACATCTTTTGCTGAAATTTAAAAAGTTGAATCCAAAGTAATTTTGGGAGGAGGGGGAATGAACACCTCCAAGGTTCATCAGAGGGTAGGTGCAACAAAATTGCTAATTTTCACCAACTTTGTAGATAGTTATTTACCACTAGATTCTAAAGCTTGGCCATTTTTCTCCATCAAATAAGCAGGTGGTCATATGATCCAGATATTTATGTGTATAGACGTAATCCAGTTGCCAGAAGCAATGGAAAACAAACTCCAGAACACATCCATTTCCAGTCTGGGGAATGAATGATATTTTGACTGCCCTCATTATTTGGGCTTAATATTGCTCACTTTTTACATTGGGGGAAAAAAAAGTCTCACGTGCAGTACAGAGAATAAAACATCCAGCTGTGCAAGTTGCTTTTCATTTTACTTTTAAGTCCTACCTTGTTAACTCCCTTGCCGTGCTTAAGAGTTATATGATTTTCCTCTCTCCAGATATGAAAAACGATTTTACTGACAACCGTGCATTAACCAGTTTTACTTATTATGAACTTCATATGCATGAAATACGGTTTACAGTTTTGTGAAATGACGAGGTTTTAAGATTTAAAAATACCCATAAAATAACAAAGGTTCTGATGGAATATTCGCATGAGGCAGTAGGGACCTAGAATTTAAATCATTGTATAAACAGGCAGATTGAAGGAATCAAAAACTGATCAAATGATACATGCATAATTTAATTATTCTAACATTTGGTTTTATTCAAGAAACAATAAAATCCTGATGTTCAGAATAAATACACTTGTTGAAACTGTAGTTAATATTTCATTAGCATAATACGATTCAGAATCAAAATAAATATGTAAGCAGCTACGATGTGTTTTTAGAGGAAACATGAAGAGCTGAATACAGCTCCCTTGGTATGCAAAGGAGACAGACTGAACAAGAACTGGCATTTACAAAGATATTTAGTTTGAGAGATTCAAATAACTGGATAATCCTCAAATCTTGCTTCATGCATTCATGTCAAGTGACGTAAGTGACCTACAGTATTAGGCTGTAACTTGACAGATTTCATTTTATTACCATAAAAATACACTTGACTTTGATGTGAGTTACCAAAGGGACTTTGAATTTCATTACAAATGTGTCATAATGGATTAAATTTCAATGCTTTCTATACTTGAAACTCTTTTTGTAAATTCACGTTACTTTGCTATATAATGTCACATAAAGCCTTTTAAGTCAACAACCATCTTACTCAAACCTAACAAACTAATTCAGTCGAGACATTATACTCCACACACATTAATGTCCTCTCAATATTTGTTACCAAACTTCAAACAACAGTTCATTTTCAATACTCATCACGTCTGAAAGATTCTTCCATTTCATTAACTGACGCAAATAAAAGGCAATTTTATTTCATCAGAAGACTTAATAGTAACATTGTTCTAAGGTCAGTGCTGAACAGAATAAAACTTTATTACATTACCCTGATCACTCAAAAACATCTCATTTCAGACGAACATAGCAACGACCCAGCTTTTCAACCTATCACCCAACTAAAGCACTTTTAGTCTTATTTTTACCTCTTCAGAACTCGGGCAAGGAAAAAAAAATGTAATTTTAACGTTACTAAGTGATTTGTTTGGATATCAGTGCTGCATGATTGCATCAATGGGCTTGTAGAAAGAAAAAGGCAATTTTCGCTCACCATCTGATGTTCTGTATCTTAAATACCATTTTACCCTACAATGACACTATCATAATAGGCAGCCCATTTTGCAGCACTGCATCAATGTCTAGCAGCTCATCCTTTCACTGATAAAGAATTTTTTTATCATCCTTTCACTGGTAACTATACATAATTTCTCTTTGAATAATAGCTTTTTTAATTTTTTTCATTGTTGACTAAGTTTCATCAACATTAAACCTATTTGAGTGACAAATTCAGCCTGGCTCAGTTGGTAGCACTCTTGCCTCTGAGTCAAAAACAGTGGGTTCAATCCCCATTCAATCCCCACTTGAAACTCATATAATTAAACTGACACTCCAATGCAGTTCTGGAGTGTGCTGCATCATTGGAGGTACTGTCCTTGGGATGAACCGATAACTGAGGCATAATTTTCTTTGCAGCCCAGAACATAAGTTGAGTCAGTGTCTCATTGGATCCTTTGTGCTTTGTTTTAAAATTTTGATAACAGACATGTCTGTCTGTTCAGGTGGATGTTATAGATCCCATGGCACTAATGAAAAAGAGAAGGAAGTTTCTCCCGGTATCCTGGCCAACAAACCCCCAAATAAAATTTGTCATTCACTTCATGGATGTTTGTGTAACATTGATCTATGAAAATCTGGCAGCCACATCCATCCACAAAACACACCTCAATCCACTTTACAGTATCTCCTACGAAACGCTTTGGGACATTCTCCTGGCATGAAAGGCACAATACCAAATTTAACAATTATTATTTAACACAACCATTCTTACAGAAGGGATTTTTCAATCTACAAACATCCATTGTCATAAAATACAGTTCAGAGTTACATGCAACCATTTACTTTTCTACAGCATCTTTCATGATTTAAAGTGAGGTGACTACAAATTTTGCAGGCGAATGTGGCAGCGAAATTTGTCAAATGTCCACTGAGTTTACGCAGAACAGGCGATTCAATCAATGAAGAGCTAGCACCAGCAATTGCACCAATTCGACACAACTTCAGATTATGCTCAGCATTTGATTTTTTTTGAACTACACAATCACTTGATTCAGATTCCCTTCTCCTGTGACAAACAACCAATATCCTGGCCAGCTTCGTTGCTTAATTTGGAACCCAATACTGGGTTTAAATTCCAATGGGTTCACACAGCCCTTCACTTTATCCTTTTGAGGTCACTGAACTGTAAGTGCTATTTTTATATCAGAACATTCGTTGGAGTGGAGGGAACAGGTTTCCACTGGGTTCATAAATGGAGACACACCTGGCAAAGCTAGTCAGGTCTGCAGTAATCCAACCCCTTGTTGATGGTTGACCAGCATGTCTGGCCTCATCAATTGGACTTGGTGCAGCAAACATGTCTTTAATCCTGGGAGAAGCGTTTTAACAGGTGGGCCTGTGCTGTTCCCTTTCTTTGCATTATATAATAACCTCAAAGGGCAAGGTGTAAGGTGTTTCCACTAACTGATGACAGTAATTTTGTGGCAGGGCCTCCTAGTAGCATTTGTGTTTTTAATTTTGAAAGGACCTGTTTTGTGTGTGTGTTGTGTGACTCTCAGTCTGCCAGTAAGGACTTCAGTTAAATTTTAAAACAAAGCACAAAGGATCCAATGAGACACTGACTCAACTTATGTTCTGGGCTGCAAAGAAAATTATGCCTGTCAGGTGGCAGAAGTCACTGAGAATCGCCAACAATGATCTTGCCATTTGACTTCTCTTATAAAAGCCTTGGCTCCATGGTTTACCGCTGTTACCTTCAACTGCAGGATGTGGAATTTTGACTGAATATCTATCACAAGAAACTATTTGTTTTGTTCGGTAATTCTGCTGATTCTGTTCACCCTGGTCACGCTGGAGGTGAAATGAACTCTATTACAGAAATATGCCAAACTCTAGACAAAACATGATAGCACAAAGGTGATGTGTCAGAGTGAGACAGATCACATGACAATAGTTGGCACCAGTCTTTCTCTGCATGGAGCATTAACGGATGCTGCTCAACTAGCAAAAGAGCACACGGACATCAAAGAGTTCAAGACCCTATTGGACGTATTATTACAGTAAAATATATCTGTGATGGAGCTTGGCAGCTGAAGCAATGGTGTCAGGCATCACAGTCTATCAAACGTGACATCTCTTCCTTGTAGGGAAGAGTATAAGCTACTCATCGCACACTGCTAGTCATATGCAGCGTGTTGAAACAAACATCCATTCTGTGTAACTGCACTATCGTGGCCATAAAGGCATTTCACCAGGGATTGTATTTTGTACCAAGATGTGGACCTCAGTCATGAATATGTTATGGGAGAAATTTCGAATTTCTCTGACGTGCTTACCTACAAATAAACAGGTTAGTACTGCTTTTCACATACTAAGCTCATGAGACATGCCATTGAGAGAAGCACAGAGCAATGGTCAGAATAGCTCCCCACATACATGGCAAGTCACTCTGCCAAGTGTTCAGAATTTCTCATGACAACCAACACACGAGTGAGACTGCCAGTGGCCTAAAAGCAGGTTTCAAAATCAGCTGCTATCCTCTTGGCTAGAGAGGACATGGATTGAGAGGGAGATTTCTGAAAAGATTTCTGACACAAAAGGTTATCTTGGAAAAACCCCCCTGAATTTCAGTTGTTCATTATCTAATTGCACTTTGTGAGACACCACTGATGGAGAAAAGCTGCTATCTTTGTCAACACAATAGTCACTATACTTCAGAATCATTAAACGAAACAAAATGTCACCATAAAATACGGCACAATATGAAATATTACTATTATAATGTGGTAGTCGAATGAAGTACACAGTCCTAATTTGAATCAGGAGTCCTGACAGCTCAACTGAGGTTGATAATGGTATAATTACTACATCTTATGCAATCCTGTAGCTCAGTGGTTAAAGCACACATCTCGCAACCAAGAGACCTGGGTTCAATTCCAGGCAAGGCAAAATGTTGGGCGAGTTTCCTTACTCCACATGCCTCTGTTTACCTAGCAGTAAGTAGGAACCAGGGTATAGTTGATTGGTGAATCGCTTTTCCGGGGATAATAATCCCTCAAGAAAAAAACAATAATAATTTGGTCACTCAATCCACGACTGTTTGTGGGACACTGTTGTGTGCAATTGGCTGCCGCATTTCACCCACAAATATAATCAATTCACTTTACAGTATATTCAGTGCAGCGCTTTGAGACGTGTAGAAGACGTGAAAAGTGCTATACCAAATGCAAGGATTATTATTATTATCTTTTCCACTGGTTAATTACATAATTAAGAGCAATGGCAATTCACTCTGCACAAGTATGTTTACACACGGCGCACAATACAACTGTGTTTGCGCATAGTTAACATACAGCGCATAATTGTCATCCCTAACCCAAATGATGGCCTGTAGTCCTATTGCGAGGAAGACACTGACTGGCATTTTTTGATACTTTTGGAATTAATTCAAGTTATAACCACGTTTCAGATCATTAAAAATTGTAGTTATTTTAGGAATAGAAGGACATAACATCAGGAGTATGCTATTTTAGTCCGTCAACTCTGTTGCATAATTTTATTAGATTAGGGATTCATCCTATTTGCCTGCCTTTTCTCTATCATCTCGTAATACCCTTATTTTCCAAGCACCACCCATCTCCCTTTTAACATTCTCATCAGTTCTGCATCTACGGCTTTCTGGGGTGGTGCATTCCAGATTTGCACAACAATAAATATAATCCTTGCATTTGATATAACACCTTATCCCATCAGAAGATGTATCAAAGCGCTTCCCAGGAATTACTGTGAAATGGAGTGACTGCGTGTGTTTTGGGCAAATTGTGTACAACATTGCCATGGAGTGAGTGACCAATTTTATTTGGGGGATTGTTGACCAGGACACCTGGACAAACTCTATTTTCAAATAACACCATGGGATCTTTAACAACCACCTGAATAGACAGACGGGACCTTAGTTTACCATCTCATCCAAAGGACAGATATGAAGAAATATCTTTCGAGGCTGCTAGAGTGTACTCCCCAGCTGGTAGGAATTAGGATTCAAAACATAACTTCAGTATTCTAATCATTGCATGAGTCACTCAGGAAATCAGCAGCAGTCTTCAATTGTGTTATAACCCAATAAGATATTCCAGGCCATCTGAAATTCAACATAGATTTATAAAATAAAGTAATAATAATTATCCTTGCAATTCATATAGAGCCCTTTCATGTCGGGAGGCCGAATCTGAGCTCACAGTATATAATGTGAAGAATAGTGACTGTGTGTTTTGTGAAAGATTCAAGATTGACCAGCACCAGATGATTTCATTGTCACGAAACAAAGCCAAGATTGCATTCAATTTTGATCTGATGTTTCATTCCATTCTGGCTGAATTGGTTCAGACCACTTCCTTGTTTTTGTCTCAATTGTGAAACGCACTTTATAAACGTAAATAGTTGTTGTTGTATTTAGGTCTTATAAATATACAAAACCGTAAGGAAAAATAATTCAGGATATCTACAATATACAGAAGATTTTAAAACAAGGAAGCGCTCAATTCTGGGAAATGGAAACTAGACGATCACACCCAGATAATAATAATAATAATCCACGTATTTGATATAGCGTCTTATCACATTGTTTGAGACATCTCAAAGCACTTCACAGAATATATTGTAAAGTAATTGACTGTGTATTTTGTGGGCGAAACCCGGCATCCAATTGCGCACAGCAGTGTCCGACAAACAGTCATCAACTGAGTGACCATTTTGGGGGAGTTGAGGGATTATTACACCCTGAAAGCGTTCTGCTAATCAACTAACAACCAGGTTCCTACTTACTGATGGGTAACTAGAGGTGTGTGGAGTAAGGAAACTTGCCTAAGGTTTCACCACGCCCAGGAATCGAACCCAGGTCTTCTCACTTGCAAGGCGAGTGTGCTCACCACTAAATTATGAGACTCCATTAAGTGTTGCCTTTAGGATGAAGGTAGTGATCCCAAGTTCTGTTTTTAACCACATAGAAGACAAGGATGTCCTTGACATCTTGTCAGCTGTAGACATCCGTAATTTCAAAAAGTAAATGCAGGTGAAAAACGTAATGCAGAGAACCAGAGAGAATTTCAACATTCCAAAAACCTGTTACATACGTATTCACTCACGTGAATGTTACTGGTAATTTTTTTTTCCATTAAAATTTTTTATTGTTTCTAACTTTATTTTGCTCTCTTAGTATCTCTTAATTTAATATATAGGGCGTGTATTTAAAAGTCAGTGACGCAGGCTTTCAGGAACACATTTGCATCGTGGGGTTCCCTTCCTTCAGAGTGACATGTGTGATAAGCTTCCAGTTACCAGATGGCGTATGCACTCGGATTTCTTAATTCAGAAATGCGGAAAAGTTGACCGCAATATTACCCTGCCAGTGGGCCTAACTGCATAATCAAATATAAAACATCAAATGTAAGGTTTACATTGTACTCATGCTATCAGATACATTGAGTATAAAGGAGAGCTCCTCTGCTAACAGCAACATCCTCTGCCTTTATAAAACCCACAAAATCTGTTTTGTTGTTCTTGTCACCTAGGGACGGGGATAGGGTCAGAGAGAGTGAGAGAGAGTAAGAGAGAAAGAGAGAGTAAGAAGAAGAGGAAGAAAGAGAGGCGATTGATAATAATCATAATCCTTGCATTTGGTATACTGCCTTTCACATCAGGCGGTCATCTCAAAGTGCTTCACGGGATTTACCGTGAAGTGGAGTGACTATGTATTTGTAGGCAATTTGTGCACAACAATGTCCCATAAACAGAATGACCAATTTTATTTGGGGGATTGTTGGACAAGGCACTGGGAGAGAGAAATGCCTTCTCTTTTTGAATAGTACCATGAGATCTCTAATATCCATTTGAATAGGTAGACGGGACCTCCATATTAACATCTCATTCGAAGGACGGCACCTCCTCATTATGTGGTAGATGAGGTCCACAGAATACCAAACTGATCTACAATGGGCGAAAATTATCAGTTAGTCCATTCCTGGCACATCTAGCGTGCAGATAGGTGGGCAGCTCAAATCGTGCTTCAAATCGCCCGTCATCATGCAAAAAAACAAAATGGCAGACTTCAGGTTCCTGCCAGTGTCACTTCCTCCATGCTGCAGATAGAGCGGATTTTTTGGGTAAGTAACAATAATAATACTTGCATTTGATATGCCACCTTATCACATCGTTGAGACCTCTCATATCACTTCACAGAATATATTGGAAAGTGAATTGGCTATTTTGTGGGCGAAACGCCAATTGCTCACAGCAGTGTCCCACAAACAGTGGTGGATTGAGTGACCAATTTTAAAAACTTTTTTTTTGGAGGTATGATTATCCCCAGAAAGGATCTGCCAATTAACTGACAACCGGGTTCTACTTAATGCTAGAGAAACAGAGGTGTGTGGAATAAGGAGTTGGCTGCCGCGTTTTACCCACAAAATATATTAAATCCACTTCTGTGTATATAGTATATTCTGTGAAGCACTTTGGGATGTCTCGAAGATGTGATAAGGTGCTATATCAAATGCAAGGTTTATTATTTTATTATGTAATTATTTCAGACAATCTGATCTCTTATAATTTTCCAACCAATTTAGGACTGCACTGGCACAGATTTGGCACCCTGAGCACTCACCATTGGCAAGCTTCAAAGTTTTGTAGGAAATCTGACTCAATTTGCCACTAATGTCACAGAATGAATTGATGTTTTTGCTTACATCAGTGTGAAAAGCTTGCTCAAATTTCATGGTAATAGAAACCTGCCAAGTGCATTGTGCCATACTGTCACCGCAATTACAAGTTACAATGGGAAAGGTTGCAATCATTTTCTGCTGGAGAAAGTGGCTTTGTTTTAATTGAAATTGTGGTACGTGCAACTGAATTAAACGTGCAAGTGGATCTGTGTGCATCTAAAAAACTAGCTGTGAACTGCAAGCCTGCTCTGAAACCCAACTCTTCACCATGAAATAAGACAGGAATGAGTGGCGAGACATGTATGTAGGTTGGATGAATCAGAGGCCAGACCACAGGTAGCAGTCAATGCCTGAGGTTATTTACAGAAGTTATTAGACAAAAGCACCCAGGTGGGCAGGTTCTGCACAGTCAATGTTTTGTACATGCAGGTTCCATACACGGAGAGAAAACCCTTAGGTCTATCTGTGCCATTCCTAGCCACCCCACGGCATTGGAAAAGCCACAGTAAACGATGTCTCGTCTATCCACCTGCCTGGTTGCAGAATAAATGATGCATAGATTTGAGACAGGCAAACTGTGGGTAGAAAATATTATGGCTATTTTGAGAAATAAAATCAGTAACATATTAATAAAACAGATGGGATTTTATTTTCTTGGTTGGATACGCTGAGTCAGTGTCTGTCAGTGTTTCAGACCCAAGCTGGGGGTCGGGATTGGGGAGGGTGGAGGGAAGTGGGAGGAGGGTGACCGAAGGCATGGTCGAAGAGGAGGGTCTTGAAGGAGGGAATGGAGAGGGCGAGGCGGAGGGACTGGGGGATGGAGTTCCAGAGGGTGAGGGCGGGTCGCTTTCCAGGGTAATAATCCCTTCCAAAAAAAACTTTCACTCAATCCACGACTGTTTGCGGGACACGGCTGTGCGCAACTGGCTGCCACATTTCACCCACAAAATAGTCAATTGACTTTACAGTATATTCTGTGAAGCGCTTTGAGATGTCGCAATAACGTGATAAAGCGCTGTATCAAATACAAAGATTATTATTATTATTATCTTTCCAGGCTTCATACCAGGTAGGATACCTGCAGCATCATTTACAAACAAAGAAAGGAACTAGCAGGGTGCTCAGAACTTGTTGAGCAATAGCTAGTTGGTAGTTTTAAAGTGGTGCTAAAGTAAGTGAAATTCACGATGCAATATGTAATTTCTACATTTAACAAAGTAATGCTTGAAAATAACATGCATTATGCAGTAAAAATAACATGCATTACTCAGTTAAAAATATCATTCAGGAAAAACATCTAAAGCACTTAATAAATGCCACAGAGGAAAAATAGAATGGAATGGGATAAAATAAGCTGACAGCAGCCCATTAAGAGCACTGCAAAAATGTAGGCTTAGTCTGCTTCATAGTTTCCCATATTATGAATTGCTTGATTTCAGATTGGTAGTTAGGGGGAAATGGCAAGTCGATGGAAAGAGACTGAGATAGCACGTCATCCTGGGCCTCTCACACATCTCGTACCATCAGCTTTATATGGCTATAGTAGAGTGGAGATAGGCCAGAGATTGCTGTGCCACTCAGGCGGATCACGACAGAGACACAGCTGAAGAAGGCACTTCATCCCATTTCATCTCATCTTTCCAAAATATCCATCATACACTATTCTCATTGTAACACCAAGCTGTTTTTGAATGAGACCAGTGTCACCATCCTTCCTGGTTTACCAACCCATTCCGAAGATTAGTTACCCTTTGAGTAAGAAATACTTCCTGGTGGTACCTGTCCTGAAAGTACGATCCACACAGCTTCTAGCCCTAGCTGGGCAAATTCCTGTTCTAATAAAAATGCCCAAATGCAGGTTGTCACGTCACTGCTGAGGTCATTTCCTGTACATTGTGCGTGTGCGATATGTATGCAGGAAGCACCACTACCGTTACTTCCTGCACGCTGGGCATGTGCTATGCTCAAGTGCCGCGGACGTCACTTTGTGAAGTAAGTTGGGCAGAGCACAGGAAGTGACAGCCTGACCACCCGAAAGTCGGCCATTTTTTCATACTTCCTTTTAATGTGGGGCTTAGTTAATGGAGTCAGACCACCCTGCTCTAATGGGGTTGCCCTTTACCTCTATAAAATCCCCTTTTTGAGATGTCTCTTTCTAAGGCCATAGCTCACCTAATTGTACCGAAGAGCTCATCACTCTAACACTCGGGTCATACTTAATGCTCTTCTTTGCAAGTTAGTGAGAGAGTGTTATAGGAATTCCATTAAAAAAATGTGAAACACAATACAATTTGCGTAGTTTTAAAAAAAATCCAATGATTGCTTCACTCTTAAAAAAACATGCCTTTCGACTTGTTGTGCATATCCACCATCATTACTCCACTTATAGTTAATCATGTTTACTTTGTACACTTTCACCGTCTCCATTTATTGGAAGTCAAATACCGTCACACTTTAAAATGTGCCAGATGGATTCCAGGTTGTTTTACAGTAGTTCGTCTTTAAATCTCCTGCTGTGAGGTGGTAATGGTAAAAGGGAATATTTTCTGCATTAACCTCTTGCCCCCTCCAGCTAATGGTTCCTTGTTCCCTCCAGATCAACAAACATGGCATCGTCTGAGATCCAAAGCCATCAGTAATCTTAGGAGTCAGGTCTTTGCAATTACATGGGCTGGTTTCCTAGTCTTTTGCAGTGTTACCCAATACATTCAATGCAACAGTCTGACAGTCTACATAATGCATTTGGTGGATTTTTGATCATGTTTCCTACAGCTCGAATTCACCATCACACTAGGTTATATTTCTTTTTTACCTGGTACTTCGGTTTCTCTCAAAGAATCTGATGGGAGGTGGAGCACAAGGTGGGGGGGGCAGAGAGGGGAGGGCAATTAAGACTGTATTCAGACAAGCCCGCATAAATGTAAGAAGTTCAAGTAATTCGAGAGGCAACAGCTGTTAACACTTCCCATATCAGGCAGAAAAAATCTCAACCTCTCCATTAATACTGATACTTCATACGGATAACACTTCAGCAACAAGAAACAACTGCGAGCATGGATTTTATCAGCATCTCAATTTGCTGCCAGGAATTCCCAAACTCAAAAGAGAGTGTGTCCATTTCAGCAGCGATCAAACACAACCAGTGACATTTACTCATTTCTAGACCAGTGGTAACAGGAAATACAGTGTCACGACTGTGGGGAGTACAGAGTGGATTATGTCACCTTCCACTGTTTGCAAATCTGACCTGTCTCATTCTTCAACCACTGGAACCATCTTCAAACAGGATAAAAAATAATACTGGCTGGCAGTGACCAAGGGACAGTGTTTGACATGGAAATGTTGACCATCCCAAAGTTTCTAATAACAATGCTTACATTTAGTATAGCGCCTTTCACATCAGGAGTATGTCCTAAAAGCTTCACAGGATACACTGGAAGAATATGTTTGGGCGTTTGTGGACGAATATGGCAGCCAAATTGTACACAGAGAGCCATGAAGTGAGTCACCGATTTTATTTTTGACTAGGACACCAGGAGAAACCCCCTTCCCTTTCTGAATAGCGCCTTGGGATTTTTAATGTCCAACTGAAAAGGCAGACAGAGCCTTGGTTTAATCTTTCATCTGAAGGACGGCACCTCCAATGCAGTGCTTCTCCAAGCATTGCACTGAAGTGTCAACTTAGGCTATACGAGTTCCTTATGTTGGGCTTGAACCCACAATCTTCTGACTTAAGGGGTGAGAGTACTACCAACTAAGCCAGGCTGACATAGAATAAGCATTGAAGAAACAATTGAAATGAATACTTCCCTAACTTTGGGTCAATGCACTCCCTATTTTTACATCAAACCATTTGGTTCAAAACAAAAATTCTGACGGAAGATAACTGACCTGAAATGTTAATTCATTTTCCTCTCTCCATAGATGTTGCCTGACCTGCTCCATGTTCCCAGCGATTTCTGTGTTTATACCAGATTTTCCAGCATGTGCAGTACTTTGCCTTTTGATTCAATCCTGGTCTGTGTTGAATAATCTGGTTTCAGGTGAACAGTACTGAAAGTACCCAGTTAGCCTCAGTACAGCTAACTTGTGGTGAGGGTGAAGGGGATGAGTTTTTAAAAGGCAGTTTGGGTTCCCCGCCCCCAATTCCAGTGAGTTCTGCTGGAAAGACCACTGGTGGATGTCAAGGTGAAACAGGATCGAAAGTTATCACAAAAGATTCGGCAGGTTATAGTTGTTTCTCCTTGGAGATGCAACACCTAAGTAGATGTATTTAAAATTATGAAAGGATTTGATTAAGCTGGACATTAATGGGCTGTTTCCATTTGATGCTGAGTCCAAAATGAGGGGGCATGAATATGATAGCCACTAGCAAATCTAAAACAACAACAACATTACATTTGTATAGGCCTTTCACGTTGGGAGGATGTCCCAAGATGTCCCAAGGTTCTGCTTCAACTACAGCTTCTAGGAGTGAGTTTCACATTCTCACCTCTAGAAGCTGTGGTTGAAGCAGAGAGCATCAATCTGTTTAAAAGAAAATGTGATGCATAGACGAGGGAAAAAGGAATAGAGGGATTAGTAGTGGCGGGGATTATTAGTGGTGGAGGCTCATGTGAAGCATGAACACTGGCATGGACTAGTAGAAACAAACAGCCTGTTTCAGTGCTATTTAACTTTATGTAGCTCAACTTTGACATCTCCAGAGTTAAAACGCTGTCACTCACTATCCAGCTTACACACAAATGGTGGCCACTTGGGTGAGGAATGCTGGGATCAAGTGAGCCATGTTCCAGCATGTTACCGTGGAACTCTTGGTAATGCATGTGACATGAAATCAAACTTGAATATATCATGGTGTTCCCCACATACTGAGTGAGCTCCCTGAAGAATTATGAATGATCTAGATCTGTGTTCTCGGATTCATAAGCTATTCACATCATTTTTCAAGCGTTTTCCTACTCGACTCTACACGTCCAGTCAGCAGCTCAGTGAGATTTGTTCACATTTTAGTACAAATCCAATTTCGCCACTAGTAATTTATCAACCTGAAAAGTTTGGGTTTCTACAACATCCCTGGTAACACAAGACAGAAAAAAACCCAAAATATTTGCACTATAAGGTAAACTTCTGCACCAATACAAAACAAAAGTGGTGGTGATTAAAGGCTCTTTCAAAACAGGGTTCTTATCAGATTTAAGCATCCTTATCTCATTAGAAAAAAGAAAACAGTTCACAACTTTATGGGACCTGTCAAATGTTATCTTCTCATTTGGTTTGGATCTATACCAATTCCTCTACAATCCTGTCTACAGATGAGTGAATTTAATTACTGCATCTTAGCTCTCTCCCTTAATGGAAGATGGCTGCCAATCAATGCAGTGAACTAACTCACTTGACTCACTTGAACTTCAAAGTCTGTAGGTTCTTCAGGGTGAATAAAATCCTTGTTTTTTCTTTTCATTCTTTTTTGATGATTGTTTGATGGTCGTATTTTTGGTTACCTGAGCGTCTGACACACAAGGAGAAAATCCAAACCAGACCGAGTTCCACCTATACATGGAAATCACCTAAGCAGACCATACCTCACAAACTACCTTCAAAGAGATACAATATTGGAAGGTGATGTGACTTTCAATTTTCACTGATCAAAGATTTCTCATCAAAGGACCCTGCCCCTTTATGAAGGTGACTGCACATATAATAACAACTGTTGCACAAAAATACTGCTTGGTAATGTTTTCACTGAGAAAAGTATAAGCCTTTCTCGGCTAAAAAACAACTTATTGCATTCAAATATTAGATATGCAGTATTGATGTTAAAGTTCATTTTAAAAATAGGATTTTCTTGCATTTGACATAGCGCCTTATCACATCTTCGAGACGTCTCAAAGCGCTTCACAGAATATACTGTAAAATAAATTGACTATATTTTGTTGGCAAAACACGGCAGCCAATCGCGTACAGCAATATCCCACAAACAGTCGTGGATTGAGTGATCACTTTTTTTAAAGGATTATTATCCCCAATCAACTAACAACCGGGTTCCTATTTACTCCTGAGTAAACAGAGGCGTGTGGAGTAAGGAAACTTGCCCAACGTTTCGCTCTGCCCAGGAATCAAAGTTGTGTCCTCTCGCTTCCTCTCCAACCACTAAGGATTCCACATTTTTGGTTACTTATGTTCTTGGTTCACTGACAGCAGAGCTTCCTGCACATAGCACTCACGTTCTACCTACTTACATTCTAGCTAGTTATTCGCTAAACTTTTTTTGTTATAAATATCCTCTGAAACCGTGGTCGGACATTGGTCATCCGTCTCGGCTTCCAGCCCCGGCGGGTGCCCAGTCATTAGTGTTAAGCACTTTGGATCATCCTCTGGACATGAAAAGCGCTGTGTAGATGTAAATTTGTATTGTATGGCAGGAAGGTTCACTGACAGCAGAGATTCCTGCACATAGCACTCATCTGCAGCTTACAGTAAATGACAATGACATTATGGGTGCTTGTGTCGTTAATGATGCTTCCTGAGCATAGTGCACATGTGTGAAGCCAACAGAAAGAGACGCTAATAGCGACTTGATTTCCCAGAAGTTGAACATTTTTTAGCGCAAGAAACAAGCTAGGCAGGTCTGGAAGCCTGGTGTACAGTGCATCCGTGCTCCAAGAGAAGTCACACTTCAACAACAACAACAAAATTATATTTGTAAAGCACCTTTCACTTCGAGAGGACGTCCCAAGGTGCTGGATAGACAGAGTTATGGACCTGAGCTGGGGGTCCGGGTCGGGAGGGCGGAGGGCAAGGGGGAAGCATGGAGATCGAAAGCACGGTCGATGAGGAGGGTCTTGAAGGAGGCAAGGGAGGGGGCGAAGCGCAGAGACTGCAGGATGGAGTGCCAGAGGGTGGAGGCAGAGTGGCGGACGGCCTGTTTCAGCCCCACAGGGGCGGGAGGGGGCTTTCTAATGGAGCTGGTCCAGAGCCACTTAAATCTTAAAAACACTAAGTGGCTGATTAGATTTAATCATGAAATTTATTTTGCCTGGTGTAAAATTAATATTAAATGCTTTCTGTATTACGTATTACTTTCTCGTTCTGTTCATCATTTATAACAGCATTCAGTGTAGCTGCTAATGCATTTGAATGCTACTTGAGCATAAATGCTCCAACATTAAAATCAGTGAATCATCGCGCAAACGTTGCTTTTGGTTGTCTCCCTGGCCATCTAGGCTCTCGCACTCTGAAGACAGCATACTCCAATTATTCTGTAATCAAATATTTGGAAAGCATTATAAACATTGAACAATTCATCTCTTTCACTGTTCACTCCAGACTCTGGCTACGTAAAAGCTCCCAGTACGATTCGCTCTCGTTTTGTAACCTCTCAAAGCGTCCTTTTGTTTTCCAGTCCCAAAAAAAATCACATTTTATTATCTGCGATATTTGAACGCAGCATTCAACTGCATTGTATGATGTGAATTGGAATCTTTTTATATTGTTCACTGTTCTTTCTTCTCTATTCTATATGGAGTCCTGTAGCTCAGTGTTTTGGGCACTCGCCTTGCAAGTGAGACACCTGGGTTCAATTCCAGGTAGGGCGAAACCTTGGGCAAGTTTCCTTACTCCACACGCCTATTAATAATCGTTTTTCAATCCACGACTGTTTGTGGGACACTCCTGTGCGCAATTGGCTGCCGCGTTTCGCCCATAAATATACGGTCAATTCACTTTACAGTCTATTCTGTGAAGCACTTTGAGACGTCGAAAAGACGTGAAAAGCACTATATCAAATGCAAGGATTATTATTATTATTATATTATATTCTGAAAAGGACGTCTGCTAATGACTATAAATTGAATCAGATTGATACAGCACTTGATACAGCTGACAGGTTATGAATGATGCAAGTCCAAACAAAGTTTGGACCAGCCCTCTGTCTATAGCAAGAAATCTATTGCTCAATAAAAGTAAACGGTCAGTTTAATTCTGAACAAAGAGAAGCAAGCCATCTTAAGAATGCCAGACAAACCCCACATGCTGGTACAACAACAACTTGCACTTATATAGCACCCTCCATCAAGGGCTGAACCTCAGAGTGCTTAACAATGGCGGTGTCTAACTCCGAGGTAGGGAGGGGGTGGGGGAAGGAAGGTTGAAAAGGAAGGTTTTAAGGCAGGACTTGAAAAAGGGGAGAGGGGGCAAGGCGGAGGGATTGAAGGAGAGTGTTCCAAAGTTTCGGGGAGCAGTGGCTGAAAGCGAGACCAATGGTGGAGCGGATGGTGTGAGGAACAAGCAGGAGGCTGGTGCCCGCCGAGCAGAGGCATCTGGTGGTGGATTGGGGAGTGAGGAGGTCGGAGAAGTAGGGAGGTGCCAGGGAGCGAAGCGATTTGAACATGAGCGTGAGGATGTTGAATTCAATCCGTTCGGTGATGGGGAGCCAGTGAAGCCTGGCCAGAACTGGTGAGATGGTACATTTCAGAATAATGAGTACAGCTAATTGATCGAAGAGGAAACAGAGGGCTTTATGTTTGTTTTTGTACCAAACGAAGAAAACTGGGTGAAGCGCTCCGGGACGCTACCCCACGTGAAGGGAGCTATATAAATGTAAGTAGTAGTAGTTGTTGGGTGTCCGTGCAGCATTGCATAATGTATCCTTTCATTCGTACCTTATTTGTAATGTCGATTTCATTGTAAAATTAAACGAGATAATATTTTTCAAGTCTACAAATTATTTTTTGGCTCTGGGTTGAACATTTTGATAATTCATTTTACTTTAGCATTGTCCTTACTGTAAGTGATCCAGTCAAAGCATCTTCTGACAAACTCCTGTGTCATGTACGTTCCCAGTTATAACCCGGTTGATAACTGACCCAATGCCACCATTATTTCTCTCCTATTTACTGCTATTCGCAATTAGCTGCCATGTTTCGCCCAATTCCCTTTAGAGTATATTATGTGAAGCGCTTTGAGACGTCTCGAAGACGTGATAAGGCACTATATCAAATGCAAGGATTATTATTATTATTATACAAGATAAGACTGTTTCCAATCTACAGATTTTTTGGGGGCTCTGGGTTGAACATTTCAATAATTCTAGAACCGAGTTGTTCAGATCTGGAATGCATTGCCTGAAAGAGTGGAGGAAGCCGATTCAATAACAACTTTTAAGAGAGAAGTAGATCATTATTTGGGGAGGACAAGCTTGCAGTGCTATAGGGAGAGAGTGAAGGAGTGCGATTGATTCGGATAGCTCTTTTCAAAGAGCAGGCACAGACACGATGGGCTGAATGGCCTCCTTCTGCGCTGTACAATTCTATGATTCTCTATGACTATTATCTGCTTCTTTTCTATGAAAAATACTGACAATATTGAAATCAGAAAATTCAATTTTATTTCTTTTCCGAATAATCACAAGATTGGTTGCTCTGAATGAAGAAGGCTTTTTAACCCGTCCAATCGCATCCCTCCAGAACACACACCCTACCATCCCCATTCTCCATCACAGCATCAACAGCTTTTGAAATAAGTCTAGTGTCCTGGCCTCAACCACCTTTCCTGGAAATTGTTTTGATGTAGTTATCATTCAACAAAAGTCACTCTGAATTCCGTCTCTATTTTATCTTTAAACTCCACTGACTCAAGCAGCTCTACAATGGAAGCACGAATGGCCCTTTTTCTTAAGGGATAATAATAATAATAATAATAATCCTTGCATTTGATATAGCGCTTTTCACGTCGGGAGGACATCCCAAAGTGCTTCACAGAACACACTGTAAAGTGAATTGACTGTATATTTGTGGGCGAACGCGGCAGCCAATTGCGCACAGCAATGTCCCACAAACAGTCGTAGGGATGTATAGTAATCACATGGTCAGGATATACCATCCGATTTTGCCTTTCCCTTTCAAGAAGCTCATATAAGTAACAGTATGAGGGAAAACAACCCCACGCTAACTGATGCGACAAGTAGGAGCTTGATATAATGCCCCGAAGATTAACAGCAGCTATGGGAGAAAATATTTTCTCACCAGACATGTTTATCCTGAAAATTGGTCACAGAAGAAATTTCCTGCTTAAACTCTAATTTTCTCACTTGATCATGCACCAGATGGTGGTTGGCACACAAAGATAATTTTCGAAACAGCCAAACAGGACAGAGGTGTTTTTCTCTACTATTTATTTGAATCCAGTTAATTTTGTACGGCAATGAGATTATGCTATTTTTTACTTTTTATTTAGCTCATTTTATTTTGCTTTTAAGATCATTCACGGATACTTGCATATTCCTAAACTGAATTAAGTGTTTAAAAGCATAATCATTTATACTAACTGAACTAGATTTAAAAAGAAAACATAGCAACACTGCAGATCTTTCATGCTGAAAATGTTAAATAAACAGTTTGACAACAAACTTTTTTGACTTGGTAAATTGCTCCTGAGAGCATGGAAAGAGCATCTATTACCAAAAGGGGAATGGTTTGTGTCACGTACATTACCTACTTTACTGCACCAGGAGCAACTCAATTAAAGGGAAATGTTTCCCATTGAAACAAGGAAGGATACAATTATTGATATGATAACAATTGTTTAGTTGACCACAAACTGCTTAATGAAAATTACCTTTACACGCAACTATTATAGAAGTGGCAAGCAGGATATAAAGCGACTTTATTATTCATAATGATAATAATAATCCTTGCATTTGATATAGCACATTTCATGTCGGGAAGGCATCACAACAAGATTACATTTGTATAGCGCCTTGTGTAGGACGTCCCCAAGCGCTGGACAGTGTACAGCATTTCAGACCCGAGCTGGGGTCAGGGGGGGAGAAGGGAGGGGACGGTAAGGGGGGTGACTGACTTGAAGGAGGCTAAGGAGGGGGCGAGGCAGAGTGATTGGGGGATGGAATTCCAGAGGTTAGGGGCTGAGTGGCTGAAGGCTCTCCCACCAATGTAGGGGCGGGTGGGTCGGGGGACATGGAGCAGGCCCAAGTCGGCTGAGCGGAGAGAGCGGGCGGGTTGGTAGGGGGTTAGAAGGTCACAGAGGTAGGGTGGGTCGAGCCATGGAGGACTTTGTAGGATCTTGAACTGGTTCCTCTGAAGGATAGGGAGCCAATGGAGTCGGGCGAGAATGGGAATCACAAAACACTTCATTGGATTTGCTGTAAGGTGCAGTCAGTGACTGTGTATTTTGTAGGCTCTCATAATAATAATAATAATAACAATAATAATCCTTGCATTTAATATAGGGCTTTTCACATCTTCCAGTTATCTCAAAAAGCTTCACAGAATATACTGTAAAGTGAATTGACTGTGTATTTGTGGGTGAAACACGACAGCCAATTGGGCACAGCAGTGTACCACAAACAGTCGTGGATTGAAGTGACCAATTTATTATTGGGTTTTTTTCATGAGGGATTATTATCAGGTGTGTGGAGTAAGGAAACTTGCTTAAGGTTTCGCTCTGCCTGGAATCAAACCCAGGTCTTTCGCAGTCTGTGATCGTCAAAAAAAAAGTTCTGGCTGATAATAGGTATGCAATTCCTCTTGATGACAAAGACCCAGAGACGTGGTATTTCTTATAATTAGGAAGCCGGACATCTCATGATAGAATAATTAGAAAGTAACTACCGAGTAGAATAAGATAAGTAGATTTATTATCCTGAAAAGCTGCTTAAACCGCAAGCTAAGCACCAGCACCAATAATTAGAATTTTCAACTGCAAGCATCTTCAGTCTTAAAATGCCCTGCTTCATATCCCCGTCTGATCCACCCCACCGTCTGCAGGGTGAGCTTTCAGCCTTTCTGCTCTTTTTAGTTACTCCAAGTTTTCAGCCATTCTGGAACTCCCCGGGGCACTGTTGGTGATAGCAAGGGCAGCCTGGCTCATCGTCAGGACTTGGAAGGGCAGACCAGTCACTGGGGCAGGGAGTCATCCTACTCAGCTCATGTTAACCCTGCAAACCAAACCCCTAACAGGTAGGGTGGTCCAAGCTGCACACGGAGCGGGAAAGCTTGCCGATCTCTCCACCTTGCCCCTTTCCTTGCCACCATTAAAGTCTTCCTTTTAATACTTACCTTTTTGACCATGCTTTTCGTCACCTTCCCTTCCCCAGCTTTCTTTCCCTCCCACAAAACATCAGGCTCCCAGTAAGATGCATGAAGGGCTTTGAGACAGTCTCCCAATGCGCAAAGCAAAATATATATAATAAATATACATTGTTGTTACTGTTCATGTTGAAATTCTACCCCTTTGTTATCAGAATAACCAGAGACCAGTGCTAGCAAAAAACTACAACATTACGGTCAAAAGGAGAACAGCACAGTTCATTCTAAATTAGATTTGGGGGAGCAACAACAACAACAACATTACATTTATAGAGCGCCTTTCACGTCGGGAGCACGTCCCAAAGCGCTGAACAGTCAGATGTCAGGGCCCGAGCATGGGGGAGGGGTGGTGTAGGGGTGAGGGAAGGCAGAGAGGTGGGAGTGAGACCAAAGGCACTGTCGAAGAGAAGGGTCTTGAGACCGACCTTGAAAGAGGCAAAGGAGGAAGCGAAGGGACCGTGGGATGGAGTTCCAGAGTGTGGGAGCAGAGAGGCTGAAAGCCCGGCCACCGATGGTAGGGCGGGAGACGCAAAGCAGACTGGAGCCCACTGAATGGAGGGAGCGGGCAGGTTGGTAGGGGGTCAGCAGGTCAGAGAGGTAGGAGGGGGCAAGGCCATGGATGGCCTTAAAGGTGAGGACGATGATCTTGAACTCAATCCTCTGGGGGAAGGGGAGCCAGTGTTCTGCATGATCTGCAGCTTGTGAAGGGAAGAGTTGGGAAGGCCGATGAAGAGGGAGTACTCGTAATCGAGCCTTGATGTGACGAACGCGTGGATGAGAGTTGCGGCAGCCTGAGGGGTGAGGCAGTGTTGGAGTCTGGCAATGTTGCGAAGAGAGACTGATGTGCTCTGATTGTGAGCAAAACAGCAGACTTCCACATACGTTTATCACAGAGAAAGGGAGGCAAGCTCTGGACTTTAGGAATGTGAGAAATCTATAATGGATAGGACTCACATAGGAAGATGGATAATTTTTGATAAAAGGCATTAAAGTCTGGGATCCAATAGTGGCAAAGCAGAGAGTGACTTATTAAGAGTTTCGCAATCAGTTTGGGTCAGAAACATAAGTCAGCTGGAAAATGAGTCAGAAAGAATGTTTTGTGGGCAACATTTTCTGTTCCTGTACAAACGTTTATAAGTCAGAAGATCTCATGCTGGATTCCAGGTTAGTGGCAAATAAATTGATCTTAACCAGAACGGCCCTGTATCTTCCATGAGCTGAATGCTGCTGGACTACAGGAAGCAGAAAAAAGTCAGGGCTTCCATTCCTGACTGCTATTATACACTGCAAAGCTCCAAGTTTTTCTTTAATTATTGGCGAAGCTAGAGCTAACATAACCATAAATGCGTACAACTGAGACTTACATTGGCTGTTTCAGGTCTCTTTACTTTTATGCCTCTGTGGTTTGACAGCCACCTTGCTTCAAGGTTGGCAGAACACCAAGCATTGCTTTGCAGCCATGTAAATAGTTGTAGTCGCACAAAACTCCATACCGCATCACACCAGTCCTTGCCAGGCTCCACTGGCTCCAAATTACCGAATGGATCGATTTCAAGATCCTCTCACTCGTTTTCAAATCCCTTCAATCCCTAGCACCTCCCTACCTATCTGATCTGCTTACCTCCCACTCCACCATCTGCTACCTCTACTCAGCTGGCTCCAGCCTTCTGCTTGTCCCTCATCCCATCTGCTCCAATATCGGTTGCCGTAACTTTAGCCATTACGTCCCAAAACTTTGGAACTCTCTCTCTCAATTACTCCACCTTGCCCACTTCCTCCTAACCTTCAAATCCCATCTAAAGACCTTTCTTTTTGATCGTGCTTACGGTCACCTCCCTCTCCCCCTGGCTCGGTGTCAGACTCAGAGAATATACTATGAAGTGGATTGACTGTATAGTTTGTGGGTGAATTGTGGTAGCCACAGCAGTGTCCCACAAAAAGTTGTGGACTGAGTGACCAAATTATTATTATTCATAATTTATTGTTTATTTTGAAGGGAATATTATCCCCAGAAAGTGATCTGTCAATTGACTAACAACCGGGTTCCTACTTACCTCTAGGTAAACTGAGGCGTGTGGAGTAAGTAAACATGCCTAAGGTTTTGCCCTGCCCGAGAATCGAACCTTGCGAGTCGAGTGCTCTAACCACTACACTGCAGGATATACAAATTTAATTTTGTTGTTGTTTTTCTCCACAATGGCTTGTCTCACCTAAAAGCACCAACTCATTTACTGGGCAAAGGTTCTCCCAACACAGGTTTTATTGGTGAACTTCTCTCCCTCTCAGACACTTACAAGACAAACATCACACTAACAGCAGACCAGCTTGTTCCAGTCAACACACAAAACGTTTAAAAAATGATTCTGTTGTTTTTTCTGTTCGATGATTTTGTTGGGTTTTCTGTTTTCACCTCGGAAGGAATAAATTCGAAAATGTAATACATTTTAGAAGTGGCCATCAATCAGACAAGATATTTCTGATTCAATGACTGCAGTTTCACTTAAATGTTATCTAAAGGAGGGAAGACATCAGGAGATGTACAATAAATAATGCAGATATGATAGGTAGGGTGGAATATCAGTTCAGTAATAGGAAAAGACTGAGTGATCAACTCAATAAAAATAGCTCGGCAAAGGCTCACACCTCAATACATATCATAACAATTACGGTGCGTATTCAACTGAATAGCTAATGCATTCAAGATGACTATACAGCACATTTTATTCTTGGTCGTAAATTCTGCAGAAGTTTGCCAGGACAATACAGAATCCCAAGAATGAAAACCTTTCATAAACTACCTGGCTGAATCACTCCAACAAAACGATGATTATCACTGAACTCAGCGTGCCATCCTTTCACACTCCATGGCTTCACTGACTTGTCAATACATCTCTTACTAATGTTGACATATGCCACATCTGTCACAATAAACTCACTTCAACCTGCTCATTCTGCAAGGAAAGCTACATCAGCAATAAACAGTGATAAATTGTAAACTACCTGCTGAATTAGAACAGGGTCATTGCTCAACCTTGGGAAAGAATGTCACTGGTTCTTATCCAAGAGAAATTGCCACTGTATGTACATCCTCTCCATTCCGCAACAAAGCCTTGGCTGTTACAGCAAAAGGCTCTCTTGTGAGAAAATCCTATTTTCATTAAGTATTGCAAAGTGCTCGTGTTAAGGTAGGATTTTACAAACTGGAAACCTGAGGTTCGACATATGCAGCAATACATGAGGTACCAAAGGTGAAGATGAAAGAGAATTAGGTGCATCAGTTGACTTGTCGCACATCATGTACAAACTGTGTGAGGCAGCAATTAGCTGGGCAAAAAGGATGCTAGGCGACATTACCAAACCAGTGGAATTTTGGTCCCCAGAGGATGTGTTCAATCTGTTACAGTGCCCTGGTCAGGCAGCACCTGAAGTACTGTGTACAGTTCGTCACCGCGACATAAATGGGCCACTTAGGCCCTAGAGGCAGAATAGAGAGTGGTAAGGCTGATCCCCAGTGTCAGAAGGATGAACTATGAAAAATGAATACGTAAGCTTGCGTTCTTCAGCTTCAAAAGTTTATAATAAAAGTAATAATAATAGGACCATGTATTTTGTAGGTGAATATGGCAGCCAATTTGCATACAGAGCAATGACCCACAAACAGTCACAAAGTGAATGATCAAGTTTATCTGGGGAATTGTTGGCCAGGATACCCGGAGCAACTTCCTTCTCCTTTCAAAAAGTTCCATGAGATCTTTTACGTCCATTTGATGCTATAATGGGATTGAGAAAGTAATCTCACAATAATAGATTAAAATATGCCAAGGCACCAGGATTCAGGGCTGTCCAACACACATTTAGGATAGACATCAGGAAGTATTCGTTTACACAGAGGTTAAACAACATTTGAACCGGCTATTGGGAAGGGTGGTACAGAGACTAGGTCACTGGACTCATTTCATAAGCAGGTGGACACTGTTAAGAGAAAAACAATAAGGAATCATACTCTGAATTGCTGAAATGCTGTACTTTGTCCAGCGCCTTGGGATGTCCTCCCGATGTGAAAGGTGCTATACAAATGTAATCCTGTTGTTGTTGAATGAAACCAATTGAACCAAAACAAGTTTCTTCATCCAACATTTCTTACGATCTTTTGCGGGTGTCAAGTATGCATTTGTCCTACTAAAAACTGAAAGATGAGTTTTCGTGCAAACAGCATGAAGATTTGTTTAATACTGAATTAATTTCACACTATAAATCTGCATGTGCAGAATAATAATAATACTATAAAAATACTAGAGTGTTACTTGGATGAAAGGGGTAACGTATACAGAATAAATCAACTTGTTTGAAAAATAAAGTATGAACAGATAATTTGCTAAACACAAGCTGAACATAAGAATAAATAGATGTTAACAGTATTAATTAGCAATTAATTAATTAATTAATTAGTAAGATGTGAAAAGGTATTTCTCAAGACAGATGCAATGTCAAAGGTTCACAAATATTTCGATGTGAGAGAAAGTAGCACTGATGGAGCCGATACCTTCTGGTATGATTATTAAGAGTTGAGCTGTCTTTGCTAAACAGAACTCTTCGTGTTTTTTTTACAAATAAAGGAGCACGGGTATAAGTAGATTAACAGTGAAAAAATAAATATTTTGAAGAACTATTGGGCTTCATTGTCTACCTAGCAGTTGTTAGTCAATTAGTGCATTACTTTTCCAGGGCTAATAATCCTTAAAAAANTAATAATTTGGTCACTTCAATCCACAACTCTTTGTGGGACACTGCTGTGCGCAATTGGCTGCCGCATTTCGCCCACAAAATATGCAGTCAATTCACTTTAGAGTTATTCAGTGAAGTGCTTTGAGACGTCTCAAAGACATGAGAAGCACTATATATAATGCAAGGATTATTATTAGATATTATTATCCACAATCTTTTCAATATTAAGAATACGAGGGACAAGGGAATAGAGAAATATGGCAGAGGGACTTAGGAAGTTAAGGAGTCTCATGTGGAGTATAAACACTGGCACGGATTAGTTGAACCAAGTGGCCCATTTTACAGACTGTAATGTTCTATACAATAGTGTGTACAGTAAAACGTCCAGACAGAATGCAGCATCGGTTTATTTAATTAATCCAACGTCTCAAAACCGCACCAAGGCAGCAGCAAACAGAAAAGAATGATGATGAATACAAGCACAACTCTTCCCCACTTCAATTCCCTGCCCCTCTCCAAAACTAGTGAATGTCTACCAAAATAAATGCAACAAGGACAAACAATGAAAAGAGCATCACTCGGTTAGAAATTAGACAATCGATCCTATCTGAAGATTACAATAGTGTCTTTATTTTCAGATACGGCAAAGCGGCATATCAAGAGGACACAGGTTTTTAGTGATAGAGGATAATTTTGGCCTTACACAGACAACAAAAACAACAACAACAAGATTCCATTTATTGAGCGCCTTTCACGTTGGGAGGACATCCCAAGGCGCTGTACAGTTGGGTCAGGACCCGAGCAGGGGGGAAATGGTCAGGGTGAGGGGAGGGAAGGGAGGGAGCGAGGAGGGGGTAGAGAGTCGAGAGGGGAGCTGAAGGCACGGTCAAAGAGAAAGGTCTTGAGACCGGCCTTGAAGGAGGAAAGGGAGGAGGCGGCGAAGGCACTGGGGGATAGAGTTCCAGAGCCGAGGGGCTGAGAGGCTGAAGGCCCGGCCACCGATGGTAGGGCGGTTGGGGCGGGGGATGTGGAGCAGACCGGAGCCAGAGGAACGGAGGGTATGGGCAGGTAAGTAGGGGGTTAGTAGGTCGGAGAGGTAGGAGGGGGCGAGGCCGTGAATGGCCTTGTAGGTGAGGATGAGGATCTTGAAATCGATCCTCTGGGGGATGGGGAGCCAGTGGAGGCGAGCGAGGGTGGGAGTGATGTGGTCGCGAAGCCTGGTGCGGGACAGTACACGAGCTGCAGAGTTCTGAATGACCTGCAGCTTGTGGAGGGAGGTGGCGGGAAGGCCGGCGAGGAGAGAGTTCCCATAGTGATAAAGGCGTGGACCAGAGTTTCAGCAGCGTGAGGGGTGAGGTAGTGCCGTAGTCTGGCGACATTCGGGAGGTGATGGAAGGCGGTGCCAGTTGTGGCGCGGATATGGGGGAGAAAGGACAGCTCAGGGTCGAACAGAACCCCGAGGTTCCTGACTGGCTTTGAGAGGTGGAGAGTGCAGCCTTGGATGCTGATGCTGTCAGCGCCTGAGGTGCGGAGGCGCTGACGAGAGCCAATCAGGAGGGCCTCAGTTTTGCGCACGTTGAGCTGGAGAAAGTTATCTCTCGTCCAGGACTCGATGTCGGACAGGCAGCTGTCAGGACATCGGTGGTCGTGGAGTTGAGGGTAGAGGAGGAAAGGTAGAGTTGGGTGTCATCCGCATACATGTGGAAGTTAACCCCATGTCTGCGGATGATGTCACCGAGGGGGAGCATGTAGAGGGTGAAGAGGAGGGGACCGAGGACAGAGCCTTGAGGGACACCACACGAGACAGTGCGGGGGCCGGAGGAGAAGGCGTTTGTGGAGACAAAGTGAAGACGGTGGGAGAGGTACGACCTAAACCACTCAAGGACAGGGCCTTGAAGGTTTAGGTGGGAGGACAAGCGGTGGAGGAGGATAGCATGGTCGACCGTATCGAATGCTGCCGATAGGTCGAGGAGGACGAGGAGGCAGAGGGAGCCCTGGTCACAGATGGTCAGGATGTCATTGGTGACCTTGACCAGGGCAGTTTCTGTGCTATGGGCAGCACGGAAACCCGACTGAAGGGGTTCGAATAGTGAATGGAGAGGAAAGAGCGCAGCTGGGAGGCGACAACTCGTTCCAGGACCTTGGATAGGAAGGGGAGGTTGGAGATGGGCCGGTAGCTTGATAGCTGCGACGCATCAAGGGAGGGTTTTTTTAAGGTGGGAGTGATGGTGGCAGTTTTTAAGGGAATGGGAATAGAGCCAGAGGAGAGGGACAGGTTGACGATGTCTGTGATATGTGGGGCAAGGAGGTGGAGCTGGGAGATAAGGAGTGGAGTGGGGATGGGGTCAAGGGAGCAGGTGGTGGTTTCAGGGAGAGGATGAGTTTGGTGACAGAGGGTGGGGAAACGGGTACGAAGGTGTGTAGGGGAGGATGGGTAGGAGTCGGAGTGTGGGAGGGAAGGGGTGGGTGGTGGGTGGATGTTGGAGGGGAAGTGACCGCGGAGCGGATTCCCTTGATCTTGGATTCAAGGAAATCCAGCATCTCCTCGCAGTGAAGGTTGGAGGAGATGACCTGCGCGGGGTGGCGGGGGGGACGGAGGAGTTGGGATGTGGTAGAGAACAGTAGCCTGGGGTTGTCCTTCGCCTCCAGGATTATCCTGGAGTAGAAGGACGATTTGGCCGAGGCTAGAGTGGAGCGGTAGATTTTGAGGAGGTCCAGCCAGATTTGTCGGTGGACCGTTAGGCCAGATTTGACCAGGTGCGTTCAGCGGCCCGCACCTGGCTCTTCAGTGAGCGGAGGTGGGTGGTGAACCAGGGGGAGGAGCGAGAGTAGGAGACAGTACGGGAGGTGATAGGGGCAAGAGTGTCAAGTGTGGAGGAGAGGGTGTTGTGGAGGAGGGTGAGAGCAGAAGAGGGGTCGGTGAGGGTTGAAGGCCAGAGGGAGAGGAGTTCAGAGGACTCCAAGGCAGCGGTTAGGGATTGAGGGGTAACTTCTTCCAAGGGCGGTAGAAGATGGTGGTGGGTCTGGTGGAGGTGGGGAGGGGGGTGGAGGTGGTGAAGGAGATGAAGTGGTGGTCGGAGATGGCCTTATCGGTGATGGTGACATCCGAGACACTGAGGCCCCGGGTGATCACCAAGTCGAGTGGGTGGCCGTGACTGTGAGTGGGGGAGTTGATGTGAAGGGAGAGGTTGAGCGAGGAGAGCAGGGAAGAGAAGTCTGAGGAGATTGAGCAGGAGGGGGTGAAGTGTAGGTTAAAGTCGCCCAGGATGATGAGGCGATCAGAGCAGAGGCAGAGAGATGTGAGAAGTGTTGAGATATCAGAGATAAAGGTG
The DNA here is from genome assembly GCF_018977255.1 of Callorhinchus milii. NCBI lineage: Eukaryota > Metazoa > Chordata > Chondrichthyes > Chimaeriformes > Callorhinchidae > Callorhinchus > Callorhinchus milii. Next base: position 79,563,474 of record NW_024704744.1, read on the forward strand.
GGAGAGGTTTTAGGGGGCCGGTAGAGGAGGAGGATTTTAAGTGAGAGGAAGGAGGGGTGGGAGAGGGTGAGGTGCTCAAAAGAGGGGAAAGAGCCAGAGGAGTAGGGCAAGTGGTGTCCTTGAGATAAGGGCAACACCACCGCCACGGCGGTTGGGGCGAGGGATGTGGTGGGAGGTGTAGCCGGGTGGTGTGGCCTCCGTGAGGGGGAAGGTGTCGCCTGGGGTGAGCCAGGTTTCCGTTAAGGCCATGATATCAACGTTCTCATCAAGGATGAGATCGTTGATGACCAGGGCCTTGTTACAGAGGGAGCGGACATTTTGTAGTCCGATGTGGATGGAGCGGTTGACAGAAGGGTGTGTGGGGAGGAAGGGGGGTCCTGGTTGTGAGGCAGGGGTGGGGGAAATGGGGGTAAGGGAGGAGAGGTTGGCTCCCCGGGTCTGTGTCCGGGGTGGCTGGCGAGTGTGGTGGGGAATGGGGCAGTCGGTGTGGCTGCTGCTGGACAGCCAACGCCGAGTGCCACGGTGAGCCCGGCGGAGGATTCCCAGGCTGGAACAGAGGGAGGTTGTGGGAGGGTCAAGTGGGGATAGAAGGCGAGAGGGACGGAGAGAGAGGAGGAGAGAGCGGGAGAGATGCAGAGGGGGGAGGGTTTGGGGGTAGAGAGGAGGGAGGAGGGAGGGAGGGGGTGAGGGGGCTCGGGTCATAGCGGCAGCCATATTGCGCACGCGGGGACCGGGAGCGAGCGGTCAAGTGGACGGACACATTATCCCGTGGGCTGGGGCAGCCAACCTAACAGGACCATAGTGGGCTCATACACAGCTGGAACAGATTACCAAGAAGGATAGTGGAGCCCAGGATCCTGGACCAATTTAAGAAACTGCTTGTTCCTGTAATCGGAAGGCAGTAAAATAAGATTAAATGGACTGAAGGACTCTGTAACTCCCTTGAGATCTTGGGATACGTTCAATACTGTCCACACCTGTGCACATCTGCTTGGCTAGCTCTATAGACTATGTAGCTCATATCTTAAATAGTTGTGCAGAGTACAAAAAGGGACATCACTACCTAACATGTATCAATTTATGATCTTTTTTCTGATAAGTAATGGTTGGAAAAGCTCAAAAGCAAAGCTATTTCTACATCACGGGTTTTCTTTGTAAACAGTCATTTCATTTTTTTTAAAAAAAGGCTCCTTCGTGGTACTTCAGCCGTCCTGGCTTGTTCATGTTCCACACAGCAGAGACAACAATAATACTTCTGAATTAAAATCAATATCCGTGGCTTGTGTCTATGTCTGGTCTATGGAATCAATGGGAGTCTGTTTGCAAAGTGAGTTTAATGAAAGGGCAGTTCAATAAGTTTTGACAGATTGGTCACAACGTTGTTATCTGCTCTATCAGAATCAGTGTCTGAAATATAGCTGCTCTTCGTACTTGTAATTCTGCATCAATAATAAATCATACACTTTCACATCTGAAGTACTAAAGAGCTGCTATTTGAAATTATAGCTTGTTTAGTGCAGCAATCAGTAACCCGATATCTGAATGCAGGTTACACATTATCGTTAGCTAATGTCATTTGACAAACGTTCTAGATGAGTTTTCACTTCCTTAATAAAGTGAAATAGTGTTTTTATATTTAAAAATATTGGAATAATTGATGGAAACATCATCCAATATGTAAATTAAAATTGCCTTACTGTGTGTGAATCCAGTGACTTCCATATTCATGAATTGCAAAGTGATAGCATTAATTAATGTAGTATGCCCTCTTGGTCATGGACACAATAAATATCAGCTGGTTTGACAGTATTGGATTCTACTGTCATTAAATATACTCTAACATATGCATAATATTTGCCAACTGATCAAATGAAACATGAGAAATGTCATGTGCTTCCTTCAACAAACATACTAATCAGTCAAAACTGAAGTGAATCACAAGTTTGGTGAAATTAAACATCGTCCCTGAGCTGAAATTACAGTGAATGAGACAGCACTGTGAGAGCACAGCAGATCAGCAGGCTTCAGGAAAAGGGTGTCCAAGGTCAACACCTAATGCCATTCACACAGAAAGGCATCACAAAAAACATCACAGAGAGTACGTGGGAGATAGAAGGGGTAGTAGGGAGACGCCTAAATTATAGTCAGTCAAAGAGGGACAAGGAACACGCGGAAGGCTGGAGTCAGCTGGGCAGTGGTGGCTGGTGGTGGAGTGAAACGTGAGCGGGTCGGAGAGGTAGGGAGGTGCCAGGGCAACAAGTGATTTGTAAACGAGTGTGGAGATCTTGAAATCGATCCATTCTTTAATAGGGAGCCAGTGGAGAATGCCAAGGATATTGCAAGTTTGTAAATGAGACACAGAAAGCATTTCACTTGAGAATGGCCTTGGAAGGGGACAGGTGTGCTTGAAAACATGCGTGTGTGTGTGTGTGTGTGTGTGTGTAAGAAAAAGGAAGACAGCGAGAGAAAGAGAGTGAATGAAGAAACTTATGCAATTTTAACTTAAAGGTCATTTGACTCATTGAGTGTATGCTGGTGCTTCCTCATCTGGAGCTTCATACTGTAATCCCCAGTCCCCGATCTTTCTTTGTGCCCTTTCAATATTGTCTCATTCATCATTCTATTATGGCACATTCGCTTTTCATTTTTCAACAGGTTTATTGCATGAAAATTGATTGTGTACTGACTTCCACAGAATATGGAAGACTCCTTCATGACTCCATAATGTTAAGTTGTCTAAGGATTTCCTATTAGACTGGTACATTTTATTTACTATATTTTGCAGTGATATTTGTTTAACATCATTATTGGCCACCATCGTCATCTATCAGAGCAGCGTTTAGAGGGCAAGGGTAAATCGGGATGACAGTCGAAAGGTCACATGGAGAAGCTAACGCAAATAACTAGAGACACTCAATTCAATTTGTTAAACAGTTAGCTTAGTATACTATTGCATCAGTATTCAACTTTAGTTTTCATTACAAACATCTATAAATAAATAGATACCTAAAACAGACTTTTTAACACGATTTTGATTTTTGTAATTCATCAATATATATCCAGGCTTTAATGATTAATGTATTTGTTAGATATACTGGTGAAACTCCAAACCTGCGATCCAATTGAGGGTTCAATTACATCTTAAAACAATGAAAACAACTCTTCCTATCGACGGGATAATGTATAAAAGGTATGGCAAACTTGGGTTTCCACACAATTTTTTTTAATATGCAAAACTATTTTCCAAAGTAATATACAAAACTATTTTGAAAGCCTCAACAATATCCTCCAAAGTTAAGGATTGCTTTTGTTGCTTGAATTATAAGATGCATCTACTTTGTAATTAATCACATTTCCCTGGGAAAATTGGATCTAATTAGAGGAATTAAAGGGAAACTCTGACAAGGTCATATTGTTGAGATATGATACAATTGAGCTCATGTGGTGGTTTAGATCACATCAGTTTTGTATCCTTATTACACATAATGGGTGGGAATGCATTAAATGTTATTAAATTTTTGATGACATAGGTTTCGGAGTTAATAAGGAAAGTCTATTATCTAATTAACAGCATCTTATCCCTACGGGTATAATGACAGTTTCTTTCAACTTTCAAACAAAGGTGATGCATACATTTTCATGCTCATTAACTGAATGTTCCTGCCAAAAGTACTTCACACCGCTGTTTGCCTCTTGCCCTATGCTTTGCTCTATTATACACAGATGGGTGAACCACATACAACAACAACAATTTGCATTTACACAGCGCTCTTTGTGGAGAATAATGTCTCGGAGCGCTTCACAATGACGGGTTTGGATACCGAGCAAAAGAGAAGGGAATGGGGAAGGGGAGGAGGAGGTGACCATAGGTGTCATCAAAGAGTTAGATTTTGGGCAGGATTTCAAAAACAGATAGGGAGGACAGATGAAGAGTTAAAGGGAATACAAACAGCATCAGTAAGGAAAATCTATAGGGGAGTAAAACATTGGGATTTTAGAAAACAGATATAGTCAACATACATAATATATACGTCATATATGTCCTCTTAAATAACTAGCTTTGGAGACATTGCTTACAAATGACTATTATTGTGAATTATTATGAGGCTTTCTAGGAGAAACCATTTCACTGAAAATTGGAAAACGTTTGCACTGACAAATCACTCTATGATTTCTATTCCTCTACTAGAATATAATAATAATCCTTGCATTTGATATTATAATAATAATCATCCTTACATTTCATAGAGTGTCTTTCATATCAGGAGAATGAACCAAAGCGCTTCACAGAATTTATTATAAAATAGAATCACTGTGTTTTTGTGGGCAAACAGACCACCAATTTGTGCAGAGCAATGCAAACAGCCCTAAAAGTGAATGACCAATTTTATTGGGGGGGGGGGGTTGTTGGCCAGGACACAAGGAGAAAGTCCCTTCTCTTTTTGAACAATGTCATGGGATGTTTAACGGCCATTTGAATAGGCAGACAGGAACTTGGTTTTACGTCTCATCCAAAGAATGGGTATTGATTGTAATAATTCGGGTGGAAACCCAAATAACAGTAGCATTTGCTTATAATTATTTAGGAAGAGTGCAGCGAGTTAAGATTTGGACAGTCTCTGCAATGAGGTTAGTGTGCATGATTTGTTTTGAGCATTGTAAACAACTTTTTATTATTATTTTTTATTATTTCAATATTTTTCGCTGTGGATAGACAGTGAGTGGCAGTGTTTGATCCTCACAATCCATTTTGTATCAGTGGTTGTGTTTTCAGCCACTACACTCCAACTCACTGGAATTCTCTCTGCCTTGCCCCCTCTTTACCTGTCTTCAGATTACACCTGAAGATTTTCCTCTTTGATAGAGCCTATGGTCACCTCCGCTTTCTCCCTGGCTTGACATCAAACTACACCATTATTAAGCACTCTGATATTCTACCCCACATGAAGGACACTATATAAATGCAAGTTGTTGTTGTTGTAGGCCTTTCCTGATCTGTGTCTTCCCATCTCAGCCAAACAGAACACAAGATTGCATCAGTTCAATGGACTCTCTGAGTTACAGATAAAATGAAAAACAAATAAACATGGAATAAGTAAGGTATGTCCTTGCTACTGTTCATGACTTGGAAGCCAGCCAAGCACCTTGTTCTTTCCAGTTATGCTATAAACACATGCCATCGACTCTCAGTGTAAGTACTGTGTAGAACGAACAGGAAAATCAATGGGTTTGCTGGTAGCACTCATTTATTTCGATCATATTACTGCAATATAATTGTTTAATATTAGAATGGGAGGCACCTGAAGCAATAGTATCTTAGTATGAATAGACATAACATGACCAGTGCCTGTAGAAAAATACAGACATGATAGATACGGTGCCTGGAGCTGTTGTGTGCTCAGGTAATTTACCAGCATTTGGACTACCGCAACAATTTGCATGCATATAGCACTTTCAAGTCGGGAGGATGTCTCCAAAAGCTTCATAGCTGAGTTACCTCAGATTACATGATAAGATTGCGATAGGTATTTGCATTTGATACAGCGCCTTATCACGTTGTTGAAAAGTCTCAAAGCACTTCACAGAATATACTGTTCAAGTAAATTGTCCATGTGTTTTGTGGACGAAACACAGCAGCCAATTGTGCACAGCAAGTGAAAGTCCAGAAAAAGGACACCAAAGGAAAGAGTGAGTTAAGATTAACTCTAATAGTAACTTTTGCCTTAGATCTTTCGCAGCCTTCATTCACATTTGCTTTATTCTGACAATTAATTAACTGAAATACTTTAATCAAAACATTAAATGAAACGCATTCTGTAACATTTACCCTGCAGTATTCAGAAGCCAAATTAATGCAAAAAATTCCCGTGCAGAACTCCGCTGGGACTAATGTTAAGACTTTCAAAGCGCTCTGTCAGCACTTCTTACTTATTCCAATATTCCACAAAGTTCACAGCACCATTTTTCTGAATTGAATACTTTTGACAGGCTGAATTGACAACTCTTATAAATCAATTAATCGCTGGAACTTTGGTGGAAAACATTATTTTTTTTAATGCTGAAATGAGCACTCTGGTCAGAGTGGAAAAACTGTGGGTTGAGAGCTTGCAAATAAGTCGCAATGAATTGCAGATCTTGCAACCTACCTAGCTGGAGAAGACGGTTTGAAAATAGTTGCAGCTATGGCCTGTGCCAGATCTGAATGACTGCAGAAATACTTGATGTGAAATGATTATCAAACATAGGATAGCTGTGGCAAACAGACAGTTGTTACCAACATCACTGTTTATTTGCAAGCCCTAAACTAAGGAGGGGAATTGACGTGGTTTTTTATATAACATACACAGAATACTATAAATCGATTTTCCTTCTGCCTTTGTTTATGAAGAAAGACCATAATGTCCTCCTATATGCGAGCAGGCCTATTAGATGGCAAAAATGCACTCACATGCACATTGCAAAGATTGCACATTCTTCAAGTGCAAACCAATGGAGGTAGTGTGATGCAGCAAAGTAGATATTCCAGTGTTTAGTGCGACTGACGGGACATTGTAGTCACAATTCCAATTTAGGCTGTGAACGTTAAGGGAAGGTGTGAATAAAAAGCTGTTTCTTTTACCTTGGAGAGGAGAAGCCGGATGGTGAGGAGATAAAAGCAATGGTCAGTTAATTGTCAACAGTTAAGCTTGTGAGTTGCTTGCCTGCTCAACAGTTCTCAAAAGTTGAATTTATAATCTTATATACCTTATACTTTTTTTAGCCCAATAAAAATAAGTTTTTATTTCATATTGTACTTAAAAATTTTTATTTCAAAATATTTTACTATAGGGCACACTTAACAGGGGACTTAATTCCCCTGTTTACATTTATTAAGGAACATTCAGACCCTATCTTTTTAAACACCAACCACACACCAAGAAATCTCAATCAGATACCATGAAGATGTACATCCTATTAAACAGATCTCAGAAACATCGTCATATTTTGTCTAACTAGACCATATAAAGAGGTTCAATGGGAAATCTCACTTCAGTCCATCTGCCCCTATGACAAGTAAAAGGAAAAGCCTACATTCAGGTTGGTATTTCCATTGACCCTCAAAAAATGTACAATTTTGATTTTAAATAAATGAATCCACATACAATGGTTTAACTCAGATGGCTGCTGAATTTAAACTGAGGATCAGTAGCTCATGACCGTGTGCACAGAATGAAACATGTCAAGCACAAATTAATAAGATTTGAAAGCCAGATGTCAGCCTGGCTCATTTGGTAGCACTTTTGCCTCTAAGTGGGAAGTTTGAAAGTTCAATCCCCACATCAGGACTTGTTGAGCTAATAGACTGAACCTGCATTGCTGGAGATGGCAACCTTCAAATGATACATTAAACAGAAGTCCCGTCTGCCTATCAGATGGATGTTAAAAAGCCCATGCCACTATTCCCAAAAAGGAAAGGAGTTTCTCCCAATGTCCTGGCTGCCAATTACCCAGAAAAATTGGTCATTCGTGACTGTGGGACGTTGCAGTGTGCAAATTAGCTGCCGAGTTCAGTTACAAATCGAGTCACGAAACTTTACAGTAAAACTTCTGTGAAGCTCTTTCAGATGTTTTGGCAACTTTATAATACATCAAAGGCTTAAAATCAAAATTCTTATTTTAATAGCCAAAGAAATTAGAAATTTTCAGTCTGAATGTATTTCTAATTAATCAAATGCTTCTATTTTGAAGGGACTTTTCTTCCTAGGAGTGGATCCCATAGAATGAATGCAACTTCAATTTCTAATAACATAAATTCTTGCTCAAGAATGAAAGGCCATCGGTCCCAGTAATTGGTATTTTCCTCCAGCAGTATGCATTTTGTAGATTAATCTTTCAAAATGGAAGAAATTTTCACAAAATATTAAGCACCAGATCAAATCAGAAAATAATAATTGAAATGTCAAAGTGAGGTGGTCACTCAACAGAGTAATTTAATTGGTCCAAATGTAGTTTGTAAATAAAGCATTTCTGCATCCAAGTGGGAATATATTCATTATTTCCTCACACATCTGAGTCACTTTCATAAATGTAATCACAAAACAGGACTAAAGTATACAGCAGACTGCAGTGATACCTGTGTCATCAGTACCAATGTTCCTGTATTCTCGACTTAGTTAAGTGGAGTCCCATAGTGTAGTGGTTAGAGCACTCGCCTTGCAAGCGAGTTTCTGGTGCAAGTTTCTTGACTTAACATGCCTCTGTTTTACCCAGCAGGAAATAGGAACCTGGTTGACTACTGGAAAATGTAATCACCAAATAATAATAATCCTAATCATAAAAATCCTTATATTTGATATAGTGCCTTTTAGGTCAGGAAGACATCTCAAAGCACTTCACAAGATATACTGTAAAGTGGGCATTTTGTAAGCAAAAGTGTTAAAACTATATCAAAATTTATAACTGCGAAAATATACAAAGAAGTAAAAGGCTTAGGCCCCCCAAAATATAAAGTACTTACAGCTCTGAAAATGTTGCAATTTCTGGTCACATATTGCAATTATACGCTGGATGCTCAAAAGTAGGAGGCACAGATGGTATTTAGTTTCAAGTACTTTGTCTTTGTCATAGACCTGAGTTTTCTGGACCTCTGCCCATACCTTTCTTCCCATTGATCAATTTACTCCAGCAGTATGAAATGCAAAGATTAAATACAACTTACATGAAGTTGCATAAAAGGGCGATGTTTAATCAATGCACCAAAGCTCTATTCACTGAATATTAATCGTCACATTAATTTGATTGTACTTTCTTAAGAAGATTATAAGGTGAAACTTTCCAGTTAAATTACAGTACTCAATTATAGATCACTTCTCTTTGTTATTTTATATGCTAAGTAACAACGTTAAACTAATAAGACACAAGCATTTTTTCGTGACTGGCCTCAAACCATCTGTTGTACCATTTTGTACTGTCCTTGTACTTTAAAACAAATTAAACATTTCAACAGAGTCAAAACAAATATTACAGTCCCATGTCGAGACTTAAGATCATTGCCTTGGCTGAGACACCAAATGCAGTGCAACTTTGCTGAGGTCCAATAGCCTGAACCATCCTTTGCACTGGCTCGTTTTGAACTCCATTTCAAGTGCTGTCTTATTTCAAATACAGGTTTGCCCCACTTTCTCCTTCCAGTAGAACAGGTCTGTCTCGATATACATGTGACTCTAAAGTACACACGTGAATTGGCTGTTAACGCAATGTGCTTCAGTATTCTCAAGGCAAGGGCAGCAGGAAGTAGAGGTCAGGCCCTCGATTCTCCACACAACACATGTTCGATCACTGAATGGGAAAATGGCTGAAAGAAATCTTTAATAGTCACCTGAAAAGGACCTTGGTTTAATGTTTCATCCAAAATACAGCACTTTCCCTTCATTCCAAATTTAAGGAACAAAGGATGAGTGGCTAAGAACAACCTGAATAACAGCATTTCACAGAGATCAAAATAACTATTTATCCCTGTAAAGGTAAAACACAGGCCTGAAAAAGCACAATTTTTCTTTTGTTTCGGCTGAAGCAAGCCAAGACTAAATTCTTAGACTATAAACTACCACAAAGGGTAATCGTACAGAGATCAATTTTTCCTGCAACTCAAAAAGGTAATGAGTCATGTCTTTTGTACAACTGTTTTGTCTACCAGTAGAAGAAATATTTTCAGCATTAGAAGGGACGAAAATAATTTATTTTTTGAAAATAATTTTCTGCTTACTTTTCCCTATCATATTATCAATTATTCTGAATTTATTAAAACTCTCAGCATTAGACTGCATTAGAGTCCCTAACAACCCTCAGCGTTAACAGTTTTCTAGGCCTCTTTTGTACGCCTTTCAGTAAAGTTGCTGAGTGAAGAGTGTGTAATGCAGCGGCAAAGTGGTCCACTGGGAAGGGGTAGAGTAAGGAGTACCTTCTTCTTAGCTGATTATAAAACTGTAATATAGCAGCAATGAAGAGGTTGACATTTTCCAGAGCCCCTACTCACAATGCTGGAACAGGTAATATGGGAATGGTAGGTCAGAGCAGAGCTTCTCAATTAGTTTCAGATCGTAAAACTATTCTATCTGGACCAGGTGGTACGGGAGATGTGAATTGTGTGAATGTATCCTGCACGCACATGTATGACTTGCTGCTTTTACTGGTTCAGATAAATTCTGGTCATCAGAAGTTCAGCGATTAGGATGACATCCCACCTGGAACCCTGTCAGAACAATGAGGTAAGTGGACCTGTGTTTTAATATAAGTGATAACGTCTGTGCAAGAGACATCCCAAGTGGACATAATCTGACGGGACTGAGAGTTGAACACATCCTGACTAAATGCACTTTCCTTTCCTAAACATGCAAGAGGCACTTATCAATAATTACATTCAACCATAATTTAACTTCCACTTCTTCATAGTATCAAATGTGAATATTAGAAAGGCCAAAGTGGTTTTAAGCTACATTAGGCTTTTCACAGAACAGCATTTAGCACAGTTCAATGAATTTGCAAAATTAAATAAATGCTTTATCCTCTGCAATTTGGAAAGTTTTTGCTGTTGATTTTACAATCATGAATGAACCTCCGTGCAATCTCCAAACCGTCTTTTATGCATTCTGATTTCCTGAAATTAAATCTTTATTTCAGATGCGCTTTCACAGATTTGTAATGTGTCCTATATCAATGGACACTGTTATACTGTATTGCAGCAGATATTTAAACTGGCTGTGAAGTTATAAGTTTAGCAGATAAAGGAACACTAGAATTTCCTTGGCTTGTATAACAAGAAGGGAGTTTTCACTTCGGTGTCCTGGCCTACAATCCCCCACTCACTTCATGGCTGTTTGTGGGACATTGCTGTTTGTTTGTCCACAAAGCACTTGATATTTGAACGGCATGATAAAGTGCTATTTCAAATGCAAGGATTATTATTATTATAAATCTTGGAGAAAGCAGAGCAGCGAACAAAGCGCAAATGTGTAAAATGTAGAATCTGGAGCCATTTGACACAACAAGAAACTTATTTAGCTGAGGCACAGAAAGTGTCACTTTGACTGGGCAGCTAATTAGAATTGGGCCAAAGGTACAGCCACCTTCTGTAGGTTAAAATAACTCTAAGTAAAACAAATGGCACTACTCAATTTATTCACTATCACCTAAGTGTCTATCGATTTTATTTTTAGAAATCAATAGAGCTTCCAAGCACCCCGTGGGATTTGTTATGCGTAAAGCTTTTATAAGCAGCTTTTCCAGGTTGTACAAACACAGCATTTGTGTAGGAACTGATAGAAGAATGCAGAAAAGACTCTTCGTTGTGCAAATTCGTTCCTTTCTCCAATTGTTCCTAATAAACCAGGACGACTGGAAGAATAGGTACCAATCTCAAAATGTCAGATTGAGTTCCTGGTTTAGAGTCGTGAAGAGTTCTGAGGGACCTTTAGACAATTTATAGTCCCCAAGTGAGTTTTTAAGGTGATCTTTCAAGAATTTAAAGGTCAATATTCTGAGGAACTATCCAGTTACAGCAGTAAGTTCTTGTGCCCCTGCAAGCATACTGTAACATTTTTTACAGTACAGCGTTACACATCTATAAAGACAGGATTTATTCTCCTACTCCTTTTTATTCACCCAACCACCCAGGGCCTTCAATGCGATTTTAAACAATTGGAGGCTGGGGACTCCTTCTTCTAATGCGTTGGACCACAAGCTGCCTAGGAATCGTAGGAAAAAGCTAGAATTCCTCAATTCCCTAGAATATGCTTCATAGGAAAACACACCTTCAGGTTTGTTCTGGATCTTTATGTCTGAATTGAGACAAACACACATTATTCATTCACATGTCTCAATCAACCCTTCCCAAATCAGCAACATGCAAAATTACTAACTGGTCAACTTGGCTCAGATTCCAACGTGAAAATCTTTGGCAGTCAACACAAGCTGTGATCCTTACTCTGCCAGCAAGGAAATGTTCCAATGAAAGACGATGTGGCATTATCTTCAGACAGTTTACTAACTGGGCAACTTGGGAGTCAGGCTTGATATCTTTATACAGCATTGTTGTAAACCTCAACTTTTTAATTGATGTTCTAGTATTCACAGAATTCAAGTCATGCAAGTACATATTATACTCCTTATCCTCAAAAATCTGGAATGTGTTCTTATAAAAACATGTGTCTGCCCCTTTTGCATGCAGGTATCAGCCTGGCTCAATTGACATCACTCTCACCTCAGAGTTAGAAGGTTGTGGGTTCAAGCCTGATGTCGGGAGTTTAGCTCAGCGTAAATTGGCTCTCCAGTTCAGTGCTGGGAGTGCACTGTATTATTGCAGGTGCCACACTTCAAATGAGATGTTAAATCAAAGTCCCGTCTGTCTGTCCAGGTGACTGTTAAAGAACCCATGGCATTATTCAGAAAGACGAGAGAGTTTCTGATGGTGTCTTGGCCAACAGTGCTTCAAATAAAATTGGCTATCACTTCTTGGCTGTTTGTGGGACTTTACTGTGCACAAATTACGGGCTGTGTATGTCCATTAAAAAGAACTCTTATCACTGTCCTTTCACAGTAAAACTCCTGTGAAACGCTTTGAGACATTTTGATGATGAGATAAGGCACAATATCAAAGGTAAGAGATATTATGTTTCCTCATTCCCTTTCGTTAAATCTCCTCCTGCAGCACCAACTCAAAAGGTAGGTTCAAAGTGAACCAGCGCTTCCATAACTTATCTCAACTTCTGTCTGATAGATTGCATGAGAGCTTCAATCACTTAAAGTGTATTCTGACAGATAAGCTATCTTGTGTGACAGTCATTTAACACAGCTTTTCACATAGTCAAAAGTGTTCTAAGTTTAGAGCTCTTTGTAAACCAGATGCCTCTTGCTGTGTTGAAAAGCAGCGCAGAAAAAATACTTTCTCCTACATGATGCAATATCAACTCATTGAAATTCTGTTTGCTGGTTACCCAACTCTACCTCTCAGGTCTATGACCAACTATCTGATATCAAGTACCAGATAAGCAATATTACCATTCGGCAGTTGAAAGTCAACAATACTGAAACAACAATAATAAATATGATAATCCTGCATTTGATATACTGCCTTTCTTGTCAGGAGGATATTTCAAAGCAGCTCATAGGATTATTTATCGTAAATTGAAGTAGCTGTGTATTTTTGTTGGCAAATGCGGCAGCCAATATGTGTTTTTTTGCTGGTTACCCAACTCTATCTCTCAGGTCTGTGACGAAATGTCCCACAAACAACCATCATGTTTGGATCTCACCAGCACTTGCATGCTTCTGCCTGTTATTCTATCAACCTCTCCATCTGATATGAGTTTTCAAACACCACTCTGGTCCATTGGCAAGATTGCCTTCTTCCACATCAAGGACATTCATTGCTCTTACTCTCTCTTTCTCTCGCTCTCCCTCTATTACACTCACAAACAATTCCCCCACACTATCGCTCTCTCCTTTAACCGCATTACTCTGCTCGTTCTCTCTCTACTCTAGCCCTGTAGCTTAGTGGTTATAGCGCTCGCCTGGCAAAAGAGAGGACATGAGTTTGATTCCTGGCAGGACAGGGAAATTTTTTTCGCAAGTTTCCTTACTCCACACACACGCATCTGTTTACCTAGCAGTGAGTAGAAACCTGCTGGTTAGTCGATCGGCAGATTGCTTTTCCGGAGGTAATAATTCCTTCAAAATAATAATAATGTGGTCACTTAATCCACGACTGTGTGTGGGACGTCGCTGTGCACAATTGGATGTCACGTTTTGCCCACAAAACACAGTCACTACACTTTACAGTATATCCTGAGAATCGCTTTGAGACATCTAGAAGACGTGATAAGATATGATCTCAATAAGTCTAGAATTGGGACCCTCATGTTGAAAAAGCATCATAGTCACTGAGTGAGGTCTGGTAAAGATTCGCTGGGATGATACCAGGGATGACAGTTTACAGTTATGTAGAGGAATTTGAAAAGATGGGACTGTTTTCACTGGCAAAGAGAAGGGGGATTACCAGGGATCTAATTATGAATGACAGAACTAAAGAAAAGAGAATAAACTATTCCCCTTATTAACAAATCAATTATAGGAGAACACAAATGTGGATGATGCTCAAGCGAAAAATGGCTCTATTTAGACATTTTTTTAAAATATGAATTTGTAGAATGCCATACCAGGGAATAACTGTTGAATCCAAGTCCACAACAGCATTCATTGCATAAAGTGCTTGAGGAAAAATGTTAGAGTTTGGAAAAAGAACAAGCGAATGGAATAAAACAGATAGATCTAGTGGGGAACTAGCGCCAACACAGATGGCTTCCTCCTGCTTTGTAAAATGCTTTATGGCATGCACACAGGTTATTGAAATGGAAAAAATTGTTGAACATTTCCCCAAAACATTAAGTTGGACATAAAGGACAGCATTTAGATGTTTCATTAACAGTGTGCATTCCATAAATCATCCTGCAATTCTATATCGGTGCAATGATAGAGAAATAACTGCCCACCTGAACAATCAACAGCACAAAATGGCACCAATTTTTGAAGGTTCACAAAATGCACGGTACTTAACTAACGTTGTACTTAGCACAAAGTAGAACAACCTCTTCTCCCAAAGGTTACACAAATATACAGGAAGATTTTTCTTTTCAAGGCAGCCTAGCGAGAGCATCAGCAAGTGGTCCCATTTCTGTCACTGTATTAAGACGCCGCACATCTTTGAATGACATAAATCACTGTTACTGCACCCTTGGTGACGTAGCAATTACCGTAATTATAAGACACAATGTGATCATTACAATGTCAGAAATGCTAAATTACTCTTCGCCCTCCTGAGGTTTACTTAAGAGATGTCAGTTCACCACAACTTGAGTGAAAGAAAAAGAGGGGGGTGGAGGAAGAAGAAAATCAGCAGAGGAAGAATTGCTACGTAAGTGCTACTATATTCAAGATAGAAGCATCCTATGACAGTCGAAGGCAAGCATAATCTACTCATTAAATGTTTGAACTGCTGTTACAGTCTAATTTTCTATGCAATATAATCGGAGCTAAATTTTCATTACTATTTCAAACAAAATCACCAGTGAGGAAACAATTGCCTGCAACTGTTCTCATTGCACATGCATAATGAATAAAACAGAAAGTAAAAAAAAGCACTATGAAAGTGAGTGGTTTGGGGAAAATTCACGAAACAACTTATCATTAGATGACAATATAATGTCCTGCTGTATATCATGTCACTGTCAGTATAGTATCCAGTTGACATCAACTTAAATCACATTTTATACACTGATCATAAATCACAACAAGATTTTGCAGCCTAGCCCAGATAAGCAGACAGCCATCATAAAAGGCAGACCAGTTTGGTAATGGTGAATTATGTTCTTTTCTGCTGATAAACACTTAGAAGCAATTCTTTTATCCTTCACTTCTATTAGTAAAATATACAAACGGCAGTATGTTTTCGCAGTAACAGCTTCAGAGGTCTGCAACTCATTAAAGCGTCAGCTACTCACGCACAAATCAATGACTTGAAGATTTGTGAAATAGTCCAGGTGCACTTCCCATCAGTGGTGGATTGTGATGTCAAACCATACTCGCCAGACTGCTTCAAAATGTCGCGCATCAAACTTCTATCTCAGAAATCCGATAAATAATACAAAAGCAGTACCAAAGAAGTGCATCATAGACGTGTACTGACACATAAAGTGACAGAAACATTGGTCTCCGGGTTCATCTGCATTTTAAAACGAGCACGTCCGAGTTCTGTGAACAAACCTCCGCAAAAAAATGTCCATGCCCTGATTGTCAAGAACATCTTTGAAGGTAAAAATAATAACCCTTGCATTTGATATAGCGCTTCTCACGTCTTCTAGACGTCTCAAACGCTTCACAGAATATGCTGTAAAGTGAATTGACCGTATATTTGTGGGCAAAACGAGGCAGACAATTGCGCACAGCAATGTCCCACAAACAGTCGTGGAATGAAAATGAACAATTTATTATTGTTTTGTTTTTTGGAGGGATTATTATTAGGCTCTGTGTGGAGTAAGGAAACTTGCCCAAGGTTTCGTCCTGCCTGTGAAAAGTGGCAGGACAGGTAGATAAAGCTGTTAAAAAAGTATATGGGATACCAGGCTTTATAAACAGGGGCTTAGAATACAAAAGTCAGGAGCTTATGATGAACTTTTATAAACAACAATAACAAGATTGCATTTGTACACCGTCGGGAGGACACTGGTTAGGCCTCAGCTAGAGTACTGAGTTCAGTTCTGGGCACCACACTTTAGGAAGGATGTCAAGGCATTGGAGAGGGTGCAAAGGAGATTTACCAGAATGGCACTAAAAATGAGGGACTTCAGTTATCAGGAGAGGCCAGAGAAGCTGGGATTATTCTCCTTGGAACAGAGAAGGTTAAGAGGAGACTTAAAAGAAGTTTTCACAATTATGAGGGGATTCGATAGGGTGAACAAGGAAAAACTATTTCCACTGGCGGGTGGGTCGGTAACCCGAGGACATTGATTTAAAATAGTTGACAAAAGAAACAGAGGGGAGGTGAGGAGAATTTTTGCCAGCGAGTTGTTCGGATCTGGAATGCATTGACTGAAAGGGTGGTGGAAGCCGATTTGATAACAACTTTTAAGAGAGAAGTAGATAATTATTTTGGGAGGACAAGTTTACAGGGCTATAGGAAGAGAGCAGAAAGTGGGATTGAATTGGGATAGCTCTTTTCAAAGAGCCGGCACAGACACGATGGGCTGAATGGCCTCCTTCTGTGCTGCATAATTCTATGAATCTAACAGTGGATTTAAAAATTCTAAAGATAGGATATCGGCTTATTTCAGCCGGTTGCCTGTAAAAGTGGTTTTAGACGCTCCCTCTGAGTTGATCAAAAAAAGTATATTGTCTGCTCGTTCCCCAAATGAACATGGTGGCCAAAACGTTTTAAAAAGCTTCTCTCAGGCCAAACTATTTTTCTAAATTTATAAAGAAAGATGAAAACAGGATATAATTCTGCCATATTATAAACAGAGGGTTCCCTCAATTATTTTACTTGTATTTATTTAACCTTTTGTTATATTGCTTTCATGATCAGCAGGTCCAACAATTTAAATAAAGGGCATTCAAGACAACCCTGATGCTTTCAGACTGACTGACATCCCCCCCCCCCACACACCCACCTGGATGACGACTCATAATGGATTGGTATCTAGGTGTAAGTCACTCCCTTGCTACCTTGGTCATACAACCAGGGGATCTTAGAGAGTAAAGAAAATGAGTGTAAAAAGAAAAAAATTGGGAAGATTGAGGTTATTAAACTAAAAGGAACAAAATCTAGTACATTTGCACAATGCATTATATCAGACATAAACGACAGCATTTGGATGATACATTATCAGTGTACATTCATGAAAGCATTCCACATAATTGTTCACAAGCTGAAAAACGAGTATAAAATACCACAAAGGAATGCTCCAAGCATTAGCTTGATTATATGCTGGTTCATTAATGTCGGCAGTGTATTTGCAAGTGCTAGTGGGATGAAGAATGCCAAGTAAGAAAAGAAGCATTCGGGAAATAATTAAAATCAAAATACTGGATAAGTCTTCAATGACAGAGGAGTTGATTCAGAAAGACATTGCTTGATTTTAATCAGCTTAAAATGCATTCTGAATGCAGTGCTGAGTTTCATGTGAGCATACTGTTGCAAGCAACATTCTTAAGCAAAATCAAACATTAGTTACCATATTCCATCACAGATGCTCTGAATATTTTCAATGATTCACTACAGAAGCTGATCTGGTTTTCAGTTAATTGATGCATTTTAGGATGTTAATTTTGCAAAACATGGCAGCCAGTTGCGCACAGCAATGTCCCACAGGCATGGAGTGAGTGACCAGTTTTATTTGGGGGATTTTTTGGCCAAGACACTCCGAGAGACTCTAAATAGTCATGTGACTGTGATGAGATCCCAATCCACTGTGAACAATCTGAGACACATAACCTAATCAATTGTAAATTCCTTGTTCTTATTTATTATAATAAATCCTTGTATTTTTGCACCTGTAACACTGAAACACCTCCCTCCCCACTTCAAAGTCTGCTTCAAGATTTACTTCTTTGATCATGCTTTCGATCATCAGCGAACCTGATAACCATTGTAAAGGTGTTGTATTCACAACGAATACCACGTCTGCTGTTACGTGAACTGGTGCAGTTAATGTTTAGAAGTCATCAGCATAGAGAATGCAATCTTAAATGCTTTGCGTTTGGCAATCAATGCCAGCTGTTATCAGTCTGTACAGCATCAAATAACCTCGTAGCACTGCGTAAAGGCACTCACTTTACATGCAGAAATCTGTTACCTTATTCACTTCGGTCAGAACGCCTCAAAGGATTTCAAACAACTACTTTTCCTTGCAAATGTATGTACTTTGCCTTCCAGCGAGGCTGGAGTTAGAAAATGGCACTACGCTGCTTTCTTTCTCCCCACCACAAGTACAACTCCCTCCACACAAGTACATGACACATTTGAGAAAATTGTCATGAACCAAGCTTTTGTGTGTCGTTGTCGGGAGGGAATTACATATTAAAAGAACATAAAGAAAAAGGAGATGAAAACTGTAATGTGTTTTTAAATGCTCGTGTCAATCTGACTCATCAAAGGCATTGGAAGCACTGTAAGGCTGGAGCTTGGCTTAAGAAAGAATTTATATGATATTAAGTTTTCAAGCAAAACTTAATTCGCAGACCCATAGCTTCTCGGAGTGCAATTCACTGTAAGCACACTTTGAGTATCCAACAGTGTATGCAGACAAGGCCAATTTGATTTTCAAAGTCATCCCGGAGGCTTACTCTGGAGCTTCCCATTGCTGCAGCACATTTGCACTTATCTCAATTATGCAACCATTGTGCCGCTAAGGTTTTCTTCCTCCACTACAGATTTTAACTAGCTACCGTGAACACTTTTGTACTTGCATAACACCTTATATTCTCCAACAAAATATCAAAAGCAGAATCGATAATTCCATTCGCCCTCTTGTTTTTCCATTTTTTACATATCCCACCCCCCCCCCACCCTCCACTCCCCACAGCCCATTTAACAACAAATGTTTATATGAAATGAAATGTTAGGCTGAAGATAATAATTCTAATAATCCTTGGATTTGATATAGCAGTTTATCAAGTCGTTGAAGAGTCTCAAAGTGGTTCACAGAATATATTGTATATTTTAATGTGGATTCACTGCGTATTTTGAGGACAAAACGTGGCACCCAATTCCAGACATCTGTGTCCCACAAACAGTAATGGATTGAGGGAGCACATATTTTGGGGGGAAGAGATTATTACCCCCAGAAAGAGATCCGCCAATCGACTAACAACCAGGTTCCTACTTTCTGCTAAGTAAACAGAGGTGTTTGGAGTAAGGAAACTTGCCTAAGATTCACCCCGCTCAGGAATCGAACCCGAGTCCTCTCGCTTGCGAGATGAGCGAACTAACCACTATGGCACTCCAGATATAGTTGATTTAGGTATTCATGAGGAAAGTAGGTGTCAGCCTGGCTCAGTTGAGAGCACTCTCGACTTGGAATCACAAGATTATGGGTTCACCTCCACATCTGGATTTTCAACTCACATAATCTTGGTTAATACTCAGTACTGAACTTCCCTGACATGAAAGGCGTACCAAATGCAAGGATTATTACTATGGACAGATACTTAGTTAGTAAGGATATGAAGAGATATGGAAAAAGGCAGAGAAATGAAATTAAAAATTTAACTCAAAGCAGGCTGTATGTGCTGAAGGGTGTAATCTTGTCCTTAAGTTTGCATATCAATGGCTTACATTCCATCAGACACACATAAGAAGTCAATCTGGCAACAGAATTAGGTACCTCAGTAACCTGGTACCTCAATGCAAATTTTGCAGATTGTTTGCATTGTATTTATTTTCATTTTTTTTAAATAAATGTAAATGGCTTTCCAGCAAAAGTATCAGGTACTTTTTATACTCAAAAGTATTAATTCCACAGCTTTGTAAAAGTACTGAGTAACCAAGGCAGAATAAAATACAGCACATAGAGTTGAGGAAAAAAACAAGTACAACTGTATGTACAACATAATAATAATAATTCTTGCATTTGATATAGTGCTTTTCACATCTTCTAGAAGTCTCAAAGCGCTTCACAGAATATACTGTAAAGTGAATTGACTGTATATTTGTGGGCGAAATGCGGCAGCCGATTGCGCACAGCAGTGTCCCACAAACAGTCGTGGATTGAGTGACCAAATTATCACAGTATAATAATAAGAATAATCCTTGCATTTGGAATCATGTCGGAAGAACGTCTCAAAGCGCTTCACAGGATTTACTGTGAAATTAAGTGACTGCATTTTGTGGGCAAATGCAGTTTTGTAAAAGTATCAGAATCTGTCAAGATTTTTTTTAAAATCAGATTCACGTTCAAGTGCAAGATTCACCTTAGCGCTTAGCACTATTCAGAAGTACCACCCAATGCATTGCCTCTATTGTCAAATGATGGGAATAAGCAGGAATGATGAGCTCAGTCCCCCTTAACAAACTATGCTTTTCCAAACAAAAGTATTCAAGATAATCCATTCTACAGTAAATGACCATAAGTAAATTGTGTGCTTTTTAAAGTTAATTCTGTAGCTTTGATCTTTTTGTCCATTGAGAAGAAATTGACACACCCATACAACAAATGAGAAACAAACAGTGGACATGTGTACCCATAATTTGGGAAGTCTATCAATAATATCACACCTTCTTAAATAATAGGCATTCATCAGGTATCACATGCCATGTGGAAATTACATTAAATTTATTTTTCCAATTCAGCCCATTTTTGGAATGGATTACCCAAGGAAGTAGATTAAAAAGGAACTTTGATAGCTACTGCCTTTGGCAAATACATCAATTGAAGGATATGAGAGTTAGATCAGTGTGTGTTTTTTTAACTTGGGAATTGGCCAGATAGACCATGATAATCTTTCCCAATTTGAGGAAATATGGTGATAATAATAATAATCCTTGCATTTGATATAGCGCTTTTCACGTCGGGAGGACATCCCAAAGCGCTTCACAGAACACACTGTAAAGTGAATTGACTGTATATTTGTGGGCGAACGCGGCAGCCAATTGCGCACAGCAATGTCCCACAAACAGTCGTAGATTGAAAATGACCAATTTTTATTATTGTTTTTGGTTTTTGGAGGGATTATTATTAGGCGTGTGGAGTAAGGAAACTTGCCCAAAGTTTCGCCCTGCCTGGAATTGAACTCAGGTCTCTTGCTTGCAAAGCGAGTGCTCTAACCACTGAGCTACAGGACTCCACAAATAAAAGGTAGTAACAGAAGGATCCAAAAAGAAGGAGCAGGTTGGAAATACCAGATACCGTATTAAAAAGACTTCTTAAGCATCTAGGATAAATGCTTGAACATTCAAAAAAGCAGCACAACGTGCATTATCAAGTATTATCAAAAATGCATTTTTGTGTTTAGATAAATAATAATCTTTGTGTTTGACATAGCGCTTTATCATGTTGTCGAAACATCTCAAAGCGCTTCACAGGATTTAATGTGGAGTGTCCCACAAACAGCTATGAAGTGAATGACTAATTTTAGATAAAAACAAAGAGCACTGAAACCAAGCTGTGAGTAAGCATCTCAACATGTTCCCACGTGTCTTGTAAAGTTAAAAGTTTACTTTAACGATATTTACCAATCACCCCTCCATTTAATCTCATGCTGCCTAATTTACAATGTTTGTTTTCTTCCCTGGTGGTTTGTATATCCCTCAGCACCTCGCAGAGGTACTCTTCACCTTGCCAACATCATCAGCCATCAGATTTCTGATTAATGGATCGCATTTGGAAGACTCCAGTGAACAGAAAACGGGTTCATTCAGGTAAGAGCATTACTCATTACCCCAGTGATAATGAATGTGGGAAGTAAACCGAATGTCAATCCCTGCTTTACTCTCAACCATGAACTGCTGTTGATTAATAGCCAGCATTATGTATAGATCAACACTCAAGTCACCTTGCGCTTCTTACTGTTTGCAGCGAATTAGAAAACTCCAGCAAACAATACGATTGCAGATACATTCAGATCTGGTTTATGATCTTGTGAGCCATGCGTCTGACCTGGAGTAAGGAGTTGGAGCTGTACAACCCTTCAGTCATTCTGGCCTGGACAGAGAAGGCCAGCATGGGACCATCTGGAAGCATTGGACCACCTATAAACTTTTTAGAGGTATTTCTTAGCCGAAGTGAAATCCATTTGCACTGCCTGCATTTTTACTGATAAATCAATGTTATTCCAAAATGGTCTCGGCAACCAGGCTCCAACAACCCAGTAGCATAAACTGGACATTAGCAAGATAACAATCAATTATGTTTTAAGTATCTTATAATCTATGAAGTAGGACCAAGATCTGGCATTTTCACATGTGGCTTAGCATCTGTAAACTATTACAGGGCCTTATGTTCAATATTAATACTTATGTATTTTTCTACCAAGCATAATTTATTAAAATAAATCCTGTAGGTGTAATAATAATATATTAATGATAATCCTTGCATTTATCAGATGGACATTTCTCTTGGTGTCCTGACCAACAATCCCTCAAATAAAGTTGGTCACTCATTTCTTGGCTGTTTGTGAGACATTGCTGTACATAAACTGGCACATTCATCTGCAAAATATCCTGTCACTACACTTTCTAGTAAATCCTGTGAAGCGATTTGAGATGTCCTCCCGACATGAAAGACGCCATATCAAATTCTTATTATTGTATTATACAAAAACAATTTGAGTTTATATATTGATACGATCTGTACTTGAGTACTGAACTCTGAAAGCTGTCTTTCTTTCTAGTCCCAAAGCACCCAATTGCAGACAAATAGTCCTAGGATTTCAGCTTTCTTTTCTGGAGTGGCAGGCATTTTTTTTTACGCATCCAAACTTCTTTCCATGGGTTGACGTTTGCAGTGTTTCATAACACTTTCTTGTGATAGTTATCACAAGGAATGCGTTATGAAACGAAGCAAATTTTAATCCCATATGTCAAACCTTTCCTCAGTTGCCTCCACGTTATTAGGCTCAGTATGACATTTCAACAGCTTCTCCTGTTGCCTCAGCTCTCTCTAATTTTACTTATTTTTGTCCTTGTCATTTCCCTATCACATGCTGTCTATTCATTATGCGAGAGAGAAAAAAGAGATCAAAGCAACAATGGCAGAGAAAATAAGAGAGAGTGAGACAGACAGATAGAGAGAAAAAGAGAAAAAGCACAAAGACAAGTAAAGAGAAAAGAATAATGAAGAGCTATTCCTATAGCAAGTCATCACAAAATAAGAATGAAGAATGCACTTAATGGCTCAACAAACTGAAACATAGTAAGAGTGCTGCACATTTACAAGAATTAAAATGTTTCTAGGTCAGTCATTTTATTTGTTGTAGCTCAAACCCAATTATGTTTATTAATAAAAGATTCTCTTTATTCCCAGTTAGGATGACGCACAGAATGAGAAACCTGCAAAAGACCTTGGTCGTCCACAAGCTGATGCTTCTGCCACCCGCCACATAATCTTATTTCATTTGTGCCTTCCAATGAACAATAATAATCCTTGCATTTGATGTAACGCCTTATCAGGTCGTTGAGGCGTCTCAAAGCGCTTCACAGAATACACTGTAAAGTGAATTGACTGTATATTTGTAGATGAATGAGTAAAATGAATGAGTAAAAACCTGTAGAAAACACAAATCTCCAGACTTATTTTCTATGTGTTTATATTTATCTAACCATATTTATCTTACGCATTACAACTTTTGAACAACACTGGATATATATTAGACCTAAAATATTGACCAGACCATGCACAATACCATATTTCAGAACAAGTTTTGAGTACCTTTTTTTTTAAAAAAAACTCTCCTTTACTCCCAGACAGGTTTGTCTCTTAAGCAAAAATAATAAATAATCTTGGCATTCAACACAGCATCACCTTATTAAGTGGTTCAAACGTCTCAAAACTCTTCACAAGATTTCCTGTGGTGCAGTGACTGCATATTTTATAGGCGAATACAGCAGCTCATTTGCAAAATGAATATCCTGCCAATAGCCACAAATGACCAACAACAACAACAACATTACATTAATAGAGCGCCTTTCATGTCGGGACGACGTCCCAAGGCGCTGGACAGTCAGGGATCAAGACCAATTTTTATCCAGGGGACTGTTGGCAAGAACATTTTCGCCACCTTAGTCTTCTGATGCAGGGACGAGAATGTTTCCAATTAACTCAGGCTGACACCATAATCCATATAAGTTTCTTAATTAAAAAAAAGGAAAATTCACCTTTAACTCACACATGAACAAGAAAACACCAATGTTGTTCTTGGAGTGGGTCATTTGAGCAATGTGGGCAATGATTACTCACCAAACTGATATTCTCTCCCTTGGATCATATTGATGTGAGCATTGATGTGTAAAGTTGAAAAAATGAACACTTTGAAAACATGTGCTCTTAAAACGTGCAACATTTAAATACAGAATTCAAAATGTTATTTGCGTCACATCAGATCAGGGATGAACACCTAGTTCCTGGATTTTTCATTCCCTCTGATCAGGGGATCTCAGATCTTCATCAGACACCATTGATCCTTGAAAATATAACAGTCATTAATTTTTTTTTAAAAAAAGTTCAGCTGTTCTGCATTCTTAAACCGAATTGCAGTAAAGCCGTCTCTGTCAACTTTATGATGAACATCTCAAACTGTGCCATTTATGTTGCCAAATAAAGGCATAATTTGGATCGGAAAGAGAACGATTAGCTGCATGCAGACAGAGACCATGAGCGCTTTTACATGTTCTGTATGCGATGTTCGCTGATGGTGGCAGATAATGTATTCAGTGCAGTCTTAATTGAATCCTACTTTGTTCATTTTCAGTACACTGCTGGACTGTCCTCAAACAATTGTAGAAAATCCTGGACCACAAGCTGAGGCTTTTAGGTTTGTCATTGACAGAAAAGTACATATGAAAAAGATCAGTTTGTGTCCATGTGTCACACCATAAATATACCTAAAACTATGGTTGGTGGCCACAGTTTCTTCAGAAAAAGGCTTGAAACCCAATCTCCAGTTTAATGACATACAACACAGCACATAGAATGATAAACTGGAAATAAAATTGTACGATAAGGCCCTGTTATAACTCAGTGGTTGGGGGAGATAGGGGGAGCTAAAACCAGCATTTTAACAGGTTAGCACTTCTGTATTTACTGTGCATGTGTGTAGAAAGTCAGCTTACTGCACGCCAAAATAATCATAATATAACCCTTGCATTTGATACAGCGCCATGTCACATTGTTGAGGAGTCTCAAAGCACTTCACAGAATATACTGTAAAGTGCGCAAACACGCAGCCAATTGTGCGCAAACAGTCATGATTTGGAAGGAGGGATTATTACCCCCAGAAAGATAATCCGCCAATCAACTAACTAACGGGTTCCTACTTAATTCTAGGTAAACAGAGACGTGTGATGGTCAATTCCTGGGTGATCAGGTCACCGCATGTCACTTTCCGTGCGTCACGCACGTGCAACAATATAAAAGTGGTCAAAACCCGATCAGCTGCTTTATGCGCTAACAAATAGCCAATCGTTCGGGTGGCCAGACGATCTGGAAGTGAGCCGAGTGCCATTCTGTGCACATTTAGGATTTGGGGGGGTTGGTAATTGACTGGGGCCACTTCCCAATCACGCAATAAGCCCAGTTACAATGAAACGTGTTATAAAAGGGTTCCACTGTGTAGGTGGAGAATCCAACAACAGGAGCAAAAAAATCTGCGTTGAAGTGTACTTAAGGACGAAAAGTGCAGCTCCGCGACTGTTAAGCTCCTCGAGACTCTATCCTGTGTGAAGGTCGCTATATAAATGCAAGTTGCGGTTCTTGTTGTCATACTATTAGAAGACCACTAGCTTGAGAATCAATCATAGTTCCCAAAAATTGGCATTCCTATTATAAAACTGCTTAATGCGTCACCCATGATATCTTTTCTTCGTTAATTTTTACCACTGCTACTATACTCTGGTTCAAGAGAAATTAGATAAACACAATTTTAAAAAACATCTTTACAAAGTAACTTCACTTTATTTCCAAATAGAGAAAACAATGCTCAGATATGCTTTCAGATGTTTTATTGAATTATACTATCAAAGGCAAATGTTCTTAAAGGACATGTCATCCGTGACAGGAATTCACTGGAAGGTCATGTTTCTTGTGCACAGTAGCCCGAGCAGAACATCCTGCCACGTGACCCCAGGCCACTTTAACACAACAGAAGGGGTGAAAACTCCAGCAACAGTCTTCATCCTGTACCTCTCTGCACCAGTGCAGTACTGTAAAGGATCAGCTGATGAGCCCTGGGTTTTATGACACCTCCCCTGCTGAAAATATCAGTGCTGCATTACTGTAGTATTTGTTAATAAATTACAGAATTTAACACATAATTTGTTATAATGGAGTCCAGTAGCTTTGTGGTTAGAGCACTCGCCTCGCAAGTGAGAGGACCTGGATTCGATCCCCAGCAGGTTGAAACGTTGGGCAAGTTTCCTTACTCAACACGCCTTTGTTTAGCTAACAGTAAGTAGGAACCCGGTTGTTAGTCGATTGACAGACCGCTTTTCAAGGGGTAATAATTCCTTCAAAAAAATTAAAATAATTTGGTCACTCAAACCACGACTGTTTGTGGGACATTACTGTACATAATTAGCTGCCGAGTTTCATCCCCAAAAATATATAGCCAATTCACTTTACAGTATATATTCTGTGAAGCGTTTTGAGACATCTCAAATATGTGATAAGGCACTGTATCAAATGCAAGGATTATTATTATTATAATTCCCCTGATGGATGGAAACATCTTTGATGAGTGACACAATAAACTGTCTCTGGTAATTAAATATCACAGTATAGATGATAAGATTGGCAAAGAATATTCCTTTTTTGCTGGGCAACCTAATGAACCTACTACATTTGGAAATTGCATTCACCCTTAGAGGCAACAGACCACACACTGTGCAATAGCACAGGAAAAACAGGATAAGCCTCAACCTTCTTTTCATTAACACGCGAACCTTACTTGAACTTATTCAAACAAAGTTGATCTCCTTATCCGCCTTTAGTTTTAAAGATTAAGAGAAGCGGATCTGTACACCAACTGATCTGGTGTCTAGTTTCATCCTGCTGACATCTACGTGAGCATCCACCCACAGCATCACTGGATCAGTTTACTCCACTTCTATTTAAAATCTGAAAAAAGATGGCTGCTACATTAACTTACCTGAATCAGCAGCCTTCGCTTCTAGGTTAGATGGTCCACTTCATTCCAATTTCTCTCACCCTGACAACTGCACTTTCAGGAGTCCCCCAAACACCATTACAATTGAAGCATGTGGAATACAGAAATAGTCATTTATGCAGCGCATGTTATACCTTTATGGCTCTGATACAAATGATTAAGTGTGAAGTAATGTAGAAAGGAAATAAGAAAATCCCACACCCTTTTCGTTACTTACAAAAAAAAGCACAACAGATAGAACTACATATCAAAGTAAATGTAACAAGTCATCCCTAGCCATACTTGAATTACTTCAGTTAGTGATGAAGCAGCAGAAGCCTAGAGCAGCTGTTGTCGTGTCTCAAGGCACAGCAGTCTTTATCACAACATCTGTGCAGCTTCACTCTGCCCATTAGAGGCCATATAGTAAATATGGAGATAATCAGTTTTATCTGTTACACAACCAACAAACAAAGAAAATTTCAACAGCTTAGTTGCAAACTGGTGCAAATAGCTACTGTATCAATTTGCCGAATTGTTGCCCATGTGCATTTTATTGTACGCGGAAAACTACAAGTTTGGTTCAGTACCAATCCTGTCACTAAATCAAGTTGAAATAGATGGTGATTTATTTTGCTGAAAGCATTTAGTTTTAAAACAAGACTTTGAAAGGTTTCCGCTACTCAGCCTTGGAGTCATTTCAACAGAGCGGAGAATGTGCTTTGGAGTTCCATAGAAATAAGGGATTCCTTTGAAGCCTGCTCGGCGTGTTGTTAGTAGTATGTCCTCTAGCTAACTGTTGCTATTATGCCCCCAGCCCCCACACACAACATCCAGCTGCTGAGTATTTGTGACCTTTTGGTTAAATAATGAGAAGAGACTGTACAATTAAATAAAGTAGTTCACAAACAGTCTCGAAAGTGACACGTCTCACTGATCTCAATGATTGGGGTTATTATAATATTATTATTATAAGGAGATTTTGCTGCCGTACATCACCCCACTTTGGATGCTCTATTCTAATAATAATTTAGCAATAATTTGGTCACTTAATCCACAATTGTTTGTGGGACTCTGTGGTGTGTAATTGGCTGCCGCATTTCGCCCACAGTCAATTTACTTTACAGTATATTCTGTGAAGCGCTTTGAGATGTCTAGAAGATGTGATAAAGTTTCCTTCTACTTCACGCATCACAAATTCTACTTCACGCTGAGGCAAATTCTTTACTGAGGGAAAAAAATTGCATCTTACTGATGCAAATAACATCACGATAATACAAGGCTAATGTGGAAGAAGGAAACATGGAAGAACATGTTTGTGCTGTACATGAGCAAAGAAACAGACACAGCAAGTTCTTACACCCATTTACAAATGGGGAGAAGAGAGACCACACAAGCAGAATGACACCATGATGGTATTCTTGCCCATTCAGTGTAAACAAGACCCTTCAAGTTGTGTCATGTTCATATGTTGACATGGTTCAGGTTGATCCTTAGGGAAAAACATACAATTGGGGTTCTTTCTGGCTAGCTGGGTAAAGATGGGTCAAATGGCTGACCAAGATATTGAGTTATACGTTATAAGACTATGTTAGAGCCCTGTTACAATACGTTAATTTGGGTCCATAAAATCCCAAACAGCGTTATAATGGGGTGCAATTATCGTCACCGTTTCAGCATTCATTGTCCATGCATGTAGAAAGCTGGGTTAATTTCAAAATAGCTTTTTGCACGTTAGAAATAACCGGTCATCGGGTTTCTGCCTCTTGTGCTTTGTGGCAGAAAGTAATATTGGTGGCGACCTGATGACCCAGAAGTTAACAAGAAGGAAAAATGACCTGTATACAGCGCCTTTCACATCCCAAGCCGAGACTGATGGTCTACATGACAGATTCATTTAAATGCTTGTGAAATGAGTTGAGGCTAACTTATGCAAGGAGCAAGTTTCATTTTTATTCTATTTAATCTGGTCAATGTCCCAGTGATATCCTAAAGTTACCATGCTCTACAGCTGAGGCCTAAGGATTTCCTAAATATCTAACCTAGCTCAGATAGGTCTCGATCAAACAAAATGCAACCCAGTTAGTTGCAGTGGAGCAGTGGGGTGGGAAGAATTCTATCACCTTTATATCTGCCAAGGTGAAGGATAATGGAGGAAACATCATTTATAGGCTATACAGATGTGTTGTCTTCTTTGTCCAATGTTCTCCCCTTCTGCTCTTCAGATAATCTCATGGAAGGATACAGATCCAGAGGTGCCAGCAGCCCTCCAACAATTGGATCAAATTCTTCATACACCTTTACATTATTCACCAAATGGAGGGAGGAGAGGAGTGAAATTGCTGCCAACTTCCACAGATATTCTCCCTGGCAGGGGCCATGGACAGTGATCAGAAATAGAAATAGCTCACTAGTGCAGAAGGTCATTGTAACTGCCATGACGCTGAACCCTAGCTGATGTGTTCAACAACAACTTGCATTTATTTTGCACCCCCACGCAGAGTAGCGTCCCAGAGCGTTTCTCCCTTCTCCAGCCCAAGGAACCTTAGGCAAATTGCAACACCCCAGATGTCGCCTAAACTAATATCAGTTAAATTAGCACAGATAAGCTATTGAGCCCGAGACTTTGTATCTTAGTTTTATTCAATATCTCACCAGGCAGTGCATTTACCCACTGAGGTATTCGGGCAACTTAACATATAAAGTTTCCATATTTCTTCTTTACAATGATCACCTGCAGAAGGCGAGGGCAATGAATCTGAGATATCGGTTCGATCTTTGAGTGCTGCAGATGATACCAGTCATTTCAATCTTGCTGCTTCTATTCCAGCAAAACACATGGACCACAGCAAATGTTTATTGTTGTCCTTTTTCAAAAATCAACACCAAAAAGCAGAGCTGATTTCTGATGTCTGCTGAGAAGTATTGTGTCTGCTGTCTACCCTAAGCTAGCACAAAGTTATATTATATTTAGATTTAACAAACAACCATTCCAAAGCCCAAACATAAGATTGTGCTGCTGCTATTAATTTTGCCTGCCTCGAAAATGAGATTACAAGCCTGCGGCGATCTGTTAATAAAACAAAAGTAATTCATGAAAAAATTATCAAACCTAATTGGCAGTTATTGAAGGGACATAAACACCATTGAAAGATTGTTGGGAAAGATTTTCTAATGTTGTGTTAGCATATAGTGCGGCAATATAATCTGGATATAAAAATAACAAATTATTGCTTTGTGAGGTCCATTTTTTTACGTGCTTTCTCCATCCCCAATACAACGACAAAGCCGCTCTTCCTCTAAATTAGATAGCTGGTGTTCACGAGGAGGAACACTTTCAATGTAATTTTCTTGCCTTGCAGATATTGTTAATAAGCATTCAGAAATAAACTTTACAATGCGCTTTGAAGCTCCATCAAATGGTGCTAAGAAGCAGTTACTGAGCTTAGTAACCCAGTTCCAGGAAGACACCAGTAAAAACACCATGAGGAGGTGAGAGTAAAAAAAGGAGTAGCAATAACAACAAATTATATTTATACAGCACCTTCCACATTGGGAGGACGTTCCAAAGCACTTGACAGTCAAGGAGGACAGTCATTACTATCCACGCTCATGCACCTCCTATAGGTAAGGTCAAGAATAGTATCATAACACTGCAAGAGGTAGGGAAAAAATACTTACTTGCCCACCCCACTCCCCCACCCACCCAAGGAGGATACGATTTGAATAAAGAAGGCCTTTCAGACCATTTGATGAAAAAATTAGCAAACCTAATTAACAGCCATTGAAGGGACATAAACACCACAGAAAAACTGTTGGGGAAGATTTTCTAATGTTGTGTTAGCATATGGTATGGCCACCATACACCCATCTTCCAGAATACCCAAACTTACATCGCACCCCATTATAGCATCAAGCTGTTTCCTAAATGAGTCCAACGTCCTGGCCTCAACAACCTTCCCTGGAAACCAGTTCCAATGGCTAATTACTCTTTGTGTAAAGAAATATTTCCTGGTGTCTGTTGTGAAACTGCCCGTTACAATCTTGAATCTGTGTCTTTTACAGTCCTGGCATATTCTGAAGGCATTGTTTTGGATATACTTTCTCAATTCCATTTAAAATCGTATCCATCTCTAAAAGGTGAGACATATCTTGGAAGGCCCTCTACATCCTTCAGTTAGAGATTTTCAAGTCCACGTCCTTTCATTACCCTTTACACAGTTTGTGAAGCAGTCTCTCATATTGTACTTTATCGAATGCCTTTTGGAAGTCTAGGTGCACTACGTCACACGGTTTCCTTTAGTCAATGCAGTCTTGTTTCGGTCTGAGAGTAACTTCATGATCATAAATGGTTGCTGAATGAATAAATAACAGCATATACAATACTGCTTACTGTACCAACTAGCGCTAAACATGGAGAAAGACAGGCCATAGCATAAGTCCCTATTCTATACAAAACAGAATAAAACTGAAGACCATTTCATTTCAACATCAAAATAGCTAAACCATGGTCTGATTCGTTCCTCCCATCTTTCAAACACAGTGCAACAATTTGCTGCCTTCTCTTAAAACATGGCATGGGGGGGGGGTGGCAGCACAGCCCATAGAAGCGCATTTTGATATTCAATAGCCCAATAAATATGGTCCATTCCACAGAAATGTATACCACTGCCTATTACATTAGCTTTTACTGAAAACTGTGATTCAAAGCAATACTGAATTGTGACCAGTGGCTTCAAGGTAAACAACTGCTAAATGTACTGTAGCTGTGTCTACAGTTGCAGTGCTGTCTCACTAAAACTGTCGCAAACACAGTGTTTGCGACTACGTAGACCTGCCAATAAGTATTTCAGCGGAAAGTACTCACGTTTTGTAGGAAGGTCGAAGCCCGGTGTTATCTTGGCTTCCCCAGTGTTACAGCCATTAAGCTGACGACACGCTGACAGCAATTTCGGCCCTGCAGCTCTGTGGATACAGCCGTCAACTAAAAGAAAGGGAAAGAAAAAGTGACATTATTCATCTCAACTACTTAGACAACACTCTTGCAAACTAGGTTTATTTCAGTGATCTTTGGTACTGTAGGGTACTGCTTAGAGCGCTCGCCTCGCAAGCGAGAGGATCTGGGTTCGATTCCCGGGCAGGACAAAACCTAAGACAAGTTTCCTTACTCTACACATGTCTGTTTACCTAGCAGTAAGTAGAGGCACGGTTGTTAATCGATTGCTGGATTGCTTTCCAAGGGTAATAAACCCTTCAAAAAAATGAGCGACTATTTGTGGGTCACTGCTGTGCGTAATTAGTTGCCGGGTTTCTTCCACAAAACAGTCTTTACAATATATTTGTGAAGCACTTTGAGACATCTGAACACAATAGGCACTATATCAAATGCAAGGATTATTATTATTACTATAAAGAGGAACTGTCTATGGATGAAAGAAGGAGGTACCTCTGATATATGGTGGAACGCACAAAAACACAAATAAACAGACCCAACGTAATGACACCAAGAATAGGATGAAGGAAGTGCTATGGCTCACCAGAATGTCTCCATTCATCACTGTTTTACTCAGATAATGAAAAAATAATTATCACAATAGCCCAAGAACATAAGCTTGGTTTGGATGAAGAAAGCTTTTCTGCCAATCTGTTTCTAGTCATTAATTACCATCTAAGAAAAACCTCCGGAATCTGTCCTGAAATTTACCTTCGCATCTCTAAAGCTGTGTTCTCTTCCTCCCCAAGAAAATGTTTTGGGGCTCAGTTAACACATGCGGAAACCCATCACCCTGCATAAGAGTATCCAAACCAAACTGAGAATTTCATACATCCTATCTACACATGGAAATTCCAGTTAGGCAGTGCTACCTACTATTCAAAAGAAGGTGTTCGGGAGGGGGTGTAAAACCTAACATCACGTTTTATGCAGCCACAGGGTTTAAACTTTTAACTATCCTAGGACATGGACATTTCCAGATTTGTAGTAGATTTGCCACATTTCCAGATTTGCATTTCAGTAGTTAAACATTTTTTATTTTTCATGGTCAGCGTAAAATAACTCCATGGTTCTTCTGAAGTTTGTCAAAATATTATTGATAACTTGTCTAATTTCAGACCAGTAACTGAACACAATTCATAAGAGAATAATAGTTCATATTTACATTGATATTTACATAACTTGTGAAAACTGAATTAAACGATTAGATAGTGAAGTGCTGTAAACAAATCGAAATTACTAAAAATTCCACTCATTTAATCTGTCACATAATAGACCTGATTATTGCATGGAGGTTCAAAACTGTAACCAAATGCTCAATAACCTGCAAACCAGCAGTACTTTTTTTCACAAACTGTATCAGACAACTACATTTTGTAGATACGTTTTTCATGCACTACACATGCACACGCGCATTCACACACATGCACTCACAAGAAATACCGAGCTGAAGGTAAAAAAATAGACACACACAAGCACACTGAATACCAGCAAAAAGTGAAAAAATACAGACACGCATAGAATTATAGAGTTAGATAGATTGTGATAGGAAGACGCGATAAAGAGCTATATCAAATGTAATGATTATTTACTTTATTTATTGTTACAGCACAGAAACTGGCAATTTGGCTGAAATAAACCTCGGCTTGTTTATACTCCATTTGAGCCACTACCCCTCCTAATCCCAACGCCCATACTTCTCGAGTCCCCTCTCCTCTCTCTCACTTACACACAATACGGTTTCCATTTATATAGAATCTTTCATGTCGGGAGGATGTTTCAAAGTGCTTCACTGCGCTGATGGGCACTCGAGCTGCGGGTGGGAGGCAAGAGTGTGTGTATGGATGGGGGGGTGAGGGGAAAACTTAATGTCAGGTTTAAAGTGATGAAATACAGACAAACATACACTCATAAGTCTCCTAAAGTTTCATGCAAGTCCTTTGAGGTTACTAGCTACCAGCTACTGTTCTCTGTATTATAATAATAATAATCCTTGCAGTTGATATAGCTCCTTATCAGGTCTTTGATACGTCTCAAAGCACTGTAAAGAATATACTGTAAAGTGAATTGACTGTGTATTTTGTGGGTGAAATGTGACAGTCATTTGCGCACAGCAGTGTCCCACAAACAGTCATGGATTGAGTGACCAAATTATTATTTTTTAAGGGATTTTTACCCCCTGGAAAGCGATCCAACAACCGAGTTCCTACTTACTGCGAGTTAAGCAGAGGCCTTCCCGGCACCTCCCTCCCCAACAGAGGAATAACGAAACTTGAACAAAGTTTCGCCCTGCCTTGGAATCAAACCTGGGTCCTCTCACTTTTGAGGCGTGTGCTCTAACCACTAAACTACAGGGCTCCATGAAAGTATCCACATTAATTTTTACAAAAATCTTACGAAGTGCTTCACAGAATATATTGTAAAGTGGTTTGACTGTATATTTTGTGACTGTGTTGATAATCTACAGCCCCATGATACTTACCAAGCAGCAGAGTTTATTTCACAATAATATATTCATATATACTAAAAAATTATTAATGTATAACTGATTAGAGCATGTGATGCAACACTCTGAGGAATTGGTTCCCTGTCAATGTGGGCGAGATGCCAAAGTTTCAATGGATGGTGTATTTGCTCATTCAAGTGTCTGTCAAACAAGCAGAGACTACTGCGTTTTTACTTGTACTTTACTTGTAGTAAAACGACTTCATTATATTTTGGGTTTAGATTTAGAAATTAATGAAGTGTGAAGTAGGAAATGCCCAGATGTGCTAGAGGTGCCCTTACAGTATTCTCAATGTCTACAAACATGAAGCTGAGTCACACATTTGACCTCAAGCTCACAGCATTCAACTTACTGTTAAGGAGATATGCAGCTAGTTGCTAAACAAAATGTTCAGGTAACTTGGTGCAATCCCCTAGTGCTTCACAGAGGCTGGTGCTGAGAATGGTGTCTTGAAACACTGGTCCACGCCTTGAAACACTGGTCCACGCCCTTTTCACCTCAAGGCTGGACTATGGGAACTCTCTCCTCGCCGGCCTTCCCGGCACCTCCCTCCACAAGCTGCAGGTCATTCAGAACTCTGCAGCTCGTGTACTGTCCCGCACCAGGCTTCGGGACCACATCACTCCCACCCTCGCTCGCCTCCACTGGCTCCCCATCCCCCAGAGGATCGAATTCAAGATCCTCATCCTCACCTACAAGGCCATTCACGGCCTCGCTCCCTCCTACCTCTCCGACCTACTATCCCCCTATCTACCCGCCCATACTCTCCGTTCCTCTGGCTCTGGTCTGCTCCACATCCCCCGCCCCAACCGCCCTACCATCGGTGGTTGGCCTTCAGCCTCTCAGCCCCTCGGCTCTGGAACTCTATTCCCCAGTGCCTTCGCCGCCTCCTCCCTTTCCTCCTTCAAGGCCGGTCTCAAGACCTTTCTCTTCGACCGTGCCTTCAGCTCCCCTCTCGACTCTCTACCCCCTCCTCGCTCCCTCCCTTCCCTCCCCTCACCCTGACCATTTCCCCCCTGCTCGGGTCCTGACCCAACTGTCCAGCGCCTTGGGATGTCCTCCCAAGGTGAAAGGTGCTCTATAAATGAAATCTTGTTGTTGTTGTTGAGTGTTGTGCCTATATTCTGGTCATTCTTGATACTTTAGGAGTTTCCGTAGAGAATAAGTGTTGGGACCAAAGTCTCACAAGTTGGAGGTGTATACAAAGAATTCCTTTCAGAAAATGTGAGAGGATTTTTTGCGGGTAGAGCATTTTTCCAACATTAGGATCAGACTTGTTACACTCGGATGCTTCCAATGCAGAACGCCTACTTAAATGCAACATGAATTGCACAACCATTTATTGGGAAACCACAAGCATGAAATGAGATGTTGTATCATCTTGTGTTTGCAACAGATTCCGTGTTATTTTTTTCTTGGGGAAAAAAAACAGTGGAGCTTGATCTGAATAGTTGCCACAAATCAGCAGTAATCATAGCCTCGATGTTACAGTCTATTCGTGGCTCACTTTCAGATTACCAGTTGAATCATGTTTTTTATTCATGATAGAACTACTGCAAATGATCAAGCCATAAAGACAATATTTCTCTCTGTCCGACTACTTGGAAATATAATTTCACTTAATCAACATCTGCATTAAAAGTACACCATTAAAAACAGTATTTCTTGCTCCCATTGCTGTAATCGTGATTAAAGAACATTTGGAATGGAAAAAAATATCTCTTTCTACCTACCTTATAAGGTGTAGACACATTTAGAAGCCCATTTGTTTTTTCAAACTTCCAAAATGTACATTTTAAATTTTTTTTAAAAAATTACAAATAGGCTTCATTATATTGTGATGATAATAACAATAATAATCCTTACATGTCATATAGCACCTTTCGCATCAGGAATACATCTGCTAAGCGAATCACAGGATTTACTGTAAAGTGTAGTGACTGTATTTTTTGTGGGCAAACAATGTTCACAGAATTCAAAAATCTTTTTGTAAAAAATTTCACTCCTAGCAACTCCTAATATACAGTATCCAGGGCTTGGCTACTAATATGAGTTTACATAGCACTCCGTTTAGTATTCAGGGATGCTACCCTATGTGAAGGTGTCAATGTAAAGGCAAATTGTTGTTCCATACAGACCTAAGAGGCTTATAGTTCTAAATTCTATCACAGTGGTCTATTATCTGAGTGTCGTAAACCATGTGTAAACATGTGGACAAGACAAATTACAGATGCTCTCGATTAAGCCCTTGACAACTAAGTGAAACAATTACAGCTGATTTTGGCAGATGTAAAAATGCAATCGATGTTGACTCACTCGACTGACTTGCTGTTTCAAGTTACTTTATCTTAGTTTTGCACAGCAAAAGTGGTAAATTGTAGACCCAAATCAACATCCTACAACAGTAAAACACACAGAAGTCGTATCAGTCGGACCCATAACATTTAATATGACTTTCACGAAGTCCAAACTGCAGGTAAGCTGTAGAAGTTGTAGAAAATTAATTTGCGTAATTTAGTGCAGCCGGTGAGCCTGCAATGATGGGTTAAGATTACATTTCCCACAATTCAATGCGTCTCATAATAATAATAATCCTTGCATTTGATATAGCGTCTTTCACATCTTCTAGACGTCTCAAAGCACTTCACAGAATATGCTGTAAAGTGAATTGACTGTATATTTGTGGGCGAAATGCGGCAGCCAATTGCGCACAGCAATGTCCCACAAACAGTCGTGGATTGAAAATGACCAATTAATTTTTGTTTTGGTTTTGGAGGGATTAATATTAGGCTCTGTGTGGAGTAAGGAAACTTGCCCAAGGTTTTGCCCTGCCGGGAATTGAACCCAGGTATCTCACTTGCAAGGTGAGCGCTCTTACCACTGAGCTATAGGACTCCACAGTCTTCACCCGTCACCACTTGCTCCCTTACCGGCAAACCTTAAAATCACATTGAAATGCGGGAAATGAAGGTTTTCTGCCCAGGTATCGACGGGTGAAGACTATGTTTCCCACGATTCAATGCAGCCGTCCGTTAAGTGCACATGCAATGATTGGTGAGGACGCAATTTCCTGTGATTCAAGGCTTCTGGTAAGTGCGGGAGTAAAGGAGATTAGGGAAGTGGAGTTAGGAGGTAAGTAATACAAGTGCAGTGGAAACCTGGTTTGCGGTCACCTCAGTAATCCAGCCTCCGCACAATTGCACAATTGCATCTTTCATTGTCTATGCTAAAGATAGGCTGTCTCTCTGCTTCAGTAAATCGGGCACCTCACCATTCAGGACAACAGTCAATGATTGCAGCCACTACCAGCGCCCTCCTCCGGGAAAAACATGGTACAAACACACCCCTCCGCTACTAACCTGGCCTCGGGCCACTTGCGCTGTTTGCTCGACGCTGCTACTTGTGGGTGGAGTGGGCTCCAGTCACGCATGCGTGGCGTGGGGAGTGTTGGGATCGCGGAAGTGGCGCGAGCGGAAAATCGACTTCGCCCGGCACCAGCAGCCTAAACTGAGCTCCTGCAGCACTTGAGTGACCGGATTAGTGAGGTTCTACAGTAGTGTAAAGAAATCTAAATGGTTTGTTATGAAACTGAATGGGACTCGGGTGAATGTACAATTTAGGTGTTTATACAATATATAAACATATGATTTACGTGAGCTTTACTGCACTCTGTTGCGTGGTGCACTAGAGAATCACCAGTAGGCAAAGCACCAAACTCTACTCATCTATCTGCATCAACAAGTTTGTCGTGGAAGTTTTATTGTTCTATTAGTGTCGTTTTTTCTTCTTGTTGCTACTGAAGCTAGCCAAGTTTCCAGTGTAACTTTGTACCAATGATTCCATTTTAAAGTGTTGGAAACAAGGTTTATTGTAAAATTAATTGTCCCTCAGAATCGGAGACAGTTTTACTTCTGCATTATTACATTTGCTCATTGGGTTAAGAAATGTTTTATAGTCTTATAACCCCTGCATTCGATATGCGGCTTTCACTGTCAAAGGGTGTGTCTCAAGGCACATCACAACATTTACTGACAAATGTAGTGAGCAGTGAGTATTTTGTAGCCAATTTGGCCACAGCAATGTCCACAAACAGCCATGACCAATTTTCATTTGGGGGATTGTTTGCCAGGAAACCGGGAGAAACTCCCTTCATTTTTCGAATACAGTAGTGCCATGGGATCTTTAACGTCCACATGTCCCTTCAATTAAATATTTATTTTTCCGCAGTGCTCAATAATGATAGTATGCTTTGCTGCATTTGACAGTGTGTCAAAATTTCTCCACAAGCGGCAGTGAGATGAATGAACAAATAATGTGCTAAATTAATGTGAACAATTAATGTGCCCAACTTGTGGGTACTTTAGTTGTGATCAGAACTCCCTACTCAGGCCATTTTTTCACTATTTGCTTCATTTGAAACTGATGGTGACTAAAATCCCAAGCTCATTAATGAAAGCAGTTTCCTAATAAGAACAAATTAGGTAGCAATTAAGATTGCTCTTAATAATGAGTTTCAATAATTTTTCAGATGAAAAAAGGATATTGACTATGTCAACAGAAGATCTTTGTGTTCTATAAAATAGTTCCCTGCAATCTTTAACAACAACATGAATAGGCTGTCAGGGCTCTTATTTCAACGTGTTATCCAAAGGACTACATATCTAACAGCCTCCGTACTGTACTGATCAGCCATATTATGAACTCTAGTCATGGTATGGAACTGGAAAACCAGAACCACCTGACCCAGAGGATAGAATTGAGTGAATTGTCGAACGTGTTACTCAAAGTAGCTGGTGAAGTGAATTTGTGACATTTAAAAAAGGGAATCAAATAGAAACATGAAGATTAAAAATATAAAAGGTTATGGAAAAACAGCAAGGAAATGGGATGAGAGTACATAGCTCCAGTGGGAATAAAGCATGGCTGAAACTATACATTCCAATCTCATTTCACAAATGAGTAAATGGTCTTCTATGCTGGCATTTCTACACTGTTATATGATTGACGGGAGGCAACAATAAAGGATTATATATTTATACTTATAACCTTCCAACTCATTCTTGACCACTCTAACCAACAGAGCAATCATCAAAAGTTAGGTAAACCTGAAAACTATAAAGAATGGTGAAAGAACCAAAAGATTAGGAAATAGAGAGAAGTAAAAGAGTAATATAGAGTAATTTAAATAAGTAGCAAGTAGCATTTTAAGTTTGGAAATTATGCGATTTGAACAAATTCTAAATTTGCAATCTTGTTTAAAATTATGTTAATTTATTGCGCGTAACATGTACTAGGTTATTAGTTCGTTCATAGTTCTGCTTTAAAACTGCAAGATAATTCCATTATAATACTGAAATGTTATTGCCCAACAATCCACTGTGGATTAAACTCCAGTAATCTTGCGGTGACTGAGTTGCAAATTCTTCAGAGAATGAGTGAATTAAATCATGTCTGTTGAAGTTTGCCACAATACCTCCCACTGAAAAATCCATTCAAAAAACACAAACCTGTATCTGTGAAGAGAAAGCACTGCGATGGGTTTCTGGATGTGACACTGGCACCCAACTGACCAAAAGAAAATAGATTTTAAAAAAAATCAGATTGGAGAAAGTGATTGCAAAGGAAATAATCTAATCTTGTGATTCTGATGACAATAAAGCACTCAGGCGTTTTGCACTGAGTTTCTGGTGGGAAACCTCGAGATTATTTCCTTGCAAGCACTCCTGTTTTTCTCTTATTTCTACTGTTGAAACAGTATCAATTTACAGTGTTGACAACTTGAAACCAAGCTGCCATTGTCAAATCATGAATGCAGATGATGTTTCATCAGAGGCTATAATAAAGAGGATCATCATTTCTGCCTTAGAATGCTAAACAAGAGACCTAAGAACTTAGATTTCAATATACATTATTAACAGTCATAATTTCAGACTGTAGTGTAGACGGTATATAAAAAAATTATAATGGTAGATGGTGAATTATAATGGTAATTTACTCTTGGGTGACAACTGATAATGCCATCTGATCTCCTCAGTAAATTGCAGCCTTGTTATGAGTTCCTGACCAGTCACAATTCTATCTGAACAGATTGCTTCATTAAAAATAATTATGAGAGGAGCCAAGTTGAGCAATAAGTTCCACTGCATTGACAAGGTGCACCACAGTGTGATGGGGCTCGAGGTAGCTGAGTTCCCAGATCGTGCTCCCACGCTCAGTCAGAATCCTATGAGGCATTCAATGGTGACAATAAATTAGTCATTCAGGAAGGGAAGAAAAAAAATGTGAAGTAAAGGTTTTTTCGCATCACTCAATCTCCCTGAGAGAGTTGCTACGTGTCAACAGTATATTTTTGTCACCACTCTTGCTCAGAAATGAATGCATGGTGCAAGAACCGAGATGGAGAGAAAATTTATGCAGTGGGGGAGGGAAGGATAGTGGGGGAAATTATGTATAAAATTTGATACTACATATATTTCCTTTCACTGATCAGAAAGGGGGAAAATATCTATTGAAATCATAAACATTTCCACATGCCTCTCATTAGCTCAAAAGAATAATAATCCCCACAAATGTAATAATGATAAAATACAATT
Organism: Callorhinchus milii; assembly: GCF_018977255.1. Classification (NCBI taxonomy): domain Eukaryota; kingdom Metazoa; phylum Chordata; class Chondrichthyes; order Chimaeriformes; family Callorhinchidae; genus Callorhinchus; species Callorhinchus milii. The sequence goes on from NW_024704744.1 coordinate 79,604,950, forward strand.
TAATGCACTATTAAATAAAATTTGCACATTTAAATATAGTAAATGATTAAATATTTGCCTCTCGCCTGTAACACAAGGAAAGTCCATATCACTATAATTTACACAGAATAACATGGAATCTCCGTCTCCTTCAACCCCACCCTTCATCTCCTTCCTCCCTCTCATCCTCCGACACCCTGATGAAACCGACCACCTGTTGCTTCGATGCCCTCCCCACCCAGCTGCTGATCTCTCTTCTCCCCCTCCTCTGCCCGCTGCTGGCAGACACCATTAATCGGTCCATCTCCTCAGGATCAGTCTCACTCACCCTCAAAACACCGTCATCAACCACCTCCTTAAAAAACCTACCCTCAACCTCTCCAACCTCGGGTACTACCGCCCTTTCTCAAGCCTGCCCTTCCTGGCCAAAGCTTTGCGCACACCTCTCCCTCCACTCCCAACTCGAACCCCTCCACACCAGTTTCTGCCCTTCCCACAGCACAGAGAAAGTCACAAACAATGTCCTCTCTATCTGTGATCAGGGCTCCCTTTGCCTCCTGTCCTCCTGGATCTCTCTGCCGCGTTCGACACAGTCAATCATGCCATCCTCCTCCACTGCCTCTCCTCCATCATCCACCTCAGTGGGACCGCACTCGCTTGGTTCGTGTCCTACCTTACAAACCGCCAGCACTACATTTCTGCAAATGATTTTCTTCTCGGGTACCCCAAGGATCCATCCTTGTTCTCCTTCGCTTCCTCATCTAAATACTCCCTCTCAGTGATGTCATCCAATGTCACAGGGTTAATTTCTCCATGTACGCGAATGACACTCAATTCTACTTCTCTTCCAGTTGCAACCCCCAGTCCCCTAATGTTCTATCAGCTTACCTGACAGACATCAAGGCCTGGATGCGCGCAAATTTCTTGCAGTTAAACATCAACGAGACAGAAGCCATACTCTTTGGCTCCCATCAATGTCTTCTATTCTGGGGTTCCGACCTCCTCAACCTACCCGATCTGTCCTTAAAACTCTCTGAACCATATTTAGGCATATGGTTCGATCCCCAGTTATTCTTCCTTCCCCCACATCCAGTCCCTGACCAGGATCGCTTTCCTCCACATTGCCCATCTCCGGCAATACCTCACTCCACAAGCTGCCGAAACCCTAGTCCACGCCTTTGTCGCCTCTCGGCTGGACTACTCAAATGTCCTCCTCGCCGGTCTCCCCTCCTCCACTATTCACAAAATTCAACTTATCCAAAACTCCGCTGCCCACATTCTCACCCGCACTAAACTCCGCACCCCTTGCCAAACTCCACTGGCTCCCAGAGTGGAACGAATTGAAGATCTTCACTCTAGTGTTTAAATCCATCCATGCTTTGGCACCCCCCTATCTCTCCAACCTCCTCTCTCCTCACAGCACTACCTGCTGTCTCCGCTCTATTGACTCCAGCCTCCTCATCACTCGAATCCTCCACTCCACATCAGCAGCCGTGCCTTCAGCCACTACACCCCGAAGCTATGGAACTCCCTCCCTGAATCCTTTTGCCTTGCCCTCTCTTTCAGCGCCTTGAGACGCCTTGTGAAAGGCACTATACAAATGTAATTTTGTTGTTATTGCTGTTTTGCCCATTTTGCGCCTGAGGACCTTCCACTTGGAGCGTGCCTACGGTCACCTTCCCTCTCGCCCTGGCTCAGCATCGGGCTCTGGGATCGCTGCTCAGCGTGGAAGGCGTTATATAAATGCAAGTTGCTGTTGTTGAAATTAGCACAATTTTACAGTATTAGTCCGTGCTGTTATTGATACTCTACATGAGCTTTCACCTGGGCCAATAGGAAAGTGCAGAAATATTTGCCAAAAATTGCGGGGATTGGTGCTACTGAGAGGTACATTTTGCTGCCAACCTGCATTTTTTCACTTTATTGATAAAAACTAAACATAAAAAGATAACACATATTGTATTGTCCAAAAAAAAAAATTCTTTGACAAACCTGGGTGCCCAGTCAGGAGGGGGGGGGGGGGGGAATTAGTCCTGACCGAGGGGTTTCAGGAAGTGATCATCTCCTGTCTCTCGGGGCTGCCACTGTGCACAGACACAGAGAGACACCCACACTCACAGACACACTCACAGACAGAGAGAGAGACACACACACAAACTCATAGACACTTACAGACCCAGAGAGAGAGACACACACACACACACACACAATCGCATGCCCATCCAGAGCCGCTCTGCCCACAGTAGTGGCGTTGAGTAAACAGCAGCGTGAGAGGCCTGGGGCCCCGAGCACCCTGTGATTTTAGCTTTTTTTTTTTAGCAGAGGGGGCTCTTTGGAGCGGATTCCTCAGAAAAATTGCTGCCGCACTTTTCTATTAGCCCCGGCTTTCACCTATCCTAATCCCCTCTCCCCACACTCCCTCCCGTACCCCTCAACTCTCTTCTCTCTCGTGTATGCAAGATGAGGTGTGCTACTCATTTAATCAGCTCTGGAACAAATAAGGCGCAATCAGTCTGCATCCACAGAGCATTGACAGAGAAGCATTGCCAATTCATTCATCAAATGGCTGCATTTGAAACTACCACCCAAATGACAGAGGGGAGTAATAACAATTCTTGAATTTGATATTGCAACTATAATTTCAAATCATCCGAAAGTGCTTCGAGGAAATTGCTGTCAAGTATAATAACTGTGTATTGATAAGCAAATGTGCTAGTCAATTTGACAGCAGACAACAATTAAACAGCCATGAAATGAATGACCAATTTATATTAAAGTGTCACCCTGGCTCATTTGGAAGCACTCTCAACTATGCATAGTAGGTTGTGGGTTCAAGCCACATGTCGGGACTACTTCATTTGTCAGAGATCAGCCCAGATAAATATCCTGTTGGGCTCTTTCAGAAAGTTCTGCTTCGACAGAATTCGCTAGCTTTGCAACAGAGTTGTCAGATTCCGCCACTGTGAAGTACTCTGGGACGCTACCCCGCGTGAAGGGTGCTATATAAATGAAGTTCTAGTCCGTTCTTAATTCACGTTCACATCTCACCTTTGGTTGCCCAGTGGCCTCCGTTTTTGAAGGATTCTCTTGTGTGGTACTTTGTGTAAGGACTTTTGAAAGTCTATAGCTTCCTTTGTCAAGCTGATTTAAGCGTAGCAATTGACTGGCAACCTTATTTGCGGTGCTAAAATGAAAATTACCATAATTCCACATCACATAAGCGAGAGGTGTGATAAAACAATCAATGGGGAAAGTACCTGCATGGACATTAAGATATTTAGATTAGGGTCATGATCCCTCAAGCTTACTTACCAAAAATAAGACAAATAAATGTTTTAAATATTACGGCTATTCGAAAAGATACTCACCTGGCCCGCTGGTCTAAAATGCACTATTTTCCACTTATTGCATTTTGCCATTGATTACTGAAGATGTGCAATATAATTTGGGTTAACAATTGGAACGTTGAGCAACAGGAAAGTTTACATTAGATATTAACGGGAACAGTTAATTCCTTAAGACATGTTATCGATCTTGGTTGCTGAGGCGTGAATTTTTACTTCATGTCAATGGTGGATCTGTTTTCTCTCCAGCGTTTACACTGCAGCTTTTAATTCAATGTCACCGTACATTCATTAGAAATGTGAATCAAAGGCTGCTCTGCAAATGGGCCATTAGTCATGCAACTAAAGAATATTACCCATTAGCACTTCCTGAATGACAATCCAATATAATTTATGGGAAAAATGATTATCATCTTTTTATGGTTACAAAGCTGTAAAGAATTAGACACATTAACCCTGCAAGGACTGACCTCACCCTCCCTTTACAGAACACTTAAAATCACTTTCCTAAACAGTAAAAATACAGATCCAAAGTCGATAAAATAATGATTTAGAATTCAATCCAAGTTCTGGAGCCTTGGGATTATTGCACCAAAGCTCTTAGTATTAAGTGAGAGCAGACAGCTGTCTTGCTGCATCCTCTTGATACAGTGTTCCTGCACTCCTTTGTTAAAAAATCTTTAGAAATTATGTTCTTTACTTGATGGCAATGCATATTAAATGATCAACGATCATTCAACAAACTAAACAGGTAGAACGTTTTCATCCCGTTCACCTCCATTATTCCTCGCACAATCCATCAATAACAGTTGTTAATATTCACTTAGTTGCAGAACCCGAGTACAGTTTTCAAGTTTGATTAATTACAAGTGAAATCGAAGACTTCTACGCAACTATAGGAAGAGCTGGCACATTATTCATAGAATCATAGAATATTACAGCACAGGAGGAGGCCAGTCGGCCCATCGTGCCTGTGCCGGCTCTTTGGAAGAGCTACCCATTAAGTCCCACGTCCCCATTCTTTTCCCATATCCTTGCAATTTTTTCCTCTTCAAGTACCTATCCAGTTCCCTTTCAAAAGTTGTTATTGAATCTGTTTCCACCACCCTTTCAGGCAGTGCATTTCAGACCATAACAACTCTCTGTGGAAAAAATGTCTCCCCATCTCTCCTCTGGTTCTTTTGACAATTATCTTGAATCCAAGTCTGCTGGTTACCAACCCATCTGCCAGTGGAAACAGCTTCTCCCTATCAACTCTATCAAAACCTCTCTTCATTTTAAACACCTCTATTAAATCTCCCCTAAACCTTCTCTGCTCTAAGGAGAACAATCCCAGCTTCTTCTAGTCTCTCCACATAACTAAAGTCCCTCATCCCTGGTACCATTCTGGTAAATCTCCTCTGCACCCTCTCCAGGGCCTTGATATCTTTCCTAAAGTCTGGGGCCCAGAATTGGACACAATACTTCTTCTGAAGTATCGTGCCAGTGACTTACAAAGGTTTAGCAGAACTTCCCTGCTCTTGTACTCTATGCCTCTATTTATAAAGCCGAGGATCCCATATGAGTTTTTAACAGCTCTATCAATCTGTCCTGCCACCTTCAAGGGAATACTATTGAAGGAATATTTGTGAAAACTCTTGGGGCTAAATATTGGACGGACCTGACCCCTGGCAGCCATCCTTGGCTTGGTTTAGTCTAAGAAAAGGCTGAGGATCAATTGCAACTCTGATTCCCCACACAGCACCTTACTGATTAGATAGGCCTGTTATTTACCAGTGTTCCCTTTGATTCTCGGTGGTGAAATACTGAGCATATTGCTGTAGCAACTTTGAATGCCCTCAGGTTACAGCGGTTGGATTGAATCGTAAATCACTATTTTTGCAGTTTATATGATTCGTTTGACCAGGTTACCTGAACAGTCATTGCTTTATCAAAACGTAAAACTGCAGATTCAAATTCATAACGCAAAAAGTGATTTCCAATTTAGTTCAACGTCTATATCAACAGCTTTCACTTATACAGCACCTTTCAAATAGGATAAACGCCTTAAAATGCTTAACGGACAGGGAGAAAGAGAAGTGAACTGAGGATGCTGACTACAACTCCAACCAAATAGATGTGTTTTAAGACAGTTTGAAAGCAAGAGGCAAGGAAGCAAGGCAAACAGAATGTGAATGAGAGATCTAGAGGATAGCAGCATAGTGGCCGAATCCACATTCATCATCATGGGGCAGAGTAAGGAGTGCATCACAAGAGGTTCAGTTGAAGAAGGTCCTTCAACCTATTTGATCTCTTCCTTTCAGAATACCCACCCTATCAAAATGAGTCCAGCGTCTTTTCTCAACCACACTTCCCGAAAACTAGTTCCAGTCATTAATTACCTCGGATTAAAAAAGTACTCTCTGGTGTTAGTCCTGAAATTGTGCTTTGAAAACCTGAACTTGTGGCCTCTTTTTCTGTTGTTGGCGTATCTGAAAGTATTTTAGTTTTTATCATTAAAGTGAAAAAATGTAGGTTGGCGGTAAAACGTACCTCAAATAGCACCAATCAATTCCCTGCAAAATCTGCAAACCTCCCCACAAATATTTCCGCACTTTTCTATTGGCCCAGCTCATAGCTCATTCCTCTAAAACTATGGATCATCCTCTTCACTGCCTCCGGGACTTGGACAGCCCCTTTATGCTGAGACGACCAAAAATGTAAGCAGTCTAAGTGCAGCCTGACCAGAGCACTCCAAACTTGAGTACGAGACTTGAACCGAACTGATTTGGCAATGTAGCCCTGTCCGCTTTGTTTATTGAAAATGAACACGCAACAGTCCAGAATAACATGTTGGGATATAGAAACCCGATGCTGCAATGCACTTGATATGCAGGACAACAACAACAACTTGCACTTATATCGCGCCCTTCATGCAGGGCAGCGTCTCAGAGCGTATGGCAGTGGCGGAGCCTGACGCTGACCCGGAGGGAGAGAGGCGGTGACTGTGACAGTTTAGTTTATTAAACGACAACGATAAAGAAAACAATTCTAAATTTCCATTGCAACAAGCTCAGCCTGCCATTTTTTATTGTTTAATAAAAAGCTTGAGGTGCCCGTGAGGCTCTGGTTATCAGGCCTATGGTAACTTCATGTAACAAGATGAAATAAACTGCAATTTTCTAGTCATTTAATTCTAGCGTTTGTAATTCAAATGAGAATGCAATCTGTTGCAAAGCTCAGCAGAGCTTGTGCTGCTGATTGATTGTATGATTGTCTAACTTGTCAAAAACACACTATGTAGATTTGTTTTTAAAAAAANGCAGGAGCCATACTACCATACTATTCATAATCATAAACTCAACAATTCTTTACAATGGAAAGTCACAATTTTTAAACTCCGACACTAAGAAATACTGTGCGTTCAGCCACCTTCTGGTGTGAGCTGAGTCACTGTTGTCGGACACCAAAACCTGGTTGAGCGAAACTTCCTCCAGCTGAATGTCAACAAAACCGAAGCTATTCAGTTTGCCTCTAGTCAGCTCCTTCTCGTATCTTGCTGCAAATCCATCGACATCTTCAGTTGTTTTGACCCCAAGCTCTCCTTCAAAACTTTAATCCAGGTCTTGTCCAAGACTACCTTCCTCAATCTCCAGAACATTAAACTGGGGTCTAGTACGTGCCTATTCAACTGGACGTTAACAATCAAAAAGGGAAGGAAGTTTCTCTTAATGACCTGACCAACATTCCCCCAGATAAATTTGACCATTCACATCAAATTCTTGGAGTGAGAGACAATGAGCATCAACACTAACATTGTGTTTCATTAACAGCAGCCTCTCCGTTTTATGTAGAATGTTACGTCTTCATTTTTTAAAAATCGGCACAGTGTTTAATTGCATACATGTCAAAGCGTTTGACTGACATATGTTTCTTGCCTGCAGGAGTTACTCTAGTTTGTCTTTAAGTCTATAAATGGGCATCAAAATGGTTGACAAGTACGAATATTTCAATACAAATCCCTTTCACAGATACAGCTGTTGGGTATAACAAGCCATTGATAAAAATAACAATGGAGCACAAATTAGACAGACCTCAGAACACTGATGAAGACAAACATTCTGCTTGCCTTTTAATCGACTATAAAATCTACAAATTAAGTCTAAGATATGATGAATGTTCTACAAGCAATAACGAATAAAGGACTGTGCCTATGGCGCCTGCTTGGAACAACCATTTTATCAATTATTAAATATCTTGATCAAATATTCAGGTGCATTAAATAATCATAAAAAGTGGACTACTTCCTAATATATATTCAGCCTCTTGAGCAGTAATGCATTTCACTGAACTTTAAAAGGCCTGTCTGCCTGCATGTTTTAGTCAATACACATAGGTTATATTATGCTAGCCAAGGGATAAGAAGGAGTGGGTCATTTAGCTTGTCGAGGTTGCTCTGCCATTAAGTCAACAGCAACTCTTTTTGGAACATAGAAAATAGGAACATGAAGAGGCCATTCAGCCCATCGAGCTTGTTACACCACTTTATTAGATCTTTTACTATAGACTGAGTATTTGTAAATGAACTCAATAGTCAATTTTTGCACACCAAAAGCGAATGAATTGAAGTGAATGAATAATTTTATCTGGAGGACTATTGGCCAGAATACCAAGAAAAACTCCCTTCTTTTTTCTATATACAATCTTCTCAAAACGGTAGTCTTAAGACCAAGAGAAATCTCAGGGTTCACATCCAGTAGAATTTTTTTGTATGTTTTCAACTGAAGAGAGTGTTAAACTGGTCTGCATAATAATCCTTGCATTTCAGAAACATTCTTGGATGTCCTCCCGACTTGAAAGGTAAATTGCATTGTATTGTATTTATATTGCACCTTATCATGGCAAAACTTCTCAAAGAACTTCAGGGAATTCACCGGATAATGTATCAACCATGATTTGCCAGCAAAGTTTGTTGGTAAAAGGAAGAAAATGGAGAGAGAGAATGCTTTCATACTCAACTACACATTTGCATAAAAAAAACACAATTTGGGAAGGATTTGTGACTTAGGGCAGTCTTAGCTGTACAAGCAGTGGGAAAGCTTGTCAGTCAGAGCTTTCAATGGTAACCTATGCAGTTTTAGCTGTTAGACTCCAGCAGTACCCCCAACACGCACTCCGAGGTCCCCAAGCCTTGGCTCTTGCCAATCTGCACCTAATACTTTCTGGAATTTGGCAAGCAGGGTGCATCCCTTCAAGGAGAGTGCACATTCTATTCCAACAATATCTCTGGAATTTCCATTTGTAGGTGAGATACATGGAATCATGGTGATCCGCAGGTGTCATTGCTGACCAAAAAAAATACAGTGCACTAATTTGCCTAAAGTTGAAACAGACCTGGGAAGAAGAGAAAGAAGAAACTACTTAGAAGAAAGCTTCTGAAACTGTATGTTCTGTTCTCTGGATTAGTAATGGTACCTTTCTGTATCATGCACACTGTGATATAAAGTTTGAAAAGTTGATTTTCACCTGTCAGTGTGAGCTTGATTGTCTCGGGTTCCTGAACCCACACAAAGACTCAGAAATCTTTGGCAACAGTTTGATTTAAATTAAATACAATTAAATACACAATTGACGCATTGCAGTCAAGACTATTTAGCTTCAACCTCTCAACTTCGTACAAGCTGCTAGCTAATTTCAGTTTATTCGATGGAACTACTCCAAGTGGTTCCATGGGAGTCCTGTAGCTCGCAAGTGAGAGATCCTGGTTTGATTCCCGGCAGAGCGAAACCTTGGGCAAGTTTCCTTAACCCACATGCCTGATAATAATCCCTCCAGAAAAAAAAATAACAAATTGGTCACTTCAATCCACAACTGATTGTGGGACACTGCTGTGCACAATTGGCTGCCGTGTTTCTCCCACAAATATGCAGTCAATTCACTTTACAGTATATTCTGTGAAGAGCTTTGAGACGTGTAGAAGACATGAAAAGCGCTATATTAAATGCAAGGATTATTATTATTCAGTGGATCTATACCTACATTATTACTATGGTTCACTGAGTACTCTAATATGAAGGGAAACCCAGAATTCAGAAATTTAGGGCAACTTTTAGTAATTTGAAAGGAAAATCTACCAGGCATTTTACTTCAGTTTTGTAAATTATATAGAAATAGTGGTTATATTTTGCGCTGAAATTACTTCAGTCATTTCATCCTTTCAATGTAAAAAAATGACTTGAAGTGTCTCTGTTATGCCATTTCATCAATGAGGTCATACCTACTGAAATTGAATTTTTATTTCTACTGGTATTTTCCCACACATAAGTATCCAATAAGCTAAAAGCTCAATTCAGTATTTTTTTCAGCTTGATTTGTTACTGAAATGACTCCTGTAGTCATCTGAGTAACCTGATCAGATTGTATCTTCCTGGGCATTCTGAATCAACATTTGTCAATAAGCCAGCTTTCTGCTGATTAAAAACTGTCGTGAATCAACACAGAAGCCTTGTCATATTTTGGCAAATTAAAAGCTGAAAAGCACAGTAAATGTTTAAACAAACAAAAACATAATATGATTTTGTACCCGATGCTAATTACATTATTAATTACGAGGGAGGTTAAGCTGGAAAGGTTAAAAAACAAAGTGATATTGAAAGCATGTTCATAAATTTCAGTATCGATCTAATGCAGTCAACCTTCATTAAAGTGAGCCCCTATTTTGCATGTTGTACAGTAACATATTATCATGAATGTTTCATAACCAAGGATAAAATGTCATGTGAATATATTAGAATTCATGGACGCTGAAGATTGATGCATGGAATATCACTGTAAACGAGAGCCTTATGATGAAATTAAACGAAATCAGAAAAACCTACGAGAGAGAAAAGAAAATATAGTGGCCGACATCCTGGAAGTTTGCAATGAAATGGATTTTTGAAGTGGCCATTTACTCTAGATTCCAAAAGTAATTCAGATCAAAATGCTGTGAACATTTGATCTGTATTAATTCTGAAGTTGGCAAAAAGCAATGCAGCACACTGATGACAAGAGCAGATCCATCATTTCCTGATCAAAATGAGCCATGATTCCTGTGGACGGATCAGGAATTGAGAGGTGAAATGACTTAATTCTTATCCATCTGATCTAATGCTACTTCACTTACCAACTATAAAAGCAGTTCAAGAAAGATCGTTTTCAAGCAAACTTGGAATGAAATGAATTTGAAACGTTTGAAATGTTCTCAACAAATATATCTGCAACATGACTAGCTGTTCTGCAGATGGCCAAACTATCACATATTGCACAAGCGTTTCTTATTTTCTCCAGTAATATGCAGTAAATCTTTCAAGGATCTAATAAAACAGGTTATGAAATTTATGGATTTCAGAAATTCATAATAAGCTTGCAGCCCAGCAGCTTAGTAAAAGATCTTTCCTCTCTATCCAGTGGTTGCAGATTCAAGTCCCAGGACTACCTGGCAGTTGAATCTGCCAGCCTCAATTGATATTTTTATTAGTTCTCAGCAGCACATTTCACCTCAAGGGAGTAAAATGTTAACATTGCTCAGATTATAATAAGTGCATCTCCCATCCACAAATCAGTGAGATACTGATAGTAAGGACCATGCCATGACCCAGGCCTCAACAATTCAACTCGGGGAAGAATGTTTGCCTGAATATCTGATTGGAAGCATTTTCGGTTGTCAGAATATTTTGACGGATGGAACATAGGAGCTGTCCTGTTCATTCGGCCTGTCAAACCTGCTGTGCCACTCAATGTATCGCAACTCTCCTAAATTTAATTTATATGTCTTCTTTCTGAACTCTTAATACAGGGCAACCATGTCGTTATACAGTGTATGGATACAAAACAATTGGTCCCCGCATTATAATAGGTCTGCAAAGAGAATGGCTGCCAGTCCCGATTCCAGATCATCAGGTCATCGCTGGCCAGTCACAACCACTCTTGTGAGTGTTTCTAGCAGGAGAACTACTTCAGAGAGCAGTTGCAGTTGACTAACTAGCCCTCATGTGGGAAGCAGGCCTGAAGTGTACCTCACTATCAGTAAGTGGGTCCAACTATAAGTGAACTATTATCAGCGAATTCTAACAATGCACTTAATAATGGTGTCATAGATCCTGTATCCTCACTTACCAAGTAACTATCCTTTTGAATATATCAATTAACAGGAGCTATGGCCTTTTCAGGCAATCCCATCCACGTTCTCACAATCTGTTATAGACTTCCCTTACATTGGCTGGGTCCTAATGTATGTCCTCTTGTCCTGGATTCCCCAACTAGAGTGGAGAGTTTTTCTGACCCTTTTATTATTTAACACCTCATTTAGATGTTCCCTCAGCTTCCTGAACAATAATGAACAGAGCTCCAGTTTACTCAGCCGCTCATCATAATCAAGCTATTTCATCCTAGGTAACATGATGGTAACTTGTTGTTGGATTTCCTCCAAGACGAGTAAATCTTTCGTCAGGTGAGGCAGCCAAAACTAACAATATTCCCAATGAGGTCTGACCACAGAAGAAATCCTGTGAGCTCTATGAGACGTCTCGACAACATGACAACATGATTAGGTGTTAAATCAGGGTCCTGGCTAAGAATCACCAAAATAATTTTGGTCATTCATCTCACGGCCATCTGCGGGACATTGCTGTGGGCAAATTGACCACCAAGTTTGCCCACAAAATGTAGTCACTCCGTTCTACAGTACATCCTGTGAAACACTTTGAGACCTTCTCCCGACTTGAAAAACGCTGTATCAAATGTAAGGATTATCATCATTATTATCAAATGTCAGGATTATATACCATATTTCATAACTCTTACGGAAATCAAAATACACTGGCCTTATTTTATTTGCTTTCTGAACCTGGGAACCAACATTTAGTGACATTAACCTAAATGCCTAAATCCGTTTACTCATCTTCCCTACACATTCGTCATTTTATTAGCATGTATCAACAACAACTGCATTTATTTAGCGCCCTCATGCGTGGCAGCGTCTCGGAGAGCTTAACCGTGTCGGAGCCTGCCACTGAGCCTGGTGGAGGGAGGTGACCGTATGCACGGTCGAATACAAAGGTCTTCAGTCATGATCTAAAAGAGGGAAGAAAGGGGCAAGCCAGAGGGATTGTGAGGAGAGAGTTCCAAAGCTTTGGGGAATAGTGGCTGAAAGGACGGCCACTGATGGTGAAGCGGAGGGGATAAAAGATAAGCAGGAGACCAGAACTGGCCGAGCAGAAGCTATGAGTAGTGGAATGGGGAGAAAGCAGGTCAGAAAGGTAGGGAGGATATGTAGACAAGTGAGAGGACCTCGAAATCGATCCGTTCTGTGATAGGGAGCCAGTGGTGCCTGGCGAGGACTGGTGTGGTGGGGGTAGAGTTTAGTGTGGGATGTATTGCACTTTACCATTCTTAGGTTCAAAATCTACTCCCTCGCTCTCTTCCACAATGAACCCAATCTGCTATTGTGCCTCCCATTCGCTTAATCCTTTAAGTCCTTTTACAGTTTCATTCTCTCTTCACTGTCCACTACACTTCCCATCTTAGAATGCAAAAAATACCATTCAAATTAATAGTATCCAAGCAACCTATCAATACTCAGTGTTTCCCCACAAAAACCTATTGAAAGTCAGTTAGGTACTGTACTGTGCAGGTGATCAGAGGTGATCTATACATTTAAAGATCTAAACATTACACCGCCTTTAAACACAGACTTGCCAAATTGTCTAAGAGCTATAAAAATCCATTTTACTCTGGGCAGACAGTTCAACTTTCACAAAACCACTTATTCTACTGAAGTGATATTGCACCACCTATTCCATGATACTACCTAAACGTACACACAGTTCCTTTTATATGGTGGGATTGAAACTACAGCAGAAGAAGCTGAAACCATACACATTGCATATAGACAGTTGCTATTAAGTTACAGTTCACAATTTTGTTTCTGGGCATCAGAGCATTATCCCCAATGCTTGGAGAAGGTTCGGAGAAGTCAGCAGGCAAACAAAACGTGTCAGTGGTTTGTCATGGGTAAAAGTGTTGGAAAGGGTATTGGAAAGACGTCCAGTAGAAATGTAGTCTTTTCTGTCCTGGTTGGAATCTGATCTCAACTAGAAACCTAAGGAGAAGCTACTATGGTATTTAGTGGGGAAAGAAAGAGAAAAATCACGCATGGTTCCTGAATGCTCTCCAAATACTCCAAGGTGCACTTGTGTGGACATTGGCCGAGGGTACAATTGGGCCATCCCAAACCTAATCCTTGTTCTACACAATAAACAAAACTGCAGGTAAACCCTAAACTCAGAGTATAATGAGAATTTCTGTGAGCTGATGAGGAATGGACAAATTAACAAACATATTGCCTTCAGACAAATGTCAAAATCAACAAATACAAAAAAATACTCGCTAACTCCAAATGTGCTATGATACGCAATTTATATTCAACCGAACAACAAATATAGCCATGCTTGCACACAAATTTAATTAGCTTTGCCTTCCAAACAGGCACCTTAATTTTAAAATTGCTAAGATTAAAGAGACAATGCTGCATGTTGTTAGATGAGTCAGTGGAGCATTAAAAAATGATGCATGTGGTCATTTTATGTAAGCGATAAGGAGAATGACAATGCAGTGTAAATTGGCCCCATTTGTGGGCTGGCAATTAACCACTTCTGAGTCAACTCCTTAGACGCACACTTAATTTCCGTGCTCATTAGAAGTCTAACTAGACACTTAGCAAACCTGCTTTAATTATTGGTCGCACCTTCTGCTCTTTCGAATGCAAACATTCAAAATTCAGTCCGCTCAGTGAAGTAAACTTACTTTTCCAGGCTGCTGCTGGGAAATAAATCATGATAAATTAGGATCACGTTCAGTTAGTAATTTTACTTTTCTCAAAGTAAATTATCATCTGACCATTTCATTTATTCTACGCCAAAAACTCAGGTAGCAGTTCAACCTCTTTCGTCAAACAGCCTGCTTCCAGTTGATGGAAACACAAACTCCTGTTACAACAACAACAACTTGGATTTATATAGCACCCTCCACGCCGGACGGTGTCTCAGAGCGCTTAGCTCAGTTAGCTTTACAACTGAAAAGAAGTGGGAACTGGTTGTGATTAGTTATAACAGCCTGATAGCAAAAAATGTATTGACTTTCGTTCTTCACACGAAACTGGACACGAGCCTGAACAGTCTCTCTTATAAAGCCTCATTTTCAAATATTGTTAAGTGAAATACTTGTCATATCTAATTTTCCAAATGATCTTTAACTGAAATGTAACTAAGTGGAGCAAATTTATTTTCACCCATTTATGTTCAATTTTACAAGCAATAAAGTTCAATTTACTCCTGTAGCAGAGCCCAGTAAAGTTCAACAAAAGACCAATCCAAAATGCAGTACCTGTGTGTATATGCACTTCAGATTTATCTGATTATCTACTCTTCATCTATTTAACGCCCTTATTTGCCCAACAGACATTACCATCAAATTCACATAGGCTCTCTTTTGGCCAGGAACGATAACTGTGAAATAGGAACTGGATTTGCATTTCTATTGAAGCCAAATGTAATGCGAGATTCATGAAGAGCAAGAGATTTCTACGGTGGTTATCAGAATGTGCAAATCTTTTATAATTTCACACAATAGTAATAATAAATGTTGCATTATCAATAAGCCTTGATAAAAGATGGCCCCTTATTACATCACTGAGACGTCTCAAAGTGCTTCACAGAATATATTGTAAAGTGGATTGACTGTGTATTTGTGGGCGAAACACAGCAGCCAATTGCGACAGCACTACCAGCTACTTGTCCATAGTACCTGATCCCACTTATTTTGGGTGGGAAGGATCGCCTGTTGGCACCTTGGGTGGGGGTGGTGGGGGTGGGCAATGTTCAGCTACAGTGAGGAGGAATCCTAATAGGCTGCTTGTGCTTGGAACCAGGTGAATTGTATGTGGAGGATCAGAAGGCAATATGCTGGATCGGTTCAACTCTCTTTTCGATTCCACACTCAACATTTTCACTCTACTACATAGAAATGCACAAGATTGGAAGAGACTACTGCGGCCCTCCTGAACCCACTTTCGAATTCTCTCTACCTTACACGTTCCCCAATTTGCTTGGCTATCTAATTCCCTCTGGAAGCTCCCCAAAGAAAATAACGCGGGCAAATATTTTTCCCCCCCATTTGTAAAGCAGGAAACTAAATTGTGTCAAAATATATCATAGCCTCACGCACAGCTTCATACTGATGAAACTGACACACAACCTCCAAACAAAAGATATGTTCTACCAAACACTAATACCTGATCAAGAAGCCAAATGGGTCTATGATGTGAGTTAGGCAAACCCAGGATCTATTATGGACATCTTGCAAACCATGTTTAAGTGCGTATGTAAACGCATATTTACAAAGAGAATTACAGGTGTCCTTCACAATTTGTTTTAAAAAGGCTTCACACTAACATACATCTAAATGAACTGTAATAAGTACTCTTTGGTCAGAACTTATTCTTAGATCTATACAGTCAACATCAAAAGGTAAGAGAGATTGGCGATGTGCCCAAAGTGTCTGTTGTCCAGTCAAAAATGCCATGTAATCCTCCAATCCTTCGAGTTTAGCAATAACACTTTTTATCATATTAATAGGGCTAATTGTGTAGAGGGAATTACTTGAATGTAAATGGTCTCTCCATCTAACAAGCATGGATCACATTAGACAAGAAAAACACTCAGCTGGTAGGAAACAGATTCTCTTTCCCCTGCCACATGGAGCCTCCCTGCTCTGCAAGGACTACTTTGGCAGTCAGGCAAAGGGCCCACCAGCAAGTAATTGGACTGAAATTCCTGTAGATCAGTATCTGCCAATGAGGGTGTGTGAAAGTATAAATGTCTTAGCAGCCAGGAAGAATTTTTGGCCCTCAATGTTTTTTTTCTCAAAATACAATTCCAAATGCCTTGCTCTAAATTACTTCTTAAAAAAATGTATTGGCTTAAATTTGTAAAATATTGCTTCTGCACTAAGGAACTGCCACTAATAAACAAAGCGCCTAGAAATCATAATTCTCAGGAGGCAGTCCCACATAATCAGGGATCAGAGCCAGGACACATCCATCGCTGGAACTGAGCTTTCATGTCAGAAAAAAACATTCCCAGTTCTTAGACAGGGTGTTGGATGAGAAAGTAAAAGTAAACTGTAGGTATTTGCCGACAAAATACACAGTCACTAGACTTTACAATATATACTGTGAAGTGCTTTAAAATGTCATCCTGACATGAATGGTGCTATATTAATGCAAGGGGACTGTTAAGTTATGGTGTGATCTTAGGAAAGAAGTCAAGGTACAATAAACTCCTGATAGCTTAACACGCCAAGGGGAAAGGGCTCAGTGACGAGTTATCCTGAGTGGCGACTTAGGCATATGTATAAATACATAAGATGACTTAAGTAGTAATGATAAATTAAGCCAGGGTCGAGTTATCAGGAGTTCTTTGGGCTTGCTCAGCTACAGTCGGACCTGTTTGTTCGTTGCCCTGGCTGTGGAAACATAGCTGGCCCAACTCATCTTGCACTCATTGCTCAAGCAAATCATTTTCTAAGTAATCAGTAGATCACATAAACTAAAAGAGAAAAAATCTTCATGGGGGAATGAAAATATGGTCATACTATAAAGTGTCAAGCAAAAGCTAGATATGTGCGGTCAGACAGGGAAGATTAATTCAGGGAATGAGTCATGAGGAGGTGTCCACTGTGATCCATTACAAAAAGCCCAAGAACTTTCATGTTGATGGATTGTCAGAAAAGCCTATAGATAGAATTTCTTTTAATTGTTAATTCCATAAATAATAAACGTTTTTCATTGGTTGCTAATTACATCCTTTTAAATCCCTCTGTAAACATACATTTACATATAATTTATAATACACATGACGCATATTCTTTTTTTAGTGACTGAAACATGCAGAAACTATCATTATGTTTAAGAGTATCAAAACGAAACATAGTTCCATACATGCCTACCACCTACATTTAGACATTTCCCTGCATCTGAAATGGAATTCACACACTCCCTCTGGAGAAATGCACCCTGTCTATTTAATTACAAAATGTATTAGGTGAGAGCTAAGGTTGGGTACCCTAAAGCATCCTTGTGCACCCCACCAATCCAACGCCCAGCACTCAATTGGAATGTCAGCCTCAACTGCGAAGTCAAAGTCCCGACGTACAGCTTCAACCCGCAGCCTTCTGAAAGTTAGTGTCTAGTATATCAGCTATCCAAATTGGAATTAGGCGAGTTTCAGATAACTGACCTCATTTGGAAGATCAAACATAAGTTGGACAAACATACAAACAAGCTATTTTATTTCACTGCTTTTTGTAATCCATTACACTGTATAGCTGCCCTATATTGAGGTAGAACAAACACAATCTTCTGTAACAAAATTGGGAAAGAGCACATAAAGCTATCTGAATAATCAAACAGCTTAGTGAATTTGCATGCTTCCACACTGCTTGTTATTCTCATCCTGTCCAAGATAAGTGACTGTAATTAGATTTCCATCACACTGGATCACTGTTTCCTCTAAAGATCAAGGGTCATAGCAATAAAAATGCTTTGAGGTGTGGAACCAGTATTGAATAAGGTATTAATACAGTAATCTGCAGCCCTTTTTATATTTGAGAAATTGCATAAAATTAAATTCAATCTCAACACATACATTTTAGTCAAATCACATACATACATATACCCACACGCAAACACGTTGTTACCAACAGTTGGAACTCTGACTGCACTGCCGTGCAAAGTTCCTCACCTGAGATCAGCACAGATCAGGTACTGACCCTGGCACCTTTCTGATCTGCATTCCAAACACCACTGAGTTATCTACTGAGCTATCGGGGGAAAAAACCTGTGAAGCATTATAGTTTTATTCAGGATTTGAACAATTTAGACCCTTTTTTAAAAAACGACAAATCTTTCAAATAATCCTTCTTTACACACCCTCCACCACCCAAACAAATCTTTACTCTGAAGATTAAATTACTATTCCAGCCTTTTAAAACATATTTAGACTGCCTTTCCGGGTGTGTGTTTATTTTTGTGTGTATAAATACAGCAAGAAAAAGGAAGGCACTATTTTTTGGCATTTTCTCATTTGTGCATACATAATGATGTCTGATATAAGATGTACAATATTTATGTCTTACGCTTTTGCTTTTTAATGTTTCCCCCTTTTTCAATCCAGGATTGATGAGGCCATTACAGCAAACCACTGCCAGTCGGAGACTGACTCACTCAGCCCACACTATAGATGAGACATTCATTTCATGGTCAGAATAGCTCCAAACCACATTATGCAATGCAGCGTTCTCCAACCGGTCGATTGCAATCAACGTCTTGGAGTGTCAAGAAGTGGCCCACCAAACACCTGCACCAGTCCAGGCAAATCTGCACCAAACCTCCATTAGATCCCGAGCCATGATACCCATGGTGCAGCCATAAATTAAGTAAAAATTCAATAAAGAAAACATTTATTTGTTGGCCATCCATAAAGGTTGGCGACCACTAATGTACTGCATTTATATCCCAGTAATATCCCGGTAAGGACATTCCACAAGTGGCTCCTTCCACAAATGTGAAACTGTTACTCAGCACCTAACCTGACTATTACTTGCTTACGGTGGAATGCACAGATCTTGTTCCTCTGCTTACATACATGTAAAATGTGTATAAATAATCAATGTGTTTTTTGAAAATGTATTTAGTGGCAGCAGATGTTGAGTTTCCTTTTCTCTTCCAGCATTTCTCTTGATCAGCATCATATAATCGCTGAGCACATTTTCAGAAGAAACGTTATCCACCTTTAAGGTTTGGTTTCATTCTCTCTCTGCCCGCTATAAGCTTTAGCTCATCCACAGCGAATATCTTCTCCCACACTAGAACACTGGGAGAAACTCCCTTTCCTTTTTGAATAGTGCCATGGGATCTTGAACGTTCACCTTAACGGGCAGATTGGACCTCGGTTTAAGATCTCATCCAAAGGATGTCACCTCTGACACTGCAGCACAGCCCCAACACTGCAATGGTTTGTCAGCCTAGACTGTGAGTTCAAAGTTCCAATGTGCAGCTTGAAATTGCCCTCTCCATCCTAACATCTGCATATTCATTTTTATAATGAAAAATTAATCTGGACATCCATCGTGGAATCCCTTCGCCTAGCCCCAGTCCCTGCCTCCTACAAGGCCCGTCTCAGGACCTTCCTCTTTGACCATGCCTTTGGTCATCCTTCCCCCACTCCAGCTCAGGTGAAAATCCTTGACAGTGCAGGGCCATGGGACGTCCTCCCGACATGAAAAGCGCTACATAGGAACATAGGAACAGGAGTAGGCCATTCAGCTGCTCAAGCCTGTTCTACCATTCTATTAGGTCATGGCTGATCTGTACCTCAACTCCAAATAATAATAATAATCCTTGCATTTGATACAGCGCTTTTCACGTCTTCTAGACATCCCAAAGCGCTTCACAGAATATACTGTAAAGTGAATTGACTGTATATTTGTGGGCGAACACGGCAGCCAATTGCGCACAGCAATGTCCCACAAACAGTCGTAGATTGAAAATGACCAATTTATTATTGTTTTGTTTTTTTGGAGGGATTATTATTAGGCGTGTGGAGTAAGGAAACTTGCCCAAGGTTTCGCCTGCCTGGAATTGAACTCAGGTCTCTCACTTGCAAAGCGAGTGCTCTAACCACTGAGCTACAGGACTCCACTCGAAATACCCACCTTTGCCCCATATCCCATATAATTACAATTTTTTGTTGTTGTTTCCACATGTGTCAAACACCTGGCCGACCCCTAAAAATTGTTGTCCACACGCGAACCTCCCCACATGGAGTCGTTGGTATATCAATCAGGAGTGGAATAGCTAACAATTTGTTACAGGGAAGTCTACCTCCTATTAATTCGGTTTCTATTTCAAACTAAACATTCCTTAGATTTATGGTACTTACAAGGATACATATCCCAATTTAACTCACCAATTGTGATTTGCAGCTTGGCGCCAATAAATATTCCTCCAAAGTTAACAAAATACAACCCTTCATTACCTGTGACCTGTCTCTCCCAAAGTATCTATACATCCGTATCATTTTAATTTGTGAACCATTAACAGCTACTTCAAAGCTGTCTCCACTCAGCTCATAAAAAACAGTTCACCAGTGTAAACATTTTCTGAAAGCTATGCATAGAGCTGTGAGAAGGCTGGTTTGCATTAATTCTGTAAATCGAGTTTTTGTCTTATAAGTTGAAACTGACTAAACAGATAGAGGCTAGGAAAATATTTTTACAGTCCAAGCTGATCTTTATAATTGTGCCGAAAGCAATGTGGGTGTGAACCTTTCTCGTAAGGTCAACTTGCAAGCTGAAACTTGATCTCGGAATAGAGTTTCAGCCGTTCACATCTGCTAAAGTGTGGCTATACAAAGACGACCTAACATTTTATTGGATTGTTGTAAACCGTATATCTCTCATGCTTGGTGACAAAATTCCTTCCGCGCCTTTTGTGATGTGCAATGAATGTGCTGCCAGATTACTGCTAATTAAATGCTGTTTATATGCAGTGTGAATTAAGACAAACGTGTCAATTTGGCTGATTCATGCATGTTATTAGCAACTTTAGTAATTCAAAGCTGAATTTGGTTTAATTGACACGTCTGCAATGGCAAAACAAATGGAGCACATTTTGTAAAGCACATTTTGTGACATCTTTCCCTGAACCTAGATGGACAGTGGATTTTTTTATTAAATGCATTAGTTATCCAATATCCCCCATTTCATTTCCTCCTAGTCATGAAGGCCTGCTACAGTGATGATTTTGCTGCTCGCCAGTGAGGTGGTAGAATCCAATTCATCTACACCAGTAGTGGACAACTTTTATAGTCGGCCAACAAAATAATTTAAATCAATTACAAAAATTAAAACACATTACCAATTGAACACAGACATACCTAAAGTCGTGCAAATGTTCGGGGTCGGGGGGGGGGGGAGCGTGGACGAGGGAGTTGCAGGGCAAGTGGGTGCGCTTTTTGAGAAGTTGGCCACCACTGATCTATATTATTCAAAAGGATCTGTTGCGCGGTTTTGCTACCCTTCCTTACACAGACAATCTGATGGTTTTACTCTTTAATGAAACACGTGCAGCCTACAAAATAGACATAATTTATAAGATAACGACTAACTAATGGCTATTCACCAATGGGGAGAGGGAAGGTGATAAGTGGGAACTCCTTGAAGCTGAGTTGAGTTGACTCCAAGAGGCTGTATTTGGCATTGGAATGTCAGAATCGAGTCAATCCTCTGAGGAGATCTCAGTCGTCCAGTTCCTGAGCTAGGCGAGACTGCAGCTTACTGACAGGACAGTTGCATTCCCGTGCATCAAAACACTATTGCCATTCCAATCCAGTTACTAAATGTGGTTTATCATCTCCACAACTTTAAGAGATGAGGCCCCACTGCTTTACTGGCGAGTGCTGTATTGTTGGAACTGCCATCCCTCAAGTATGATATTAAATCTCTCTATCTTTTGAGGTGGACATTAAAGATTCCATGAACTATTCAAAAATGCGAAGGGAGTTTCTCACTGTGTACTGGCCACCAATCCTCCAGATTATTCAGTCATTGAAATGCCTCGGGGAGGCGCTTTGAGATATCTTCCTGACACGAAAGGCACTCTATCAATGTAAAATTGCTGTTGTCATTCACCTCCTTCACCCTGTGGCTTTGCTGAGTGCAAACTGGATGCTGTGTTTTGCTTACAAAACCAGTCATTACACGACAGTAAATACTATGAAGCACTTCGAGATATTTCAAATTTATATGCACTATTTCCACTGTGTGAAGTTCCATTCTGCTTATGAATAGATCATGGGAAGCCAAGCTTGAGATAGTGGAGCCATATGAAAAGACGTGACTGGAAGAGTATCAGTGGGCAGAGGGAAGACTGAGCATAATAATAATCCTCGCATTTGATATAGCGGCTTTCTCATCGGAAAGTAAATGCAAAGTGCTTCACAGGATTTAATGTAAACTGTAATGACAATGTATTTTGTAGGCAAAGATCTAATGTCATTTTCGAAGCAGCCTAGGCAAAACTGGCTGAAGGCTAGTTATATATTCTGGAGTTTTGCTCCATTTTCTCTTTTGGATTAGGGAGGAACTTTGCAGAACCTTTCCTCAAGAAACAAAAAGTTCTGTGCTCAGACTAAGTGAACAGGGGAATATGATCTATGGAAGGAATGACTTGATAAAGTTTTTCTCATTACATGGCTTGAATTCTATTTACAGTTGACAGTTACATATTCATTCAATATTGAACATGAAAACCAGATGTGCAAGGAGGTGGTCCCCGAAACATCTTCTTCAATTCAGACAACTGTGAAACCAGGTCACTCATCTGGGTTATGGATTAGTTTGTTCAGTTAAAGCTCCAATCCCATTAATCAGCAGGCATAGTGGACACTGATCTACTTCATGTCCCCCACCCAATTTATCCCACCATCAGTGGGCAAACTTTTAGCCGTCCTACGCTACTTGCGTGAAGGGTGCATATAAATGGAAGTTGTTGTTATTGTTCTGCCCCTTCACCCCTTTCTGGAACTCCATCCCAGAGCCCCTCCAAATTACCCACTCTCCCCACTCCATGACCCCATCACTCCCACCCTCGCCTGACTCCACTGGCTCCCCCCAAAGGATCAAATTCAAAATCCTCGTCCTCACCTTTAAGGCCATCTAAGGCCTTGCCCCCTCCTATCTCTCTGACCTGCTGACCCTCTACCAACCTGCCCGCTCACTCTGTTCAGTGGGCTCCGGGCTGCTCTATGTCTCCCGCCCGACCTACCATCGGTGGCCGGGCTTTCAGCCTCTCTGCCACCACACTCTGGAACTCCATACCACGGTCCCTTCACCTCGCTTCCTCCCTTGCCTTCTTCAAGGTCGGTCTCAAGACCCTTCTCTTCGACCGTGCCTTTGGTCTCCCTCCCACCTCTCTGCCTTCCCTCACCCCTACACAACACCTCCCCCATGCTCGGGCCCCAACACCTGACTGTTCAGCTCCTTGGAACATCCTCCCAACGTGAAAGGCGCTCTATAAATTTAATTTTGTTGTTGTGTTATTTAAAGCTTGACTATTTGACCAGCCAGAGGTGTAAAATGCTTTGAGAAGTTCTCCTGATGTGAAAGACTATGTAAATTTAAATTGTATCTGTGACCCGGCTTCATAGAAAACAGTATCAAGGGACCCATTGCCAAATATTTGGAAAATTCATACTAAGTAATAAATTATAGCTGAACATTTCTCATTTCTAACTAAATTACATAATTTGCAAAATTGCAAATGTTCCTTAAAAATTACATGAACTAGAAAAAAACAAATAATAATAATCCTTGCATTTGATACAGCGCTTTTCACGTCTTCTAGACGTCTCAAATCACCTCTCTTGTGAGATCCTGAACTGTCAAGAAGCTGTACAACAAATGGGAATAAGTGATTGATGGCCAGTGGCATTGCTTATGTCTATCATTATGATTATAACCCCTCTCACAGCCGCTTCCCACTCGGAAGCGAAAAAATACCTTATTTAATTCCTCAAGTGCTGCTGATGAGTATATTATTCAATATGATTAATGTGTGACATTAGAAGTTGTTAAAATAGATCTCTTTATTGAATGCATGCACTATAAAGTGGATGATGAAAGTTTTAATGGGTGATGTTTAATAGAAATAAAACCCCTGGAGAATGAACATGAATTATGCTTTGTGCAGTATTAGGTGATCCGCAGATGATAGTTACTTTGCACCAATGGAGTTACTATTCCATTGTATATATCTGAAATAACACAAAGCAACAAATACAGAGTAGTAGATTTTATGAGAATATATGTGAAGAGAATTTGATGGTATTGAAAAATAACTTGTTCATCCAGGAAAAAGCTGTTGATAAAACTATATATTTTTTTAATAAAGATCGCATCTTTCTTGCAGGGTCTCTGGAAGGACAATGTGCATTTAACACAGTTACCGTTTTCCCTGCACTTCACATGTTTAAAATAAATGCACAATAGCACTATAAAAACTTATTTTAATATGTTAATATGGGTGGAAGAAATGCCAGAAATACCGTCTCTATAGTTAGTGCCTATATTCATTACACGGTAATCACATTACAACGCTGAAGTCAACAACAACAAATTGCATTTATATACCACTTTTCATGTCGGGAGACATGGGAAAGGTTGAAGTGTCAGGAGTGCTGTTTTCCCATTGAGATGTTAAACAGAGTTTCTGTCTGCCTGTTATTTAGGTGGACCTAAAAGTTCCTATTTGGCATAATTCAGAGTCTTTTGAATTGTGCTGTCCTGTTTTAATGCTACCTTACTCTTGACCGTATTATGAGGGTAAAAGAAAAAAACAAGAAAGGTTTTATTTGATATAGTCACAATTCTCTAACCTACAACGAGACTTCTCTGTCGTTTCAGGTCTCAAATGTTACTGTTCACTTCCAGACACAAATATGCCTGGCTCAGGTGTATGCACAGCCTTTCTGGTCTTACTCCAATGCTGTAATGTATTCATACAGAAGAAAATAACAACAAAATTACATTTGTATTAAATAATCCATTATATAGCAGAATTGCAGCTTTTATACCAGATATTTTGATAGCAATCAAACTGATTTCAAACACCACTCACTTAAAAGCTACTTAGCGTTTGAATTGATGTATTAAAATAAACTGGTGGTTTGCTGTGACATTAGTCTACAACTTTACCACTTCAGCTACACTGGGCTTTCTCCACTTCATTTTATTTTCACCTCCAAAAGGTTGGTTTGGTCATCTGAGTATTAATTTGCTTAACAGGCCTAGAATTCCAACTTGGCATTTGAGGCTTCAGAATAGATTAGTGGAAATTTGATACAAGCTAAAGCCACAGTGTCTCCAATCAACAACCACTGCAGTCACTTGAATTATCCCACTCGCCTTCTCTTCAATTAATCAGTCACAAAAATGACAGCGTCATTCACTCAAATTCAAACTGCCCCTCTCACTCAAAAATTATTCTGAATACATCTTAAATTAACAGCGTCACAATCCCTCAAGACTGGGAAGCAAATCTGTTTCATCACTTAAAACTCAACTCTTGTTGAGACAGTGCCTACAGCGACCATGGTAAATAAATTAAGTGGGGTATTATGACTGCCTTGTTCCTCCAGCCTTGGGCGGACTGAACTATCAATGTTTTTTTGGCACCACCAGCCTGTACAGAAATCTCGAAGAATCAGTGAAGGTCTGTGGGCAGAAAGTAAAAACTTCAGACAGCCAAAAGTGCACTACAATAGAACCCTCCTGTAACGTGCTTCTTATAATGCAGGTTCATTTATACTGTGATAAGATTGGGTGTTGGATCCTGACATTTTTTTACCTAAAAATCCGTAATCATTATATTTTGCCATCCAAATCCATCGTCGTGCTCAAATTGTGCTTGAAAACTGTGTTTAGCTGGCTCCCACCTTCTCCAGACTCCCTGACCCTTCTGCTCCACTATGCCCCAAAGTTTTGGACCTCTTTGCCTCAACTCCTCCCCCTTGCACCCTCCTTGCTCGTGTTCAGATTGCATCTGCAGACTTTCCTCTTTGACCGTGCTTATGGTCATCTCCCCTCTCTCCTGGCGTCAAGCTCCCCCCACTGTTATGTGCTCCTAAATGCTGCCCGCATGGAGGCTGCTATATAAATGCAAATTGTTGTTGCATTTCCGTTGTTGTGCTTCAAAGTGAGTTAGCATAACAATGGAGTTTGAAGCACGACAGTAGATTTCAATAAACTTCAAGCGCAATGCTCGGAAATGATTCCCAGCCGGCTTTCTTCGTGTACGTGTAGTGAGGTCACGTAATCGGTGACATTTGTATAGCAGAAACGCTGACAGCGGCTTCACTCAATCGTGACCTGCTATAAGACAAATTAGAATTTTATGGACCCCAGTTACCACCTTATAATGGGGTTGGACTGTAGCTAGCACACTCACAGTTTCAGTGCTGCTGGAATTGCCTTGGATTCTGTCCAGCAGAATATATGAGAGTCGATGATGCGAGGGGAGGGGGGACTGAGATCCTCGCACCAGCAGCCTCGTGGTACTTTAGTTAAACTAGTTCTGAAGCACTTTGCCTTATTGATCGCAAAAGCCTTCAACAAAATGAATCCTTTGAATTCTATCGTAGTTAAAGCAGCATGTTCCTGATAATTTGTAGTGTCATAAAATTCTATACAGAACAGGTTTTTAACTAGATTATTACCAACTACACATGTAGGCAATCAAACAGGATGTTTCACTGGCATACTAAAATAAATATGAAACAATTAATGTTTGACAATATTTCAAAACCTGTATTCATCCACTTTTACTTGCATTTAATGTCTCTTCTAAACTGGAGGGAATTTTTTTTCCTTCTGTCCAAATATCTGTACAAAGCTTCCTAGATGTTAGGGCCTCTTTGAAAATAGGCATCAGTTTACAGAATCTCCTACTCTAATAGAGGGCTAATTTGTGGTATTTCTTTACTGAATTCCTTAATAAGGAACATAAACCGCTCAAATGGCATGTCCTTCAGGTAATTGAATTCCACAATCTCTGCTCTGACGTAATCTACTTCTGGAGTTCCCACAAATTGACATGACAATCCAACAGGATTCTTCATTAAATAAGGATTCTTTAATAAAGAATCCTGCTCAGGTAGAATACACATTAGGCACCAATATTTCAAAAATGGGCAAATTCATTTTACAGAGTTAATATTTCTTCCTGCAGCAGTATGAGGCAGAAGCAATCACTGTTGCAGAGTTGGGCTTTCCATTACTTGGGAGGCAACATCTCTTAAAGGGCTTTCCCACCGCTGGCCCATTGGGGCCTTTCCCATACAATAGAAAAAGCATGTTTTGAGTTGCGGGCACCTCTAGCTACCGTTTTCGTTTCCAATAACTAGCCGCCAGGGGCAGTGTTTTTTTTTGTCCTGCACGTGCACAGATTGTTTGATGTCTATTTGTACAAACGCAAATATTTGTCATTATTTCAATAAAATATGATGGGGGTAGAACTGGGAAAATGGGTGGGAGCAAAAACAGCTGATATTCAGGCATTTCTCCCAGTCTTTGATATCGTTATTGAGGTAGAAATCCATTCTGGGAAAAAACAATGTCAAATATTCAGAGATATCACATTATTAGTATCACATTTGCACTGGCAGTTGCATGTGGATGTGGAACGAAAGCCCAGAAAACACTTAGAATCTCAAATTGCTGGGGCTGCTTCTCTACTTGAGTTTTGCTCATAGTGCACAAGACTCAAAAAAAAACTTAGATTATGATTCAAGCAATTCTTCTGTATTGTGGAATATAAGCATAGCATTACTTCGATGTCTGAAGAAATGAGTGACCTTAATGGTTAGGCAACCTTCAAATAGAAAAAAGTAAGAAAAGATTAATGGGAAAGCGTTACGCTAGTTTACTTCCTAAGTACATAAGTATAGGAATACACTGTTGAATATATGGGATTAAGAATCCAGAGAAGAATACGGGAGGATTTAGCAGCTGCTCTGAAAAGCATTCTCCACTAATGCTTCACACTTCAAAAAGATGCAGACATACTCCAGTTGCTAAAATAATAAAACAAATGTTGAATTGATGCTTCATTAGTTATGTATCGGTTCCAAATTGTAAATATGTTTTATTGGTGGGAAAATAAAGTGCCTAATGTTTATCCTCCAGGAGGATTCAGAAAAATGAGAAGAATGATGCTCAATATTGTCCAATGTGGGAACTAAGAAGTAACGACTAATCATAACTCTCCTGATATGTAGAACAGCTGCACAAGGAGACTCTGATCAGCAAACTTCACAATTATTATTCCACTCTGAACATCAGCATTGCAGAGGTCTATTAACGAGAATTGTTGCTGAAGTTATAAACAGTGGCTATTGTAGCAGTTTCAACAGTGTCTCGGTTGCTAAAGCTCAATATGAAACTGAACTATTCCAACCTAGGAGGTTCTACTTTTAATTCCCTGTCTGTGTTGTGTTAGCAAATCTCTGTCAAGATGGTAGTACAAGCACTACAACTGGCCTCAGTTGCATCGGTTGAAGAGAAAAAAGAAATTAACCACGGTTCTCACTCCTGATCACTATCCAGTGACCCCTGTTGGAAAGTATGCTTATTTAAACAATGGATGTATATATTTAAAAATCTTGCTTGTCTCTGAGGCCCTTTCTCCCCTCAGTCATTTGGTGTTGATACTTTGCAATCTGAGCTAACACATGAAGGTTGGCCAACCGGGCAGGGCCCCCAGTATCTGTTAAACTGACTTCTGCACAAGTCTTTAAGAAAAGGGTTAGGGAAATTGCTTTAATAAAAATGAAACAATGGTTATATCCAAAAGTCAACATAAACTAAATCACTAGATTTTTGATGAAAATATAAATAACATTATTCCTTTTTCTGTAAATACACGTCTTCCCAACAACGTGAAAATGAATGAGAAAACAAATTTCAATAAGTATCAGCCAGTGTTCGGTGCATTAATGCACAAACTTAAGAGTAGTAGGAAAACTATGACTTCTAAATCCATAAGATAATAAGTTGCAAAGTACATCACTCCAATTTTTTTTCCACTCTTATTGTGCAACAAATAATTTCCCCAAAAAGTAATCTGCAAAAAGAAACAGGAGGATTGTGAGAAACCATAAAAACTTGGGAAAGTTGCAGACCAGGAAAGGGAGGATGTGTTCAGATAGCTCATTCTGTCAAAAGTCAATGGTCTGTGAACATGCACGCAAAGCAATGAATGTCAAGACTTCTGAAGCTGCTGGCTGCAGCTGGTATTCAAATTTTCCATGATGATACCAAGTGGTTCAGGATCAAGTGGATTCCTTAGATTCCACTTGGCTTCTCATCATTTGAAGTACCAACACAACAATGGATCACATTTTATAGGTTATGAAGCATATGTTCACATGATGAAACAAGTCTCATTGATGCATTTCCATGCTGAATTTAACTCCACTATCTCATTTACAATGGCTGGCCTCTTGCATTTTGTTCAGTAATATAACCCAAACTTTTTATCTTTCCAATTACATTCCCTCTTCTTATGCAGCTGTTATATACATATATATTATATATACACACACACACACAGAGACACACACAAAGTTAAATACTTTCAACACTAACAGTAAGCCAATTGTACCATCCTAGGAACTACACATTTATCAATGACAACCATTTGTCAGCTTCAAACAAATAACCATGCTGTTTGCCATTATAAGTGGCCTGATTTTACATGCAAACTACAACTGACCTGCAGGGTCACTTTAATTGGGAAACCAGAATATTGCTACCGACAGTTACAATGCAACTTACAATTTCCTTAAATGTATCAACAAAAAAAGAGGAAAGTGCAAAATGTATGTTAAAAATATAATCAAAAATATAGTAAGAAACAATATTGCACTATGTTTAGTTATTACATTTCACTTACCAACCAGAAATGTGAAGGCAATAATGGCCAAACTCTACTGATGGTATGCTATGTATCCTTCATCTGCAGGAAACACAATTGTTTTTTCTAAACTACAAATAAAGCAATCATATTGCATTATACAACAACAAGCTTATTAGATTTCAACAAACCATGCTTTAGTGATAAGTTATATTCTTCTGATGCTATACTGTAAAATGTATTACAAAAGTAAATTGAACAGAGTCTGAGGAAAGATAGCAGCAAACTGAGCAACATTTGTTGGAACAAACAATTGGCTTGCTATTATTTTTTATATAGTCAGTCAGTCAATCTTGCATGCAAGTCACTTACTGCTGACTTCAATAAAAATATCCCAACTCCAGTGCTTTCTCTTCATTGCACTCATACATTTGGTACAGCATAAGAACATAGACAAGGGTGTCACGAGCCTGAGGTTTTACAGTACATTTGTTGAATTCAAATGTAATAAAATTCATCTATTCTCTACTCCTGGGCCTACAATTTTCAAACCTTCACCTGACGGCAGTGTGATGGTGGCTGGCTGGTTACCTTGAACTCAAATCAGTCAAGAGCGCAACACCTGGCCAGCAGTACAAACAACCAACACTTTACCATCTCCTATTATCTTACAACACATCAGCAAATACTTAACATGACTCCTTGTTACCTTGAGAATAAAGCAAAGGCTCTGCTGATGTTATTAAAACCAAACAAAAAAAAACCTCTGATCTTAAACCTTTTGTGGGTGACAGATTAGAGGGTTATTGATAACAGTGGCAAACTAATTTAAAAATTTGGCAATTATTGTACAATTTAATGAGTAAAAGTAATATATATTTTAAAATTCATTAATTAATTAAAAGTACAAAGATTGGAATTTTAATCAAAGTGGCCCAACACTATCAAAGAGCCTGTGTCTCTGGAGAACAGATTATTATGAAGTGTATTTAAAATTACTGAAACCATTTTAATAAAATTTTGCCCTGGTCTCGCAAAGGCACTAACTCACACTGAGGTATGGCTCAGTTTCCAGCAGCCTACCACTATTTCATCAAAGTGCCCATTCTTCTCATGTGGGATCACAAACAACTCTGATCCTACCCTCACTTAAAACCCACATTAACCCACTTTCTACCTCAAATTTACCAACACTAACTGTACCAACTTTTAACTTAACCCGCCTAACCATCTGTTCTTTCCAGTATCTACTGCAACAGACTGATAGGTCAATCGCTGCATGCAACTTAAATTTAGCAAAACTAAAATTCTTCAACACAGTCCATGTACACTCAACACTCAAACGTTAACTCCCTGTATTGTGAATTGTAAATGCCCCTCACAACAATAACAACAACTTGTATTTATATAATGACTATCAGGTAACTGAGCACAGACCTTTATGTGCTGCATTGTGCAGTTCTATTGTACAGAGTTCCGAGATCCCTCCACCCCATGTAATGGGCGCTATACAAGTACAAGCGGTTGTATAAAACACAGAGTATTTGTCCACTGAGTCAAAAGAGGAGCTTCCAAACTACAACTCTGAAAGCTTTAACCCCATCGCAAAAACATACAGCATTAAGAGAAACCAGAGCTTTCTTTAAATCACAACATACCCCACCCTTGGCACTTTAGTAAGGTACTGAAGTGTGCTACTATTTGAAAAACATAAATTTACACACTTGCTAAAATACTGCTAAACACTGGTGTTTTAGATGGACTAAATGAACACAAGATTGAAATCATTCCACCGCTCTGAAAGCCACAAATATGGTTTGAATTGTCTTATTGATCGAAAGCTAGAGGTATGAATTCTTCCAAGAGATGTTTAACGTATTTCAATAACCGACTTTTAAGTTTCTTACCTTCGAAGCAAAAACAGGTTTTCATCTTTATTTAGAAGGGGTAATGATATAAAAAATATTCAGTATGTAATCAGTATCAATTGACCATTAAAATCAAATGATCCTGACCGGTATAAACCATGCTACAAGTCTTTACTATTGCCAGCTATAAACGAGAATCGCAGAAATGTTTTACAACTTCATTTGTTGCGGTTAATTACTGCAAAATAATTTAGCGCTCAGTGTACGGGTTTACACATTAATATCTTGTGTAATTATTACTGTAGTCACTGGCATCTGGACGGTGTTCCAATCAATGCACTGCCACAAAACTTTACAAAACATAGTGACAAAACATAAAGCCCTGATGGTGATTCAGGTTAGGGAGTCACTCAACTCCGGTGCATTATTCTGAAGCAACGAAAAGTCAGCACAGAAGTAAATTGACTACTCGCTCATCACAGGTAATTGAAACAAATTAGGGAGGAAAAACTATTTCTTCTGAATTTTACCCTACAACCTCCCCACCCCCAACAACTTACTTTTATTTTATTCAGCCCTGTATTAGTAAACAAGAAATCCGTTAAAGTCTATTGTCACAGAGATAAACACATGAAGATGCTGGTATTATCCATGTTCACCCAGAAAAAGCAAGCCAATTGCCATGTCATGCGTTTCATCCTTACCCTGCGGTAATGGTGGACCTTTAGCCTTTGAGACTTTCATGAGCGAGTAGATTCTTCAAATCTCTTTGTACTGCACTAAAGTGACTAATCGCTCCTTGGCAATTAGGCTTTTATTCAGTCTTCTACACTTGAAGCCGAATCCAAGATTATTGACCTTTGCACCACAAAGGTGCATAATTCCACACTGAATTCTATTGACAATTAAATATCATTAGGAACCTGTCAGATTTTACCCCCTGTGATTTTAATATGGCAAAATCCCTCCAGTTAAACTTAAATCCAAGTTCTTTATCTTTCTTTATTCCAAAAACAAATGGCTGAGAGAGCAAACCCTTACTTTTAGGTATCTAAGCCGGTTTTGGTAAGAGCCTTGGACTCAACTAAGACACACGTCCCTTCAGTGCATAAAATATTTATTGTATACTCTTGCTCAGATAGCAAGTACAATGGATGGATTCTTGCTTAGATTGCCAGTATATATATTCTTGTCCAGACAGGATATACGCATTTATACAGCACCTTTCATGTCAGGAGACGTCACAAAGTGCTCGAAACTGCTGGCTGACCACCCGAGCTGGTGGTGGGAGCCAAAGTAGGTTGGGAAGCAAAGAAATACCGAAAGAGGCCAAATCCCCACTAACTTAGTTCAGCTAGCTTGTCACAGACCAGAAATCAATATTATCACATCAAAGCTGAACTATATAGCTCAGTACCACATCTGGCAAAGGAACCATCATTAAATCAACTTGAGTAATTTGTTTTGCAAAATGACCCCTATCCAAATAACTGTTAAACGTGATAACATCTATCACTCAAAACAGTCATTGAAAAGTCCTGCCCTTTCAACATATGAATCCAGTATAAAAAAACTAATTGCAAAAATATAAATAATATAAAGCGTTTAATTATTCAATGCAACTGCTCCAAAACGATAAATATGACTAGCAATAGCAGTCATCTGCCAGAACATTATTGTCAGTTCAGTCTACTAACAAACTGCATTCCTATAATTCTGAGGGTTTAAGTGTATATAAAGAAGAAATACAAGACAATTTGTAATTATGCTCTCAAAGACCTCTGATCCCTGCTATTACTGTGCCAATAACTGTTATTACAGACTGAAAGGCAAAGCTGAAACCAGATTCAGTTCCTTTCTTCCATGAAATCTATGATGATTCAGGTCACCAATTACTTCACTTTGCCACTTGTCAGTGTAAGATTTTTCCACTTATACACACACACCAGCAAAAGTACAAATCTTTGCTATCTTGACAGCAAGCCTCTTTAGTCAGTCGTCATGATGATCCTGAAATAAAACAGTGAATACTTCAATCAGCATGAACAGATTTATTCACATATCTGTCACACCTGGCAGGGCTCGGTGATGTGGTCCCCAAGGCAATTCCTGGGAGCAGAAATATAGAAATTCTGATCAGTCTGATTTCTGCTGAGAACTGTCAATTACGTTCTACATTTTGCTTTCTCAAACTTACATTATCCAGTACAATTGACAGATATGGCACACTGCACTGCCCCAGTCAAATGTATTCATTTTTTTTTCAAAGTTGCAGCTTGTTTGCCTGAGGGTGTCCTGTAGTATTCCTATCCATGTCAATAACAAGTCAGAAAATGCAGCTGCATTTCGTTTCCTGAATGGCATTCAACCAAAACTTATTCGGGATCTCTAAAAAAGCAGTGAGAGGATGGATTAAAAGAAGGGAAAATCTGGTTTGATTTAGGACAACTGTCAGTACTGTTCATTTTCCAGGCTTTGTAATCAGCGTTCGCTATTTCATTCTAACAAACTTCCTAAAAAACACCGCACTTATTTTTATGCATGCCAGCACGCACCCTTTTTTCAATCTTCTATTTTAAATGTATCTGGGCTTAGCATCCAGGTGAGAATGTAGAATCATTATCAATTGTCTGCTTTAGCATTTGCAAACCATTAATATGGCTAATACAGTTAAAAGCTGGATATTTAATTATACAGCATTAAATAACAGTACAGTAAGTACATGGTGATTACAAGATAACCTTTTCTATCGTTTTTACTATGTACAAAATTACTGAACTGTGTGCTAACTCTTCAAACTCTTAGACATGTTAAATTTATCCAGATGCAGTGGGGCTACTCCTAGGGTACTTGTTGGCAGCTCAGTTTACTATTTTGGATGCGTTTTTATGCATCAAAATGATCTGAAACTGTGACACAAATAAGAACCTCAGGTTTTGACAGGCTAGAAAGTCAGCCTTTAAAGATACTTTTCAGTTTATCAAAAGATTCCTTAAAAACATGCTTCCACTTCCAAAGTAGACAGTGGGAACTAGAACATTGGTGAAGTGGAAAATTTATGACTTCTGTAAAAAAATAGACGTATAAGAGGTATAAAAGATTTATAACAATAAAATGAAAAAAGCAATGAGAGAATACGGAGAAGAAAGACTAGGAGGCAAGGAGAAGTGCTCTTATTTATTTAAAATAAAATTTAGATATAT
The DNA here is from genome assembly GCF_018977255.1 of Callorhinchus milii. Taxonomy (NCBI): domain Eukaryota; kingdom Metazoa; phylum Chordata; class Chondrichthyes; order Chimaeriformes; family Callorhinchidae; genus Callorhinchus; species Callorhinchus milii. The sequence continues at coordinate 79,639,892 of NW_024704744.1, forward strand.
TTTTTGTAACTGGGGGTTAATACTGCATTTTTTGAGCAACTTTATTACTGTAATTTTAGTTCTGTGTCACTCATGTGCTCTCAAATACAGGAGGCTTGCCAGCAATCTAAGGATAAAATACAAACCTTTCGAGCATACACAAATTCTATATTGGTACCCATGTTTTACAACCCTATTCGATCTTTAGGTCGCTGAGGAGGAGTTTACACCTGTAAGCTTGTGCTTGCATGTTAACGTTCACCACTTGCTCTTTCCGACGCTTAGATTCACAGAGTTGACTCAATGAAGTGACTCCATCAGTCACTGATCTTTTATCTTTTGGTTTTGCACCACTACCAGGGCAGTCATACTCAAGAGATGCCCACTGACCCTCAATTCCAGGGTCAGGATCTCATTTTACTGTCAAAACTCAAGTTTCATTGGAACTAAAAAGTTTCAGACACAATTCAACCGGGAACCAGTAAATCTGTCCTATCGTGCTACATAAATTGATTGAGAGGCAACAGTTACAACAATAAAAACATGACTTTTATTGCATAAAATTAATGAGTTTCATTTAGTTGGCAAGAGAAGGAACAGATGTAAGGCAATCACACCATGTAAGTTTTTCTCAGAAAGACCAATTCAATGCATTTGATAAAAATTAAAACAACAAATACAACAAACTAGCTACTCACGAGTTCTACATTATTTATTCATTTCTCTGGGGCGGGAGGAAAAGAGTGGGGTTGAGGAACAAAACAGAGTTCTCATAATACTGATTCTAGGTTAACATCTGCACATATTTAGTTACCTAATTAAAGCAACATTCTTTATTGATTTTAAGTTACTCTTGAGAACTGTAATGTTGAAACAGTAAAATTGTATCCAGATTATTTTCTAAATTAAATGTTGCAGAGCTCAATGCAGCTATTCAATACCATATATGTTTGATTCTACTTTGTACCCCACCCAATAAAGAAACAGATAAACCCATTAACCTGAGCCTGTATCTAAATGCACTAATTAGATTAATCCTTTGGGTCAGAAGGACTGCAATGGTCTCTTCCAGTAATATATATTCTGAAGGTCCTATTCCTTGCTACATTAGAGAGTAATGCAAATCAATCATCAACAGTAACCACTATTTGAGAGCCAAGAACTCCAAGACATAACAGCTGATAAACCAGCTCGCCTAGCTTGTTAGCAGGATTTGGAGGACCAGACCAGTTACTGGGGCTCTTCCCACACAGCTCTGGTTAACCCCACAAGTCAAAGCCATAACCGCGTAGGATGGTCCTTGCTGGAAAAATGGCATTGCTTCGGTTGTTGAAATCAAGCCGTACCCAGTGTTCCCCAAGCCTGGCTGTTGTCAAATTGCGCAACTGTCTGGGATTAAGTAAGGAGGGTGCACCCTTCTGGCAAAAGACTGCTCTGGGGAAAGAGTTCATAGCAGACAAATAGAAACCACACACATGTGGAACTCGCAATAGTTTGCAGAGGGATCGATGAGATTAGTGGAATCAGCAGAAGAAAAGGAGGGTCAAGCAATGTGTTGTAGTTTTCACTTAAGTAATTGTGAACCTATTTTGGTAAGAGGGGCAATTGACATTAAATCCATTCTTATCCAATGCAGATCAGATTACTTTTCAAAAGATTAATAGAAAACTTTAAAAATGTGATCCAATAGTAAGCCAGAACATAGAATAAATCAAAGACTGTTTGAAAAACCTTTCTGAAAATGTGATACATTAGCATCTAAGTAAGTGAAAATTGGTATATTTGACTTATTTTGTATGGTTTTTTTGGTTAATTCTTGAACAAATCTAAAATTTGGCAAGTCAATGCCAAAACATGATGTTTCATTTAATCAAAATAAACTGGTTGCAATGGGTTTGGGAATTTGTCTCAGGTTTCTGAAAGACTTACTACATCAAGACACCTTTGATCCTGGTGCTGTTAATTCTAGGGCTATATACTTTTTCAGCCTAAAAAGTCAAATAACCAGATATCAGATAAAGGAACAAGCTTGTCTGATAAAAGTGACCTTTGTGTCTCTGGGAACAGATCATATACGTCAGTAAATTATAAGTGCATTTGGTCTTGCATTAACTCTGGAGACAAAGCTACTCTTGGAGCATGTATTATTCACAAGAGTTATAAGGTAAAAGAAAAAATATTTCCTTGTAGCAGTTGTAAAAGTAAAATTGTCAGTTGCAAAGATGACAAGATTACAAAGAACGTATAGCATGGAAACAGGCCATTCATCCCAATCAGTCTGTGCCGCTGATTATATTCCACACAAGTCCTTACTTCTTCCCATACCCTACATGTCGTATAATAAAGCTTCACCAGAGATTTCAAAGTTTGATGGTGATATAATGCTATATTTTTTGGGTCAGACAAGTGTCTGACATTTCCAGAAACCCATCGCCCTGCTTAATAATATCCAAACCAAGGCATCCTACCTACACATGGAAATCCCAGAGATAGATTGTTGGAATGGTATGTACACTCACTCCAAATCAAAGCACTCAGCACATAAATAGCAATTCTGCTAGGTTTGTATGTGTGCCGAATATGTTATCAAAGCTCAGTTATAATAATCCCTATAATTCTTGCAATTATATCAGGAGGTATATGCAAGTCTCACATCAGGAGGACGTCTCAAAGCGCTTTACAGAATTTATTGTCAAATATAATGACTATTTTTAATGTTGCTCAAATCTGAGAATCAGGGAATGAGAGGGCAAATAAGTTTAATGCAGTTTAATAAAGCATTGATTTCTATTTCATATGGCAACACACTCCCTTGCTTTCTGCAGTTTTCCGATTCCAGTATATGGGTCTCACAAGGTGGTGCAAGATTACAACCAGCACGATGATCATAAAACTCTGTTCAAATGGTTCTGCCCAATACAATCTTGCTTTTTTCCCCCTTGGATACTTTTTCAGAATAATGAACTTCGATATGACATTCTTGAATTATGCATTACATTACCACAATTTTTTTTAGCAATTTCTTTTTCTAATCTAAAACTTAATGGAAGACTCACATAAACTCAAACTGAAATCATTTTAAAATCAATAATGCTAAATGATTGCTACCTCGTTTAGTGTAATGACTTCATCTACAATCAAGTAATTTACCAAAATACTAAAACTGAAGCAATTATGTGTAATTGTATGTGACAACTGGTGTTTCTTGCATTAAGGAAATACAATATTTCATTGTCAGAATGTCCATTTCTTTTAGCACAGTACTTTTTTTTTACATAATAGAATATTGACCAAGGATGCACCAGAGAAATCGAGAACTGAGCCGTTAAATTATTCTATTTACAGTAATCTCCCAACTGCAGCACTGTAAAAACAAAATAACATTTCAAAGTACATTTACAGAATTGGGCTAATCAGAATATAAACAACCGAATAGATCAAATGAGTAAATTAAAGCAGTATCACGTCTAAATGGCTTTGGAAGAAATGAGAGCACCGACTCTTAATGTATATTCACCAGTTAAGATTTTTTTTAAACTCTGCTCCTGGTTACCTTTTTTTAGTTAAAATACATTAATTATACACATCAACAAATATCTTGTGAACATTATAAGACAGATAAAACTAATACTTGGTTTCCCCTCTACTTCAACAAAATCATCATCTCACACACATACACACACTTTCATAATACTACAGATACAGTGTCAAATGTATGCCAGCCTGGCTCAGTGGTAGCACTCTTGCCCCTGAGTCAGAAGGTTATGGGCTCAAGCCCCACGTCAGAAATTGGAATCACATAGTCCAAGCTGATGCTCCATTGCATTGGAGGGTTGCATTGTTGGAGGTGCCATCTTTCAGATGAGACATTAAACCTGAGGTTCCGTTGGTCTCTTCAGATGGACATTAAAGATGCCATGTTGGCACTACTGTGTGCGCGAAAACTGGCTGCCGCACTTCTGCCACAAAATACAGTCAATCCACATTAACATGTATCCTGTGAAGCAATTTGAGACATCTCGACAACATGGTAAGGCGCTGTATCAAGGGTAAGGTTTATTATTATTATAAAGTACATGCATTCAAAAACTGTTAAAACAACCTATATAAGAGCTACCCTGATTGCTCAGTTGGTAAAAGCACTTATGCACTGAAAAATGGGTTGTGCAAGCGGGGAAGTACCATGCATCCATCCCTTAGCTGTACTAAGTTAGCAGTAAGAACAGCGTTGGGAGCACAGCAATTCGCTCTCAGTAGTTAAAGCGAAATTTGTTAAGAAGAGGAACTCACTCTCAGCCCTGTGAAGCATTTGACCCCACCTATATTTATTCTCTGCTAAAAACAAATACCAGCAGTTTGATTGAAGGATCAATTCATAATTACTTGATCATATTTGCATCTAAACGTCAAATCATTTTTTTTCAATAAATTTGATAAGTCAGTAATAGAAACAAGTCACAATGCAGTTTTTTCAAACAGAATTGCCCCCATCTAAAAAAGGGCAGGGTGTTTCAGAGTATACAAAATTTGCAGCATAAAAGAGAGAATGGCACTGCTTTCAGCACCAAGGGTCGTCGCACCTTATTATCACTAATTGAATGATAGAAATGAAAGTATAGGAAGAGGCCATTCACCAACTGAGGTTAAACTGATGCCAGCAATCATCACTGGATCTAAAATAATAATGGTTGCTTGTGATAAAGTGACTTATGTCATTGAGATGTCTCAAAGTGATTCACAGGATATACTGTAGACTGGTATGATTGTGCACACAGCAATGTTCCACAAACAGCCATGGAGTAAATGACCAATTTTATTGGGGGGATTATTGGCCAGGGTTCTAATCCTCACTCTTTATCCCATACCCTTTTATATTCTTCATCACATGTTTATCCAATTCCCCACACAAACAAAAACATTGGCACTGAATAAACCAAAACCAGAAATGGACTCTATAAATGTAGAACATTCACATTGCGTGCAGGGAATGGGACCCTTTCACAACTCACATGAGTGTGTGTGCCTTTGTGAAGAAGCAGTCAAGCATTCAGATGAGTTCTTCCGAACCAGCTTAATAATGAGAGTCAGGTCCTGCTACTTGAGACTGCAGGAACTGAAGGACAACAAGGGCTTTTTGTTTGGCTCTCAGGTAGAGGTTAGTGAAAGAAAATGGGCAGAAATAATAATTAGACCAATGTTTTTGGTACTTTTTCATGTTTGAGTAAGGCGGCAATTGGCAGCAAGAGCCAGACTGGAGGGGCAGTGTGGGAAACCGGATCACAAAAATAAAAACTGACTTATCCGCATGGCTACACTAACAGGGAACCAGACAGTGGCGAGCATATGTCTGACTCCAAAATTCCACAATGGTGCAATTTGAAAACCTCAGCACAAGATGTAAGGGACACCTAGGAGGTTAAGACAGTTGAGTCAGAATCAGAGGATCAGTTTTGGTACAAAATTCTAGAAATATACATGCTCAACAAGAAAGGACCAGGACAACATTTTGAATTTGCAACAACCCATCAAATCACAGAAGAGAGAATGAGCTGTCTTTATTTTTTTACTATGAACTTCTTGTCATAAAATTTATGCCAATATTAGAAGTGTACGCAAGGATTACAATATAATACAATTTATATTATGCCTTTCACATAGGAAGGACCTTTTAAAGTGCTTCATACTGCTGACAAGACAATGAGCTGGGGGGCAAGAGGGGAAATATGACCGAATGCACAGCCAAAGAGATGTCTTCATGATGGTCAGCATGGTCAAAATAGCTGAGCTCATTCACGGATGGTGAGGCTAATAAGCGCAGAGGACTCAAAGGCCAATGTTCACCGAGTAGAGGGAACAGTCAGGTCTGTAGGATTGCAGCCAGTCACAAAAGTAGGGTGGATCGAGACTATGCAGGGATTTGAATGCAAAGATGAGGACCCTGAATTAGACTCGCTGTGGGATGGGGAGCCAATGGAACCGACCAATTGTAGCCTCACAGAGTCTGATGCGGGAAAGGACTCAATGTGTTAGGGAGCCACAAGAGTTCTGACCAAGACTAAACCTCCTTGACATAATTCCGATCAGTGACCCCAACATTATTTAGGGATTACGAGTAGTTGATCAACTGGGCATGTCACCAAAGCATAACAATGCTAGTTCAGGTTTGGGAAACAGCACAAGTATGCAACCAAACCCTATTGTTCAACTTCAGGCAAACAAACATCTGAAGGTTGAGCTGGATGGCATGAGGGTTAGAAGTGTACCTCAGAGAGACAGCAGCAGAAATGACAAACACAAAGTGCGGGAGCTAGACTTAAACACTATGCAGATCACATCTGAGCCAAAATTTCACGTGGTTCCCCCAAGAGAGAGACTTTGGACGCATTACTGAAGGATAAAGCAGTTTAGGATAAATGGATATCCTTGAAAACATTCTGAGAAGTGTGCAGGACATGTACACAGCCAAGTGCAGCAAGAGCAAATGAAGCAAAAATGCTCCAAAATCCTGCTCCAAACAGTTTTGTATTATTACCAAATGGCTAAACAAACTGTACAGGGAATACCTCAAATCAGGAAAGTGATTTACATACTGTTACACTTGAACCTCGCTTTGCAACATTCCAGTTTACCGCAATCCGAGCCCTAAAGTGCATGAGATCAATTTTAAAACTTCCAACTTTAACATGATTCTTGCAAAGACAGCATTATGTAGTGACCATTATATAAGCGTAATATTACCAAGTCTGAAATGGCACAGCCTAATTTGCAATATTGGTAAACTGATACCATTTACACTTAACCAATGTTTTGTGTATCATAGCCACACATATATATATATTTTGAATGCACTAGCAAATAAGCATTGAAAAAGTAACACCCCATTAATTACATTTATTTCATAAAAGACCTTAAATAAATATGTGTTTAGAAGAGAGAATGATGCAGAGTAAATGGTTTCTGGTGCAATCGATGATTACTTTTAGCATAATGTACTCTGCAAAAGCAGAGTTGTGTACACATCTACACTGCCGAGATTTCTGAATGAGCTCACCTAACCGGTCAAACATCAACAAATCCTAGGAATTGGTTATCCCAGGGAACTCATCTCTTTCTTTCCTCTGCCCCCGGTAAGGTCTTTTATTTTAGATATGGTGCACAGTTTATCAGGGATGTTCCCAAGATTTAAAATCCAGGAGTCTGGTGCATAGCAGACTAAGGTACCTTGCTTGGCACCGTGTTTTTAAAAATGGTGTAAATCTCTCTTTGGAAAAGACAATGGAATGCAGCCCCTAGCACAGAATGGTATTAACATTTATGGAGGAGCCTTCAAGCAAACAACAACAACCTTACATTTGTAAAGCGCCTTACACGTCTGGAGAACATCCCAAGGTGCTGAACAGTCAGGGATCAGGAACCCGGCGTGGGGAGTTCAGGATTGGGACGAGGAAGGCCGGAGAGGTAGGTGGGCAGCTGAAGGCACAATCTAAAAGGAGGGTCTTGAGTCGTGCCTTGAAGGGAGCAAGGGAGGGAGCAAGGCAAAGGGATTGTGGGATGGAGTTCCAAAGGGTGGGAGCAGAAATAATAATAATAATAATAATAATCCTTGTATTTGATATAGCGCTTTTCACGTCGGGAGGACATCCCAAAGCGCTTCACAGAACACACTGTAAAGTGAATTGACTGTATATTTGTGGGCGAAAGGATGAAAGCGAGGCCGACGATGGTAGGGCAGGTCGGGCAGGAGACATGGAGCAGGCCGGAGCCTGCTGAACGACAGGTTGATAGGAGGTCAGCAGGTCAGAGAGGTAGGAGGGGGCAAGGCCGTGGAGAGTCTTGAAAGTGAGGACGAGATTTTGAATTCTATCCTCTGAGGGATGGGGAGCCAGTGGGTGGGGGTGTTGGTCTTACAGAGCCTGGTGCAGGAGAGGTCATGAGTTGCAGAGTTCTGGATGATCTGAGGAAAGAAGGGCCAGGCGAGGGAGGGTGGACCAAGGAGACGGTTGGTGAAGAATAGGAGCCTGGGGTTGTCCTTCTCCTCCAAGATTATCTTGGAGTAGAAAGACGATTTGGCGGCGGCAAAAGTGCTGTGGTACATTTTGATGTGATCCAGCCATATATCTGCCGGTGGACCGTTAGATCAGATTTGAGCCAGGTGCATTCAGCAGCCACCAACTGACCCCTTGAGGGTCGGGTGCCGATAAAGATTATCTTTTAAAAAATTGTTCTGAAAATAAAAGCTAAATTTGTACAGAACCCTGGTATCGGAAACATTTGAAACAGCTGAAAACTGAGATCTTGGCATTTTTGTCACAAATAAAAACAACTTGCATTTATATAGCACCCGTCAGTCAGGGTAGTGTCTTGAGGCTCTTATCGTGGCAGAGCTTGACACCGAGCCAGGGAGAAAGGGGATGTGACCGTAAGCACGGTCAAAGAGGAAGGTTTCCAGGTGAGAACTTTGTGTTTGTTATAACGTTTTATCAAGTTGTCCAAATGTCTCAAAGCGCTTCACAGGATTTCCTAACTGTATTTGTCAGAAAACACAACAGTCAATTTGCACACAATATCTCACAAATAGCCAAGAAGTGAATAGCCAATTTTTTCTGGAAGATTGTTGGGCAATCCAGTGCTCCAGAAGAAACTCCCTTCTCTCATCAAATAGTGGGAATGGATCTCTAATGTCCAATTAAACAGGACAGGACCTGGCTTTAATATCTCATCCAAAGGATCACACCTCAAAAAATATATCTCTCCCACCCTCCACCCACTGTATTAGAGTGTCAGCCTAGATAGCTGATAACGTCAAAGTGCTGACATGAGAACTTGAACTCTTATCCTTCTAACTCGCCTGAAGTGACGGTGCTTGCAACTAAGTCAGGCTGATACCAAGAAAATGTCAATGGAGAAAATCTGGACAAAAAATCATGGTTAATGTCCCAATAAAAAATTATTATGCACTTCTAACAATTCGAGCAAATAGAGGGGAACAATATTTACAACCACGTTACTAAATTTAATTGGGTTTTAAATTCAAACTATTAAAGGAACAGTGAGAAAAATTAATTAATAGGAACTCACCTCCACCTCCTCCAAGCAGACTCTTGTTCGCTGAAGGAAAGAGAAAAGAAAAGTTAACATCTGAACACTTCATAAATTTCAGTTGCGTGCATTCGATGGGCAACAGCAATGGGCAAAAAGCGTTTACCCTTTGACATGCATAAGGATTTATCACTGATCTCTATGTTAATTTCAACCTGGTTTAATAATTTTGAAATCACACCAGCCGTGGAATCCTTCAGTTTCATAAATATACAAGTATAACACCACACCATAGGAATTCATCCGGCACAAATATTGCTTATGTTTGAATGCTCCCATTGTTCTACTATTAAGAAACAGTGAACAAGAGGCCAGTTCCTGTTATAATAGTGTTTTGTACATTTAACGTAACTGTTTGTGTGAAGACAAAACATATGAGGTTCCTGATAATAAATAAAGCTCAATACTCTGTTTAAAGCATGATTTCATAACAAAACACTAGCACTAACCGAAAACCGCAACTAATGTTTAAGTCTGGGTTCATTCCAATGCAGCTGTCTTCATTGTTCCAGTGGCTGCCTCGGTTTCCTTTCAAAATAAACATCTACCTGTTTTACCTACTGCTCTGCCCTATGTTTCCCCACCAAAACCTCATTCTGCTTGACTCATTTAAAAAGTCTTGATTGTCCTGTCCAACTGGATGAATGCATGGCAGCAGGTCTGAGGCAAACGCATAAAGATCAGCATAAGGTCAGTAAGAAACAAGTTGTAATGGAATATTATTAGGCATCATTATAATGAGTGTCTCAGTCTTAATTAATGATACTGAAAGCAATTACAATGTTCAGGCTAACTGTTGCATTTTAGCACTTTCAAACCAATAAAAATCGAGATCCCACAACAGAGCTCTTTTTAGCCAATTGTACAATTATTCTGCATCAGAGCCATAAATTATGCTGTGCCGTTTTTCAGAACCAGGCAAGGTGGACCCTCCGGAACAGAAGAGACTTAAACGTGGACGATGGCATTACCAAAATACTTATTGAGGGTTTGTGCCATGATTGATATAAGACTTTCCATTTCACAAAGCAGAAGCATGTTAATTTATTCTGCCTCATCATTTTCACATCGATGACTTTGGAGCCTCCTTCAAATAAATCCTTGAACTTGAATAGTTAGGAATCTTAAGTTCACACCCATAGCCATTCATACGAGTCACTGATTATAGCCTTCCTGTTCAGGAGGTGGGTTTGGGGGGGTTGAGGGAGTGAAGTGGGAGGAGTAAAAAAAAGCCAACCACACAGAAAGGCGAAAGGCCAGAGTTTTACCATTGTAAGAACACGGAATTTAAAGACAGGCATTTTAGCCTGCTCTTGCTTGCTTTAAGTGTGTTGATGGTTAACTGGATGCTTATGGTTATATACTGTAGTTCATTGATGGAGACCGAGAAATGAGGCTTGTCCTTTCGAATAAGGGATAGAAAGAGAATTATCTAAGCTGTTAACATTCTAAACAACCAATTTGCAGCTGACATACTCAGAAGAAATGTTTAAAATCCTCAAACTAAAAGTTTCACATTATTTGATAAATGTAGGACATTCTCCTTGTCCAGAATGCATTTTCACTGATGTTGCAGGTTGAATATCAGCCATGCTTGCTGGAGTCCGGTCAGACCTGGCTTATGGAGATTGATGGAGCTGAATATCTGGGGATCCACATATTCGTTTCTCGTGACTAGCCTCCATTGCAAATATACTGTAAAATCTTGCATTCTAAATCAAAATTGAAACTTACACCATTCAGCAAATCCCCAATCATCTGCTTGTTAGATATTCACTGCAACTTAATACTTAGGCTTTTCAGCTTCCTTGAACCTTGCTTCCATTCCAGTTTATTCCCATCCTTAGGAGATTTAAAGTAACCTATTTTGTGGTCCTAATTTATTTCCATCTGAACACAGCATTTAAAATGGCATCTTGACCAGGTTTTCAGACATCAGTTCTGCAGGAGAGATCAGTATGCGAAGTACACTCGCTCCAAGATCTCAATTAAGCAGTTGCATCTGCTATTCATCTGCATTTGATTCACTGCCCGTAACGTTAAAATCAAAGTGCTTCACAGATTGCCGTCAACAAAGAGATGGTAATGTATACACAATTTAGTTTGCCCTACGGCTGGGACAACTTACATAGACATCCAGAGACCAAAAGAGGTTCAGACTCAAACACAGTCGCTCAACCAATGTCCAGTTCAGCTAGAAGGAGACGTCTGTTGAAGATCTATTCTTTCCCTGACATGTACAATGCAGATAATGTAGACATTTTCAATAACAATTAATTCTCAATGCTGCAATGGCAACAGCTTCATTCGTAAGGACAAAGAGGTCCATTGACAACTTGATGTTGCCCTCTGCTGTGATGCGGATGATTGTAATGGATGGAAGTCCTTTTTACTGGCGAGGTACAAAAGCATGAGGCTTCACTGGGAACTCTGCTCTAGAAATGAATGTTAACTATAGTACAATTGGGGAGGCCTGCATGAATGCAGCAGAGCCTATGGTATCATTTAAAAGTCATACAGGTTTTCTCTCATTTCTCACAGATTTTTCCATTTCTGATAGGACAAAAATCCAGTGACATCCCGGTTTCTACCAACTCCTTCACATGCAGCCTCTGTGAAGTTAGCAAAAGTTGGAGAAGATACCACTCATTGCCATATCATGTGAACCATAGAATTAAATGTGATTCAAGTGGGCATAGGTAAATAAGTCAAGCCCTCATCCCTGAATCTGATCTCTGTTGATTTTAAAATCACACTGAAAATATCTTTTATGGAAAAATGCCAACTACAGTGTCATTGAAAGGTAACTAAAAAAAGAATGGCAGCTAAATAAAAGCACAAGCAAGGTAAAATTAGAGCATTTTTTCACGAGATGAGGATTTCATAGACTAAAACAAATTTAAGACCAACTAAATCGCTTCATCTATTATTATAACGCATATTAAGTTATTCATATTAACCCTCATTGACAAGATTCATCGTTAATATCAGATAGTTTTGTCACAGGCGCAGAAACACAACCGAAAAAGGTGTTGAGTCTATGAAAGATATTATACTTGCCAAAGTATATAATTTGACAGAAGTATATAATTCTGATGAGGAGCTAGTATTTCCCAGTTTGAAAAAGAGTCACGATTTGCGAACCTGCAAATATGAAAATTATTATTTGGGATTGCAAGCTGTTATAATAATAGGGCAGTTCCACAGTTGCTGGCTTGATCGGTTGCCTGTTCGATGAGACCGGCTTTACTTTGTGTAGCAATTGGTATTTCGAATTTGAAGTTTCCAACTCTGTATTAATTTTATTGTCGTGTCACAGCTGTCCACTCCCAGATAGACAGGGAATTGTTCCAATAAATATAGCCGATTAATAAAACCCAGGAAAAACAGACAACTACTTATATTGTGGTAGTTTGGGTTCATAAACTCAAGCCAAAATCAGGCATAATACTATACAAGTGGCTGCTGGTCAGCAAGTCATCATTGCTATCATTTCTTTGCATTGGCACGTATTTCCAGTTACGCCGCCAGACACTGGGAGGCCTTCTGCCCCTTGAGATTTGTGCAAGGAGCAAGCCAGTCAGTGCTGGAAGTTAGAAGTGTACCCACAGTACACACGCACTGAAAGCAGACACGTGCTATATAGAAGTGCGTTATAACAGGGGAATGACGTACTTCTGGTTACTGGAAAGAGTCATTTCCTCAACTCAAGAATCCTTTTTAATCCTGGTAAGCAATACCACAATGTGTTGAAAGAGGCCTTTTTGTGTGATTTCTATTGCCTTTTGATATTGGAATAGCAGCAGATAGAGGCAAGGGGGGGATTCAGCCATTTATATGTCAGGCAAGTGTGAGCTCAATACAAACTGTATTTGAGAGCCCTGATTGAAAGGAGAAAAAGAAAAAGAATCTCAGCCTCTGGTTTATGAATGTATTTTCAAATTAAACTCAAGTGGCTTTAAAATGGGTACATTCTCAACCAATTCATGATTCATTGCGCTCAACAGCATTATTGGTTTTGTATTTTACTGTGTTGCTTGCTGTAAATAAAGTCAGCAAATAAAATGATCATCTTTCTTTAGCCTGTGAATGTGTGTGTATGTGGTAATATCCCCAATTGAACAAGAAATTCCACAGAACGCCCAAGACTAAGTAAACATTCAGCACACAGAATAAATCTGTGTGGAATAGTGGCTAATCCATCATGTACACAATTTTCCAAGGGCAGAAAATTAACCTCGGCAAGGGGATTCCTTGTTACCTGCAATAATACAGTACAACTGGTGTGAACTAAAATCTTCGAAAAAGGTGATGCTTTCCTGCAGAGGGAATACAAACCAGCAAAAGCAATCGTCAAATAAACTGTTATTAAAAAAGAAAAAGCCATGCAATAGAAATTCTTGACAATAGGATCTAACGTGCAGTTTAAATTTAGAAATTCCAAACAGTATTAATTATTTGGATGTTCAGGAAACTGATTCCATTCCTCCCCCTCCCTAAATCTCATTCTCAATGTTACTATGACCAGTAGGTACCATAATTTAATGTCACTGTCCTAAAAATCAGCAATATGTGATAATAATAATCCTAGCATTTGATATAGCGCTTTTCACATCTTCTCGATGTCTCAAAGAGCTTCACAGAATATACTGTAAAGTGAATAAGACCGTATATTTGTGGGCGATACCTATGTGTGGCTTAGTTATTTGGTTCAATTTAAAACAATTATGGCATACTAAAGTGGTAAATAACAGGACAAAGGCTGACTAAATACAAAAGGATCTGCACAGAAACATATGTTAGAGTGACAAGTAGCAAATGTCATTTAATGTAGGTAAACAATAACGATAATAATAAGAACATTAGGACATCTTAAATGCTTCAAAGGATATAATCTAGAGAGTAATAACAGTGTTCTTGTCGACAAATGCAACAGCCAATATATTTTGAGTTGAGGAACAGATTGGCCATGATCTGATAGAACGGCAGAATAGGCTCGAGGGGCTAAATGGCCTACTCCTGATCCTATGTTCTATGTATTCCTAATTTGCATACAGTAACATTCTACAAATTGACCAATTTTATTTGGAGGATTGTTGGCCACACACAAGGAGAAACGTTCTCTTTTCAATTAGTGTCGTGGGATCTTTAACCGCCATCTGAACAGGCAGACACACAAACCTTGGTAAAATGTCTCATCGGAAGGACAGCAGCCAAACAATGCAGCACTCCCCCAGCAATGGATTGTCAGAGTGAGGCGTTCGAACACACAATCTTCTGACTTAGAGATAAGAGTGCTGCCAACTGAGCCAGATTGACAAATAATTAAAATGCCAAAACGCATAAACTCAACCAAAACTGAACATGATAAAAAAATCTAGAACAACAACAGCAGCAACTTGCATTTATATCTGATATTTTCTGACACTCAATTCATGAATTGCAAACAGATGATGCAATGACTGAACTGATTTATAAGATGCTATATTTTCTCTATATGGATAAAATGCATTGTAAACCATAACATTAGACTGTTCTTTTTATCCCAGTACACTTATATGTAATTTATAAGTACTTTATAAGTATTTATAAGTACAGTGCGTCAGTCTGGCTCAGTTGGCAGCACTCTCAACTGAATTAGAAAATTGTGAATTCAAGTCCACTTCGAGACTTGAACCTACTATAATTTATGCCGACACTACATTCCTGGGGATGCCCGATTGTTGGAGGTGCCATCCTTCAGGTGAAGTGTTAAACATTAAAGATCGCATGGCACTATTCGAAAAGAGACAGGCTGGCAAATAATCTCCAAATAACATTGATCATTCAGTCCACGACTGCTTCTGGGACATTGCTGCGGGCAAATTAGCTGCTGAGTTCACCCACAAAATAAACAGTCATTCCACTTTACAGTATGTCCTGTGAAGCTCTTTGAGACTTTCTCCTGACCTAAAAGGTGAAAGTTTTAGAACATCCTCTAGTTGGAGTTGTGATCAGAAGCACAGAATTACAGTCCTTCAGTTGATCTAACAATCCAATTTTAATAATCCATTGAGTGGTCCATGCACTATTTAGTACATTAAATGGACTATATTCAGTGTTGCAGACCCGACTCACCCCGACCACTGTTCTCAATGGCAAATTCTGAAAACCATGCCCACTGCACCAGCCTCCCAGCTTGCAAATTGCAGCTTTCCACTGTCAGTCAGCAACAAATTGCATTCATATAGCACCTTTCACACCGTAAGGACATCCCAAGGCAGTCAAGGGTTTGCACTCAATCTAGGGATTGGAATTAAGGAGGGGAGTGTGGAGGGCGGGGAGGGAGGATGACGAAAACCACAAAGAGGACGGTCTTAAGATGGGCACTGAAGGAGGCAAGAGAGGGGGCAAGGCAAAGGGATTCTGGGATGTTCCAGAGGTGGGGGCAGAAAGTCTGCATCCTTCACCTTCAGATGGACACAGAGCTTTTTGTCAGGGTTTTTTGATTTGTGTTTATTGGAAAAACGGTATCTGCTAACCTAACCAGCAGTGGAATCCTTGATCTGTAAGGCAGAAGTCCACAACTATGGTTCTGGCTTCGAGGATCTTGCCAATAAGAATGTCATCCGGGACTTGGGGGGCTGAGAACCCACACATCTGGTCCTATTTGATGGGCTATGTATCAAGTCGAACACTGAATTGACCCCATTGTAAGAATCACAACACAATTATCTAATCTGCTGGGGGGGCTTTGAAAATTGTGTGAGAATTGTGTGCTATCACATGCTGGATCACAAAAGCAGCCAACAAGACAACACACATTTGAAATTTAGTATCCTGAATGCTTTGAATTGCTTGTGGCTCCCACACTACAATCCATTTCAACCTCTGTTGAGACTAAGCTGATAATGAGAGGTTAGAAGTCCAGGGTCACTTTTACTCCCCCCACACCACCCCCCCACCCAACAAAAAACTATTAGCATCCACTTCTATTTATCCATTCTGGATGCCTTCATTTGCTTTCATGTCCTGTACAGTCAATCATTAATCCCACACCATTTTTTTTTAGCTTCACAACAGTGTTTGATCAGCAAATTGTCAATAGCAATCTCCTTCCAGTGGGCTGTTCAATAAAAAGGCATCTAAATAGATTTAGCAGGTCAAATATTGTATCAGCCGTTTTACTGATGACAGGTTTAAACTCTGAGTAAAACATTAGGTATTAACTATCTTCAACAACACCCAAAGAAAGATAGTGGTGCAGAAGGCAGCTTCTTATAAGAATGGAATAAAAAAATCAATAGTTTAGCTTAGGTTTGGATAATAAATTCACATACAGAGAGAGAGAAATATAAATGAATGTAGAAAGAATGTTTTGACTGTATACATTTCTTTTTTAGTAACTTTGTAGTTGATCTTGATAGAGTATGAACAGAGGAGCTGACTGCTATTTTATTTCTGCTTATTCAGACGGTGTGTGCATCAATACATGCACAGCACCCACCTATGTACATGAATTCCCACTTTAGATCAGAACTCTTACTCTTCCCCTTAAAATTTCAGAAATGGATAAGGACAAATTATATCATCTTGACAATATACTGCATTACTTACAGTCATCTCCTCCCTCCCCCTGGCTCGGAGACAGGCTCCGCCACTGTTAAGCGCTCCAAGACGCTTCTCCACGTGAAGGGCGCTGGATAAGTGCAAGTTGTTGTTGTTGTTACATTCTCAGTGCAGCACATGCTGCTAACACTATGTAATTAAGATGGCTTTGTCCCCTTGCCTAAAAGCAAACAACCCGTTTCGTACTTTTTCCATTCGTGCCTCTCCTGAACTTTTCCCCATTCCTCTTTAGCACTGGTTCTAATGTTAGAGATTGTGCTTTCCAGGCTAGCTACCTTTGCTTAAATATCAGTAAAATTCTACAAAAAAATTTAACTGAAACAAAGACACCTTAGTCAAGTCTGGCCCAGGAGTGTTAAATGCTGACACTTGGTTTTGACTGAAACACCAAAGTTGTTTTCATATTTTTGAGGATGACACAAGGTAATTATAGCCTGCTGCAACATACCTATTTTGCTCTGCATTTCAAAGACAAGTCTTTTTGGAAGCACCATCTGCAGTGCTGAAAGATCTCTCGAGTTTCCGCACTTGTTTTTCTGCTCAAATGCAACATTTCAGACAAAAAACATAGCATATTTTAGCAAAACACTCTCAAAAGATGGATCTAAGAATGGTACTGACTTTATAGAAATACACAAAAGCAGGAAGGACAAGCTGAGGAGTCAAATGCATCAAGGTATAACTCAAAGCAGAGAATAAAAACATTTTTCTTAGTCAGCCGGGTGTCTGGCATGTGCAGGAACCCCTCTCCATGCTTAAGAGTATCTAAACCAGAGTTCCATGAATGCAAGTACCCACTCATGGAAATGTTCCTGCATCTGGAAGAGTGTGACCTCTTTCCCCAAAGGAACATACCCTGCTTACATAATCCCAGAAAGTATTAAGCGCAGGTTGGTAAGAGCCAAAGCTTTGGACTAGAGTACTTTAAGGTACTCCTGGGGTTTAACCAGATAAAATCACATTGCTTGCATTAGGAATTAAAACCACATTGCTTGGTAAGCTTACTGTCTTTGGAGTACTGTGGACCTGCAGGGCTCAGGAACTGGACTTCGGAGACTTGCACAAATGGTGAGTCAATTCCAACATTTCATTGCCAAGCATGTCACTTTGTAGCCAGCTCAGCCCAAAGACTCCACTGACTCTGCTTAATATAAAAACATTCACTAATTTGCCTACTATAAAGGACACTTTACAGTGATTTATAAATGTTGACATTTAGTTTAGTAAGTCATTCAATACGATTTTTTTTCAGAATAGGAAAAGAATAAGCAGCCCGACCAGCCCACACCTTTTTCATTCATCTCAACCTCCACCCGCCCGGTTTCTCATTATATCCAACAACTCCACACATTTAGGGAACTCTCAAAACAATTTGGAAAATCTGCTTTGATAGTCCTCCTTCGTATAGTATTCCACGAGTCTATTACCCTTTGTTTGAAAAATGCCTTTTCTTCTTATTCATAACTTTGTACCTGGTTTTACAACCAATTACACATAGTGAAAAATTTGCCTGAATTCATTCACTCAAAATCTCAAAAACTTGTAATTAGTCACTATCTTTATTTAGAACTTTGTAAAATAAATTTCTAAACAGTAAATTACGTATATATTAAAATGCTTTGAATTTTAATGAATGATTCACTGAATGTTGAGATGAGCTGACATCTATCAAATGCAAGGATTAATATTATTATTGTTATATTATTATTATTATCATCATCATCATCGATGCTGGCTCAGTAGGTAAACATTCAGAGCAGGAAGATGTCAACGTCAATACCTGGTCTTTGCAAGTGTACCTAATTAGTTGAGGTCCAAGCATAGATTGTCTGGGATATAGCACATACATGATGGGCTGTTTCTTTGCACAACATTTCTTGGTTTCTACTTCTGTCTTCCACATGATGACCTCTTAGTGGTCTTAGTGCAAGAAGTGTGCACATTGGGTGAGAGGTGATATGGTCAAGGCGATTTTGATAATGGCAATTTGAGAGGCGGCATGATAGAGGTGTTTAAGATAATGAAAGTCTCTGACAAAATTAAATGTGAGAAAACTTTTTCCGCTGGTAGGGGATTCAAGGACAAGAGCGCAAGAATTTAAGATTGTTAGTAATGGAGTAAAAGGAGGGGTTTGAAAGAACCCAGATGGTTGTCTGGGTATAGAATTATCTGGCAGTTTAGCTCTTTGAGCAGACCATTGGGGCAGTCAAAAAGTACTGAATAAGCACCTGCAGAGGAAGGGTATTAGAGGGTAAGAAGAAAAAACACGGAATAGGGGTGAGGATCAATAAGTTCTTGGAGGAGCAAATACCTCCATGGAAAAAAAGGTAAATTGACCTCCTACTGTGTCGCACATTTCTATGGTTGTGATGGCCCCAATGGCCAAATAGCTCCCTCTACTCATTTAAAAATACTCCGTACCAACCTGCCCACTCCCTCCCTTCAGCGGGCTCAGGCCTGCTCCATGTCTCCCGCCCGACCATCGGTGGCCGGGCTTTCAGCCTCTCTACCCCCACACTCTGGAACTCCATCCCACAGTCCCTTCGCCTCACTTCCTCTCTTGCCTCCTTCAAGGCAAGACCCTCCTCTTCGATCGTGCCTTCAGTCGCCCTCCCACCTCTCTGCCTTCCCTCACCCCTACCTCATCCCTCCCCCATGCTCAGGTCCTGACCCCTGACTGTCTAGCGCCTTGGGACATCCTCCCGACGTGAAGGGGGCTCTATAAATGTAATTTTGTTGTTGTGTTATTATGCAGCCCGACGCTTTCCCTACAAAATACAGCCACTACACTTTACAATAAAATCCCCAAAAACGTTTTGAAACATTCTCCTACTGTGAAAAGCACAATATCAAATGCAAGCATTTATTATGTTCCCACCATGGAACTCTACCCCAGCATGATTTAATGTCTTTAGGAAAAGAAGGATGGGCGAGGAAAGGAAGCTCATATGGAAATTTATATTTTTCAAGCTAAGACAGTGACTTGAATATAGCAGTAAAACTCTATTTTAGCAGGATGATTGGTGTGCAATTTTTATGATCAATCTGATTTAAAGGAGAAAGTACATTAGTTTAATTGGCAGATTTAAATTGAGTTTAATTTGCATAATTCAGTCATGTTGCTTTTAGTACAAGCAATGTATACTCAAGTACTGTTTAAAAAAAATCTACTTTTTGTGTTAATGGGAAAAGCTTAACTAATCTTAATTTTCATTTACATATGCAAACCAGTTGAGGACTATGCCTCATAGCATAAGTAATATGAATTCTAAGTGGCACAAAGATTGCTTTCCCTCTCCTGTTCCTGTACTTTTTCACAAGTAAACAAAAAAAACAGAAAACAATAATTTGAATACTAAAAATGTTCTTGGCAGACAACAAAAATGCATTTACTATTTATTTTTTCAGTCCCCTGGGAGTTTGAGAAGCACGTAAAAGCCCTTGCTGTGTTTAAGAGCCTCAAGTTCCAGCTGCTGAGAAGTCACAAGAGCATAGTTACTGCTTGCAGATTCTGAAGACCGGAATCTCTCCCCTGGGTTGGGGGTCGGGGTAAATGAACAACACACACATCTTGCCTACCCAGAACAAGGTTATAGATTTGCATAAGTGACTTTAAAGTGCACCTTGAGGTAATTTGGGAATTCAACTACTTAAAACAATACGTCTTACAGATGGGAGACACTGGTAAAGTTTTTGCCTATCTGTTAGGCAGCTGGATCACAGGATCATGAAGCGTGAGCTGCAAGAACAATCCCACCCTGTGATATGTCTACCTCTTCCAGTCCCAATGATTGAGCCAGTAAGATTGGTCAAATATCAACAGTGTTTGGGAGCATTATGGACAGACATGATTAATACTGAATCACACTCTTCACCACAGACACCCAACCCAGATTCGCTCTTTCTTTCCTAAGCATGTCACAATGAGGTCAGCTTGATGATAAAGACCCACCTTACCATCCCTCCTGTATAGAATATTCACTTATATATTTATTATGAATAGAATACCTTCTGTAAAAAAAATTGCAAGGGGCATGAAAGGGATTAAACAATATGACTGATAAGAGATTTAAAACCACAATATACAAACTATGCCACTCAAGTCAATCAAACCCATAAGCCAGTGGATTTCTCTGTATCACGATCAAAGCACAAAACTATCTGAAAAAGGAAAATGGTGACAAGGTCAAAAGAGCTTCAGATAAAGAAGGCCCTTCAGCCCATTTGATCTCATCCTCCCAGAATGCCCATCACAACATTAAGCTTTTTTTTAAAAAAAATGAGTCGACAGCTTGATCGCAGCCACTCTTCCTGGTGACTTGTTCTTGTTAATTACCCTCTGGGTAAAGAAATACTTCCTGGTGTCGGTCTTGAAATTGCCCTCCGCATCTCTAAAAATGTGTCCTCTTGTTCTGCTGTTTCAGTTTATTCAAGCAGCCCCTTTATATCACAGATACGAAAACTGTAAGCAGAACTTTAGATATGTCCTGACCAAAGCATTACACAGCTTGAATTTAACTTCTGGGGATTTTGATTTGGCAACAGTCTAACGTTCTGTTGCCTTATTTATTGCTGCTCATACCATTTTGACATGGTGAGCGATGAACCAACAAACTCTTCCAGCTTCCCCCTTGGAAAGTTCCATCCAATTCATGGAGTGTTTGTTTACGAATACAGAGTTGCTACACTTTTGCAGTAAATCCTGTGAAGTGCTCAGTGAGACACTACAACATGATAAGGCTCTATATCAAATACAATTATTATTAGATGTGCTTCTTAATTGCTACATTACATGTATGCTTACTTGATATATGCATCAGCTTACATTTATATTGAACTTCATTTGCCAGCTATCAGCTGTGTGTATAATCTACCTTTGCTTCCTAGTCTGACTTCACCCCCCCCCCCCCCCCCCCCCCCCGTACCCCACCCCCAGCTTCGTGTCATCTCCAAAGGTATGTACCTTACACTGAGTCTACAAATGCAGATCATTAATGTATACAAGGAACAATGCATGACTACCACTTAGGGAAACTTTATCAATGCTTAATGTTTTGTCACTGTGATAAGACTCATTTATTCTGCATTCTGTCCTGTCAGAACATCTGTTGAACCAGATAGCCTCATCAATTTATTCCTGCAGCTATCAACACCTGTTCATGCAAGACCACAGTTATAGATGTGCCATTAAGACAAACTGCACTCATTGCCAAGTACATTTTGAAATGTAACCAAAAATATATGAAAAGCAATAATAATAATAATTCTTGCACTTATATAGATCTTTGTTTGAAACAGCTCAAAGTGCTTCAGGGTAATCACTATCATGTGTAGTGACTGCACTTGCAGGTAAACGCGGCTGCCAATTTACACACAGCAAATTCACACAAACAACCAGGTTGTCAATGTTCAAATATAAGTGGAGGATTGTTGGTTAGTGTTTTCAAAAAGTACCACAGGATCTTTAACATTCACCTGAACAGACAGTTGGGACCTCGGTTTAACATCTCATAGTTCGAAACTGCCCACAATGCGGAGCTTCCCCAACTCTGGACTGGAGTGTCAGCCTCCAAGCTCCAAATATCTTGTGCGGAACCTCAACCCACAACTTCCCGATGCAGAAGCCAAAGGACTACCGATTGAGCCAGGTTACCACAAACTGTACGGTTTCTCAATCAACTTTAAGTGATGTTCAGTTGAGGAGATGGAGCTTATAATAAATAGCAAGCAACAATTTCAAGTCTTGGAATCAATTCCACCTAGCCACATGGAAATCTGAATAAATCTGTAACCACCTGATAAATCTTTCACTTGTTACATGTTAGCAGTTGGTTTACAATACAATGGACCCTAAAGGCATCTTTGGGAGTCTAAGCTCCTGCTTTTTATGACAAATGACCTAAACCAGAATGGCAGATAACAGTTAATACGCAAATCAATGTTTTCGGCATTACTAAGCAAATATAAAGCAAATATTCAGAAAATAGTTAATGTTCTAAGTTATTCAATTACATGGAATTTAATTTTCTACAATTGAGTACACATTCAAAATATACCATTAGAGAGGGCATTGGTTATATGCAGGACCAGGCATTAGGCTCTAGTTTAATTTAGTCTTATCGAGTCTAACCTTGTCTGTGCTGATTTGGCTGATCTCAGCTGCAGCACCAGTTGACACGCTACAATTGGCTTTAGTGTTCCTGGATTATGATGGCTAGAAATTGGACAGCATTCTTACTCCTACGAAATAATAGCCACTTGGATTAGGTACTGGATGATGCACTATTAGAACCTAACCAGTTGAAAGAAAAACAAGTAAAACTTCTCCAAGAGAAATGGAGGGGAAGAAAAAAAATTAGAAATGGGGAAACAAAGGAAACTATAGTGCACTATTGAAGACTAATTCCATCCTTGGTATACATTTAATCTATTTGTGAATAATACTAGGACATCCAGAATGTAGCAAATTCTTCAATACAGCCTTAAATTTGCAGACAATTTTCTGTAAGATATTTTAAGAGTTACGGAAAACCAACTTTAAAGTTAAAGACAGAATTGTACAATTCACCAAATTCTGGATGCTCTAAAATGTTACACAAATGAAAAAAATAAATCTAGATCGAGGTGAAATTTCTCACCTTGTATTTTTAAAATAGCCATTTATAAACTGGTTATAATAATAAACCTTAATCTTTGAATTTGATATATTATCATTCAATCCAGTTCTTGCTCTGCGGGTGCACAAATTGTGGATCTCGGTCTAAATCCAGAACCAACAAGTGTCCTAATACAATTTAAAACATATGAGCTTATGATAAGCTTGGCTATACACTTTCAATTTGCTCACCGATTCCATTTTCTGCAAACTGTTTTGATCACTGGGAACTATCATAAATCATTTCTAAAACTGGCTTGGAATCAATTGCAATTGCATTTTGCTCAGGAACTTGTTAAAAGATAACAATTTGAAACAGTCATAGCACAGAATGGTGGCAGCGCTCTCCAATTGACTATCAATGCATAATAGCAAGACTGAAGTAAACAGCACCATTAACATCACCATTAATAAGGGTTGGAATGTCGTCGGGGTACAGGGCTATGAAATTTTATTATACAAAGCAGGGGCATTTAGATAAAAATATTAACTAACACACCAGGCACTTAACAGGCAGACTGATGCTTTTCTGCTGAAGTTTACATTTATCTGCAAAAGATTTTTTTTCAAAAACTACTGTTTGTTGAAGATGCTATTTAGATACTTCAGGAAGTTTAACAACACAAAATCTCAGAGGTAGCCTGCCAGCTGCATGCAGAACAGTTTGAAAGAGATTACAAAGTACAAAATACAGAAGTTTTCATTTGTAATTTGGAATGATTCCGATGCCTAAACGTATAGATGGTATTAAACAGTTTCATGCAAGCTGTTATTTTGTAATATATACCATCTTGCACCACATTTGCACCGACCCTTACTTTTTATACACCACATCTTATGTTTGAGTTTCCTAAAACTGCTACAACTATCTGAACTCAAAGCCAGTGGAACATCAAAAGAAGAGGATTATTTCCAGATTCTTCAACACCTTACATATCACAACACTGGTGTTGGGATTCTTGACAAAAGACCCATCAAGTTCCACTGGGTTTCCATAAACAACAAGTATTGCAAGTTTCATTATGTGGGAGCAGTGCCCTCTACTCTAATCAAATACACCTACATCTATACATCAAATAAACCACTTAGGTTAACAAAGCTTGTAACTGATCATCTCATCAATCCAACTGAAGAGAGCGCCCTAGAAATGGGGAGGTAGAAGAGGAAAGAGTTTTTGCTAAGCTGCGATATCAATGGTTTTAACTGGTTAGACTCAAGAAGTACCAACGTACACTATGGGGTCCCCAAGCCTTGGCTTTTGCCAACTTGCGCCTAATACTTTCCGGAATTAGATGAGCAAGTTGCTTTCCTCCAGGGAAAGTGCACATTCCATTCCAACAATCTATCTCTGGAATTTCCATGTGTAACTGGGATGCATGGAATTCCTCAGTTTGGTTTGGCTGCTCTTCAGCAACGGGATGGATTTCCGCATGTGTCAGGACATGGGGCTGACCCAAAAAAGAGAAAGGGAATGAAAAGGGAATAAAAGGCCAGTTGTTGTATATAAAGTACGTGAGTCAGCTGGGCTTTGCTCTTACTATGCATGTCAAACTGTTTTATTTATTTTTAAAATTTCACTCCGAAGGGAGAAGATTCTGAATTCCGTAGAAATTTGAGATCCTGAAGAATAATAATTCCTTAAAAAAAATTGGTCAATGCAATCCACAACCGTTTGTGGGACACTGCTGTGCATAATTGGGCCACAAAATATACAGTCATGTCACTTTACACTATATTCTGTAAAGAGCTTTGAGACGTCTTGAAGACGTGACAAAGCGCTATATCAAACGCAAGGATTATCATTATTGTTAAGTCATGAAAACTCAGAAACTTGGGAATTCTGACTTTTAAACCCTTTAAAGTAAATTAAAACAAGATTCAACTACTCCAGAACAGCAGCAATAATTTATATACTTTTAGCAGTTAAATCTAAATAAGATTAGTGCATTATTCACATCAGATGACAACTGCTGGAATTCTGTGGTGGTCTTACTTTTTATAATTATCAGATCTCGCACAGACTCCCTAAATACAGAGAATCAAGAAAATCTGTCTTTCAATCACATTTTCCATCTGCTTTGGCTTATATTTTTTTTAAAAAGTTAAGCAAATAAATGCCCAGATCCAAAATGATCAATGGGAACTCAGACTGATCTTCAGCGTCCACTTCCTGGTAAACAGAGATTAAAACAACCACCGCAGTTCAAGGCACACAGAACTGACAAAGAACAACGTTCAGACGTCTCAATTGATTTACAGGATTAAACTGAATGTTTTTAGAAACTGATTTAAAAAAAGTGCACATTAAAGGTTTGAAGCATTTAATAAAGTTCAGAAAATCTCCAGTCAGAGGGCATGTTACAAGATGCAGACTGCTATGTTTTAAGTACCAGATAGTTAACCGATGGGGGTAAAACTGCAGAGAAATTTAAAACACAATCTCACCAAAAATGACAATGCACTTGAGTGGAGCACAAATATTAAACCTAATAAATTAAATATGAACTGTTTGCATCTATAATGCCCAGTCACTTATTTGTAATGGTAGCCCTGATAAATTTTACAGCTATGAACTCCCTCTCTGTTTGGAGCTTTGGCTTGCAGGGCTATACAAATGTAATTTTGTTGTTGAGAATGGCTGCATGTTAAACTCTCAGCAATAAGCCAGACAGGCTAGTCCACCAAGCCAGCATGTCTCTTCCAAGGCAGTTGGAACAGAAAAACTCTGATTACACAAGATCAAAGCAGATTCAGGCATGCAAAGAAAATAATCTGCAGAGTTAGAATGCAGGTCAGAAAATAAAGAAAGATTATTACAATGCAACGGAAAATTACATTTATATAGCTCCTTTCATGTCAGGATTTGGACCCAAGAATGGGGGTTGGGATCAGGGAGGGTGGTGGGCAGGGAAGGTAGCTGAAGGCGCGGTCGAAGGGAACGTCTTGAGACATGTCTTGAAGGAGGCAAGGGAGAGAGAGTGAGGTGAAGGGACTGTGGGTTGGAGTTCCAAAGGTGGGGGCAGAGAGGCTGAAGGCCCAATCGCCAATGGTGGGGCGGGCCGGGCAGGGGACGTGGAGCAGGCTGCTGAGCGGAGGAAGCGGACAGGTTGTTATGGGGTTAGCAGGTCACAGAGGTAGGAAGGAGCAAGATTGTGGGGGGGGCCTTGAAGGCGAGGACAAGGATTTTAAACTTGGTGGAGGATTCCCAGCCTGCAGCAGAGGGAAGCTGTGGGATGGTCAAGTGAGGATAGGAGGCGAGGAGGATGGAGGCAGAGGAGGTCCGAGTGTGAGTGAAGTAGGATCGAGGACAGGGATGGGGGAAAGCAGCTCAGGTCAGGGTTGGCAGACAAAACGCGCACGCCGCGACTGGAGGCAAAGCGATTAGCGGGGCATAGTCAGCCCGCAGGCATGAAGACAGCGGGGGTTAGAGCAAACAGCCCAAAGCGGGGGCGAGGGAGGAGGGCACTCATTGTGTTATTTACCAAGTTGCCCAATCTGGAAAATAACACAGAGAAGTTCACATTGAGAAGAGAGAGGGAAGGAGATAATAATAAAGACTATACTGAACCTGATTCCAGTATTTCACAACGGGTGGGCAGAAATTACGTCACGCTGTTGATTCAGGCGTGAGATTTTGAAATGGTGTCTCTGCGCCTGAATCCTGTGTACTTGACTGCTCGCGTCTGCGCTAACATGGTTTATTGTTTAACCATGGCACTTATTTTACCAACCTCATTTTATCAACCTCAAAAGGTTGAAAGCCCGAGTGGACTCAACAAGATTTCAAAAACAGAACCTAATTGCAATTCAACCAACTGAGCTTCCCGGGGCCTCATCACCTTATCTGGATGACATTTAATCAAAACGCTCTACTTTTTCAACATCACTGTGGTTTTGTCCTTCGCCCTTTTGTGCTGACTATTTTATGTAACAATATTTGTTGGCCTTGTAATGTAAATGAAGCAGTCAAGAAAATATGCAGGATATTCAGAGTCCACCATGGATCAACTTGGAGGCTACCAGAGACACCAAATTCGTCTGGCTTTTGATTATAGCGGCTTTGACAGTAAAGAAAAATCATTCAAACACCTCACTTTTTTCAGCCATACCAGCACTCAGACTGGAAATATCAAGGCAGTACTAACTGTACAGTACTAACTCCCGTTTGCAATTCCTGACCTGCATCCTCAGTTTCCAGGTTGATATATTGGTTTGCATGCTCGATTCTGCTTTAGTTTGTATCTATTCAGTTTGGGTAAGTGGAAGTTTACTCTTTACCATCCTTTCCATATTCTCTTACTGATACTCCATCTGTTTGCTTGCCTAATACTTCACTCAGGAGGCCTGGGTCTCAAACCAATAGTGCCTGGTTGATTTGAAATAAGCTTGTGCACAATAGATAACTGATGCCAGCCTGAGCAACCACAATATTTCACTAAGGACTGGAATTTAGAATTAAGTATTCTGATTGTTTCCAATTATAAATGTACTTAATAGCCTGGAGGCCTGGCGACATAGCAGATGTTTCAGATTGTGGTCTGCAAAGCAACTGAGGCAATATGCATAAGAGTTATTATAGAGCGAACGGGAGCTAAAACAATTTATTCAGGTCATGAAAAGTGCTTAGAGACAAAGTACAATCATATCTGTGGAATTGGAGGAGGAAAAAGGTTCAAAGCATTGAACAATTACAAACTTTATAACTTATTTTGGAGAAAAAGGACTGTGAACTTATGAATAGTACTGTAGTGAACTGAGCAATTCAGTTCATTGTTCTGCACACTTCACATCAATCAACTGAGCACAGAATTGCTTAGTTTCTAAATTCTCATGAAGATATTCATCTTGTCAGAGACACACACAGCGATACAATTGCCACCGACGGGAGAAAAAGAGAAGTCGTCCTGTTTGCCAAGGCATTCATTTCATACTTGAAGCAAGCTTGAAGGCAACGCAAAACAAAAACGGTAAGTGGAAGGAGAACACAGACTTAAAGGTGCTTGAATTAGAAAAACTATTTACAGTACTCACTCAGCAAACACAAACATCAAATTACCCTGTGAATCTGATATGACAAGGAACAAATCCAATGAGATTTTAGGGCAGAGGAAGGGAAAAATTGTTTGTACCTAAAAACACAACTACAATCTGAGTTCATAAAAGTAAATCTAACAAACTGGAAAATATTATGTATGTTAAATATCATGATTTTAATTGATTATATAATTTTTACATTACAAACACTGCAAAATTACCATTCTAATACAATATTTGTGAATCACTGTGAGTTTTTTTTAAACATGAAAAGTATGTCAAACCCACCAAAAACTATCAGTTGATATTCCTATCATTAATTTCTATGCCATGCAAGCTCAGAAAAGTACCGTCTTTCATAACGTCTTCCACAATCTGTTTTTAATGCTAACACATGAAACTTCGAATACTGCCACTTTGGCTTCTGTACGCAAATATGTCCAGGGTTGAAGTCCTTGCAATGTTCGAATTTTCAGTAAAGTGACTAAGGTTTTAGCTTTCTCTTCCCTCCTGAGAACAAGTTTGTCTGATCTTTAAAATTGAAAAAGAGTGTTTTATATAGATAAAATGAAAGGAGTTGAAAATTGGGATCTCCCCCCTATAGCTCAGCAAGTTTTTCCAGTGAGAAACTGCATCAACCCCTGGTTAACATTCAGACTTGGGCTGAGAAGTAGCAAGTTACATTTGCCCCGAAAAATGCCAAGCATTGTCCACATCTCACAAAATAACTTAAAAGCCTACAGACCACAAAGGCTCCACGTTCGATTCCAGTCTGTTCCTCAGTGAGCTAAGCTCAGTCATTGGCCACAGTAACTCAGATTACAGGGGAAAAGTGGAGGTGGCGGGGGGGGGGGGAATAAACAGGCAGAGTTTCTGTTCCTAGATGCTGCAGTGACATTTGGTGGATGTGTCCATGAACACATGTTGGATGAAGACAGGATGGACAGCAACTGCCACACCACAACTCCCCCCACACCACCACCACACTTACTGCCTGCCTTATCATGATCATGGACAGTCACTTTCAAGGCCCAAACACGAATAGCTCTTTGGGCAAATTACTGCAAGGTGATTGTATCACAGTAACAGGGAAGAAAACGAGTCAAGCAGTTTAAGCAGAGAAGGTGAGACAATTGGTGGGGAAAGAAAATGCATTTAGAGATTCTAACATGTGATTTCACATTAATGATTGCGTGTTTCAGCTCAAGAGGCAAGAAATTCTATTTATAAACTCTCGTAATCATTTGCACTTACTATTGTAACTGACACTTTGTCTAAAAGACACATTATGAGATTTTAAAAAATCAGCAAAGAAGACAATTCACTAATCCCTCTGGAAATCCTCCTGACCAGTTCAAAACTGAATTGCAGCTCTTAAGGGAAACAGGTACAATTAACTGTAGTTACAATTACAATATAGATTTATATAGCACCTTTCACATCGGGAGGGCATCTCAAAGTGCTTTGCACAGCTGAAAGGAAGCTTGAGCTGAGGGGACAGAGGAGAGGAGGAAGAGAAAGGTAACCAAATTTCCAGTCATAAGTTAGTGGGTTTTGAAGATGGGAGGTGGGGAGGGAACATGGCAGAGGGCTCCAGGATGCAGTTCTAAACAGCGGGGGCAGAATGGCTGAAAGCCTGCCTTCCGATGATGGCCCAGATAGAATAAGGGACATCAATTTGCTAGCATTCATTAAGCGGAGGAAGCATCCAGATCAATATGGTTGAAGGAGGTTGTAGAAGTAAGGGTGGGGGGGAGCGCGTGCAATGATTTGAACATGAGAACAAGGATTTTGAATTTGATCTACTGGGAAGGGAGAGCCAATGGAGCCCAGTGAAGATGGGGCTGATAGGCTGGCGGAACCTGGTGACCATCCGTTTCCACTGTGCGAAGCACTTTGAGATGCTCTCCGGATGTGAAAGGTGCTAATATAAATCTATGGTTAGTATGGTTAGTCCTCAGCCTGTGTGGGGAAGAGCTGGAAGCCCGACAAGTAGACCATTGGCATAGTCAAGCCTAGATGTGAAAGGCGTGGATGAAGGTATCAGCGGCCTAAAGGAAAAGCCAATGAAAGCGGTGAGCAATCTTTCGGAGGTGAGGGAAAGTGGAGCAGATAAATAAACCCAATTAAAATTCCTGGAGTTTGAAATATCAAGCAAAAGATTTTGTAAAATCAAACCTTCCAATAAGACAGGCCTGTGGTGCAATGGGACAAAAAACTAAAATCTAGCAAGTTGTAAAGTCTGTCCACGTCCTAAGCTGCAGGATTCTTCAGAAAGTTTTCTAGGGTGTTTCCAATCAAAACTTAAGAGCAGCTTTTATTTAGGTCAAAGCTTACCTTCCCTCTTTTTAAACTCAAGTCTACCATTCTTCTGCTGTGTTTAGACATTGATCCCAACAGTCGGAAGGATAGATAAACTGATCGGAAATGAGAGGGCGAGAGACTGGCGATAACCAACTGTTTTTCACTTGCTCGCAATTTGCTTCTGCCACATTGAATCTTCCAAGGCGTGGCTGATGGCCACCATGCGTGCCTTACTTGCCCGGTATTATACATTCCATTGTGACAGCACAGGGCTCCAATTTAAAAGATGGCTCCAAAGATCTGCCTATTAGCAACAATCAAAAAGCTTTTGTCATATCTAATGTGCTCAGCTGCTCCGTACACAATAAAATTGTGTTGAAAAAGTTCAAAGATGTGTCCTGACATCATTAATCCATTTGCCCTCTGACCTAAGGATCTAAGCTGTAGCCATGGTGACCACGGCTTGACCCGACAATGCTGAGAAACTTCTAAGCTCTGCATTATTGCGGGTCATGCTGCCAATAAGCAAACTGAAGGAGTGAGAGAAGAGAGTAAGTACAATTGCGATTACTACAGACTGAGAACTACAGGCCACGAGGAACATGCTGCATGCCTCAAGCATTTTGAGAATGCTTAGGCTTCAAACCTCATAGGCTTATGTCATGCAACAAATGAAATTTGCTTCCGATCAGTTTTCATGTGTGTTTAGAAAATGTAACACTTTCCAATTGGTAACCCAGGTAAAACAGAACAGACTAAAAAGACTAAAGAAGCCAGCTTGCCGCTTCATAAACATATCGTCAGCATTTCTTTTTTTTTAGCTTTTACTGTTTTCAGCAAAAGTGTCAGTTATGCGAAGTAAATGCTTTTAAGGTGTTGACTTCATGCCCAATAATCTTCCAAATAAAAACTGGTCATTTACTTCATTGCTGTTGTGGGACATTGCTATGCATAAATTGGCTCCGGAGTTTGCCTACAAAATACCTACTCACTACAACTGAGAGTACAAAAATCCTAGGAAACATTTTGAGACATCTCGATGACATGATAAGACGCTATATCAAATGCAAAGATTATTATCGTAATTTTTGTGTTCAGACAGGTTATTGTAAAAACCCAATAAATGTGCCTGCACCAGCATTATTTATGCATGAAATGTCGCCACAACCTCAAGATAGAAATTTCCAGTTTCACATCAAAAATCCTCACTATTACATTACCTCTCCCCACAGGTCACAGCTATCTGCAGTTGAGCTAGTCTTCGAACAAATGAAAAATAAGGCAGGTGTTGGATACGTCTATTTTGCATTAAGAGCATGCGTTTCCTTAAATCATTTCTCAACAGAGATTGCTACTTCCAATCGTCTTGTCCTCTGAACTGTCAGCAGCACAAGTGTAAATGATGATTCTGTTAGTCACACAATATCCAATATTCCTGTATTTTGAAGGCAATCTTGTGTGAAACAAATTAGGTTGGATTTCAAAATCACATTCAACGTTCTTGTAAATCGCAATAGAATGGAAATGTCGATCACTGAACGGAGATAGCTGCAAGTATGAACACAAAAAGAATCCACATGCGTCAACGCAATATCACATCCAGAGATTTCACATTTCAGCAATCATCTCTAGGGGTTCATTTTTTATACGTATGAAAGCCGTACTGTAAAGGCTGAGCAACAGTGACCACCTCAGGTAATCTTTCGATGACCTCAAGCATTCACACAGCACTAGCTCTGCGCTACAGTGGAAGTTCTACAAGTGCTCAACTATTGACATATTAATGACAGGTTCAGGCTCTTAATTGGAGACTGCAATTTGAATCCCAGTTGCTATCAATACCTGGATTGCAGCTTCCCCAAGAGGATGTGTTTGCCTTGCCCAGGTCCACTTGGAGAGGGAAATCATTCCCTCATTTTTTTNAATGTTCTACCTGGTAGCTCAATCAAGCAACACTAACTTGTTGTATGACGTTACCTACGTGTTCCATGAGGTGGAAATAAATCCATCGGTTATAAATTATTTTCAGCCAATTTGCTTCTAATTGCTATGTGACTACATTAGGTCCATGGCTCATGGGGGCAGATCCCAACTTCTTTTTTATGTAGTGCAAAAGAGGGGTATTTGGAACCATGGGAGAGGTAACAGAATAGATTAAAGAATGGTTAGAAAACCAAAAGGAAAAGGTAGGAGTCAAGGGCATCTTCTCAAGCTGGAAAGATGTCCTGCAAGGATCCATGTTAGGACCGTTGTTGTTCATACATTATTTGGATTCAGGTATAGGAGGTGTGGTGCCAAAATTTACAAATGACACCGAACTGGGGGGCCTGGTAAACCATGAAGGGGATTGCAGAAGAATACAACAACAAAATTACATTTGTATAGTGCCTTTCACATCGGGAGGACGTCGCAAGGCGCTGGACAGAAGAGTTACGGAGTTACAGAATGCAGACATACACAGACTCTCAGAATGGGCAGACAGATGGCAAATAAAGCTTAATGAAAGAAAAGGCAAAGTAATTCACTTCGGCAGGGAAAATAAAGAAGCCATTTGTAGTCTAGATAATAATAATAATCCTTGCATTTGATATAGCGCTTTTCACGTCTTGTCGACGTCTCAAAGCGCTTCACAGAATATGCTGTAAGATGAATTGACTGTATATCTGTGGGCAAAACGCGGCAGCCAATTGCGCACAGCAGCATCCCACAAAGTCGTAGATTGAAGTAACCAATTTATTATTGTTTTGTTTTGGAGGGATTATTATCAGGCGTGTGGAGTAAGGAAACTTGCCCAA
Source organism: Callorhinchus milii (assembly GCF_018977255.1). NCBI lineage: Eukaryota > Metazoa > Chordata > Chondrichthyes > Chimaeriformes > Callorhinchidae > Callorhinchus > Callorhinchus milii. The sequence continues at coordinate 79,673,366 of NW_024704744.1, forward strand.
GGTTTCGCCTGCCTGGAATTGAACCCAGGTGTCTCACTTGCAAGGCGAGTGCTCTAACCACTGAGCTACAGGACTCCACAAGAAAGCTCAGAGGAGTAGAGAGATCTGGGGATTCAGATCCACAAATCTCTAAAAGTAGCTACACAGATAGATAAGGTTATAAAAAGGTCAGTGGGGTCTTGGGCTTTATATCCAGAGAGGTGGAATATAAAAGTGAGGAGGTGATATTAGAGTTACACAAAATCCTGGTTGGACTGCATTTGGATTATTGTGTCCAATTTTTGTTTCTACACTATAAGAAGGATATAGCAGCAATGGAAAGAGTACAGCATTGTTTACGAGGATGATACCAAGGCTGGGAGTTCACTACTACAAGGATAGACTGGACTGGTTGGGCATTTTTTTTGCTAACGAAGAGGAGTTTAAGAGGGACCTTACAGAAGTGTTTACAATTCTAAAAGGGTTTGATAAGGTTACGTAAATAGGCTGTTTCCACTGGTTGGGGAGGCTGTAACCAAGAGACCCAAATGTAATTTTGGAGAAAATATTTCACACATAGGATAGTAGATTGTGGAACTCACTATCTGAAGCAGTGATTCAATCAGACAGTGTCGATGCATTCAAGAAGAAACTAGACTTTCACACGAGTGAGAGTGGAATAGAAGTGTTTGGAAGAAGGTAAGGAAAGGGTGAAGAATCGTATGGAGTATAAAGACTGTTCTGGACTGGTTGGTCAGAGTGGTTTCTTCCATGCTGTGTATTCTTCGTAAATTTTCGGATGTGTAATACACCTGTGACAATGGGGGTAGAAAAAGCGACTTTAACAGGATTCACTAATAGAAAATTATTCTCACAAACAGGGATTTCTGCTGGTACCCAAGTAAATGCCTGCTCTGAGGCACCCAAATCAGATCGGGTTCTGCAAGACAGTTGCAATATTCTAGCTGTTCCCTGTCTGTGACTCTCGAGTTGTTGTTTGAGAATCCCACTGCGAACCTCCACTTTCTCAAACCCAATATCTTCTTCAAAATCAATCCCACAACCTGCATTGAGATCACTTTTACTGACAACATGAATGCAACATGGCACTCATAAACATCACATCTGGTCCTTAAAAGAGAAAGCAATTAAAAGTAATACACCAAAGGGAATCGCTGGCAAAGGTGTTAGATTTCACTACAGATACTGGTATTCAAATGAGGCAGAGAGAGGAATGAAGAGCTTCTCTCCCTCACTTTCTGAAAGCTCTCCCAAAGGAGATTAATTCAGGTACTCTTAGCTGCTGCACAAGATGGTTCTCAAATTTGCCTCAACTTCCAATAATTAACCCTTTCAATAATCAATATTTATTTGCAGCTCAATTATGCATTGGTTTTCTGTACAAAAACATATTCTGTACATAGAGTATCAATAGTATGAATAGATGCCAACTGAAGCACATTATAATCTTGACTGTTGTCTTTGAGAAAAAACGCAAATAGAAAAGTTATTGTAGTCTACAATGGGTTAAATAAACACAGGAATGCTGGAAATCCAGTGGGCAACAGTATCAAATGCTGAATTTCCAGCTTCATTTTACATCCTTTATCTTTTCCACTTTTCCACAGAATTAGAAAAAATGTTCCAAAAAGGGTATGAGGAACAATATTGTCACAGAGGTGCAAGAAGCAAGTAATTTGCTGAAGGTGACATTTCAGCTCATTGTCAGGGTAATGATAATACAAGGAGTGCTCTAAATTGCATCAACACCATGTCAAACCTGGCTTAAGAGAAAACTTTACATCGCTGGTATAACAATTTCATACTCCTCAACTTGAGGAGCACAACAATGTCTAAATTAAAAAGGCACGTGTGCTTTTTGATTTCATTCCCCTTAAATAATTTTTTGTTTTTTTCCTCTACCTTTGGGGTACACAGTTCTATGGGTCCTATGCCGTGTCTAAAGAGTCATTATTCATGTGTGACAGCTGACCATCCACAAACTATTTGTCAGCGGGGGAGCGGAGGTTGGGGGGTGGAGTGGCAAGACTGTAACTGAGCCCCATTGTGTCCTTTCCGACCTTCAGCTCGAGTTATTGGATAACCATTAGGAGCAGGAATCTTCCTCAACCCAGTCCAATTGTAGGTTCCTTGGCTCAGACTGGGTAGCTTTGCAGAGATCAGGCTTCAAACCTAGAACGCTAATGGACACCCCAGCTGCTCATTAGATAAACTCACTTACCCACTTCGGAGAGACCTAAAATCACTTAAGCACCGAAGGTGCTAAAATTATTAATGTTATTTGAATCTACTATTAGTGTAGTAACAATAGAAACTGAAAACAAATCTATTATGTATGTACACCCAATTCAAGTACTTACCATTGTTGTTTATTTTAACATGTAAGATAACACAGAAATCCTGTGTGCCTAGTTATATTTGCTTAAAAATGGCAACATAAGGCTTTTTAAAATTTTATATTTAAAAAGAGGGTGGGATTGTCCATTTTCTAACCTAATTTCAAGGTCACAGAACATCATTGCTCCATATACACACATATGCACATACACACACACACACACAAAGATTACATGCTAATAATGCCCCTTTGGTATTTTGGGTGCCATGGTGATATAACTTTATATGTTGTTGGAGCATGATCTCCTAACACCACATACACAGGGATACAAAGCGCTCTGAGACGCTACCCTGGGTGGAGGGCGCTAAGTAAGTGCAACTTGTTGTTTGTTGTTGGATATAAGAAATGTACGACAAAATCTAATATTGGAATTTGATATTGTTTTACCTTGAAAACCACTTTCAATTTTAACTCTGATCACACAACAAACTTTCAACATGTTCATTGCTTTTTTAAAATCCAGGATTCAGCGAGAAATTTGATCTTTAATGAACCTCAGTGGAATTCTATTATACATACTAAACTGGATTTTCACACCTGTATCAAGAACAACCCCCCAAATACGGGTCTCAAGGACAATAATTCCCCAGCATGCATGTTGTTTAGCTTTTAACCAGAGTAATTTCCACTATATTTAGCAGGTTGGAAGACACAGAAAGATTGAATAGGAATAGCAGGGTCAGCTTGATATTTTGGAAAATTTGATACAACCACCGTGATGATAAATAATTGTCAGATTCAAGCATGTATAATGCCAAAATGCCTCAGAGTATTTTGCTAGGAATCGCTGTGTATTTGTGGGCAAACACAGAAACCAATTTGTGCACAATAACAACCCACAAACGGCCATGAGGTGAATGACCAATTCACCCGGAGGATTCTTGAACAGGACAGCGGGAGTAACATCTTTCTCTTTTCAAATAAAAGACTATAAGCACAACATGTACAAATTTCATCTACATGATTGCATTCCCAGTGGAAGGAATAAGGAGCTAAACACATTCAGGAAACGATTAAAAGAAGATCAGAGATACATTTTGTTTTAAGAAAGGCATTTCTTTTGGAGACCATCACATTTTATGTAATAAAAGCTAAGACACTTCATCGAGAACGAGTGATCAGAGAAACCTCCTGGCACATGAAAGAGTCATAACTCACAGGAGTGTGTGATTAATAGTATAATCAAATAAGTGACAAAAATCACTTGAAAGATTATTCCTGCTGGTTGGTCACATTGCTAACAAGGAGTTACATGCTCCGGAATACCACAGGAACAGCTAAAGTGCAGGTTGGCGAGACCTGACTCTTTCACTTAGATACTAGAACATGGTTTTGAAGTCAAGTGCATAACATTTATAAATGGGAAATAGAAGAATATTTGAAACAAAGGATACAAGGAAGAAATTCAGGATGAGGGAAGATGGCTCCAGTGATGGAGGTCAGTCCTGCAATGGGCTTGATTGACTTAATGGCTGTAATTTCAATTCTATGAAACTCTTCACTTACTCATTATCAGTGAGTTAATCGATTTATAAGGAGATTTGTGAGCGAGAAACAATACAAAAATGGCAGACACACACATGCTGTCCTCCTATAATGATAGCTAACGTAACTCCTGATGGAAAAATATTTTGATGGATAATGTAGTCAATTGCTACTTTGCATGTTGACCCATTGTCCACAGTTTGCATCGACAAAAAATTAGGCCAATTCCAATTAGTGCAGATATCATGCTCTCTAGTGCAGGAGGTCACCACGCAGAATGCAATGTACAATAGTAACCAAAAGCTCCATCAGGAGCTTTTACTGCAATATAGTCAGTTCTTCGTCACTCTCTCCTTCCTTCTCCATCTGTCACTGGTGCCAGAACTTTGTCTTCCCCATACAGTGGCCTCTCTCTCTCGCTAATTCTCACTCTGTCTCTCCCTCTTTCTTTCCACCAGGTATTTTAATTATGTAAATTACAATCTCAATAAAACTGAGCAAGTATTCATGGCTTAATTGGCTCAAAAAGACTTAAAGGGCTTGAAAATATGATATTTGCGAACTGGAAGTCACTGTCTTAATAGCAACTTCTAGTCAAAACTGAAATTACTGTATCGGATTAATTGCAAAAACATGTGGGAAAATCATGATTTCAAAAGTCAGCAAAGGCCCTTTTTCAGTCAACATTCTCATGTGGAGTTTTGGTCAAGTGTTTCTGGGCCTTTTTTATGCAGCATGTGTGATAGCGATTCTGACATTTTCAGTTGCCAACCAAATCCTATTACACTAAAAAGCACTTGCATCCAGTTTCATTTGTGGAGCAGAAATCCCACTTCTAGATACAACACATCCATCTGAAAGGATTTAATTTGCCCCATATCTGCTGTTGGGCCTCTGCTCACTAATTTTTTTCTCTCACTTCCTGAGGAAAAGCACCTGGATTCCACTCTCGATCCAATTGCACAATCAGGATTGGAAACTCATTCAAAGACTTGTTATCAGTGTGAATGCATAGCCTATCATTTCATGACAGCATGTTGGTGCGTTGCTAAGCTCTGTTAACTCTCTGATCCGTCACCTCTCTGCTCCGGCCTTGAAATCTGTGATCATGTGAATTGCTTTTACCAATTCAAAGCATATTACTGAAGAAAATCAGATTAAATTAGAATTTAAAATTCCAATTACCCAGTTCTGAAGTTTCAGACTGTCAAAGTACTGTACTGCTTATGAGCAGTTATGTGGACACAACTCAGCCAAAATACTGCAACTGGTTACAGATGGAGTTTCCATCAGCTCCCTTTCTTCCACACTGTACCACTTATTAGCAGTTATGTGGACACAACTCAGCCAAAATACTGCAACTGGTTGCACATGGAGTTTCCTTCAGCTCCCTTTTTTCTACACATCAAAATATGCCGAATGCCTAATACTTCAATGCTCACCTTGCCAAAAAAGCTACTAATCAGGAATTGTAGTAGCTGTGCAGCTGAATCGAGAGCAGAAACTAAGTACTATACCTTCTTTTAGTGAGAGCCAGCCAGGATGCAGAAAGCAAGGTGGCCAGCTGCACAAATGCAAAGTTAAACCAGTTATCGTGACCTTGTTCTGAGGTAGGTGTTGGGATCTTATGGACACTCAACTACCACTTTATAACAACTCCATTTTTTAAATGCATCCTCTTTTAACCCGAGATCTGGTTTTAGGACTGAAACAATTGCATTATAATAGGGTCAGACTGTATGCAAGACATTTATGTCAGGCATCCAAACGTCAAAAAGACAAGTCAGAATTAGATTTGGGAAAGAGAATTTAGACCAGAAACTGGAGTATTTGATAAAGGGCTGTGTAGGCAGTGGAATGTTAGAAAAGCTGGAAAAGCTGCTCTCGAATTTCATTGAGCACCATTCATACTCAAATCACAATAAATTTCCCTGAAATTTATGGTTGGGGCCAACCTCCACAGCCCATCTGCGGGATATTTGTGTACTCATTGAATGTAAGTGCATCCGCCTCAAACAAGCTGAACATTAAAACACTATACCAACATTAATCCCTTCCTCTTTTATAATTTAGCTAACTGTTCATATTCTTTACAGCAGTGTCATTTTGCTATGTTATCGATGCACCCATTGCAAGATATTTATTGCTATTCAACTATTGCTGGATGTGCATATATGGATACTACATGAGAGCTCCATCCTTAGCTGCCCGGACTCATTTGTAGATTATGTACCAAAGGGCCATTGTAATCTAGATGGCTGTCTTGCTTTCTCAGTGCTGACTGGCTCACTTTCTGAGTGCTGGTTGGCTCTTGCACTAAAGGAAAGAAACTACCAGCTTCATTGCCTGTCAGGGTATTGAGAGGTAAGGCAGGAATCCCAGCAAAATGTTAAAAGTTCACTTTTAGTCTTTGTGTTTACTTGCTGCCAGTAGTTAAATAGCATAAAGGTTACATTTACTCCATACAAGCAGCCAGCTAAAATCACATGAACGACAACTATACGTGTGCCATTTCTTGTTCAATTTACTGAAAATTATCAAAAGATATTTGAAACAATTGAGGAACATGTGAAAATGCCATTTCCTAAATTTCCTAAATTTGAGTTTCACTACTCAACATTAAGTCTACTTTTTAAAAAAAAAGTACTACGTGATTAGATAAACATCCAGTGTTTATCTCGGGCTAGCCCCAAGGAAGAGGAGGATAGAGCAGATTGTGATTACATCAGGAGGCACACCATGACTTTTTTTTTGTATATATAGGCTTTTCCCACTGCCAACAGAGAAAACAAAATGCAGCTGAGGTGTTTGTTTGTGTGACGGTACACATACTGTGCTACTATAATGATAGCCAGCATTATAGAAAATAAAAAAAATTTGATGGGCACTGTAGCCCAGTGTAGCCAATTGCTATTTTGCATGTTGACCCATTGCCTCAAGCTGATCAATTCTCACTGATGAATTCTCAGACGCCTTAGATACCAAGATGTGTGTGCTTATGAAGGTCTATCTCACATTTGTTTGCCTCAAACTCAGTGTAGTGCTGGGAGCACTAAATTGTCAGAGAGGCCAAGGTCCATCTACCTGTTCAGATGGACGTTAAAGATCCCATGACACTATTTGTAATAATCCTTGCTTGGATATAGTGGCTCATGATATTAACGAGACATCGCACTCAAAGCACTTCACAGGATATACTGTAAACTGATATGACGGTGTGTGTTCTGTGGGTGAACACAGCAGCCAACCTGTAAACAACATTGTCCCACAAACAGGGATCATGATCTCATCTGAAAGATGGCATCTCCAACAATCCAACAGCCCTCCAGTGTATTGGAGTATCAGCATAGACTATATGGATTCCAAGTCTCCACATGGGGCTTCCATCCACAACTTTCCGACTTACCCACAACCGAACGAGGCTGGATCACTTGGGTTTTGCCCAACAATCCTCCAGATTTCATGATTGTTTGTGGGATATTGGTGCGCACAAATTGGCTGCCGTACCTCCCTACAAATACACAGTCACTATGCTTCACGGTAAACACTGTGAAGGGCTTTGAGATGTTTTGATGATAACATGCTATATCAAATGTAATGATTACTATTTTACTGAACAGTGCCTAGGAAATGTTTCAAAAAAAGAAAATGAAAAATAAACATTATTAGAAACCTGTTTTTTTTAGGTAGAAAGTTTTGCTTCACTCTTCTTGCAAACCTCAAAAAAAAATCACTTCTCACCAATCCGTAGCTTTGAAGTGACTTGCAACAATGTGGTCCAGTGCATCTGGCAGCTTTCCAGATCTCTCTGCAAAACCAATAACCTTCCCGATAATCAAAATTGCACACTAAATCTTTTATGACTCTCACAAGCTTGAACAACAATAAGCATTGACATAGCAGAGATGTTCCTCAAAAGCTTAATGGCAAGACATTTTAAGTCTTCATTGTAAATAATAATTTAAAAATCTCATCAGGTTCTTTTAAATAGTACTCGGCATGTTTATAGCACAAACCCTAACCATACAAAATATCATCTGGTCTTATATTCACTGAATTGATGCAACGTGTCTGTTTCTAAAGCTCGTTTCATACTGCTGGAAGGGATTCAGCAGATCGCTATTCAGAGTAGGAAAGCCTGTTTAGATTTCCCTGCTCCAAATTGATGACTAAGGTGAAGTGAGCTGTGCACATGCACACAGAATTAATATGGATTTTTACTCCACCTTTAGCATTGATTTGACTCAAAAATTGTGTCAAATCAACTCTGCAAGTGAGGTATAAATGGGACTTCGCATTATATTCCGTGCACCAATTCAGAGCAAAACAGTAAATTACTATACTGCTTCTCCCAATGATGTGCACTGTTGTCACAATGTAAATGAGAGCTGATGTGACTGTATTCAGCCTTTGATGAAGTCCGTCTCCAGGCAACAAAGGATACAGCCATCCTTGCATTCCTCATCTCAAGGCTGCACAGCTGCATTTAAAATGGTTTTAAGATCCAAAGATTCAGACCTTGGTCTGTGGTGAACTATGATCATCCCAGGTAAAAGTGTGAAGGGACCATCTCTCAAAAGGGTTGTTTCCTTCACAGAAAAGTGTTTGGCTAATCTTTAAGGAAGAGTAACAGAGCTGTGTGACTTAATGATATTACAGACAAATGACATGACTACAGGAATTGGTGAGTTTTAATCTATCATGTTGTGCAGGTCTAAACAAAAAAGTAGTTTCAGAAACACTTTTCCATAATGCAGTCCCTTTAATGTAATTATGAGTCCCTTTTATATGGTCTTCAAAGTCTCTTTGATTCAGGATGCAATTTCAGGGGAGTGTCTCATGCTTAAACTGTAAGATGCTGTGTGTGCCCCATGCCAACCAGGCCTTTCCTTTTCTTTGTATAATCCACACATCACTACACTGCATGCAAACATCTCTGCGTGATGGTATCATGTTCCTATGGCAATCTAACTCCAGAGGGAAACGTGCATCCTATTTATTTATCCTGACTGGCTCTGAAATCAGACTTGAAACCTACAAATGATAAGATAGCCTTTCAAGTTGAGATAAGTTCAGGCTGCAGATTTGGAGTAACCCCAAATTGCAGCCACTGGGTTCAGTCTGAAGCGCAAAACAAATACGGTAAAAGTAATTTAAAGTTGAGCAGGGGCATGGCCTTGCTCTGCTGGGAATGTCCATTAAATGTCCAATCATGCAACAATTGAAGTCAACATTGTTCTTATTATCCTCCAGCCATCCATTTTGATAGCACTAAATTCTGTGTGATGATCGAACAGTTCTTTGTCTCAACAAACAGCTGCAGATAAAAGGTAAAACAAATAAAAGGCAATGAAGACGCAATTATCAAATACTTCTGGGAGGTGGGACTTTAAAGTGTCGCAGGAGAAACAAGTTGCCTTCTCTCCCTTAAAAATCCCAAGGACTTGCTTTGATCGGAAAAATAAATCTTAACTTGCTACAGTTTAACTTTTGTAAAAGTTTACCCCCAACAGTGATCAATATTTCCGTTGTCGTCGCTGAAAGTCACTCCTTGCTGGGATAAGTGTGTTTAAAGAGGATTGGTTTTCATTTGCTTACAGATAACATCCGATATTATTTCTATCCCGAGGCCTTTGCTGTCTCAATGTTTTGCTTTGTCCTCTCCCTTTCCTTCCCATGTCATTCATTTGTAAAGATCAGTTAAGATTCGAAAAATGATAATTCAACTCATTCAGAAAGAATGCAAGTGTTTTATCAAATGGCATTATCTAACTTAAGTAAAAGAATCAATCCAAAGCGTCTTGAGCTCGTTGCACTTTTCCTTGTGCCCTTCTTCAACTCCCCCTAGCGTCTGAAATGCACCAGTCTCGCTTCATTATTCAGCTCTTACCTCACCCACTGCTACACAAGCCCAGCCTACCTGTGACCTCATCAGTCCATTCGACTACTGGTAGACGACGGAGCTTTAACTTCAGAGTTTCTGAGGCTCCTCTCGCCTTATTATAATGCTTCGCACTCCCACTCCTTTAACAGAGCTGGAGGATTGAATAGGCACAGTACAGACAGATATAGTAACTGTTTTTGCTTGCTCTCTACCGTTTCTGCTTAACAAGCTGGAATAATTAGCTGCCTTGTGTACAGGATGCAGGATGCTTGAAGTTTCTCCTTTATATCTGGTAAGTGTTTACAGTTACTCTCGTAACACGGCAACTTGGATTATTATAAAAATTAGGTGGATTTTTAATTTATTAATTGATGTAAGAAATGCTGCCTTGCCAAAGAATAGTCTTAGGAAATCAATAAGACTTATCACATATGAAGGCTGCAAATGAAACAGTATGGAACATTGCGGGCAAGAGGACAGCAAAGCAACCATTTGAAATTCTATACCTTTAGCTTTATGTAAGATAACAGCTCCATTTTTTTCACCGATGTAAGCATCATGATTTAAAACAAAGCTTTCTTTAAGTCTGTCTACAGCAATGTGAACAGACTAGTAAAGCTAGCAATTTTTTCTTAGTTTCCTTGCCTCTGCCTTTGTTCTCACATAACATTTGATACATATCATGTAGAGAATTTCTTAAACACAAATGAACAGATGCTTATACGACAGTGTAGCTTGAAACCTTATTGCTGCTATAAAAAATGCTTACAATTCTAAACAACAGTAACTTTAAGGAAAATCTATCACAACATTACATTTTACCTTTTCTTAATACCTTCAACCAAATTGTCAACATCAGCAAATTCCATTTTTTTTAACTACTACTTTTCTCTTCACACTGAAGTTCATTCATTTTGGGGTATTCTGTGGTGTTAATACAGTTCACATCTAAGATTGAAAAACAAGACAAACACTATGCCTACTAAAATTAAAAAGATCGAGTGAATATGATGTAACCATAGTAAATTGGTGAGGTCGATATTTTTTTTCAACTGAAAACAAATAAGACGGCAAAAGCTAATTAGATTTTAGGCACGGTGTTAAGATTTAGCTCAAGCTTCTTCATCAGATTAGTTCAGAAAGTTTTTTTTGCATGACTAGTCAGCAGCTTTGGTAACTGGCATTTCAGCACGACTTAAACCCATTTTAAAAAGAAAACATCTATGGCTAGTGAAGTCATTGAAGCTTTGCACCTCTATTGTCCAACAAAATGAAATCAAAAACCATGTTGTTCTTGTCGATACTTTAAGTGGATACTCTGCCTGCCTACAGCGAATGGCAAATACAGCCATGGCTCACGCTATCGAGAAAATGCGCTCAAATCTTGTTGTGAATTGTGACTTAGAAAGATACCAGAATTATGTAAAATGAACAGAAGGAAAACCACTACGGGCATCTGTCCCCTTTACAAAAAAACAGCGAGAACCGTACCACATTTAATACCTACAGTGTGGAATGGCACGCATAGATTTTTTTTACTCCCGGGACAAAAAAGCGCAAACTGGCATCTGTACAATGAAAGGTAGTTCAGGCGTGCTTTCCTACGATACAATGCGTTAGTAGCTGAAGTCGACAATCTGAATGGAACAGAGCAAGAAGTTATGCTTAAAAAAAACAACTTCCAAACAATCCAGGACGTTTTCTTTCCTGAGGCAGCTGCAGATTTTTCCTGACAGAAGGTTTTGTCACAATTAAAGTAAATTAAGGTGAACACCGGCAGTAAACATCTGACCAGTGATCTTTATAAGACCAGCATCTCGCAGTGCGTACCACCCCCAAGTGGGCAAAAGCAATGCAAGAGAAACTGCAGCCGTTTGCAAGCACTGAGAAGAATACAGCACTTGAGAGGAATAATAACAAGAGCATCTTTAACCTTATCTGTGAACATGCTGTAAAGTCATACGGTTTTGATTAAACTAAATCTGGAAAAGATTTGGGAATTTTGCAACACTCTGGACCACAACATTCCAATTGAAAGAGGGCAGAATATGAATATGCAAGGTTGAGGTTTGTACTATTTTCTCGACTTTCAAGGGATCTTTTTTAACCCTTATCTTTGTGAAAACAAAAGACTGAATTAATTCTGTATCAAGCTATTTATATAAATGGCAAAAAAAAATATTCCAGCTTAGATGCTTTTTCCTTCTTTAATTAAGAGCGTGGGTCTTACCACTGTTTGTAAAAATAATTAAAATTTCGTTCTAACTGAGGCTGCACTTTTAGCGACCACCTTTAGTGGTTTCTAGTTTATTAACAGCAGTTTCCATCTTGTTAAACTGTGCATTAATTCAGAACTGTTATACACTCCGAACAAAACACAAAGATTGAAGTAGAAGAGAATAGCGAACAGAAAAGATCACACACATTCCAACGTTGTCAGTTAACTTCTTTATATAAACAGGCTTCAAGTTTCAAGACTAATGTAATCTTTTAGTGGCTGAAACACCAAAAAAAAACCATGAGCTCTGAAGGATTAGCAGCAGGAATGGGGTAGGGGGAAGGGAATAAAGAGTGGCAGCAAGAGAACAGACCATGTTAACATTCTTTGACAGATGCACAAACTTTTGTGCAAGCATAACCAACTGCTATGCCTTTTGGGTAGACGCGAGCAATTTGTTAAACCGCTTCTCCATAATATTCCACTGAGAATTTACAAGGGAAAATTTTAAAAAAGTCCCTTTACTTTAGGCAACAAAACTGGCCTTTGTTCTCAATTCTCATGTGTATAAGTACTAGATACCTTGGAAACTATGGCTATATTTGGCAAGAGACCAGAGGAGAAAGAAAAAAAACACAAATATCCAAGAGTTTTATAAACTTAGCTTGTGGTAAAAAGCAAAATGAAGATTACAAAATAGGTAAGGTACTGCCATGTCTAAAATTTTCATAGTTTTACAAGTTAACCAGTTGTGGTATGTATTTCACACAAAATTTACAGGTTCATAATTACAATGAACATTTTTGGAACATGATTAAAAACCTACTTTTTGCAAAGTTTCTTATAACTAGAATTAAACTTGTTAAAATAAGAGTCAGTGCTTCTTCTTGACGAATTACTGTCTCTGCAAAACGTAACTGAGCAATTTATCTCTTATCTGGACACAAATTCATTTACCTTGCTGCATAGAAAGTAGCTTAAGAAATTCACTGAAGAAATGATGTGGTAACCCGATCTAAAACAATAATTCCTCCCCTGTATTGTAATCTGCAAGTGTAATATTTGCTAGTTAAATCAATAGTGGCCCCACTAATAATGCCAAAGAACATAATTAATTATCAATTAATCCTTAAAGGGTAGTATAAAAAGCAGTTAGGCTGAAAAGGACCTATAAACCCATGGAGCTATGTTTTGAGATCTGCTACAGATGGTTGCTCATTGGATTGCTACTGCACTTGTTCCATTGTTTAATTGCAATAAGCTTAAAACACGCTGCTGAAAGCCAAAGTGACGATGTGCATTTTGTTTTATAAATGCTCGAGTTAACTCCGACTTGTAAAGTTAATGAAGCATCAGCAGGTCTGCCCATCATTAACCTCAGAGCACAAACAACATCACTAAGAGGTTGTGGAATTAGTGTGCGATTTTGAAAAAACAGACACATTCATTTCTATAAATAGCACCAACTAGATTAAGGGCACACTTTCACAGCACAAAACCTCCTAGATTCAAGGATTTAAAAACAGATCCAGAGAACCTTCTGCTGATTGACTCTGAACAAAAGGAGGAAACCTCAGAGAAACACGATCATCTCATCGTGGCAACGTCCCCAGATAGTACTGCTCGAAAACATTCCAGATTATTGTGGAGGGAGGCACTGCTTTGCTCAGCCAAGTAAAGATTTAAACAAAATGTCATGTAGGTTTTTTTTGGGGGGAAGAAGCTTTTTTTAAATTGCTTTTCAATGAGAGGGGGGAAAATCCCCTCCCAAATCATTGCATATCAAAGAGTGAAGCTGTTGCAGTCTGTCCAAAGGCTTTCAAAATTAAAATAGCTAGAGGAAAAACAGGAAAAAATAATTGCAATACACCAAAGGCCAGTACAAAAGAGCACAGCAGTTTTCTATCGAGTGTTCAGACCTGCGCCACTGATCTCACATGTGTTAACAAAACACAGGCAAGCATATTCCTATCTTAAGAGTGCACAAAAGGAAAACTGAAACATCAAAAACAATCTTCCTCTTCTCTGTGTTATGATTGGATTTGTTCCAGTTTCTGTAGACATTGCATTTATCAAAACCAAAATGACATCTCATCACTTGATTTTTCATTCATTATCCCTGGCATCACTCACAATTCAAAGCAGATATATGTATACACTCTAATGATCTGTTGTAGCTTAAGAACGTAGGTGGATCAGCACATATGTGAACACAAAGCTGAACTGTTTAAAAGAGTTAAATTAATTGTGCCATAGTGTCAGCTTCTAGGCAAACTGATGGTAAACATACTGACAGCTAATTCATGAAACTATACTTACTGGTTTAGGCTGTACTGCCTGCATTATATACCAATTTATATAAAATTAACTACATGCATTAGGTTAGCGGTCAACTGTACAGTTTAGCTATTGGCTATTTTGTAAGCACATCGCAGATGGTTGAAATCTCTTTCACGGTGAGGCCTTCCCACGAGTGGCTTACATAGTGTTGTACAAGAAACAATAAAACATCCCGTAGCATCTAATTATTTAGTTCACTGATGCAGTAATTTCATATTGATGCCTTATCTTTTGAAAACATTGAAGGCTATGGAGGAATTTTTTTGTTAATAAGTGAATAGAAAAAATCTTTATATACTTGACTGAAACCTTAAATGCAATGCATATACCCATGCAATACTGCAATCATTTGCACATTCATTATGCAAAGCCTGACAAACTGATAATCTCCTGGAGAGGTTGAAACATTTTGTTTATTTTGAAGCCCCCACAGTCACCTATTTAATTATTTTTAAGCAAATAAACTATTTAGACTGATTTAACAAATGCCCCCAAACTGTCCTGAAGGAGGATAGAGGGTATTTAAAGAGAACAGGACATATTTTACTGGACGTACAAGTCACAAACATGGTGCATAACTCATCAATGTTATTCTTTTATTGTCCATGCATTGTTACAGACATCAAAAAGTCATTCTACCTCTAGTGAATGAAAAGGAAGCAAAAATAAAGTGGTCACTTCCTTAGATGCACTTTTTCCCCCCTTCCTCACATCAGGAACCTGGATAGGCATTTTACTTCCACTTAGCATTTCTTATCATGCTTCAGTGATAATTAACGGCTTTACTTAAAATGCACCCTACATTGACTGCTTGACATGGCGCTTCAGAGACCTGACAACACTGTCTGCACAAAAGGGGTCATTTCATTCCATACTGCAAGCTCAGCTATTACGACTCATTGGGAGTGAATGGTGGGCGACAGGTTCAAAAAAGAGGAGACCGAGCACAACAGCAGGATTCCCGATTTCTATTTGGTTAGGATCACTGTAGCTTTTGATATGCAAAGACATTCTTTTCTGCCATCACCATAGATGTGAAAAGCAGGGCAGGGCAGGACATACAATCAGAAGCAAAGCTAAGGGACCCTTTATGAAAACCACAACAATTCAGCTAATCCTCAACTCAGAAATGGTGTCCACTTTCAAAGAGGTGTCATGCCTTTTATCCTGCTGCAATTTGGACGAAAAAAAGGAAATAATTCCTTTGGTACACAATAACTTGATGAGCTTTAGTGCTTTCACCAAAACAGACTGTTTTTACTTTTGGAACAACATTACTGCCAGCAAGAGTTTGCATAACAAACGTGTTAAAAATGAATCGGTTTAAAATCTGAAAGGGAAAATCAAATGCCATTAGACCCTTGGTGTTTTCAGAATTGTGGCTGGTATTGGGTATCAGAGCGACAAAGTATGCTCACTCGCTCAGAGCTTTCCTCTTCCACTTTGAGTCCAATGATTTTGGTTGTAATCTGAAAAGGTTCTCTCACCCAGCTACTCTTGTACAGTGTGTAAATAGATCTTGAAGCCCTGGCAAGTTATCCCTAGAGTACATTAATTGTCACTTGAGGACTTTGATCATATATCAAAAGATTGATTTTTTTTCTTTTTCCTGCAACTTCGTTTGCAGTTTGTTTTCTCAGGGAAAATATTGCAGTAATATCAAGACAGCAAATTCAACCCTACTTTGAATGTTTATACAGCTTTCACGCACTTTAAAGTCACAGTACTACCGAATAATCTGTAGGACTGTATTTACTGTACTGGAATACAATTAGTGATACTGTGGAGGAAGATGTGAAAATACATTGAAATCCAGTAATCAAAACAATTTATTCAGGTTTAAAGTCAGTTTACCAGCTTTCAATTAAACAGGGTTGTTTACTGAGTAGATGCAGAATTACAAATGCTACGCAATTCTGATTTTAAAATCATTTAATATTTGCTTTAGTTTTCTAAAATCTGAACTCATTGGAAACATATGCTTCCAAATACAGTATACTGGACTCAGCATCAACATTCCATTTACAACAAAGTTTTCAGTCTTATACTTTGCATTAATATTGTAATGACAGTGCAAAGTTTTTAAATCTTAAAGTGTATCTGTTCACATTTTCGTTAAAGAAGATACTTTCTGCATTACCTATGCCCTTTCTCTCCCCCCCCATAAATAACTTCACCCACAAAATACTCAGTCAATACACATTACAACATGTAAAGCACTTTGAGACATCTTCCTGACATGAAAGGCGTTGTATCAAATGTAAGGATTATTACTACTAACAATAACTTGTACATCATTCTATTCAGTTTATTATGTAAAATATCTCAAAATGAAATGTATTTTAAAAAACTGCATAAATGTAAAGGACATCATGGTGAACAGAATGATGTATAATTTTAGAAGCTAATCTCCTCAACCAGCTGCCTCAAATCACAATGACTTGTGGAGGAGGCAATACCTGCCATACCTTTGTTATGCAGCAAAACGTTGAAGGAATAGTGTGGAACCTAGTTTCAGATTATGATATAAATGACTGCAGTGCCAATTGTTGGTGACTTGAATGTCTAGCATGACCTGAAGCAGTCACTCCAGTTAATGATGAAAATGAACATTGAACATATGCTAAATTCCTGCCCCATCTATCCTCTTCATTAGCTTTTAACATGCGTAGAATTAATTCACAAACAGCTCCCAATTCACCAACAGGGGTCTAAAATGTAATTGCACCACATACATGAGCCGTTTAGAAAAGCTTTATGAAATTTAGTAGATTCTATTGCATTGCATGAATTACCATCATTATTTTATGCAATGTATTTTCATGATTGCACAAAGCATATGCTTGGAGAGGAAACATCTGCAAGTACTTTTACCCTTTAATCATCCAAACCGTAGCAAGCGAAGTGATCTTATGCCAACAATTAGTATTAAAATAAAATAACATGCAAGTTGAACGAATTAGGAACATTTGATTCACCTTTACTGGAGGCTTATGTATGTTAAAATATGTTAAAATGTATTCTAGTTCACATACCATTTACATTAATATTCTACCTTAAGACTTAAGAGTGGAATAATACATCATTCAGAGAAAATGTTAATCATGATCTTAGATTTATTAAGGTCTCCACTACAGTCTTTTTTTTTTGAAAATCCATCTCTTCCCAAAATAAAAGTTCAGAACTTCTGTATTTGTGATTTAACAAAGGATTTTTTTTTGTTTGAACACTAGTTTGAAGACTTAACCACTAGTTAAGATGAATTGCTTATGTTAAGTATCATCCATTGAAATAAGTTTTCAATGTGATGGAACTTTCATATTTTAAAATATGATTCTTTGGATAAATGCATCACAAGGTACAGCAGTGAAACATATAGACCAGGCAGTTCCCAGCTTTGATCCCTGATCTGAGAGAATTTGCTGATCTCAGTGGAGGTAGTAGTTGGACAAATACTGGATTCAATATCCCGATGTCGGGGGTGGGGGGGTGGGGAGTAGGGGAAATGAAACAGAAAATCCGACAGAAATTCCTTTTATACTTGATCAATATCCACAGACTTTTGTTGGAAAATGTGCAACTGTGGATGTCAGATCAGGGCATGGTTCGTCTTAGATGTAATGTTCGCATGCATAAAAAATCTGCAGACACACATTCTCTCTCTATGTTCACATATGAAGAATGTCGTCTAGAACAAAGTATCAGAACTACAGTGAGAGTGGAGATTCAACCTAGCAGGAGTCAGTGCCTTCAGGGAACAAGAAGGAAAAAAATGTAGTGGCCCCACCTCTAAGTTCCAGGATTCCTTAACTAATACAAAGCACATATCCCTTTTTATATCCCATTCTTCACCAAAACTCTTTTTAAATGCCTCTCAAAAGATTCTTTATAAAAAGTCTTTATTAACAGAGTCCAATATATGTCAATGCTGTCAGGGCACACAGAACTCTTCAACATTCAAGATGTAATGAATTTTCTGACCAACAAACCATCCTTGAATAGCTGAACAGCTGAAGCAGCATAAGGGGACACAACAGCTTCAATAAATCTTCTGATCACTTTTAATTCGAACATTGGTCGAAATTCTAATTTTCTGCATTCCAGCCTTGGGTAACTTTCAGACAAATGTTACGCTTGCCAATTTATGTGGTGAAGTAAAATGATAATTTTATGGTCATGCATTTCAATTTTAGGTCAACAGTATCTACTACCCTGCAATTGCTTGGGTTAAAAATATTGTTTCAAAAAAACATACATTCCAGAAAGAAATGACTGTTCAGAAGCTAAAGAGACACTTGAGAGAGCTAATTAAATACTGTAAAGCAATGTGGCTTTCACTGCATATAACATACACACTTCGCACTCACAAAAAAAAAGCAAAAAGATTTGCAGATTAACACTTCAAAAGTGTAATACTAGCTTTCTTTTCCATTTTCGTTTTAATAAAAAAAAGTGACATTTTAGGTTTCTCAGTTCTTGTGGCGGTTTTATTTCAATGCGTTTCAAAACGAAAACCCTTTGTGAGATTAAGAAGCCTCTGCATTGACTGTCAGGCTGCAGAAGTAATAGCATGCAAAACCTGCAGCATGACTCCATTGCTATTTATAATCAGCCAAGGCAGGTGTCAGCATTTACAAAAATGTTTTCTCCACAAACTGCTGATTTAGACCGATTGCAATTACGCTTTTCTTAAACCACTATCACTGACTGCCGGATGTCTGAAATCAAAAACCTGCCAAGTGATTGCCAAAGGTGGCCTCTAGGGCGAGTTCTTTGCATTAGTAGTACACTCACAACTGTGGCATATTGATAAGATAGATTCATCAGTTATGTGGTAATCAGGGTATTCCATCTCGCCTCTGACACCATTTAAATTCATTTTCCTCATCAACTCTCAGTGCCAAGGGTAATAGATGCCTGAAATGCAGCTTTCAGCTTTGATCATGTCAGCCCCCAAATTCTATCAAAATTGTGTTTTTGGTGTGCTATCCATTGTGATTGTGTTCACAGGCAAACTCAAGGTCAAAGCTCTGCAGAATGAATCTTCACTGAAACCACAAAGGAAGACACCAGGCTACAAAATTTGTCTGGAAGTGGGAAATGTTTCCAAATGGGGAAGAATTAGAGTCGGCATGACCTGACCTCTTCTTTCAGGGACGAGAATCACAGTTTTGACTGAAGAAAAACAGACGTTTCCCAAAAGAATAAGCCGCATTTTCTCAGTGCATGTGGTGAATTTTGCTGGAACTCACTATAAATTTGCAGTCTTTCTCTCCCTCTACCCCCCCCCCACCCCACAATAAAAAGATGGAACACTGAAAACACTACACATCATCATTGGTCAGGCCTCAATCACTGAATGGTTTTCCCGACGTGGAGTTTGAAGTTACTGTTCTCGACCACACTGCAGAAAGGAGCTTTCAAAAGCCACAAAGGACCTAATTCAAGTCACAGCTGTGGAAAACAACAAAAGAGGTCTATATGTGTCAGCTTTTTAATATAAAGTGAAGATTCAAAGGAAGCAAAGCACAATTCCCAAACAGTGAGAGGAAGTTAAAGGATTTCTACAGGCAGAGGGGGTTTTATATTGATTATCTGGCAATCATAGACCTTTGCTGGCATGTTCACTGAAAGATCCTGGAAAAGTCAGGTGGTCTGGAACACAAACCGGGATCAGTTGTGTAAACATCAAGACGACGGGAAATAACTACTGTGCTGGAGGAACTAAACAGGAGAGCTCCCCAGAGGAAAAGGAAGTACAGTACCATCTGAACATGCTAAATTTGATGTTCAAATTTGTTTTTTCTTTGCAAGCACAAGATTTTCTGGAAGCCCCCACAGATGGTAAGATTCTTTTTTGTTAGTTCAATTCATAGGATAAAGTATAGATTGTAAAATAATCCACTGTGTTCAGTTCCACAACAGTGTGTCATTTTAATGACAAAATAATACCAGTTGTGTTTTCAACTGCAAATTGTTATTTTATCCGAGGTGAGGCTTGGAAAAAAAAACATTCCACACATTTTCTTCTTGATGTCAGAGTAGATTGTTACTAAGTAAACACATGTAGATGTTGTGCCTCCTGCTGTGCAGTTAAACACAACACAATGTAGCAACTGGCCTATTTGCCTACAAATACACAGTCACTCCATTTCATAGTAATTCCTTTGAAGCGCTTTGAGATATGATGAGGCGCTATACCAAATGCAAAATGCAAGAACTATAACACAAAGAAGCATGCTCAAGAAACAATATGGTTTATGCCTTACAATTTTCAGCAACAATTTTACATTTATACAGCTTCGTTCACGTTAGGAGGTCGTCTCGAAGCTCTCCACTGAGCCAAGCTGCGGGTGGGGTGGCTGAGGGAGGTAGGGGGAAAGGTTCATCAAAAGCGTAGTCAAAAAGGTCTTAAAGCAGCCTTTAAAGGTGGTGAGGAGGAGCTTGATATATGTAGGAGGATCCCAAATGAACTGTGCCAAGTTTTGGCAGATACAACAGCAACAACAATTTGTATTTAATATAGTGTTGGTCAGGTGGAAAAGTGCAAATTCTGGAATGAGTATGGAAGAGTGCGATGAGACCAAGTACATGTCCCTATAGCACTCACAATCTCTTTAATTCAGCCCTGTTAAATCTCCCGATTTGAAAGTTGGAATGTAAATGGCTTATATTTACTCAAGTCAGAGCACAGAATTGACAGATCCTAATGGAACGTCGTTTCCTTTAAATACTTGGAATCATCAAGTATCCGTGACCAAGACTTAAATCAAATGTTCCTCCTCAAGTATTCTAAGTTCATGCTTAGTGAGAACAAAAACGAGACGACTTACTATAAACAAAAGTGAAGAGCATATTTAGCTTCAGTGCACATGAAACTTTTGTTAAAAAATTGTCTTTTACAGGAGACTGTTGCAAACTAGAAGACAATCGTCAGCCTGAAGTTCTGATCTGAAGATAAAGACACCAAACCGTTTTTCTGGAAGGAAGCTATTCCATAGAAATTGAAATACGGTAGAAGTCTGTTTATAATTATTTTAAGCTCTAGTGCAGGAAATCTCTGAACTTATTCTTTGAAAGTGCACTTAATACAATGCAACTTTTTAGACATGTTCATATTTTCCTATATATTGACATATATATTAATACATATTTTTAAATCCTTAAGGTTTCAGGAATCAAATGGGCTACAGAATAAACATGTCGTCCTTAAAGCTGATCTACAAAATCTGGAGCTTCTTCTTGTTGACTGAGACAGGAATGTTTCTGGGTTTAACACAAGCCACCACCGCAGACCCCTGTCCCTCAGTTTGTCGGTGTGATGCAGGCTTTGTATATTGCAATGACCGAGGTTTGACGTCCATACCTGTCGGAATTCCAAACGACTCCACCACCCTCTTCCTGCAGAATAATCGAATTAAAAATGCTGGAATTCCATCAGACCTCCTGAACTTACTGCAGGTGGAAACCATTTACTTGTACAGCAACAATTTGGACGAGTTTCCTACCAACATACCAAAATACGTTAAAGAACTGCATTTGCAAGAAAACAATATAAGAACGATTACCCTTGAATCACTCGCCAAAATACCCTACCTGGAAAAACTACATTTGGATGATAATTCAGTCTCGGCTGTTAGCATCGAAGAAGGTGCTTTTCAGAGCAGTAAATATCTAAAATTACTTTTTCTGTCGAGGAATCACCTGAGCAGCATACCCCCGGGACTCCCCAAAACTACTGAGGAGCTACGGCTAGACGACAACCGTATCTCTAGTATTTCGGAAGATGCCCTCAAAAGTCTTACTGGCCTAAAACGCTTGGTGTTGGATGGAAACCTGCTGACTAATCGAGGGCTTGCAGATGAAGTTTTTATGAACCTCGTGAACCTTACGGAGCTGTCTCTTGTCCGCAACTCACTCAATTATCCACCAAATCTACCTGGAGCAAACCTACAAAAACTCCATCTCCAAGAAAATCACATTAATCGCATACCATCCAATGCCTTTTCGGATCTAAAGGAATTAAATCGGCTAGACTTGTCTAATAATAATTTGAGTAACTTGCCTCAGGGAATCTTTGATAGCCTGGACAACCTGACTCAGGTATTACTGCGCAACAATCCCTGGTACTGTGGCTGCAAAATGAAATGGGTGCGTGACTGGCTCCGCAGTCTTCCAACTGGGGTTAACGTGCGTGGACTAATGTGCCAAGCGCCTGAAAAGGTCAGAGGCATGGCCATTAAAGATCTGGCGGTTGAGATGTTTGAATGCAAAGGTGTTACATCAGAAGACACTTTCACCTCCATGCTAACCAGCACCGTAAGTTCTACCCAGTTAGCTACCATCCAGCGCCAATGGCCTTCATTTGGGACAAAACAACCAATGGTGAGAAAAACAGACCGAAAGAAGTACAACCATCCCACAGCAGTCCCAGGAACAGCCGTCAGAATTCGCATAAAATCTGTAAGCATTGATACCATTCAAATCACCTGGAGGGTTTCTCTGCCTATGACAGCGCTGCGCCTCAGTTGGCTTAAGATGGGACACAGACCTTCCCTGGGATCCATTACAGAAACTATAGTACATGGGGACAAAACAGAATACTTACTCACAGCCCTTGAACCAGAGTCGTCCTACAGAATATGTATGGTTCCCATGGAAACCAGCAATGTCTATCTGTTAGATGAGAAACCAGTCTGCGTAGAAACACAGACTACTTCCTCCAAGATGCACAATCCCACCACCACTCTCAACAGGGAGCAGGAGAAGGAGCCTTACAAAAACACAAGCCTCCCTTTGGCAGGCATTATAGGGGGCGCAGTGGCATTGGTAATAATTGCTTTGCTTGCATTAGTTTGCTGCTATGTGCACAGAACTGGAACCCCTTTTTCAAAGACTTGTGCATACAATAGGGGCCGGAGAAGGAAGGATGATGATTATGCAGAGGCTGGAACTAAGAAGGATAACTCCATTTTAGAGATTAGAGAAACTGCCTTTCAGATGATCCCAATGAACAGTGAGCACGCAGCAAAGGAGGAGTTTGTAATACATACTATATTTCCCCCAAACGGAATGAGTTTGTACAAAAACAACCATAGTGAAAGCAGCAGTAGCAACAGAAGCTACAGAGACAGTGGAATACCAGATTCTGATCATTCACATTCATGATAATTACAGGAACTGTTGACTTTGAAATTAAGTTACTGCAGAAGTGGCTGTGCAAAACACTGGATTTAGAAAAACTGGAGGAAAAAACAAAAACAAAATGTACATTTGCCATATAATTTATATTTAATGAACTTTATATTAAAAGTTGAGGAATTCAGGTGATTATTGCTGATTGTGCAGTATGGCTACCTGACCATTGATCACAATTCTCTATTTTAGTAATTTCTAGTAATTTGTATTTTTCCTTTGATAATCTTAAAAAGGTTTAAGCGATTGAAATTTCATGTTCTATTGACAAGACTGCTCGTTGACTGTGAAAGTGGGTTTTCTAACAGTGTTGAACGTACAGAGACCTTTTTTTTTAGCCAATTTAAGAACCTTGTAGTTTAAGCACAGTTCCTTTTCCTAGTTATTGAAGGCAGATGTTCTGCAGATAAATGATATACGCGGCGAAGACAATTTTAATTCAGGACGTAATAAGGAAATTAGTAGTTTGTTCCTGCCCGAATATGTTGCACAGAGACAACCATATATCCAAAGAGGAATGTGGCTGTAGCATCTCTTCATTCCAGCTTGTGGTCTACATTATCTGCTATTTCCATTTAGAGTTTGAGCCACTGACTTCTTTGTTGCCACAAAAGGTA
Source organism: Callorhinchus milii (assembly GCF_018977255.1). Taxonomy (NCBI): domain Eukaryota; kingdom Metazoa; phylum Chordata; class Chondrichthyes; order Chimaeriformes; family Callorhinchidae; genus Callorhinchus; species Callorhinchus milii. Next base: position 79,697,503 of record NW_024704744.1, read on the forward strand.
CTTTTTAAAATGAAAACCAAAGTGCAATGTTAGCCCTTTGGCCAGTCTTGTATGTGCCTTGACCAAACATTGTATTCAGCATTTAAGATTCGGTGATTTTTTTTCATACACATGTGAATAAGAAAAATGTGGTCTTTCTGCAGAATAAAACTGAACAAAATGAATTGCTGCGTTCCTGGTCTACCCTCTCCTTACACTTTCAAAAAAGTTTATTTGAAAAATAACTCTTTAAAATTAACCTAATTAGTTGCAAACTGTTTTCTTTCTAAAGACAATTGCTGGTTAGGTCAGAGCCTTCCAGGAAGGACAGCACTGCCCACAAGTCTCCCAATAAGGCCACATTTTCATACAGATAGTAAACAGATGCTAAATAAACCCTGGAAACCTAAAGAAAACATGATCACTCAATCAGATACACTGACAGATATGCCATTCAACATAACACTAAAATAGTCTTAAATTTGGACACATGGAAAGTTATATTGTCCCCTGCAGAAAAGGCTTGGTAGTATTTTTTTAAATGAATGTAACTTTGTTTTTTTAACCCTGCAGCACGTAACAGTGAACAGAAACAATAAAGGATCAGGAAAAAAGAGAAAAAGTGAAGATTAGCTCAGAGGGAGAGGAATGAGCACTTTGATATTTATATTTAAATGTAAATGTTGGTTTGCGTGGGATGGAAAGCAAAATATTTATAACTATTTGATGAGAAACAGTCTGTAGTATCGTGTGTGCACATATACACACACACAGATTCAAATTAAACCAAATGTTAAACTCACTTAAAAATAGCTGAATAGATCAGCCCTGACAGTGGAATGAGCTGCAGTTTACAGACTCGTTTCAACTGGGCCTTAGGGGCGGCTAAATCAGTCCAACATACCAAGAGTTAGGGAAAAACAAGCCAGGTTACTGGTCGCTCTTCAGCACCCTCTACCGGTTGTGCAAATTTGGCAGTCAAGTCAGAAGACAAAAGCCTGGTCTGCTGATTCTCACAAAGCTCACACATGAATTATGTACATTTGGGCAAGGTACCAAAGGGGACAAAAACAGTGCCTGCGGGTCTGCATGAGGAGGCAGTCAGTTTTAAGTCTGCTTTTGATTTATCTATCTTGCATCTCCAATCTTGTAGTCTCTTCCTTTCCTTTATATTTTGTTGTCCCCTTCCCAGACACATAAGCACAAAACACATCACAACGTCATGCTGCTGCTGCTGCTGAGCCGTCTTGCAGGAGTCCGCCCTTTACAATGTAACATACCCTATAAGATTTTGAATGGTGCAGAGCCACAGAGTTGCTGACCCTTTAGCCAGAATACCATATTTACACCAAGAATTCAAAGACTGCAGTCGCTGCATATCAATGCTGCAAACTGTAAATTTACTGAACTAGGTGTGATACCGGAACATGCACTGGACATCAATATTTCTGCGATTTGCCCCAATGATAGACATGTACATTTTTCAGAGTGTATATTGTCTACACAGTCGAGGTATGTAATGAATTTATAGAACAGTGAAATCTATGAGAAACACTTGGGCAGATTCCCCCCCTCAACTTAAATGCACTCTGTGAAATATATACAACCTTACCGATTAATAATAGAGTACAATGCCTCAAAATCTTTCTATGCTCCCAGCAGTCACCAAAATCAGTTTCATGAGATACATCCATCATTGTTACATTGATCTCCAAAGTACAAAGATGAAAACAATAACGTAAAAGTGATGAAAGCCCATTAGGTCAGTTCAGCTCACTCTGTCGCCCTGCTCAATTTTCAGAATTGTATCCGACAATAACAGTCCAGATTTTACCAAGGGAAAACTAAGAGCTGTATTAAGGGAGAGTGAAACATCATCTCAATGAAAAGCCGTAGCTTTTTTTTCATAGAACTCACAAAAAAGTAACCTTGCTAAGCTTGCTTATCCTATTTAATGAAACGCATGACTGCAGGAAACTGGAAATAAAATGAACATGAGTCACAGATCCTCACGCCAACAAGCAGTATATATATTAATGCTGATTGAGGTGTTAATGCACCTCAGGGCCATGACAATATTTGATACAGAATTATATTACTGTTTCCCCTTGCATTGCTGGATTGTTTAAATGGGCTGAGAGCTCACTGGCTGGTTCCTCTGAAGACAGCACTTCTGAAGAAAGCAGGGGCATTTACAGTAATCATCAAACAGCTAACTGACATTTCCACAAACCAATCAACTAGAAAAAAGACCAGCAAGAAAAATGATGAAGTACCATTTTGCTCCCCAGACTTTTATTTGGCAGCTTTTGGAAATAACAACAAGCGATTTGCAAATAATACAATTGGATTTTGTTCCATATTGACAAACTGAAGTCTCAAATTAGAAGTTCCCATCCTGTACAAATATCTCAAATTCAATCCCAGGCATAATATTGCAATCCCGGCAGCAGTGTGGAAACTTCTTGAAGTGGTTTCCCCACACCTACAGAAACATGAGCATCACCTTGAAAGTCAACATTCTCAACTGTTTTGAGAGGTCTAGATAACGTGATAAGGCGCCATATCAAATGCAAGGATTGCTATGATTATTATAAATTTAGATGTAAATGTTGACCTGAACAACAACGAATTACATTTATATTGTGTCTTTCATGACAGCAGCATGTCCCAAGCCACTGCAGTCGAGGGTTTGTATGCAAACTGGGGGTTGGATTCGAGAGGGGTGGGGGCTGGGGTGAGAAGACGACTGAAGGTGCAGTTAAAGAGGAAGGTCTTGAGGCAGACCTTGAAGGAAGTGAGGAAAGGGCCGAGGCTAAGGACTCTGGGATGGAGTTCCAGAAATTGGGAGCAGAAAGGCTGAAGGCCTGACCACTGATGGTGGGTTGGGAGGGCAGGAGAGTGCTTGTTGAGTGAAGGGGTTGGTAAAGTTTTAGAAAGAAAATTTCAGGAAGTTTGAAGGAGAAAAGAAATCAAGATATAATTTTATTTTCCTTCCCCACCCAAAGTAAATTTAATCCAGGAAACCGACATAATGTTTAGCAATATAATAATAATCCTTGCATTTGATATGGCGCCTTATCACTTCTTCGAGACGTCTCAAACCATTACAGAATATACTGCAAAGCGAATTGACTGTATATTTCGTGGGCAAAACGCGGCAGCCAATTGCATACAGCAGTGTCCCACAAACAGTCGTGGATTGAGTGACCAATTTATTATTATATATTTATTTTTGGAAGGAATTGTTATTCCCGGAAAAGCAATCCGCTAAGTCTGGTCTTAGACATTAAAAAATTATGAAACCCAGTTGCTTACTTCATAGCTCAATATCTAAAAATAACAATTCACAAGACAAAAGTGCCACTATATTGAGAACTGTGAATTTCAACAATCAGAAAGCGATTATGGTCAGTACACCCTATGCGTCTAATATATGCAACATTTGTTCAAAGAACTTCACTTTTTTCCTGATGTAATCTTGACGGAATATGCCTTTGTGGATGTTTATGGCTTTATTCTTTAAAATAGTCATCATGGAAATATCACAGACAAAGATTGAAGTTGGAGATAAATAATCTGTCACTTTTTTAACATCATCAGCTTGAAGCATGAAACCATACCCTCGTTTCCTGTCTATGGAGAAAATTGAGATGGGACTTCTCAAGTGCTTAAAATACCAAAAGTCAAGGATAATATAAACATACTGTATATGGCAGGTGGCTTAAATTAGGATCACAAGACTACGGAAGCTAACCGTACAATTTGTAAAGTCTAAAATGAATCTATTTCATTAGATCATCTTTTAATTCCATTTACCTGCCTCGTCTGTGCATCGCTTAATATTATCTCCCCTCCAAGTATTCATCTATCTTATAATAATCTTTGCATTTGATATAGCGTTTTTACGTCTTTGAGAGGTCTCAAAGCGCTTCACAAAATATACTGTAAAGTTAATTGACTGTATATTTTGTGGGCGAAACACGGCAGCCAATCGTGCACAGCAGCATCCCACAAACAGTCGTGGATTGAGTGACCAAATTCTTATTGCTTTTTTCTTGAGGGATTATTATTAGGCATGTGGAGTAAGGAAACTTGCCCAAGGTTTCGCCCTATCACGTCTTCGAGACGTCTCAAGGCACTTCACAGAATATACGGTAAAGTGAATTGACTGTATATTTTGTGGGCAAAACACAGCAGCCAATTGCGCACAGCAATGTCCCACAAACAGTCGTGGATTGAAGTGACCAATTTATTACTATTATTTTTAAGTAATTATTACCCCCGGAACAGCGATCCGCCAATCGGGTTCCTACTTACTGCTTTGTAAACATGTGTGGAGTAAGGAAACTTGCCCAACATTTTCCCTGGCAGGGAATCAAACCCAGGTCTCTTGTTTGCGAGGCGAGTGCTCTAACCACTGAGCTCCAGTGGTCTATACAACCTCAATGGTCCTCGTACAAATCACAATGAGTTGTCTTCCCATTGTTTGATGAAAACTCAAGTGATCCATTAAACTGCCCAAACACACCATTTTTTAAAAAGAAAAGTCAAACATCGAATTTTGGATTCTATTGACGTACTAAAGCTCTGCCAAAGTGCACATGCACCAAACTCCAAAATTGGAGGTTTTATTCCTGTGGCCTCAAAGCTGTTTATATGAATGCTCAAACCTGGCTTCTTACTCCACAGCAGTTTGAAACCACTTCATTACCAGCAGTGAAGCACAGCATTCATAATCACAACCTTTTCAAGTACTGCATTGCATTTTTAATTCCCTTCCAGGTGTGAATTCAATACCTGAACTAGGATTCCCCTGTTGATAAGATAGGAAAGTTATCCATTCTCAGGTCTCTGCCAAACTGTTGGGTGGCCAGAAAGAGCACAAATGGAGGGCTCTTTCTCCTTGTGGGAGAAACGCTTCCTCCCCAATAACTCAAAGGAGATCAATTCTTCACAACACTAAGTGGAGAGAAGGTTTGCACACCAATAAAGTGCGCCTCTGGGTTACTTGAAACAAACACTATTCCGACCTTCCAGCAGAATGCTTCAAATTTCTAATAGTCTTTTATCTATTGATGATTCTAGAGTTCAGTCCTGCACACTCAGGAATAAATAAGCTGCTCGTTTCAAACTTAAGTGCAGGTTACATTGATCGTTGCTAAATTCCTTGTGAAAAGGGGCTGTAATTAGATTGCCAAACTCACATTCTTAAGTGGTTCCTAGAATCACATATGAAACTCTATTCATCTACCGCACCTTCTCTCCTTCCCATGAGAAATTAAACTACCAAGGCCCTGTTCTATTAAAGCAAGAACTGCACAAGAATATAAAAATAAAGGCCTTGAATTGTCTTCTGTTCTGCTTGACTACATCCATCAGAGAAAATGGACTGTGCACTTGAAGTAAAACTTTGTAGCATGAAGCCCTTATATAACATAACCAGCATTGAAGCATGGGGTCAAATTACTGACATTCCCTGAAATTAAACTTCAGATATAATTAGCCCTTTTAATGCATCATTTTTTTTCCTTCTGCAGCATTACAAACCTAGACAAGAATCAGAATACAAATGAAGCAAAGTGGGGGTAAAATGAGCCTCTGGGTCACAGGGTAGAAGAATGTTTGTGGCACGAATGCAGTTCTAAAGCTCCCAATGCAGCAGTCGATTTCGGAAGGCAAAGGCGATTATTGATTCTGCTGAGTGAGTAGGGCTATGCGGAGGAACCCAGGCGCAGCAGTTTTATAAAAAAGATGAACCAAACCTTCCAACATAGAAAACAGATCCTGAAGATAGTACTTTAAACTAAAGCATGAAGCCATATGGTGTGGAGGGCGCTATATAAATGCAACTTGTTGTTGTGATCAAACTCCCTATTCCACGGCTCTTCAAGCTTATTTATACTACTTCAATAAATTTGTATTTATTAAAAAATTTGAAAAACAGAAACAGATGCAAGTCAACATTCGTAGGAAAGTAACACAACTAGCATGTATTATTCAGGCCACACCCAAATTCTTGTATTATTCAGGCAATTTATTATACCAACCCAAATCTCAGGGAGCAGTTTGGAGGTGTGCAGATTAGGTAACCTATGAGAATCCTCCACGTCTGCCACTGATATGGAAAACTAAAAATTGAACAGGTTACCATGAAGATTGTTAGAGGCCAGAATGAGATCAAACGTCTTTATCCAAACTTCCCTTGTGATCTTCTGAAAATGAGCACAATATTTTCTCTCTGCTTTGTCAGCAGAATTATTACAAGTCAAGATATAATTTAGCACCAGTTTACATGATCCAAGTTATAAGGGCAGCAAAATCATTAATTGGCAACTGTGCAGTTAAGTGACAAACAGGTCAACGTTCAAGGAAGGACATTGCACGAAAATATTTTTGCAATTTAAATACATTAACAAAATTGAATAAGATATAACTGAGTTGGTTTATATACATAAAGGAAATATACATAAAATTATAGAGTGAGAGACACACACAAACACTTTGTTAAACCAGCACCACCTTACCCAGACAGCAGCTTTACACTGCAATCACAGACCAAATCATCTCAGTGTATAGCGGTACCAAAAGTGTAATGTAGAACGTGATCAGAGGAAATGAAGAACATAAGATTTCAATATATAACCTGGGTGGTAGGGGACACTACAACTAAGGGCTAAGTCCCCTTGGGAAGGTTACTATTTGGCCTTCAAATGTAGAAGTGATTTCAGCAAAGATATTATCTCACTGTTTGTGCAAGTGCTAGTTATTAGTCCATAGCCGGGAGTAACATTAGACAAGGCTGATACCTCCCGCAATCTTAAGGGACTTACAAAAAATTCAGTGAACAAAGACAGCATTAGAGCTAAAGGACTACATGAGCGATTGTGCTATGTTCTCTACCTAATGATACCGTTTATTCATAAGGTATTTGTTAAAACCTACATTAAACTAGCTATAAATTAAAATGATTACACAATGGCTTCTCGATTTATCAAAAGCTTTACAATCCACTAATTGGATACAGAGGGGGCTCGAAAGATACAAAGAAACTACTTCATAAGAATATTTCAGGTTAAGACCCAAGATGGAATTATCTTTGGATATTCATTGGATAAATACAACCCTCAACTTAATATGTTAAAAACATTTTCAATCCACATTGGAATGGTTGGCCTCCCAGCTAGGGCTGCCAGCTCTTCTGAATTTCCTAAGATTAAGGTGGTTAAACATGAGGTTTTGATACAAAGAAAAAACAGAAAAACCGATAAAGTACTGTATTGCAAAATCTGAAAAAGTTCAAAATGGACACCAGCTTGATTATTATCTGAAAAAAAGACATAAACTAACTGACCAACCTGCTGTGGACTTGAAACATGCCGATTTGTTGCCGAGCCTCAGCTCCCAAGAGGCCTTCCCCATTGCTCTCTTAAATTCAATACTTGACTAATTTAAGGATAAGGCACTATTGTACTGAAGCACGTGTATTAATATTTAAGAACTCTGAGACGCCAAGTTGTTGGTGTATTCCTTTAATATTTTGATCTAAAAAAATTCTCATTAATCTGTATTTCTTGATATTCTTTTAATTGCTTGAACAGGTCTACATCTTCCCAAGAGAAGATGCTTAGAACCTCTGAAAGCAGATGACTTTCGTTTCTCGGAGTCATTAACAACCCTTTAACTTCATGCCCCCAATCGAGAACATGGAGAGCAATAGCCTTCAAAATGCGTTCTCTTAAAGCACTAAAACAGTAGGTTACTCCTGTTAAACTCATTTCAGAGCTGCCTAATAGACCATTAGGCTACCAGCAGGCTCTCATAGGATGTTCATTGACAAAAAGGTCACACGGGATTCATCAGGAGAGATTTATTAGGACTAATTCTGGAATTCTAAAGAGCTAGTGACCCCCTGCCTGGTAGTTCATGTCTACGGATTCTGGGTAGGACAGGATATTTTGCTTTCACTATCAAATAGCCTGCCAACATTTACTATCTAAGCTCACACGGTGGGGATCTGCCAGCAACATGGAATTGCACAGCAAGAGTCAGTTTGTTGAGGAGAGGAAGTGACAAAAGGCATTTGCCTACAAAAAAAAGTCACTACACATTGCCTTGACATGTCCTCCTGATTTGAAGGCAAAGATCGTTTTAACAAGTTTTAAAACACTTGGTTCAGGCACACAATTAATGTCAATCCTATGGATATCTGGAAGAAAAAGGCCATCCACCACATCAAGCCCATTCCTTCACAATTCACCCAGAATCACCCTAATCACCTGCAACGATCCCTGAATTTAATCTTCTTCATACCCCGTCTTAACTCCCACCCCCCTCCCCTTGGTTAATTAAGCAAAGCTCCTTGGTGCATTTGATGCATATTCTCAACAAATATTGATCTGAATCCCTCTTAAGTTATCAATTGACCCATTGTTTAACTACTATCAGCCACTTTTCAGCCCATCTTCTAAACTGGTGCAAAGCCTCTGATCAATATCAATCTTCCTTTTACAATCACCTAGCAACTTCATGCCATGCATTAGTCATTAATTTCATGGCTGTCTGTGGAACATTGCTGTGTGCAAATTGGCTGCAGTGTTAGATTACAAACACAGTTACTACATTTCATAGTAAAATTTCTATGAGGCACTTTGAGTTGTCTTGATGATGATATTTTATATGCAAGGATTATTACATGAACGGGGTACTGGGATTTTAAAATGTTGAATTTTGCCATTTATTCTTAATTTTGAATTACTTGGCAATTCAATTCACTGCCACAGGCACTAATTTATAATGTAGACTATATATATATTAAATTATAAGGATAAAACGTAGGCTCTCTGGCAAGCAAATTAACTCTTATCTACGCCCCACCTCACCTCCACCACAAGCTTCCCCAGCAGGAGGGAGTAACAGTTTTGCCTAAAAAGATCTGTATGAAGAGGATCTTGTAAATGCAGTATAGTACCTCTTCTTTACCCCATTCCCCCTTTCTTTTTTTCTTTCACAGTGATTGGGCTTAATAGCTGCTATTTATTTTCTTAGTGGTTTCCTGCCCCAATTAGCTTTGTGTATCATAAATCTTTGGAATGATGAATCAGTTTTACATATGTTGTTGATTTTAGCACAATAGAGAAATGAAGATTATTAGTAATATTTGTTGCACACAAGATGACTGACCTATAATATTTGCACAATCTTGTTTTTCAAATAACTATAATTTTGACAGAAGCTGGAGTATAGTGCATTGAGCAGCAATTGCCTGCAGTACGTTATTGTTGCCTAAAGGTTCAATAAGCCTGCAATCAGTACATTGGTTGACTGTAATATTACCACTTTCAAATAATGCTTCTCAAGGGCGGTTGTTCAGAGTATCAACAAGCAGCATAATAGAGCAGATGGATGTCAGTTTCATACATTAGAAGGATTATAGGATTGTGTCAAAAATAGTGTATCTGGACTCTCACTCACAGAGAAGGAAGGCAAGAGAGCTTTCACATTATGAGGGCATATATGGAGAAATATAAACAGGACAGATAGGGCAGGGAATGGCAATAATATCAGGAAGGAGAATAAAGATGAGCATTGTACACCTACACGTTCATCAGCAGCAGTGTAAAGGTTACAATCAAGTTTTTTTAAGAAATAACAATTAAAATAAGGCACTTGATTTCGAAAAAGATATTTCTGTAAAAAACTGAGCACACAATTCCATTCCATACAGATTTTATATGAAGTTTCAAAATAGCAATTTAACTTTTTGTATAGATAATAGATTTATGCATTTTTTTCAGAATATGGAAAAATGATGTTTCTACCCTTTGTAGCTATTCGTAGCATCAGGTATTCCCTGTTGAGATCCGTCATCATGTTCCGTGATTGAACGTAATACTTGAACTTCATGCTGAAGTTTATACTTACCTCTCAATCTGATTCAGTCAATGCAGCTCTAGCTGTGCCGACTGCAATATTTTCTGGAATACTCCTCTTAGTGCCAGAGTGCTATCACCATTGCCATACTGGTGTTTGTGAAGCTTCAAAATTCCGAGGAGACCAGTATGGCACATAGCCAGCATTGAACACAGTAATTTTTAACAACTAGTGTGGCAATTAGCAAATGTGCAGGTCAAATTTGATCAAATAGGTACATGGTGAAAATACATTCTGGGCTGTGAGGTTCATCCAATGTATTATGCTAAATTTATGCTGTTGGAAAGGAAGCGATTTTGATTCCGCAGTACTGTAATGTGATGCGGAGTGGGAAGCCTGGATTCATACTTCTAGCTCCATCATAGTACTCAAAGGGCACCTGGTCTTGGAGTTCTTCAAACACACACACACACACACACACACACACACAATTAAGCCTTTGCACAGAACTCAGAAATCCAAGGTTTGATGTTTTACTGTTAATTGAAGAGCCGGTAATGGCTGGCGCCACTAGACTTGTACTATAGCGAATACAGATCAAGCTGCTGCTGAAAACATCTCTTAAAGGTGGTCTAGACATCAGGGTTCCTTTATGTTGACTCAACTCAGTTTAATACTGCACTTTCTCACCATGAAGAGCACGGATTTTCTGCCAATAATGCAGCACGGAGACTGGGAGCAACATTATACTAATCACACAACACTACCACCTTGTGGAGGACTTGAATTTGTTGGCACGCTGGTCTAATTCTAAATCAACGGGTTCTCACTCTTTATTTTTGGTGCTCCATTTACAAATTTACAAAATAGAGCAACCTGAATATGCCATTCAAAATCAAGTGCAAACATCTGACAGAGGAGCCCTGCATCAGTAGGACATTCCCAGTTTCTGTGCTCGCCTGCTTTGTTGCCAAGAGCATGTTAAGTGATGCTAAATTATGCACATCTTTGAGTCTAAGAACTTGCATCCCAAAAGGAGCTGGGGATGAAAGTGACGAGAAGCTAATTTCATGCCTTGTTTATACAGTGGTAAATGAGAGGGGTGGAAAAAGCAGCATGATTTGGCTCACATCTGCCATTGCAGGCTTGAATCATTCTCAACAAACACAACCTTTCTTTCTTTGTTTCAGATCATTTAAAATTGGAAATGCTGTAACATTCTATGATCTGTAAATGTAGAACTCCCAGCAGTACAGGTGCTGAGAGGGACAAATTTCAGCAGCAAATTAAAGGGTGTTCCAGCAGTTCAACTCCACCATCTCCACTTTAGCTCATCATCTCTCCGCACTCCCACCTATCTGTCTCCGTCCCAAATACGCTTCAGGTTGTTTCAATATCTTCCCTTTATGATTTTCTGAAAAAAAACCTGCAAATTTGCAATTCATTTTTATACCTTCCTCATTCTTATAACTTCCAACTTTTCAAAGATGGTATCAGGTAGTTAAGCTAGTGGCTTAGGGGAGACTTGGCTAAACATCAGGGAGTTTGTGCCAATCTACCTCACCAGAAGCAGTTGAATTGCAAAGTGCAATTATAATAGTTGCAGCTACAAATTTAACATTAGACTAATAACCACCATAGTGAAATAATTATTTGTAAAAGTTGACAATGGGCCTGCAGTCATTACAATTCAAAGAAAATGAATGAGACATATTCCAAGAAACTTCTGTCCATGTGGCAAAACAAGCAACTGACATTCTCGGTTATTTATATTCAGTAAATTCACTTTACATTCTGTGAAGCACTCTGAGATGTCTCAACAATGTGATTAGGTGCTATATCAAATGTAAAGATTAATATTTCCTTACCCTATGTGGTCTTCTATTTTAAAATGAATTTCGAATACTGATCCTGAGTCACGCCTGCTCAGAAACTCTTCCCTTGGCTAACTACAGTTGAACATAGTCAGATATTCCCAGTTAATGTTGTACTGCAGAGCTACACAGAAGGCTGGTAAATGTTGCTTTCTATCTGTATCTTTCAGAGGGAGAAGAGGTAGAGTCAGGAGTATCAGTGACACCTGACTGTTCAGCGCTTTGGGACGTTCTCCCGAAATGAAAGGCGGTCTATAAGTGTAATTTTGTTAGTGTAGAAGTTTCAAAAATTCTTGAATTTGGAAGCTAGCCTTTTAAGAACTGCGGAAAATGAGTTTCCAAATTAAGACTGAATTTAAGAATTTCCATGGTTTGCGCCCTCAGGAATCTCACTGAATCAAAATACATTTTCTCAGTCTTTAAGTTGGAACATATCCCCCCCCCCCATTCCCTAGGTCTTTTGAAGACCCTATTGCTTTCTTAAAAGAATTATATTATCTATAATTTATATTCACTCAGTTTGACTACGTCTGGCTTTCTTTGGCTTTATCTTCCCCGTCCCCATCTCTGTTGTAGTCTCTGTTGGCTTCTCTAATTATTCTCGCTTTTCTCCATTTCCTGGCTGCTGGGATTTCACCAATTGCTCTGTGGTAACTGATTGATGCAGCATTTGATTTCATCCCACAGGTGGGCGATTGAATGCTTGCCAGGTCTATCAAATTTTAATGGTTGAAACTAGTTTAATATAATCAAATTATTTTGTGTATCAAGAGCACAAAAGTTACCCGATTTTAGCAAAACCACGTATTACATAATTATATTTACCTCCTGTTGTTAAAACCACCATTCAACATAAACTACGTGGTTTCACCAATGCTGATGCCTCTGGTGAGTTTCATTGCCTGAGAATGCAGCAGTGAGTATCAAAGATCTAAAACCAAGAACAATTTGCATTTATAATATAGGGGTTACAATCTTGGGATTTCAGGAGCACCAGTACCGTATGGGATTAAAGGAATCCGGGATTGGATAGTTAATGTTGCTGTTGTAACATTCGGAGAAAAGCCTCTTTGTTCCTGGTTTCACCGTGGAGCCTAAATCCCAGGATTAGAACCCCTACTGATATAGCACCCTTCACATCTTGAAACGCTTCGCAAGGGCAGGTTTAGACAGTGAGCAAGGAAGATGGGGAGGGAACACAGGAGGTAACTCAACAGACTCCCAAAGCACCACATTCTAGCAGGTGTAGTAGAATGCACTGTGTGCTGAGACTTCAATAAATTTCTATTGCCAGTGGACACAATGATTAATAATTTATTTACCAGTGTACAATATTTTGAATTATGAGAGCATTAAGTGTTCTTAGAAATCATTTATGCCAACTATGGAAACTTCTAACAGTAAATTTTGAAAGTGAAAGTGCCAGCAGTTCCAGAGGGAAATAAAAGGCTGGGTATATTATCAGATCCACAGAATCTAAATTACTGACACTTTATTGGGCATTATTGAGACCACATAAGAAATATTATGTCCAAGGATGGCCACCACACTTAAGGTACAGAAGCTGACAATAAAATTGGAAAAAGGCATTCTTTTTTGCTGGGTGCTGGATAGCTACTGCTGCTGTTATAAGGTTGTGCGAATAGCCGCCTTGTTCCCAGCTTTATGTGGAGCTGGAATCCCAACTCGTTAATTTCTATTCCACATCCCTTTTAGACAGGATTTTAAAAATTCCATTCTCCGCATTGAACGTTAATGTAAATTTAAAAAGTCAATTCAATGAAGGAACAGAGCATGTAGAAGCAAGTCTGGTGTGACTTACACCAGTTTATACAACACCTTTGCAAATCACACGGATTCTGAAATTTCTTCTGTCAGGAGCAGGTCTTCAGCATGGCTTATGTTGTTCCGGTTTTCTGCATGTTTGACATCAAATTGCTGTCAAATATGGTGAGGATTTGCCATCAAACGTGCTACATAAATGCACCAGCTCTTGGTAAAACAGGTTAGGGACTCCAATCTAAACAACTTCTTTAGGAAAACACTATGTGAAGCTTTTAGAATTACAAAGTGAATAAACAAGATTGTATCTAGAGAGCCATTCTGTGGACAGAGAAACAAACAGCCATCTCATGTTAAGTCAGCATATGGAATAGCTATTTCACACTGACAGATCGTGCTTTGGCCAAAAGCCTGCAACCATGTCTGGTAAACACAAATTCTATAAAAGTATTCCGAAAAGGAACTGGACCCTTTCCCGATGGAACAAACAGTGGAGAAATATGGGTGGTTAAAAGGACCTGGATGACTGAGCGAGCTGGATAAGCTGGATGACCTTTTCCTATTCCTGCATGTTTACATTCCAAAAAAATGTAATTGGGATACAGCACAAGCACAAAAGCTCCATTAGATGTTGTGAATGTCATTCCTGCCTGTTAAGTCAAATGAGGTAGAACAAATTACAAGATGATCCAACTACCCAACTATCGAATAGATGACAGGTTTCAACAAGGAAAAATATTTCTGTACAGCTCCTTTAAAAACATAATGGATATATGGCTTGTCTGGATGTTGCCGTATGAATATATGCAAGCCAGAAAAGTCCCAGATTTGACCCCATTTCTTTTTACGTGTAGTTAACTGATCTCAGATGACTGGTCGGAGGGAGCAATTGCAAATGGCCTCCCTAGATATGTGGGTATGACTGTAGGTAGGCCTGATGTCTGCTCCTGACCACTGGAAATAATTACAAGCATGTATTGGGGGAAAACCCTCAGCAATTCTGTAGCTTACCAACATCCATCATCTCGGACCACACATGAAGAGTTATCTGACGCCCAGAAAACAGTAACCAAGTATAAATGAGTGTCTTCAGGAAAACTGAGAAAATTGTATTAAAATAATGCCCTGGTGACATTAACAGAGAAACTGGATTTAAGGATTTGGGTCAAAAGTGTATTTTCAGCATAATGTTAAAATGGCTCTGTTTCATTTGAGATTACTCAACTTCTTCCAGTTGCCCACTCTACAATTCGATTGCCCTAATTTAAGTATTTGACCAATTCTGCAGGCTCTGAAATGCTACAGTAATGCAGTAAATCTAGACCCACGTGGAATTTTTACCACCAGTATTCCAACCATCAATGGCAAAACACAAGATTCATTACAATAAATGTCAATGGTTTAAAATACAAACTGGCTTCAAGAAAAGTACTAAATGTGTAAATACCCAGGAGAAACCAACAAGCTGTCCCAATACCATGAGCAACATTAAATTTTTATATTGTGCATCAACCGTAAAATCCAATTAAATACGGTGATGGAAATGTGTACTTAAATGAAGTGCAGCAATGAAAATACACTATCGAAGCAGCTTCTGTTGGAGATTATTCAAGGGAACGTTCAGAACAGACGGATCACTAACAGTGTTTGATGGATGCAAATTTGAAGCTGGTCACAAAATCAAACCTAAACTATGGCAACAGTACCAAATCCATTTAGTGGAAAACTGCGCACCAATAAAAGGTGCCAACTGTCCATTTTATGACTGCTATCTGAATCAAGCATTAGAACAAATTCAGATGTTTGTACAAAAGGGCCACTAAATTAGACACGTGGTTCCTTAAAATTTAAAAATAAGTGAGCAGTCAATCAAAAACATTACACCATCACAGCCATTTCTGCTAGAGTTATCAATTAGTACATTACTGACAATCAAATTCAATTTTACAAAATGTGCATGTACAAAATGCTTGAACGGACGGACGAAAGGGGCTGAAAAAGTACTCATCAGAAAAGCAACAACAAACATCAATTTGCATTTATACAGTGCCCTTCAAGCAAGATAGCGTCTCACAGTGCTGGATTAGATATTTTGTCAACAGAAAAAGTGCCTTAATAATAATAACAACAATAAACCTTGCATTTGTTATAGCGCCGTATCATGTCATTGAGATATCTGAAAACACTTTGCAGTCAATTCACTTTACAATATATTCTGTTTTGTGATTTTGGGAATTAAACTGTGTTTCAACAAGAAAACCATATGTTACGCCAGCTCACAAGACCTCTGCTCCAAGGTGACCTCGTCATTCCCAAGGTCTCACAAGGCATAGCAACAATAGGTGGGTTTCCCTACATTAATTTTTGTGTCATGTGGCATTTATTCTCAGGACTAGGACCAGTAAAGTTACTACTTTAATAATCTGTCCAAAACAAAACACAATAATAAATTAGTCATTTTCAATCCACGACTGTTTATGGGACACTGCTGTGCGCAATTGGCTGCCGCGTTTTGCCTACAAATATACGGTCAGTTCACTTTACAGCATATTCTGTGAAGCGCTTCTAGAAGACGTGAAAGGAGCTATATCAAATGCAAGGATTATTATTATTATTACTTGAGTAATGGGATTTAAGTGTCAAAAGAACTAGTTTACACTATTTACTTTTTGAGCACCATGGGAAAACACAGCTCCACGTTCTTATCAATTAGTTCAAGTTAGCAGAAGGTAAAAACACTTAGTGTCACAGCATTCACTTTTTATTTTAATCTACAAGTTTCTTCTCAATTAAAAGGATATACAGATCAATTAAAAGATCCATTAAGAATGAAACAACACATAAACATGGCAATATAAAATAGCAGCTTATTCCCAATGCCTCGTTATTCTCTATAAAAAGCAGTTTCTTCCTGAAACCTGAAAAACTACCAAAACATAGGATCATTCGTCTCTACGCTTTTATTTGCTATTGCTTATCAGGAAGGCAAGTCTCAAGGGAGACATTGAGCTGCTCCGCAAGCTGTAGTTTCCAACATCAGGAAAAGAGATCTGTTGAACACCATAAGAAATATTTATTTTGGTCCACTTCTGTATAATGGACATTATTTTTGCCCAGTTGTCTTGTTTTTCCATCAGCAGGATATTGTTTATTTTAAGAAAATATAGCAGATATGGATATTCCTATTCTTTGTTATTATCAGCACTCTTGAGTCTCTACCACACGTGATGGGCACGATATAAATGCAAGTTGTTGTTGTATTTATATCAAGCTGTAAATCCACACAGAAATACTTCATATATATCACAGGGATTACCTTTGCATTAATTGGTTCTTAAAACTGTACCAAGTAAAACCAAACTGGGAGGGTTTAAACTCTAAACAAACAGCATTACTCAAAAGTATTCATTACTCACTCAAATGACTTCCTTCCATGCTGTAAACGTTCTTTGACTCTAGGATTCATAATTTAAGTCTCTATCAATTTAAATGTTAATTCTGCACTAGGCAAAGTTGTAAAGTGAAGGTGGATTTTGACGCTGGTTTATTCATTTTGCTCCCAAATGACTTATTTAATTTCTTTTTTTTAAAAATGAATAAAATGATGTATAAACTCCACCCAATGCCATGTTTCTATATCCCCCCAAATTAGCCAGTGTCACTACCATCGATGGACTGGTGACCCTTGAAGTGCCAAGCCTTAGCTGCTAATCAAAGATAATATCAGCACCCCGCTCTCCCAACAGTGCATTTGGGGAGAGGGGAATAGGAGCGGTGGTTTTGTGAATCAAGCAGTGCCTTTTCACCTCCCATTCCCCTCTCCCCAAATGTTCAAATCCAGGCAAGTAAGAGGTGAAGGTTTTGAAACATGTTAATATTTGTCAGACTTTTATTGTAGAAAATCAACTTTGTGGTTTTTAAATGGGTCCCGTCTCAAATACCACATCATGCTTAGAATTTTTGTCTTAAGCAAATGGTTCTGTGAGTTGCACAAGTACAGGATCAGATCAGCAGCCATATGTGGAATTTGTTTTACTTACAAAATATTTTGAAATGCAACATTCAAGATTCATACATTTTTCACCAGCATCTATCTCTCTTGTCCTGTTCCTAACACCTGCAGAGAGTGAACAGTCTGTACACTGCAACAAAAATCATTTAAAATATCTCATTCTAATAAACAAAAATAAAACTGCACATTATAACAATGAAGTTAGAATGGATTTGCAAAAGGATGAGAATAATTGCAGTCATCTCTGCAATTAGTGAATCTCAATGATGCATTTGTTGAAGCTCTGAATGGGATTATTGTTACTGATGTGACACATTTACATTATGGGTTTCGAGATCAATAGAGATGGCTTCAATCCAAGTCTCCTTAGTAACTGTACAAAACTCACAATTGCTAACTGAAAACAAAATTCAAGCAGCGCAGCTAGTGGTCCAATGTTTTATGTCAGTCGCCGAATGCGTATCCGCATTCCTGATTCTCCACAGGACATGTTCCTAAATAAGTTTAGTCTTCAGAGGAAATGAATGCCAGGCACTTCCATAGGAAAGTTTGCCATGGGTAGCTTGGTGGAAATGACATGGGTAGCGTAAGAGAAAAGTTGAAGAGGAGATTTTATTTAAATTGCTGCTTACTACAGTATACCCAAACATCAAACAATGCAACCAGCATTCTGGGTTAAGAGAGAAATAAAAATAAAATACCTGCAACTATAATTCCAGTCTTTCAAGAAAACAAATCTGTCGCCAGGGGACTTGCACAATGTAGCTGTGAAAGCTGAATAAATAGACTGGAACCCACACCGAACCTCGGTCTCTTCAGCAGCCTCCACTGAGGCCATCCCAGAAATGTTAATATTTTTTGATCAATGGAGTTTGAGAGAAAACGAAAGGCTGCAGAGAAGGTGGGATGTTGGGAGCAGTGGTGAATGAACCAAGAGTGTGCAAAGAGTCCCCTCCCCAGGATGAGATTTTACTTTATCTTACAAGTTTCAAATAGCAATTTAATGGAGATGAGCATCTATCTCGGGGAGATTGTAGAGTACATTAGGGGGATTCATCCTGTGTCAGTTTGGCTCAGCTGGTAGCATTCTTGCCTCTCATCCAGAAGGTTGTATGCTCCAACCCCAGATCAAAGCTCGTAGTCGAGGTTGATTATCAGTGCATTGTCAGAGATGCTTTCTTTTGGGTGACGTCAAACCAAGGTGCTGTCTTCCTTTTTTCAAGTGCAAGACATTCCACGGTGGTTCTCCAGTTGAGCATTCCACTTCTGTCACCATCTGTGAATCATGGTGGTGCTTATGGCCACAAGTTACCCAGAGAAGTTCAATTTTGAAAATTCAAAGAAGCATTTTATTTATGCAAAGTTCAAAACAGTCATTTATATGAATAATCGCAAAGGCGAACCAATCTGCAGAAGTCCACACTTCTTTTTTCCTCAATAGCAGGTATGTATCTATCCTCATATATCTACCCCTCAACAGTGAAGGCCAGCAGGCTTCTACCATAATTACATAGACCTCTTCCGCATTAGAATGTTTAGTAAATATTCATTTAAATTAAAACTCTCTTAAATCAGTCAACAAGGCTTTTGGAAAATGTGGATCAGGTGCACTATTTGCATTGTTGCAGCTCCAGAAATTAACTCTGAATAGCACATGACAAAAAGTCAAATCTGGCATAAGGTTGATGACAACTGAAACCACGAGCCTTATATTAATGTACAAGTTTCAATGTGTGTGGCTTGGTGAAATGGACGCAACTGGTAGGTGGTGGAGTATTTTGGGCTGACATACATGAGCAAGGAGAAAGCCAGAGCACCTCCTTACTCAAATTTGACCAGTGAAAGTCTGGTGACATTTTTCAATGCACCCACTAAAAATGCAAAACATAGATCACACAGAATTGATTTTATATCTGCTAAAGGTAGCCCTATCTATTACCAACAGAAACTTATGTCTGCAGATTCAGAACTGCTGACACCTGACGCTTCAGCAGATTTCAGTACTGATAAAACTTCAGAAACACTAATTTAATCTAAGCGTGACAAAATAGGATCACTCTGCAAAACTGAGTGTGTATAATCAGTTAGTACAGAACATTTGCACCTACAATGAACGTAAATGAAATTCACAGCCGCAATCACCGCTCCATTACAAGATTCAAATCCCTGTTGAAAATTTGGTTTCAATATTTATTAGGTACTGCTCCACTCAAATTGCTACAGCAGTGTTAAACTGAGGTAAGAATAGATGCATATTAAAAGGATTATATTCACAAACATCCATCGACCTTGAACTCAACCACTAGTGAGGAAAAGGGTTAAAAAGCTACGGTATAATTTTCCATTTACAGCCTTGAAGTTAATTTCCCCACCCCCGGCAATCATTTTCAAGCAATTCTGCTACTGGAACCAAATCATCATACTGTTTCTAAACTCTAATTATAGATTACAGAAGATTAATGAGTAAATATTTAATCCAATGTTTAACAAAATTGAAAATGCTCTTTGAATTATTACACACCTTTGTAAAGAAAACAGTAAAATAAAACTTAATTTATATTCCTTCGCCACATCTTAGCCCTCAACTCCTTGCAATTCGACACAATCAGAAAACCACTATACTCTCTACCTGTTTAGCTGCCTTAGGGCAGTTTTTTTTTTACTTTTATTACAAAGCAACATAGGAAATTATACCACCAGAAAAGACCATTACAGTCCATCTGACCCTTCAAATTCCATTTGTACCTATCTCCCAATACCCTCCACCCTCAAATGCTGATCCTCTTCAAACTGCTCACAGAATCTCACGCCAGCACCTTACAGGAAAGCTTTTTCCACATGGTAACTCCCCTTGAGCAAAATAATTAAATATAAAGTACTGTATCTCTTAATCCTCCCCCTTCTGAGTTTAAACATGAACCCCTTGTTATGGAATGTTTGACCATATTGGACGATGTATTTGATACTAAAATGCGCCTATAAAGTTTAGGATCTGGAAGACTTCACTAAAATCACCTTCAATCATCATTTTCACCTTATGTATATAATATGCATGAAATGTTGCACTTATGCAGCTGCTGAACAATGCAGCCCTTCAAATGGAAATACAACATAACATGTAGGAGTAGGCCATTCGACCCTTCGAGCCTGCCCCACCATTCAATCATGGCTGATCGTCTAATCTAACTCCAGCTAATAACCTGACCCTGCCTTATCCCCATATCCCTTAATCCCTTTTGCAATAAGAAATCTATCTATCTCAGTCTTGAATATGTTCAAGGACTGAGCGTCAACAGCCCTTTGGGGTAGTGAGTTCCATACATTCACCACCCTTTGAGTGAAGAAGTTCTTCCTCAACTCAGTGCGAAAGGGCTGGCCTCTGATTTTAAGGTTGCGACCCCTGGTTTTAGTTTCTCCAAAAAAAGGTCAACTTCCAGATCATTAGGATCACCTTCTTTGTAAAACAAGAATTGGAATCATCAGCAACCTGTTGATCCAGGAGTCAGCTATTTTTATTTAACACTGGAGCTAACATGGCCGATTTCCAGTTAATTAGATCTCAGCTGAGGTCACTTGTTGCGCACGGCGCAAGAAGTGATGTTAATGGCATTCTATTGACCTGGAATTTAGCCGTTTCACACCAAGTACCAACCAATGGCGGGAAGTGAAAGGGCTGGTTGCACAAGTGTGCAGCGAATTGGGTCACATTGGGACTGTATTATAACCTATAATAATAATCATTGCATTTGATATATTGCCTTATCAGGTCTTCAAGCTGTCTCAAAGCACTTCACAAGAATTGGGCCGCTCTATATGGTGGCATATCTTTAATTAGATGTAATGTACAGACAATGATGTACTGACTAATTCATTCCACAAGTCATGGAAGAAAGTTGAATGCAATGCCCAATACAATTTAATCTTGTAACCGCAGCAGTGTTTAGCTTTTACAGAATACATTACGACACCAATATTACTTTATAATCTACAACACACAAAAAAACAATTAGAAGTCAAGCTGTTTACATCACAGCAACACAATGCACTGCTCCCCCAGTACTGGGCTCTCCAGCTGTCACATCATTAAGAGGTGCAAATTCGCAACTGAAGACTTGGTTAAAGAGGTGATTAAAATCACCCATTCAACTATTACAACACCATTATTTACATGACAATAGCCTCTACCAAAATACACTCTGAATACCATAAACGCATACATTTGTAATTTTACTGCAAAATGCTATGATTTACAGTTAGTTTACATGCCATAACAAATTTGTAGCAGTGAACGGGAGCCAAATTAAGCTGCATTCAGCTTCCCTTTGCCATAACACAGCTTTCAAAATTCAACTTCTCAAAATGTTTTCAAAAGTAGAAGCCGCCAGGCATACGTTCGATCTTCGATTTCCTGCCAACACAGCGGCCAAAACCATGGCTGCTATCAGGCCACTGGCCACAAATCTGCTGTACCCTTGCTCTCTCACTGCTGTAGCACAAATAGGAAGATTGTACGACTAGCATGAGAATACCTCAAATCTATACTAGTAAAACAACAATGACGTCTGCGCTTCAAGGAGGATCTCAATAGCCGATTGACGTAGAGACATGATTTATACCTCATCGGAAAGGTCTTGCATCTGGGAGTGACATGGGCTTTTGTTTTCGGGTATCACCTATCATTCATGACCTATTTTTAGTTCTGCATTTTTTACTGCAGTTACACCCGGTGACCACCTAGTCAAAGTGGCGCTGTGGCATCGTGCGTATGTATACACACACACACACCGCAGTAACACCTGGTGACCACCCGGCTGACCGTAGCACTGTGGCATCCTGCGTCACAGAGCATGCAGGTAGCCAAGCAGTGGGAACAAAATAAAGAACACAGACTAAGCTAAGCCGCGGTGACAACAACAAAATTACATTTTTAAAGCGCTGAGTCCTCCCAAAAGGAGTTCTCCCACATGAGTATAGATGAAGATGAAATGTCTGTCTGTGTGTCAATCTATATTCCTTTGGTTGCAAGGATCCAAATTGGAATTTGAGCGCCCCGGGCTTAAATCAAACCTAGCTGTCCATCGGCAGATCTGGCTGAACCATATCAAAACCTACTGCTTCACCCTCGCCTCCGCTATATCGTCATTCTACTCGAAGACAATCTTGGAGGTTTAAGGATATCCCCAGGCTCCTCTTCTCCATCACGAACCGGCTCCTTTGTCCACCCTCTCACACCTCACCCATCCTCTCCTCAAATGCTAACTGCGAGGTGATGCTGGACTTCCTCAAATCCAAAGTCAAGGGAATCCACTCAGCTGCCTCTGCCACTGCATCTGCAAACCCCTCCCCTCTTCCCATCCTGGTCCCTACCCATCCCTCCCTCCACACCTTTGAACCTGTGTCCCACTCCTCTCTCATCACCAACATAACCTGTATGAAACCGACCACCTGCTCCCTCAACCCCATCCTCATCCCTCTCCTTACCTCCCAGCTCCTTTCCCCTCTACTCACTGATATTGTAAACCTCTCCCTGTCCTCTGGTACTGTTCCCATCCCATTAAAAACTGCGGTCATCACTCCTATCCTTACAAAACCCTCCCTGGACCCTTCTCTATTCCCTAACTACCACACCATCTCCAACCTCCCCTTCCTCTCCAAGTTCCTGGAACAAGTTGTTACTTCTCAGCATCGCTCCTTCCTCTCCCGCCAGTCCTTTTTCGAACTCCCCCCAATCGGGTTTCCATCCGCCCACAGAACAGAAATAGCCCTGGTCAAAGTGATAAATGACATTCTGTCCATCTACGACCAGAGCTCCCTCTTTCTCGTGCTACTAGACCTCTCTGCTGCTTTCGACACTGTCGACCATTCTATCCTCATCCACTAACTCTCCTCTCACTTCAATCTTCACGGCGCTGTCCTTGACTGGTTCAGATCATACCTCTCACACCGCCTGCACTTCATCTCCACAAACGGCTTCTCCTATAGCCCCCAGACCGACTCGTGCGGTGTTCTTCAGGGCTCTGTCCTTGGTCCCCTCCTCTTCAATATCTTTATGCTCCCTCTTGGTGACATCATCCGCAGACATGGGGTCAACTTCTACATGTATGCGGATGACACCCAACTCTACTTCTCTGCCTCCACGACTACCGCTGTCCTGAGGCGCTGACAATATCACCATCCAGGGTTGCACACTCCACCTCACTAATCCAGTCCGGAACTTTGGGGTCTTGTTTGACCCTC
The DNA here is from genome assembly GCF_018977255.1 of Callorhinchus milii. Classification (NCBI taxonomy): domain Eukaryota; kingdom Metazoa; phylum Chordata; class Chondrichthyes; order Chimaeriformes; family Callorhinchidae; genus Callorhinchus; species Callorhinchus milii. The sequence goes on from NW_024704744.1 coordinate 79,721,260, forward strand.
AACTATCCTTTCTACCCCACATCTGCGCCATGACCCGCTCTGCCTTCCTCCACCTCTGCAACGTCGTCCGGCTCCAACACTGTCTCACACTGCTGGCTAGCGAAACCCTCATACATGTTTTCATTACATCGAGGCTCGACAATGCAAACTCGTTGCTTGTCAGCCTCCCCAACTACTCCCTCCACAGGCTGCAGGTCATCCAGAATTCTCTCCTGCACCGGGCTCCGCGACCCTATCACCCCCATCCTTGCACCACTCCACTGCCTTCCCATCACACAAGAGGATACAGTTCAAGATCCTGGTCCTCACCTTCAAAGCCCTCTACGGTCTTGCTCTCCTGACTCTGCGACCTCCTAACCCCCTATCATCCTGTTCGTTCCCTCCGCTCAGCAGGCTCCAGCTTGCTTCCCCTGCCTCGCTCGCCCCACTATTGGCAGGTGGGCCTTCCGCCACTCTGCCCCCACCCTCTGGAATTCCATCCCGCAGTCCCTCCACCTCGCCCCCTCCCTCGCCACCTTCAAGACCCATCTCAAGACCCTCCTTTTTCGATCTCCCTGCTTCCCCCCTGCCCTACACCCTCACCCACCCCAACCTCCAGGTCGGGTCTGTAACTCTGTCTGTCCAGCGCCTTGCGACGTCCTCCCGACGTGAAAGGCACTTTACAAACGTAATTTTGTTGTTGCTGCAAGTGTAGCTGCAACAGGTACAGCTAGTTGAAATAAATTAGGTATTGCCTGGAACAAGAAGGGCTGAAAATACATCTGTAGCAGGTCACTGACTTTGTTACTTAAAAGCAGAGCAGATGGGTAATATATGGACTTCATGATCCCAACAATCATATCATTTTTCTCTGGGCTTGTATTTTTTGTGATTCCACAGTAGTTACCTCATAATGGCTCAGTAAACTCACCAGAAAATTTTTGATTTAAAAAATATATAATAACAATCCTTGCATTTAATATTGCGTCGTGATAAGGCATAATTTTTTCCAACTTCATAAATGCAGCTGGGATATTGATAGTATGATGACTTAAGTGGTAGTGACAAGTTAAGACCGGGTCGAGTTATCAGAAGTTTACTGTATATGAAACCTATAGCTATGGAATACCACTGAAAGCTGTTTTGGGTGAGAGAATAATTCAAAGTAGAATTAAACACATCACCACCTACTTCACCATTGAAACAATACTGTGTTCAGAGGTGACATCTGACATTTAATTTGAATGTTTTTGCGGCTATTTATTCCTGATCTTTCCTCCATCACTTTTTTCCATTCAAAATATATTCTGTTTGCTACACCATCCAATTTCTTGAGCTCATTTGGGTACTAATTAAAAACTTGGCTCATTCGTGTGCGTTTTCCCACAAAAAGGTTTCAATTTTTTTTGGAATTTTATGGAAAGGTTCAGCCTTTTCTCTGGAGGAAATTCTAAGATATTAAGAGAAAGATAATTAATTATTTGCAGAAGACCAAAACATGTATTGTTCTTGACAAAATATTCTATTACTGTTAGACTATCTTCTCACTAAGAACACATACATTTGGCCTAGACTTGAGGTATTCTATTCCCCTGACATTTGAACAAAGTTCTATCATTATTCTTATATAAAGCAGATTTATAATATTCATAGTTTTCAAAGCATGTGTATATTTAACAGCTAGCATCTTCTGCAAACTTGGTTCATAACTTAATTAAAAAGGGTCTGAGTAATGGAGGACAACTGTACAAAAAATTGCACAGAATTGAGGGACTGCAGTTTAATAAACATTTTCAAATTTGAATTTCAATTGAAAAACAGTTACTGCTGAAATGAATTCACACATTCCCCTCACAAGACAATCAATAATGAAGTAAAGCCAACAAGACTTTTGCTACAAGTGCCAGTATTGAAACCCTCAGCCACTCTTTCGTCACCTCCCGCCTCGATTTTGCCCACAAAATTTACAGTTAATTCACTTTACAGTATATTCTGCGAAGCGCTTTTGAGGCGTCTCAAAGACGTTACAAGGCGCTTTATCAAATGCAACAAGTATCATTATTATTATTATTATTAATGCAGTTCTCACCGGTCTCCTCAGCAAAATCATTCACAAAGTTCCAACTAATTCAAAATCCACCACCCTTATCCTCAACCACATCAAACATCACCCCATTTCTTGACAGGTCGCAGAATGAATCCACTTCAAGATCCTCCTACTCACCAACAAATCACTTCACTGGCACCTCCCTTTGTCTCTGAACGGCTTACCACCCACTCCTGTAACTGGTCTTACGCTTGGCCAGCTCGGATCTCCTGCACATCCCTCAACCCCTCCAATCCTCTATCAGTGGCCGTGCTGTCAGACACTATGCCACAACCCTCTGGACTCCTTGCTTCAATCCCTCTGCCTTTCTTCCTCTTTAGATCGCACCTGAAGAATTTCACCTTCAACCATGTCTACAGTCACCTCCCCTTTCTCCCCAGCTCGGGATAAAACTACGCCATTGTTAAGTGGTCCGAGATGTTACACCACATCATGCACTCCATATAAATGCAAATTATTGTTGTATTGAAATATGTTGTGGTATCACAGTGCTTCTAAGCATTATAGTATTCAAGATCCTCACCCTCACCTACAAGGCTCGAATTCAAGATCCTCACCCTCACCTACAAGGCCATTCACGGCCTTGCTCCCTCCTACCTCTCCGACCTACTATCCCCCTACCTACCCGCCCGTACCCTCCGTTCCTCTGGCTCCGGTCTGCTCCACATCCCCCGCCCCAACCGCCCTACTATCGGTGGCCGGGCCTTCAGCCTCTCAGCCCCGAGGCTCTGGAACTCTATCCCCCAGTGCTTTCGCCGCCTCCTCCCTTTCCTCCTTCAAGGCCGGTCTCAAGACCTTTCTCTTTGACCGAGCCTTCAGCTCCCTTCTCGACTCTCTACCCCCTCCTCGCTCCCTCCCTTCCCTCCCCTCACCCTGACCATTTCCCCCTTGCTCGGGTCCTGACCCAACTGTACAGCGCCTTGGGACGTCCTCCCGACGTGAAAGGCGCTCAATAAATGGAAACTTGTTGTTGTTGTAGTATCGGCTTGCTGCACCAAGAAATAGTGGGGCACATATTCCCGAGTTCCCAACTTCGCTGTAAGATCATGAAGGGAAGCATAGCGGAAAGGAAATTCCCAGATTACCCCTCAAGAACCAAATGACCTGCTCTATTCTTCCTTGCCTCCAATTTTTCTCTCCCATAGTATTTCTTCCTTTGGTACATTCCACAGGCATCAGTCAGCCTCTTGTACCTTTGAATAAGTGGTCATTTAGAACATAGGAGCTTTAACGATGTGTAAACTATGTGACCACAGCAGGGGCAGAGATCACAACCAAGCCCCATCCTGTCCTCCCCCCCCCCCCCCCCAACCCAATGTCCACCATTAGCAGGAATCATTGGATACCAAACAGCATGAGGAATCTGAACTCCCTCCTGCCATGCCCAGGGGACACTGAAGTGGCTGACTGCAGATCATCACTAAGGCCCTTGCTGAGATCAGTTAACACAGACCATGGATCAAACCTGAAAACTGCCTGATCTCTACAGAACAGCAAGATACCGAGCAGAGCAATTAACCAATACGCTATTTTTATATTCCCTTAACATCCACAAATTTAAGAAGCTGACCAGGTTATTCTCTAAATTAGTAAGAAGTCTTGTTTGCTCACTCAGTTGAGATGCAGCTTCTCTCTTGCTCAACCTGCTGCTGCTGCAACCATAGGTCACGCACAAGCCCGGGAAATTTTTCTGTCTGGTTCAGACAATAGTGGTCAAAAATATCCCCACTGTCAACCCTAGTTTGAAAAAGTAAACAAGCTGCTTAAATTTGAGCAGCTTCCATTCACCACATTTAGTGGTGGTGCCAAAATCTGGAGGCCAGAAAACAATGTTGATATCGCCTGACAGTCAGGCGTCACTCTCAAACTCCCACGACTTTATTTTTCTCAGGACCAGCTCCGCACTGAATTGATTTTGATTTTCAGTGAAGATAATGTCAATGTCCATAATCCAATGGATAGGCGACACTCCACACCAACAAGATATACGAGACAAATTCATATTTATAGCACCTTTTCACATCAGGGGGACATCCTAAGGCACTTAACATGCAATATACTAATGCTTTTACATATGTAAAATTATTGCCCAATGAAACATGGGGAAATCACTTGTGGCGTAGAGAAGCCAGTGAGAAAACGGGGCTTGTTGCCAGCATTTCAGCTCCTGCGCCAGTCTTTCCAGGTCCAATCTAAATCAGGCAGACAGGAAACTGAGAACAGATCGTATCTTTAACACCAAACAAAGAAGAAAAACACACCTCATCAGCATTTTCAAAGAGCAATTGCTTTAACAGCAGTAAAACGTGCATCACTATGAAAATTATTCCACATGGTCTTCTCAATTGCTAATAAACTCAAAAATCTTTTATGGAGCAGTAATGTGTTGGAACAGCTTCACACCCCCTGTTGAAGAGCATTTTCCCACCACGTAAAAAGTAGAGTGGAAATGGATACTGAAAAAAACTGTTTCAGCTAATTCTACTGCCGAAAAATTATTTCTTTGCACCAACTGTATTTTCTCAAATGACTTATATTGAGTAAAACCATAACTTGCAAAAGAAACATTATTGTAGTCATTGTAGAACTTGAAAGAATTTTAAAGGATTAAAGCAGCTGATTGGAAATTATTTTTCTGCTAAGTGGATTATCACACCGCTCTTTTAACTCTAGGACTCATGACTGAATGCAGTTCAGGTTTATAGAAGAGTCTTTTCTATTTTTTAGTTGTAATGTGAAATAAGCAGCACTCGCAATCCAGTACCTGATATGCATATTTCTGCTGGTCAATCAAGTGGCTTTGGTGGACTGTAGTTATGACGGAATATCCTATCTAAGTTTAGGTGTCTAGAATTGCACACAATTCTCCAGATAGAAGTCTGGCTAACACTTTCTAAAGTATCAGTATCATCTCTTTTAGTTTATGCAAAATTTGCCTGCTAAATCAACCTCACACATACAATGATTAGTAATTGAGACAAAAATTTATATCTGTGCATATTCAGAAAGTGATGACCCAAAAACCATAGTAATTTACAGCACAGAAGAAGGCCACTCAGCTGATTGTGTCTGACAGATTCCCTTTGCAAAAAGTGGAATCAATGAAATAGGCAAATAAGTCTGACCACTCTACGCTAATCACATTTTTGTAATATATTCAGCATATCAACTTAGCAGCAAGAATACACAAAATGGAAATAGGAAATTGCACAATTAATTATAATAAATTATGATAATTGCATTTCATGGAGCATCTTATCACCACATTCCAAAGTTTCTCCACACAGATTAAGTGCAGCAACTTGTTTGTTGACAGACGCAGCAGCTAATTTGCATCAGGATTGTCCCACAACCAGCGATGAGATGAATCTGCAGTTAAACTGTTACTCAGCGATTTGGATATTCTTCTAAATAGTGCAATGGGATACTTAACATCCACCTGAAAAGGCAAACAGGACCTCAGTTTCACACCTCATCCAAAGGACAGCAACCATGTAGCAGTCCTTTAGCAATGGAGTGTCAGCCTAGATTACGAGTTCAGGTTCTGGTGTGGAAATCAAATCAAACCTTTTCATCCAGAGGCCAAAACTAGCTTATTCTGTCTTCATATACGTGCACACACACACAATTTCAATTGTATTTTGGTTGACAACAATGTTTGCAATTTAGCTTTATAATCCAATTGATAACATCAAAACATTATTTAACCCGAAGCAGGCTTAGAATAGATTGAATATTGGCCAACAGATGGTTGGCAGTGTATGAGGTCTATAAATCAAATCAATAGGTTCAGAGGAGAGCATAAAACATCAGCGCTTTATTTATAATATATAAAAAGTTACCCAAATTACGCATGTCCAGAAATTCGTTCAACTATTCTGCCTTGAAATTTGCCTCATTTTCTTTTCTTCGGTGTTACATTTGTCAGTCGAAGCTAAAGTAAACCCCTGGCTATTCAGAATTAAGCAGACTGAGTGCCAAAGAAAATCGCACGATTCCGCCGTTAAAAATCCATTCTGCGTGGTAAAAATCCACCCTCCGTTTTCAAACGACCACCCTATGCCAGTCTGATGCCCACTGCTTGACATCGATTGGTTCAGTGAAAGGCATTCAACAGAGCTACATTTTAACATAGTCTACGGGGTAAAAAACACACCTGTTGAAGTACTATTAAAACAAACAGTTCTCAATGATGTATCTAAATATGGAACTAATTTCAAAATAAAAAAATGGCTTCAAGAAGAAAACCAGATAGGTTTGCAAACTTAAAAATGATGTTGGTTTCTTTTTAGGCACAGAACAGTGTAGCACAAGACAAGAGCAGCAGCTTTGCTCCCTGACAGCATCCAATCGAATCAACTCAGCTCAGTATACTAAATGAGCAGTTAATAGTCAAAGTGCTCAAAACCAAGTGGCCAAGATTGCAATAAGGCTTAATGTGTTTTTGATCAGGTTATTTCTTACTGCTTTATCTTGTTAAAGAACTGCTGAAGATAAAATTTACTTTGTACGCATTAGTTTTACTTCCTTGCATCAGAGTTACAATAGATGGCCCATTTCAAATGACAAAAAAATCCCCAAAGCAATTACAAGCTTTGGGATATTCAGGAATCACTTTCCTTCAAATCATCCATGGGAAAGACCTTCTGTGATTACTTGGTGCCAAATGCAAAACAGAATCTTGCTTTAAAAAACAACACTCAGCAGCTTCCAGTAAATTACTGCTTTCAAAACTGAAATGTATTGATCCCGGAGGACAAATGAAGCTAAGACCTGCAGAGAGAATTGGATTCCCCAAGTAAAACAGGTCATTTCCCAGGGCAATGCTTGAATCTAGGACAATGACCATCAACAATAGTTAACTAAATAAAGTTTTGAGTAAGTGATCATTTATCACCTTGATGCATACATGCAAACGTTTCAAAAATATTATGAAGGGTCAGTATCACATTCAGATTAATTTACATTTATATAGCACCCTCAGGTCAAGCTCTTCACATTAAGAACCGATGAAGAGCTCGGCTTTCTCTATCTTTTCTAAGTATTCTGTTAAAGATGCTGAACATAGGAATGGAAAAGTGACACATGATCCATGAGAATGAGGAAAAATGAGGATACCAATACCGAAAGTACAACAGTGAGAAGCTGTATCTGAACGTTTACTTTAACAGTCTTGAATGTCAAACATTTACACAGCAAGTAAGCAATTGTTTGCTGTTAGAATACTGCTTGCTTCTGCTCATAATAATGTGCTTCATGGGATAGCACTTATTGTGTCAGCTTTTTAAAAAACATAATAGGTATTAGGCTCTCTTGCTTCCTCTGCATAGGACACTGAACACGCAAATTTCTCTGGTTTTACAATTATAGTCTCCACTGTCCTACTTTTATCTCCAGCCACTCCCATGGTAACAAAATCACTGACCTCAGCTAATGTGACACCATTCCTCTTGGCTGGTCATTTATTTAACTGGTTCATCATGTAGTTGACAGCAGTTGCAAATGCTAAAGGTGACAAACATGAGTGCTTTACTTGAAGACAATTTTAATCAGGTACTGCTGGGCTCTTTGAGTAAATAATTGTAAATCATGACATCATCTGGGTCAGAAACACAGGGTTTCTCCTGTTGTCTTAAAACAAAATCTACTGGAGGTTCCCGCCTGCTCATTTTTATGCAACCTTCTTTTCTCCAGGACATGTAAAGTATTTTGCAACAAAATCGCCACCCATTCTGAGGTCCTTTTATATTGTTTGCGGATGACATGTATGCGGATGACACCCAACTCTATCTCACTCCCCAACTCCTCCCTCCATAGGCTGTAGACCATCCAGAACTCTGCAGTCATGTCCTCTCCCGCACCAGGCTCCGCGACCCCAACACCCCCACCTTACTATCACAGAGGATATAGTTCAACATCTTGGTCCTCATCTTCAAACCCCTCCATGGTCTTGCTCCTCACTTCCTCTGTGACCTTCTAACCCCCTAACAACCTGCCTGCTCTCTCCGCTCAGCCTACTTCACATCCCCCACCTCGCCCATCCCACCATTAGCAGGTGGGCCTTCTGCCACTCTGCCTCCACCCTCAGGAACTCCATTCCACAGTCCCTCCGCCTTGGCCCCAAAACACTAATTGCCCAGCGCCTTGGGACATCCTCCAGGCATGAAAGGTCCTATACAAATGTAATTTTGCTGCTGTTGTTTGCTTGAAGCAGAGTTGCAAGATTATTCGTTCGAAATTGTAGCATTCCGTATTTTTAAAATCAATCAGAAATGCTTGCGTTCATTTAACTAGACATGTGATTCAACCATAGAAATAAGCACACCAAACATATGCACAACCAAGCCCCGCTGTCTAACTAACTATCTTCCACGACAAAGCCTTTGACTAATGTTCAACAACATGGTATTGTACTGGGGCATCTGGTGTCCCCTTGATCACCACTCATTCAGATTAGTTTACTGGGATTCACTGCAAAGAAGAGGTAAGTGGGCGTAATTTACGAAGAGAATTCACGAGAAACTGAGCAGTCACCCATTGACAGAATAGTATCGTACTGGAAATACTTCATCGTAGCCAGGCAGCGAGGACAGAACCAACCAATGGATCGTCTCACAGCATCTTCAGGTGGATGGAATCATAGCACCCTCCAATGGTAGAAAACTGCAGCTGCTGCTGTGCTGGATTTGTTAACTTTCTTAACCATGAGTAAGTGCCCGAAAATTGCACCGACCAACCCCATACCAGCCTGCAGACGACTATATAATAAATTGTCCTTGCATTTGACATTGCACCTTTCACCTCGGGAGCACTTCCAAAGTGCTTCACCAGAAAAACTGTAAAGTGCAGTGGCTGTATTTTTTAGGAGAACCCCAGACAGCATTGAATCATTTCATCTGTTGGTTCAATTAAAATACTAAATTGTTACAGCCGTAATGGTAACAACATATTTCTGAGCTTTGCATTTTATTCTCCAACATTTTCAAGCTCAACTCCAGCTGGATCAAAGGCTCAATAATTGAATTTATGGAAGGTTCCCAAATACCCCTCTATTTGCAAGAAATTATCTTGGGCAAAACAGGTTCTTAGAATTCTTTCGTGGAGCATGGTCTGAGAATACCTGAGCTGGTGCATTTGGCTTGAAATACCTAAGACTGTTATCTGCAATTACAGCAATACATTTTAATATGGTGTTAAATATTTAATAATGGGTCTTGTGAAATTCAACAATCAAACCCATCAGATCTGCTGTAATTGCTAATTCTACCCACATCAGTTCTGTGCTAAGAGACTGAATTTTACATTCTCCATAATAATTCAGTTTAACCTGACTTCTGAATGGGCGGGAGCCAAAGGGAAGTGCATGGTTTGGTTTCAATATGAGCTTCCTCAAGTCAAAATGGTTGCTAGGACTGATCTGATTGTTAAATTCAGAAAATTAAGCCATTTAGGACATATAATAATAATCCTTGCATTTGATATCGCGCTTTTCACGTCGGGAGGACGTCCCAAAGCGCTTCACAGAACACACTGTAAAGTGAATTGACTGTATATTTGTGGGCGAACGCGGCAGCCAATTGCGCACAGCAATGTCCCACAAACAGTCGTAGATTGAAAATGACCAATTTAATTATTGTTTTTGGTTTTTGGAGGGATTATTATTAGGCGTGTGAAGTAAGGAAACTTGCCCAAAGTTTCGCCCTGCCTGGAATTGAACTCGGGTCTCACACTTGCAAAGCGAGTGCTCTAACCACTGAGCTACAGGACTCCAGATATACAAAATCATCTACAAATAAATATGTGTCAATAACTCTGTCCTTTGCAGGATATTTGAGAATCTCGGTTTTCTCCACAGAAATTGGGGAATTTGCTTTGCCTCACTTGTGGTTAAATAATCCTGCCCTGCTAAACATGAAGTCTCAATAAACCAAAGAGGTTCTGTCTATTTCAGCTCCGAGCAGACCCCTATCCTATTCATCAAATGTGGAGCAATATTGCACAAAAACAACAAGATTACATTTGTATAACGCTTTTCACAGCGACATTTAATAATTGGTTAGGTGACTATCTTTGTACTAGAAGGACTCTTTTTTGATCCATTTCTCCCTCATCCCCCGCCCCCATTTGAGACCAATTTATTTGAATTTATTAGCAAACCTGAATTGTTAGATGAATTGCAACATTCAGGTTGCAAATATAAGATCATAATTCATTGAAAAAATTGAGGTCAGTGCAACTGCAAAACTCAAGCAGGCGGGAACTAAAACTGCTGGCAAGCAAAATATTGGCTTTGGGTATTTGTGTGTCATTATAATAATAATCATTCTCCTTGAATTTTATGTAGGACCTTATCACATTGTTGAGATGTCTCAAGTGCTTCACAGAATATACTGCTAAGTGAATTGACACTATATTTTGTGGGCAAAAGGCGGCAGCCAATTGCGCACAGGAGTGTCCCACGAGCAGTCGTATTATTTTGAAGGAATTATTATCCCCGGAAAAGTGATCCGCCAATCGACTAACAATCGGGTTCCAACTTACTGCTAGGTAAGCAGATGCGTGTAGAATAAGGAACTTGTAAGGAACACACATCTGTTTCTCCCTCCTGGGATTCAAACTCAGGTCACTGGCTTGCGAGGCGAATACTCTAACCACTGAGCTGCAGGACTCACAATTATCCATATGGACTATGAACTGACTGCACAATCCGATGCAAGAAAGAGAGAGAAACAGAGACACACACACACTATTCACTAATTTTTGATTCATAATGAAGCAGTTCCAATTAGGCCAGATATCAGCCTCGCTACTGCATTACAAATTGGACATGAATTTCATTCTAAAAATGCGACTCAGAACTCACATTTATTTGCATTAAGTAATCCAAATTTGTAAAATACTACATTAAGAATTGTTGGTGCCAGTCTAAAGTAGATCCATCTGAAAATTAGATTGCAGAATATCCTACCTTACAATAGTTTTGACCGATACCTTTGCTATACTAACTTTGCTAGCAAAACTGTGGCACGTTAATAATATTACCTCAATAGTCGGATTTATTGGCAACACATAGCTAACTCTCTTCATAATATGGCAGCACCTCTCTACTGCTTCTCAAGATCAAAACAACAACTTGCACTTTTTTAGCGCCCTCCACGCAGGGTAGTGTCTCAGAGCGCTTAACAGTGGCAGAGCCTGACAAGTTATTGCAAGTATCAATTAAGTTCTGATCCCCAAAACTTATACTCAAGCTCTATTGCGCTCTGGTTAGGCAGCACCTAGAGTACCCCATTCAGTCGTAGTTGCCACGACTGAAGGGGGCTACCCAGGCCATTGAGGCGGTATAGAGGAGAGCAATGAGGATGATTCCTAGTGTTATTATTAAACAAGCTGGCGGTGTTCAGTCTTGAAAGGAGATGTCCCAGAGAGGTACAGGAATTAAGATTTCAAATGGAATTGAAAATGTAAATCCAGAAAAATGCACTGTGACAACAGAAGAGGTTTAAGTTTTGGGCTATGAAGGTCAATTTCAGGACAGGAAGTGTTTCTCTACTGAGAGATAATTAACAATGAACAAGTTGAGCCAGGTCCTCAAACTCATTTAAAAAACAGCTCAGCTGTAAGGTAAATATTCTGGATGGATGAGATTAGGTGGGCCAAAGGCAAACCTCTCTTGTGCTCATGTGAATAAATTGGTGGTGCCCTAACCAACAGATAAATTGAGTAATTCCCTTTAAGAGACTGTTTTTATGATTCTGGTGTGCACTAATAGGTTGTCGGATTTCCCTACAAAATGTTCATAGTTACCACTTGTAATACAGATATTAACGTTATACAGGCCACTGTCCTAAACGTAAAGGTTATTGTTAATTTAACGGGAACCCATTTGTTTTAAAATCATTTTATATGGATACAGAATGCATCTAAAGTATCGGTATTATTTATACTTTAAACCTCTGCTGTTAGATTATGACATTAAATTACAGTGCTCAGTGCCCCTGATGGCATTAGATATCAGGTTCCACTGCAATATTGCAAAGGATTGTACCACACCAATGATAAAACATTTTTACAATTCAACAGCCACTGGACAGCTACCTGAACAACTGTCAAAAGAAATATAGTGGTGTAAAGGATGTACAATTCTGAATCTACACCTATGAATAATTCTGAATTACTACAATGTCTTCAAATTTAACAAAAAAAACTGGAACGGTAGTGTAGGCATCCACAGATTTTGATTTAAAATAAGATATCTGCTATTGGAAAATGCATTTTAGACTGTTCATGCTCATTATGGTCAAATGGAGTTTATAAGAAAAATTCACTTGAGCTTTACTCTCATGGTTCAGGATGCCTTATGTGCTTCTTATATAACAATAATAATAATCCTTGCATTTGATATAGCCCTTTTCACGTCGGGAGGACGTCCCAAAGCGCTTCACAGAACACACTGTAAAGTGAATTGACTGTATATTTCTGGGCGAACGCGGCAGCCAATTGCGCACAGCAATGTCCCACAAACAGTCGTAGATTGAAAATGGCCAATTTATTATTGTTTTTGGTTTTTTGAAGCGCTTGGGAACACTAGTCCGCATGAAGGGCACGATATAAATGCAAGTTGTTGTTGTTGAGCAAGTATCAGCTTGATACTGTTATACACTTTAGGTGATGATAGATTTTGGACTAAGGACCAGTAAAAACGTAAACCCCCCTCGAGTGGGCCAGTTTAAATGGTGTTTCTCCTGAATGTAGGAGATGTTTTCAATAGACGGCCTACTTAGGGTTAAAATATGCCAAGCAATCTTTCTGAACACTAAAAATGTACAGCTCCAGAGTTGCTGACTGTAACACAATTACCAATGTAATCAACATATAATTTTTCAATTCCACACTACATTGATTTTTTTAAAAATTGTTCAGATCATTTATTTGACATTTCAATTTACGGTTACTAACTATTTCTTTTCCTGTCAAAAGGGACAATAATATATTCCTCACGTACAAATTCAAGCCGAACTATGTGATCCTTTAAGGGATCGTCATACAAAGAAGCCACCTTGGCAGACAGCACTGTAAGAGAAATGATAGCTAGGCAATGAAATAGTGCAGGAAGGTGCAAGTGGCAGAACATAACAGTACATCAAATAAAAAAAGCCATTACATGCTGCTAATGCAGTTCATGGGATCAATGAGAACACCTGCAAGCAGTCTTCTACAACTTGAAAATCTCTTTAACTCCTTGCAAACCATGGCAGAGTTGCTGCAATATATATATATATATAAAAAAAATACACACACACAAGTTTCTTCCCCAACACTAAAAAAATCTATGTTCAAATGGACAATCTACATGCTAGTATCGGTCAATGTTGTTCCAGAAGGGATATGGATAAAAGAGCGATGAAATGGTTTAAAAATATTAAGACCTGCCGTAATCTAATAAAATAGCACAAGTAATTTAATGGACTGAATAGCCTATTTGTATATTACAAACGCAAGAGGTCAATGAAACCCTTTTCCTGCCTTTAGATAAATGGCTTACCAGACTATCAATAATAACAACAATTCTTGCATTTTATATAGCTCCTTATCACTTCATTGAGGTGTCTCAAAGCGCTTCACAGAATATATTGTAAAATGAAATGACTGTATTTTATGGGCAAAACACAACAGCCAATTGCGCACAGCAGGGTCCCATAAACAGTCGTGGATTGAGTGACCAAATATATTTATTTAGAAGAGATGATTACCCCCAGAAAGCGATCCGTCAATCGACTAAGAACCAATTTTCTATTTAGTACTAGGTAAATAGTGGCGAGTGGAGTAAAGAACCTTGCCTAAGGTTTCACCCTGCCCTGGGTGAAATATACAGTGAATTCTGTGGGTGAAATATACAGGCAATTCACTATCCTTGTATACCATTGCTAACTTGTTAAATACCTTTAAAATCAATAGTTACCGAATGACCGAATGCTTAGAATCACCTGAGACAAATGCCATCTTATCAGCAGCTTTTTTTTAAAAAAAGGTAGTTGGTTTTCTGACAGGCAGTGATGTAAACATAGCCATTCACCAACCCAACTCCTTCTTGTAGTACCTAAATGAGGAAGGAGTGGAGAATTATTCACAGCTGCTTACCTGGTCCTCTGTGATCTCAAATTAACTTGGAAGACTTATTGTGGAATACTATATCAACTGGAAATACGCTATGATTTTCTTCTTCCAATACGCCCTAAAACGTAGCCCTTTATTATTTACTAATTCAGTAATTAACTTCCATTTTTGTAATTTACAGATTTTCTGATTAGTATAGCAAATAATTTGTCACAAGACAGAGAGCAATTATGAAAATAGATTAAGCAGACATTCTACTACATCTGAATTAATAACCCAACACGATTAAATATTCTTTTAAATATTATCTAACGTTTGATATACAAAACAAATCTAGAATAGTACATGCACATGTGCATTCGCACACACACACCTGAATTAATCAATAAAATATTAAAATAATTTCCAAATAAACCAAATTACTTTTCAAACCACAAATTGCCTGGCCATTTGAAAGTTTTTTTTTAAAAAAAGATGAAATAAGTAATTTCTGATCCTATTCTCTTTAAAACAAAACAAAAGTTCCAGGGAAGAATTGAGAGCGCTACACATAATGCATTTCTCAAGTAGAACAAGGCACAGATGGCCACTGTGACAGTAGCGCATTCATTTAAACGTGTGCATATTTCCATGGAGAAGTAAAATGTGGTTTAAACTTTCAGTCAGTCCACTGAGCATGAAGGACTTGTAAATGAGTCATCTAATATTGCTTAGTAATACAATAATCATAGCTTCATTTAAATCATTTAGAAGGTAATTTTGTATGTGTATCGAATTGTTTTTAATCTTGTGCTAGTGAAATGCTTATTCCACCATATTACAAAACACTTAAAAGTATCTTAACAATGTAGGGCAAGGAAATTAAATGCTGTTGGAATTTGTAATTGCAAGGTTCCATGATACAAATTGACTCCTCACTGAAGGCTTTCCTAGCACTGAGCCAGAACTGCTCAACCTTTCATTATCGGTCATGATTATGAATTCATTTCCAGTTCTTACACTTACAGATGTAAATTCCTAACTCAGTGATAAATTGTGCTGCCAAAAAAATGGATTCGTGATCAGTGAAATGACTTGATAAGTTGTCAGAGCTGCGTCAAATTAGAATTCATCCTTTCTGCACCTGTTCATTAGGAGAAGGGTTCAGAGCAACTTCAAGGATTGATTGCAAACTTACATTACTGTGATGTATTCATAGTCTCATCAAAACTCTACCATGATAATGCGTTTTTGAACATCCAATAAGGGGGAAGGAATTCACATAATACATTCAGTTTATGGTCCCACTACACACAAAATGTAGTTACTTTGACCTTTTGACACACTATGAAAAAGACTTGCCTACATTTAAATGAAAACTTTTATATGTCATTACCTATGCCATTACTAATGAAAATATGATTAAAATGATACAAAGTTTATTGAAGTAAGATGGTAAAGCTGTGAATGTCTTTGAAAATCACAATTTTATATTTTTTAAATATTTTAAGCGGTAAATTAAACAAATCTCACTACATATTCAGCAGTTAAGAACAAATAAATGTTTCCACATTTACTTGAACACCGACAAACTGACAAATATCTATCAAAGAGAACCAAATTAGTTAGCAAGTCAGTTTGGGATTTTGTATATGTGATATGAAGTTAAATTCCATTCAGTCCTTGTGCAGATGGGTTGTGATGCATCCAAAACATGTAAAATCAGTTTTGATCAAGTTTCAGTAAATCAAACTCCATTGTTAACTGAATATATATTTCCCACAAATCATCCTGTAGGGCTTTCATCATTCTGAACCTCATAATATTAACCATAAATTTGCAGTCTAGACAAGCAGTCAGACAACCCATTAGTACCATACAGTCATAGAGGTGATTACTTTTATCTCTACAGAATTGAATCCAGCTGATTCCAAGAAATGCTAATATTTTAGAATTTGGACATTTAGAAACAAGCAGCTTTTTAAATTAGAAATGCCACTGAAAAGTATACTGAACTGGAAAACCAGTCACCAATTGTAATTCCGAATACTATATTGTCCTGTTATAAATATTTTTAACAAGATATTGAACCAGCAGTGCAATCTGCAATTTTCCCAACTACAAAGCAATTGTTGGAACCAAATAGAATGAATCAAGCAGTTGAAAGGAATGGAGATTGGGGGAAAAACAAATCAGTATTTGTTGTTGAATACAAGCTCCAAACAAATTTTGCTGATGAATGTCAACCTTTATTTCAGTGTACCCTGGTGACACAAGAACACATCTCAACATGCCATCAATCTGAAAATACTCTGGTAAAAATTGCATCCTGTGTTAAGTTCATTAACACATCACTGAAAATTCCACCCACAGTTGATAACTAAAGACACCCACTAGTTTGCAAGAGTGATTTCTTCTTCCGCCACGCACTAGCCAGCTTGTAGTTTTGGACTGCCAGTAAGTGCAATTTTAGCTTTACTTAACATAAAATATTGTAATAAAGCTGGCATCCTGTTGACAGTCAGTTTAATGCTGGAATCTGCAGGCCAGCAACTAGACCAATCATTGTGATAAACTCACTGAGGAGCCACACCAACAGACTAGTTGATGTCTAACTATCTATCTTTAAAAATATAATTTTTTTAAAGTTCAAATACATCACTAGGCACAATTTGTTGCCCAGTGAATAGATATCTTACACTGGGTAGTAGGTGGGAGATCTGGAAGAAACAAATAGAGTAAACAAGAGAAGATTAAACAAACTGAGAATTGGAAGATTTATTTCCTTTTCCTTAATCTTGAAGGTTTTAAACTTTGGAAGTTCAAAGATTGGTGAGATGCTGCTGCACATGCAGGAGTATTGGGGTGCAAGTGTAGTTCTCATGTTATATATGTGAAGCACTGAACATAGGTGAGCTGTTTCTCCGCAGACTAGAGGAAGAATTCTAGCCACCAGGCAAAAGAAATGTGCTCGGTGGCTAGAATTGACACAAGAGATGCCGCAATTTGGTTGGGGTGTCTTAAGAGAAAAATAACCCCCCTTTTCAAAAATGCAACCTCTTTAGCTCTAATTAAAATTAACAATTATGGAAAAACTAAATGTAAATGTTAACGTAAATTACAAGCCTGCCTTTTGTACATAAAATACAAGATGTTTTTCTAGCTATCTAATCAAAAGCAATGGTTTGTAATAGTGGTTGTATTATGGGGTTCAGCAGGTGCAGAACTTACATGGGATCTTTGATGTCCACCTGAACAGGCAAATGGGACTTTGGTTTAATGTCACATCCAAAGGACGAGATGTTAAACTGAGGTCCCGTCTGCCTGTTCAGATGGACATTAAAGAAACCATAACACTATTCGAAAAGAGAAAAAAAGATTCACCTCCAATTTTCTGGCCAGCAATCCACCAAATAAAATTGGTCAATCACTCCATTGCTGTTTGTGGAACATACCTGTGCACAACTGGCTACCAAGTTCTGCCCCAAAATAACCAGTCAAAAAAACTACTTTACAGTGTATCACGTAAAGCGCTTTGAGCCATCTCAATGACATGATAAGACGCTATGTCAAATGCAAGGATTATTATTATTAGGAGGAACTAATCCACTTACTGCCTGAAGCGATGATTGAAGCACAGAGTGTAGATCCATTCAGGAGGAAGCTACACCTTCACAGGGAATCAAATAACACCAATAACAACATTTATCAAGACCAATAAAAAGAATTTTAAATCACCTACCTATTATGCTTGACCGCTTATTATCATAATTTTGGGAGGAGTGAAGGAGTAACCTGTATGTCATAGGATTAAATGCTTCCAATTACCACAATTATAATAATAATCCTTGCATTTGATATAGCGCCTTACTTTGTCCAGATGTCTCAAAGTGCTTCACAGGATATACTGTAAAGTGGATTTACTGTGTATATTGTGGGTGAAACGAGGCAGCCAATTGCACAAAACAGTGCCCCACAAATAGCCAATTTTATTTGAGGGATTTTGTTGGCCAGGACACCGGAAGAAACTTCCTTTTTTCAAATAGTGCCGTGGGATCTTTAACGTCCACCTAAACAGACAGATGAGACCTCGGTTTAACAGACAATGCAACACACCCCCAGTAATGCATTGGAGTGTCAGCTTAGACTATGTAATTCCATAGTCTGACGTGAACCGTGAACCCAGAACTTTGTGAGCACTGATTGAGGCTGATACACCATAATAATTCCATACGCACACACACACACACACACACACGTGTGATTCACTGAGGAAATAAATCGTCTGGCCAGTTAATTTTCAACTAGTAGAGCTGGTAATGGATATGACCTAAGATCCTATAACATCATCAGCATTACTTGTGTTTCAAATAATTATCTACAGTAATATAATTACACACATGGTAAAATTGATCCTTGAAGTCACTCAACCAGCCACTACAAACATCAGCTTGTCAAGCATCTGAGTGAAAGCCATAAAGTAATTTCTGAAAATCATACAGACTTGCTACAGTAGGTAGATAAACACCTCATTAATCCTACATTAGTTTATTACTTAATGAAAGTTTGTCCTTACTGTTCACAAACGCAGAGTAATAGCACCTTCTGTTGTCTTGCTAGCACTTTTTTTTGTCTTAGGAAGACACTAGAGGTGCTATTAATGCATCTGTGCAGAGCGAAATCAGGCCTCAATAAAGCAATTTCTCATTGACAGAGTATGAAGAATGATTAACAGACCATTTACTTTCTAGAAAAAACTGCAATTGCCTTTGGCCTAGCTCTGGAGGAGGTAAAGACAAAAAATTGGTACAAAGGCACAATTACAAATCTGATTGATAGAAGAGAGTGGAGATGTCACTCTGCTACGGCATTTACAGCAAAATAAAACACACTTTACTGAACAAAGTTAATGTGGCACACACAGGACAGTTTGGATCAACATTGTCACAATCTGCATGAGACAGCACTGTCAAAATGAGAGACACTGCTGCTGTTGATTTGCAAATTAGCCTTTCAAGCAAAACAGCAAGCAAGAAATTTGAGGTCTATTAATGCAACTGTTCATATTTGCTTGAGGATATTCTTGAACAGAATTATAAAGCTGATGAACCAATCGTGGAATTTCTTCCAGCATTAAAATACTACAGATTGAATGCTTCACTATATGAAGCTCAACTTTACAAAGGGCTGAATACAAAAGACCTGTTAGCTTTAGGCTAAAATGTGGTGTAAGCAATACCATTTTGCGCAGCAAGCTATACGAGTGCAGCATTCAGTCCTGCCACCTTGAATCTGAATTGAAGTAAATTAATAATATTATGCCTTTCTGATTACACAAAGGGTAAGGACAACGCTGTGGGACTAAATCATACTAATCAAACAATCCTCCCGGTGGGTGGGTGGTGGTGGGTGGGAGGGAGAAGAAGAGGAGGTAAGGAGGGAGTAAGAAGAAAACGTTTAAAAGTAAAATTTACAGGATTTTTGTCCAGAATAAGAAACCGAGCCATAATATTCCACAAGAATACCCCAAAAGAAATCTGCCACCTGGTTCAAATTTGGACAGGTTTATATAATCTCTAAGTGTTATTAACTCACAACCTGCTCAGAAGTATTCGGATAACACAGTGGTCTGAAATATTACATAATGTAATTGCTTTTTAACCTCTAGAATTAAATAAATGATAATAGATGTCTATTGTACCAAAATCAAATCTGTAAAGAAATTGCTTCCATGGATTTCAGCACTATCCACATACATTCAAATGTAAAGTGTACACAATAGCCCTGTGCAAATTTTACAAAAAATAAAGATTACTTTTTGTATCAACCCCAAATCTACAAGAAATATATAGATTTTAGTGGCGCAAATTAATCACACGTGCACACCAATGGAACCAAGGTGTAGAATTACATGAATGGTTTCACGAACACAATTTCTCATTAGGTTTTAATAAGTATACCAACCTGCATTTACTATTGCGTCAATTTTAAGTTTTGTTATATCGCCTCTGTAGAGTGAAACCTTATCACTCAGATTAGTATTTTGGGGGTCAGACACCTCTTCATCGTCATCATCTGCAAAGTAAAATGGATTAATCAGCCTTTTGGCATCAAATTCCCCAAACAAATAATTATCTTCAGTCAATAAAGGTCAGCAAACATGGTTAAGAAATTTGTTTGCCTCCTAGTGCCTCTTCTATGTCATAACAGCACAATCCCAATTTGTGACTACTGGGGCATGGTTTCATCAGAGGCATTTTCCTTCCAGTTTTTTTATTCATGTATGAACACTGGAAACATCAGCAAGCAAAATGATCATTGAGGGCATTGCAGCTAAACACAATCCTGTACTCACTGAACATCAACACACATGCACCTCCAGCGGGGAAGCCATTTAATCCAATTTGGTGTCAACAAACCAGCTGGATAGTTTAATCTTCAGTCTCTGCTGTTCAAATGAAGAGTTTTAGATTTGATCATCTCACCGGATAACTTGATTTTCACACATCTACTGCTATGTTAATTTGCTACATAGTATAGCTGGGAATCCCACCGTGACATTGATACATACACCTTCTGCCTGCCAAGTCACAGTACAGAACTGGGACTTCCTGCACCAAGAGAAAGAAAGTCCTCCTCCTGCCCATCAAAAACAGAATCGAAATTCTACAATCACATTTTAAAGCTTCTTGCTTAGAGTGTTTACTCCATTTTCACAAAACAGAAGGTCTTTTAGTGATGACAAAAGGGTCTCAGTCAGTTTGTACAGACTGATCACAATCACAACCAACAATTTTAAAAAAATAAACACACAATCTGGTTTGGCAAATAAAAATTGCATGTTTCCTGGAATGAATAATGACACAAGTATTATTAAAAGTATGGTATTTCTATGTGTGAACTACGTATGTGAGCAGTAAATAAAACATCAGAATTTAAACTAGAAGTGATAATTTCTGTTGATGCTTCATAATTTGTTTGCTCAATTTAAAGACGTTCCTATATTCTATGAGATTTGCTTCAGGTTTTAAAAGAATTATCCTGAGTGAATCCAATGCATTAAAGGCCAGTCTATGTTTTTTTAAAAAACTCACCCTGGTGTAATCTTTACTTTGAAATTTACATTAAAAGTTACATAAACAAACAATAATTCTTACAGTTCGCATAGCGCAGGGGTCATTTAAGTTACCACTGTTCACTTCGGAAGTTTAAAGATCACAGTGAGTAGGGAGGGGAGAGAGAGAGAGACGAGCAGGGCTTCCTTGAAGCTGAACTGGCTTGGCAACAGAATTGTCGGAATCAAGTCAACCCTCTTTGGTGATCTCAGTAGTTAAGAACTCGGTTGTATTGGATGCTCTTAAGCATGGTAGAACGATTTCCGCACAAGTGACACACCCAGCGGACAAAAAAAAGTAAATGACTCACAAAACTTGCAAAGAGAAAAAAAAACATTACACAACCACTTTTTTTTTTACTTTGACAAACCAACCTGCATGTTCTGCTGGGCTATCTTTAGGTTTTGCATCACCTCCTCCAGATTGAATCTCTTTATCTGCTGTCTTGGCATTTTCTTGAATAATATCCCCTTCCTCTTCTTTATCTGCAACAATAAATAGTTTTAATTCTGCATCATATACAGGTTTAATCCTACATAGTTTACTTGCTAAAAGTTATCAATAAAGACCATAAGTGTTAGTATCATTACTCATCCAGAAAGCACCTTTGTGGACTCAGTTTAACTTGAACTCCGCTAAGATCCGATTACATCTATTGGTGCAGTGGCAAATAGAATGGACAGACTGACCCAATGATATAAGGAAAGGGATTGTCATACAATCAGTCTTTTCTGAAGCATACAGGACCAAACTCATTTTCTCTTTCAATCCTGCTTGGAGTCTGGATGTGAATTTCTCTTTTCCATCATGTTTTGAAAACAATTTTTTTTTTGGCTCATCGCTATTATATTCTTATCCCTCATAGTGGTATTGCCAAAGAAGACATCAACTGGATATGTACAACAGATGAATTTTCCAGGCAAGGTATTTATGATGGTTTTCCCCATCGTCAATTATTTCTCTCGGATTTCCCGTTTCAGTACCTTTGTCCCTTTCTGAGTGCTTTGAGATGATAATGTTTGTTTATGCTCAGCCCTTAGTCATTGTTGGCAACAAAAACAAGTTTGTTTTGTTCAAGCTACTGAAGAGGCTGGGGCAGCTCATCCTTTGATTTTTTCTATTATGAGGCTATGTCTCTAAATAAATCTGGAAAGAATTATATTTAGAGTTTGGATGCATGATAGATTTCGTTAAGATTAGTGGCATTAAACACCTCTTCTATCTGAGAACTCCGACAGACTGGATATTGCAATCGTTTAATTACCTGTTTCCTGGGTTGAGTTACCCTTTGCTTAAAGCAGAGTGCACCATTATGCTCCCAGTAAGATGAGACAATTGCTTAGCGTTTGAAGGAGGGTAGCCTGGGGCAGCAGCTACTTGTCCTGATAGGGAGTTACACCAAAATTCAAAACATATGGAGGCATTACCAGGGAAGCTTATAAAGTTGACTGCATTTATATCACATGCAAAAAACCTGGCTCCTCACAGCACATTAGAGCTTCTTCAATTTTCTATTACAGAATTCTTTTAACCGTTGCGTCCTACTTTCATTAATACGTGGGACGTCCTCCTGACGTGAAAAGCGCTATACAAATGTAATTTTGTATTCTAATATTGTAGGAAGTGGCTTAAACTTGTAATAGTTAAAACAAGCTATTTTCTCCATAAATGCATTGTGACCGCCAGAAAGGTGGAAGCCAGACTAGATGGACCTTGGTCTTTTTCGTCTTGCATTTCTTATGTTCAATTGCAGACTTCTAGAATATGAAAATCAACACACTGGAATGCTAATACATTTTGCTGTACATAATAGATTAGTGTGTTGAGGAGTGGAAATAAGCATTAATATTCCTTTATGAAGATTTTTAATTTAAAATGTTTTATATTTGAAATTCTACCATGCATTTTTTTTAAAAAAAGGAAGCTACAACAAAAACAGTGGTTAAAACAGCTTCCATAGTAGTTTTAAAAGGAAATTAAACAAATATGTGTAATAGGAAAAATCTAAATGCAAATAGGGGAAAAAGGCAGGAGAGTGGATTAAATAGATTACGCATTCAGAGAGCTGACACGAGCATAATGGTGAAACGGCCTCCTTCTGTGGTGTAAAATTCTATAATTCTATTACAATACTAAAACAGAACTGACATTAGACAGACACTGGTGTTGCAAAGGATTACCAATTACAGACTAACTATTATGCAACATAAAAGGTTCTCATAATTTGCTAAATAGGAAAAAAACTGTTGCGATGGCCTCATTATCAGAACTATAAGCAATCAAGTTGTCTGAGTGCTATACATTGGCGGCGGGGGGGGAAATCAGAGTACACCATCGATTCTGTTGTCACTACAAAAATTGTACTCTGTCTACAACAACAGAGTTAAGTTTATAGAGCGCCTTTCACATTGGAAGAACGTCCCAAGGCCCTGGACAGTCAGGGGTCAGGACCCGAGCATGGGGGAGAGGTGGGGTAGGGATGAGGGAAGGCAACTGAAGGCACGATCGAAGAGGAGGGTCTTGAGACCGGCCTTGAAGGAGGAAAGGGAGGAAGCGAGGCGAAGGGAGTTCCAGAGAATGGGGGCACAGAGGCTGAAAGCCCGGCGACCGATGGTAGGGCGTGTCAGGTGGGAGACATGGAGCAGGCTGGAGCCCACTGAACGGAGTGAGTGGGCAGGTTGGTAGGGAATCAGCAGGTCAGAGAGATAGGAGGGGCAAAGCCATGGATGGCCTTGAAAGTGAGGAATCTTGAATTCGATCCTCTGAGGGATGGGGAGCCAGTGCAGTCGGGCGAGGGTGGGAGTGATGGGGTCACGGAGCCTGGTGCGCGAGAGTACACGAGTCTAAAACCTAACGTTTGGAATATTGACACGCCAGCTTATTTATCAGCATACACGCCAACCTTTAGAAGCAGGATTTTACAAGTTAACATAGTGTTTTGTAACGTACTAAATTGATTAATAACAGAACAACCCCTATTGTATTTTCCAACATGGTTACTTTGTATGCCACCTAGTGGTATGTTCATTGCATAAATAATCTACCGGCATGGTGCAGCATTTCATTTCTTATTTTACTGTACGTGATCTGTCTTACAAATAAAATATTCTAATTAGGAAATTCTTCAGATGGAAAATACAATGCTATTTTGCACCTAAAGAATTTCCGAATTAGAATATTTCATATATAAATAAAATATTTCCAGTCTATCACCAAATCAACTACTTTTTCAAAGCCACGAGTCAAAATGAAGCTTACATTCACAAATAATCAAACAGCGTTCATTTTAAAGCTGCTGTATATCCGAGAGAGATAAAAGGTTAAGAACTCCAAGTGCAACGCTGTATCAAGGATTTTTGATTTCTAACATATGATCAAAACTGGTAAGAAAATCACAAGGGTCTACGTTTGTTCCATAAGGATCTTCTAAAGACTTTTTTTTAATATTTGGCCTCTATGAAGAATGCACCTCTTAATTCGCACAAGCTACAACATCTCAAGCTAACTATTCTCAAAGAAGTCCACTCACCTGATAACTTAAACCCATAAACTCATACGAAAATCCTACTACTATGCTACAGGTACAGAATCAACTGGAATGCTCACGTGGAATAAGTAAGGGTATTAAGAGATCTGGAGAAAATGCATGAATATGATATTAAAAGGTCCATGATAACCAATTAAAATAGTGGAACAGGCTCAGTCGAATCTCCCTAATCTTGTTTTTAAGAACATGCTCTCATAGGGAATAGATAGAGCATGGAGTTGAGTAAAAATGTTTATTGCTTGGTTTAAACATAATAATAATCCTTGCATTTGATATAGCGGCTTATCACCTCTTTTAGACATCTCAAAGCTCTTCACAGAATATACTGTAAACTGAATTGACAGTATATTTTGTGGGCGAAACGCAGCAACCAATTGCGCACAGCAGTGCCCACAAACAGTCGTGGGTTTTAAGTAACCAATTTATTATCATTTTTGAAGGAAATATTACCCCCGGAAAAGCAATCCACCAATCGACTAAAAATCGGATTCCTACTTACTGCTAGAGAAACAGAGGCGTGTGGAGTAAGGAATTGCCCAACATTTTGCCTTGCCGGAAATCGAACCCAGGTCTCTCGCTTGCAAGTGGAGTCCTGTAGGACAGTGCTCTAACCACTGCGTTACAGGACTCCACAATATTATGCAAGCACAGATATGTTGTTCATCAGAAGATATGGATAAACATTCCAGATGGCCATAATGCTTTGTATTTTTAAACAGAATTTCCACCCATTCTCACACCCCTCCTTAGCCTCCCCATACCTCTCTGCTCCCTTCCCTCTCATTTATTTAGTTTGTGTGGCAGTTTAGCCACCATTGAACTATTTATTACATTTCATTGAAGCAAGGCAAATTAACAAAGTCATCTTTATAAGGAAGAAAATCTAATGAATATGTAGAAAGTTCAGTGTGGATTAAAAATAATTGAAACAATTTTCACAACGCCCATGTGAGATTAAACTGAGCGACTTCAACCACGTTCCCAATCTTTGCTTACCAATTCCTTCATCCTGTTCTTTTTCTTCTAGCTTCTGTTTCAGATGGAACTCTGTTGTAAAAGACCAAATTGGGAAGTTTTTTTTAAAAGGGGAAAATAAATAACTTTCATACAAATGATACTCCAAATATTTGGCCGACATAAAATTCTATTAGACAAAGTGATTGCCAGTTGTGATATTATGATACTCAGACCAAAAATGTCATGTGTTGAGTTAGCTATCCTGTCAGGTTGGACTATGATTGACCCTTGGAATGAAGGGAGGGAATGCCAGTGACACGGATGGCCTGATCTCAATAGACATCCTCCACCGGACATCTTGTGTGTCAAAATACCTTTGTATGGACGTAAAGCTGTTACAACATTCCTATGATGTTCTCCAATGATCTCAGATGAGTGGGTGTTCTGCAAGATCAAATGGGCCACAGGATCTTTAACATCCAACCTGGCATGTTCTTATGCTGGGCCCCCACTTTTGACACCCACTGAAGGTGATTTCAGGAACAGTGATTTGCATTTACAGTATAAATGCAGTTTGCACCAATTGCACTGGATTTGGACTCAAGATCTGTCAGGAATTCTGAATGGGCTATTTAATATTTATTAAATCATAAAATGATCATAAAAAATATCAAAAAACACGCAAATGCAGATCACACCAAAATTGGTCCTGTTTTACTCCACGGCAAACATTGAAAATAATGCAGAATGGTTCAGGATAAACCCTACTTCACAACAGTATATTGCTGGGAGCAATCAGCTGTGCTTACAGCAGTCTAACCACAGCAATAGTGACCAGAGAAATTTCTCACCCTTTGTAACCATACAAATACATAATAAATAATCCTTGCATTTGATAGAGCGTCTTATCACGTCTTCAAGATGTCTCAAAGCGCTTCACGGAATATACTGTAACATGAATTGACTGTATAGTTTGTGGGCAAAACGCAGCAGCAAGTTGCGCACAGCAATGTCCCACAAACAGTTGAGGATTGAGTGCCCAATTTATTATTATTGTTCTTTTAACATACAGTTAAATAAATGAATCCTGCAACATCCTTGTTGGGCTAATATTTAAATATTACAATATTTTGAAGTGCTGTGAAAAACATAATGATAACAAATGAAAGAAATTACATATTTCTACTGTGTACAGTTAATTGTATCATAATTGAAATGAAAAACACATTTGAAATGTGCTAAATGAGAAAAGCTGCATCATTGGTTCATAAACCATTAAAATTATCTCCTTGACCACCATAACATCTTCACCTTGCAATAATACTTTTTAAATGTTCTCATCTTTTAATTTGTTTTCTTTGAAATGTAAAGCCTTAAACAGCATCTCCATTTTGCCTTTTAGCTGCAGCATCTTAGCATTTCAACATTCAGAAACTTGAGAATAAAATACTAGACCTCAGTGAAAAGCACTTACTTTTTGCATCTTCTCTCCATACAGAAATATCCTTCAGGTTTACTAATCCATCCTCAAATGAATCTAGTGCTGTTGGGGAAATAGGAAAGACTATTTCAATATGAACATAAAACAAAATTAACATTTGTCTACAACTGCCAACATTGCCATGTCCAGATATGTGCAGAATTGAATATTTCCCATTTAAGATTGGGTTAGATTATTGTGGGCCCACACCATTCTCTAGAATTGAGAGAAAGAAGGAAATATACTTCTGTATTTGTTAAGAGTTCCATAAGAACAAACTACACATTTAATAACAATCCTTGCATTTGATGGTAACTATAACATGAAAACACCTTGAAACTCTTCATAGGCAATTGCTGCCAAATATAAGCACTGTGTATTTGCAGGTAAACATAGCAGTCAATTTGTGTGCAGCAACAATCCACGAACAGTCACTATGAAAATGGGAATATATAGAATTATATATGAAGGACATTCCACTTAATTGTATATCAGTTAATTGGGTAGTCCATTTCATTGCATAGCAATTTCTCGCTACCAATAATTTTATATTTGTTTGCATGGTATTGCACTCAACTTAAATTCATATTGGATAATTCGCTTAAATGCATGAAAAATAGCCAGTTCATTACATTTGTAGCTGTATAATTAGTTTGGATAATTGCATTGGTTGAGGAGTTGACCGTATCAGACCATACGACCATAAGAAATAGGAGCAGGAGTAGGCCATTCGGCCCCTCGAGTCTGCCCCCTCCATTTAATAAGATCATGGCTGATCTTCTAACCTAATTCCATTTACCCGCCCTATCCCCATCCCTTAATCCCACTATCCTTTAGAAATATATCAACCTCAGTCTTGAATATGTAAAGAGGTACAGCATGTATATGTACAGCAGAGAGGCAGCGAGAGAGCGACATGAAGAGGGCCAGAGTAGAAGATATGAAAAGGCAGCGCGGAGAGCGGCAGCAGAGGCACAACAGAGTGACAGGAAGGCGGCGCCACTAATGAACTTCAGATAGTTGTATTCTCCGTATAACTGCATGGTGTCTGTCCAGTCACAACTCCATAAAATTATACGGAGTACAGGGTATATACTAAAGAATGAAAGAGAAAAAGAGAGCCTCACACTCACTCTGTATTTTCCCTCAATGGTCTAGTCAAGATCAGGAACTCACTGTCCCGTTAAAAGTTTAATTTGGAGAGTAAATGAAGTTACGACATATCTGAACAAATGAAATAACTTGCATTCTTTTAACAACTTTTATGTTGTGTCTCAACATAATAAAGATAATCCTTGCATTTGATATGACGCATTGTCACGTATTTGGGAAGTCTCAAAGCGCTTCAGAAAATACTGTAAAGTGAACTGATTGTCTATTTTGTGGGTGAAACACAGAAGCCAATTGCACACAGCAGTATCCCACACAGTCATGGATTTAAGTGACCAATTTATTATTACTATTTTATTTTCAAGGCATTATTACCCCGGAAAAGCGATCCACCAATCAACTAATAACCGGGTTCCTACTTACTGCTAGATAAATAGAGGCGTGTGGAGTAAGGAAACTTGCCCAACATTTCGCGCAGCCCGGAATCGAACCCAAGTCTCTCGCTCGCGAGGCGAATGTTCTAACCACTGAGCTATAGGACTCCACAACATGATTTACAACAGCAAAAGGAGACAAAAATAGCAGGGAGATGAATAAACAATTAACCTGGAGGTCAGACATTGGAAGAAACTCCATTCTGGTTTGTGAATAGCATCACAATATTTTCAACATTCACCTGAACAACAGGCACACAGGCTCGGCCTTGGTTTAGCACCTCAAACAAACGATGGCACCTCAGACAATGTACCTCTCTCCCAAAAAGTGGACAGTCTAGACCAGTGGGGAACAGGAACAGCAGTACATTATGGCTGCTCTTTTTTTTATTCTATGCTAGCTGAACCAGTTGCAGCTTCACTTGCAACCAAAGGATCCAATTTGTATATCAATCTACATTCCAGACAGACATTTCCTGCAGACATTATACTCAACTGGGAGCACTACTGTGGGAGTGTTCCTTTTGGGAGGACTCAGTGGGAGGACTCCATTAAATATATTTTCTCCCGAGAACCTAGCCCCGGTCTCCTGAGAGCCTCGCCCAGGTATCTCGAGAGCCTCGACCCGTCTCTGTCTCTCTTTCTGTCTCACTATCTCAGTCTCAATCAAACACAAACTCAACCATATCAATATGGACTGCAAAAAGTTTATTAAAGTTGCAGATTAAAATCCTGACTTCTGGTAACAAACCATCTTGTGTTCTTCAATATGCGTAACAGGCAGTTTATCTTACCTATATTCATCAGCCTGGCTCATTTGATAGACCTCTTGCCTTGGAGTCAGAAGACTACAGGATCAAGCTCCACATCAAGACTTAGAACTAGACTTAAATTGAGACTGACATTCCAACAGAGTGCTGGGTTGTGCTAAGTTGTCGCAGGTGCTGTCCTTTGGATGAAACATTAAACATAGGTTGCTTCTGCCTGTTCAGGTGGAGGCTAAAGATCCCATGGCACTATTCAAAAAGAAAAAGGAGTTTCTCCCGGTGTCTTGGTCAATAATCTCCAAAACAAAAAACGTTGTTCACCCCTCAGGCCGCTGAAACTCTTGTTCATGCCTTCATCATCTCCAGGCTCGACTATGCAAGCGCTCTGCTTGTCGGCCTTCCCAACTCCTCCCTCCACAGGCTGCAGATAATCCAGAACTCTGCAGCCCGTGTCCTCTCCCGCACCAAACTCTGTGACCCCATCTCCTCCACTCTCGCCCGACTCCATTGGCTCCCTATCCTTCAGGGGATCCAGTTCAAGATCCTGGTCCTCACATACAAAGCCCTCCATGGCCTCGCCCGACCCTACCTCTGTGACCTCCTAACCCCCTACCAACCCGCCCGTTCCTTCCGCTCAGCCGGCTCTGGTCTGCTCCACGTCACCCGACCCACCCGCCCCACCGTTGGCGGGAAAGCCTTCAGCCACTCTGCCGCCAACCTCTGGAATTCCATCCCCCAATCACTCCACCTCACCCCCTCCTTAGCCTCCTTCAAGTTCCGCCTCAAGACCTTCCTCTTCAAACATGCCATTGGCCACCCCCCTTCCCCTCCCCCTTCTCCCTCCCCGACCCCAGCTCGGGTCTGAAATGCTGCACTCTGTTCAGCGCCTTGGGACGTCCTCCCGATGTGAAAGGCGCTATACAAATGCAATCTTGTTGTTGTTGTTTATTCACTTCTTTGCTGGGCATAAAAATCGGCTTTCCCATTCCCTATAAAATAGTCTCTATCCTTTACAATAAATCCTATGAAGTACTTTGAGACATTCTCTCCATGCAGAAAGGCCATAATATAAAAATGTAAGGATTATTAAGAATTATTATTCAGGCCTTGATGTCAGTGAGGCAGGCAGTCAGAACATCAATGCTCCTGCAATCAGGGATAAAAGAAGTGAAGTAGATTTGGGTATCATCATTGTATATGTGGAAACTAACTGTCTCGGTAGCACATGAAGTCACAAAGCAAGAGCTGATGAGGAAAAGGAAAGGATAGAGCCCTGTAGCACACAGGTGACTGCGCGAGTAGGAGGAGAAGCCAAACGAGGAAACAAAGAGGATGTAAAGGATGGTCACATGAATGACAAAGTTGATGTAATCAAGGAAGATAGAATATCAAAGGCAGAAGAGAGATCAGGTGGAATGAGGAAAGTATATCATTTGTGACTCTGACAACTGCTGTCTCAGGCTGTGAGCAGGACAGAAACCGAATTGGAAGAGCTCAAAACATATCATAGTCGATTGCAAGGAGAGTTTCTTGCCCTGATGGGGGGACGGGGGAGAAGGCAGAGAGAGAGAGAGAGGCAATGGTTTCTTAAATGGTCAAACAAGATTTGGCTGTGGACCGTGAAGCTATTCTTATGCAACCTGCATTCGAGTGTACAAAGAAACAGCAGTTATCATTATACTAACCAGGGGAATGGCTAGGTAGGGAGATGGCTCTGCATTTTCACACCCTCACCCCACCCCCAGTGTGTTGCAGAAGGAAGAGGTGTATTGGGGTTGGGTGGCGAAAAGTCTAGGTTTTACTAAAAAACACAAAGAAAAATTACATGGAGGCAAAGGGAACTGGAGAATTGAAAACTTTTCATTTGACATCGAACAGCAACAAGCAAAGAACAGCCTGAATGCAGAGTAGTTCTTTTTATTCTGCCACATCTAATCTGCCAACCCAGGAAGAGTGTACTTCGCTGTGCCATTCTGAAATTTTGCACTTCCCACACAAACAATCTTTGCAATCCTCTAGAAGATAGGTAATTTAGATAGGTACTTTTTGTGCTGTCTGCTCTCACCTATTGGGTTATGTTGAGGTTGCCCAAACTAATTTTCTAAAGCACATTACAGCCAAGAGTGGTGAATAAAAAGAAATGCAGACACAACCTTCATCCAGTCAGTTTGAGCTGAATTCAAGCCCAGACGTGAAGTTGTTGACTTACTGAATTACCTGGCCACCTGCAAATTTTTCTTGTTAATTCTCATTATTAATTATCACTAATAATACAGTATTTACATTTGATAGCGCTTTTTATGTCAGGGGACATCTCAAAACGTTTCACAGGATATACTGCAAAGTGTAATGACTCTGGAGTTTGTAGGAAAATGTTCCAGCTAATTTGGGCAAAGCAATATCCCACAAGCAGATATGAAATGAATGACCAATCTTAGCTGGGGAGTTAGTTAGAACACCAGAATAAACTCCCTTCTCCTTTTCAAAGAGTGCGTCTAGAAGACGTGAAAAGCTCTCTCTCAAATGCAAGGATTATTATTATTATCCACCTAAATAGGAAAACAGGACCTCAGTTTAACATCTCATCCAAAGGTCAGTACCTCCAACAACGTAGCACACCCCCCCAACACTGCATTGTAGTGTCAGCCTAGTCTATATGAGTTCAAAGTCCTGACATGGGATTTAACAATCTGACTTAGAAAAGAGTGCTGCCAATTAAGCCAGGCTGACACACAAATATAAGAGTCCTACACTTTTTTAAAAATAAGTTTTACAATTTAAAAGCAATGCACTTAATGAGCCTATTAGCTCAAACTCTAACAGCTAGAGTTGTCCTCAGTGGAAAAGTAGCAGGAAGCTTGCCATACAGCGTTCACAAATGCACATTTTCAGATGGTTAAACTCCAGCAGTACCCAAATGCCCACTCTGGGTTATCAACCATTTGCTCCTGAAACTTGCACCTAATACTCTCTGGGATTAAGCGAGCACGATGTATGCCTTTGGGAAGAAAGAGTCCACAATCCATTCCAGACAAATGGAAATTTCCATGCATATGTGTAAGTCTCAGTAGTCTGGTTTAGATACAAGTGGAGTCCTGTGGCTTAGTGGTTAGGGCACTTGCTTCACAAGCGTGAGGACCTGGCTTCGATACCCAGGCGCAGCAAAATGTTGGGCAAGTTTCCTTACTCCACATGCCTCTGTTTAACTAGCAGTAAGTAGGAACCCGCTTGTTAGTCGATTGGTGGTTCGCTTTTCCTGGGATAATAATCCCTTCAAAAAAATAATAATAATTTGGTCACTCAATCCACGAATTGGGACACTCCTGAGCGCAATTAGGTGCCCGTTTTAGCTTCAAAATATACAGTCTATACACTTTACAGTATGCGCTTTGAGATGTCTCAAAGACACAAAAAGGCGCTATATCAAATGCAAGGATTATTATTATTATATATCAAATGCAAACATTAACAAGCACAAAAAAAAATTAATGAACCCATATGTAACCCAATTTTTAAACTTTCATTCTTCCACCTGTCAGTTTTATAAAGTCATCAAGGGATTGCCAAACCGAAAACAAATGAGAATGTAGATAATTGGAACCTCCTGGATTAAAGGTAAATCATTCTATGTCTGTATACATCATTTGCAAGGCCTGTTCTAAAAAAAAAATGATTTTGGAAGCTATAGCTAGTTATACTGAAGCAATACATGGGAAGTTTTGACCATCAAAACAGTTCACCCTTTCTGCACACTACTAGTTAGTTTCTCTCTCCTAATAAAGCTGGAATTGCAACCTCTGATGTCACAGCTTTGTTATGAAAGTAACAAACCAGTTTGTCAACTGTCAAATTAATTTGACAACATAAAATGCTAGACAACCTGCTTAATGCATTCATGCTTTATTCAAACTGGTATAATAACATGGTGAATATGCATAACACTCTCCCTTCTAAAGTTTACATTATATCGCTTAGCCTTTCCCTCATCTTGCCCCATTACTCATGCAGCATCAATCTTTGGTTGATCCATTTAGTCTTTCCTGGAAAGATTTTAACAGTCTAACAGGACTCAAATCCCCTCATCACCAGGCATGGAAACAACTTGAACATACCACATTGGGAAATATCCACCAGCAACGCATCTTTCAACTTGACTATCATCCCAGTCATTCATCGGCATGATTCACTGAAACACCACCTGCTTCAGCCAGTCAATCCACATACAAATTGAAACATCTGACTGACACTCAGCTTCATAAATAGATGGAAATAGGAACTAAATCCAAAGTATGCAGCTAGAATAAAAGGGCTACTGGGAATCCCTTTCTGCACTAACCAAGCAAGTTGTACTAACTCAAGGTTGAGAAGATTTCCCAATAAGAAGCTACAACAACACCTTTAACAATGACGAGTTCGGACACCAAGCCGGGTAAGGGGGGGGTCACAGTAGACAAAGTAGATTTTAAGACTGGATTTATAGCCAAACAGAGAGAAGGCAAGACAGAGGAATGGAGTTCCAAACGTTAGGGGGGTAGTCGCTGAAGCCTCAACCACCAATGATGACCCAGGGGAGTAGCAAGAGGTCCAAGTTAACAGAACAAGTGAGAAAAGCAGTGGGAGAGATGATCACAGAGATAGGGAGGTGTTTGGGAGAAAAGGAATTTATAGGTGAAGATAAGCACATTGGGAGACAGCAGAACTGGGCAAAGACTGGGGTGATTGACATGCAGTGTTTGGTGTGGTGAGCCAAAGGTGATGTAGTTTTAGAATAACTGGAGGCTAAGCCTCTCCCCCCCACTGTTTCTATTTGCTATCAAGATGGAATTCCAAACCCTTTTTTGAGATGAGAAACAGGGTTGAAAATACTGAAGCTGATTTTAAAGAGCCTTACAACCAATTGGAAAAGGAGATCTTCTTTGCATTGCATTGAACTGAATTCAAACCAATGCATCAGTGGCATGCTAATCTAACATGACATCCAATCCCCATTTTGACTCAAGAAGAGCATTATGATCTGGTGCATGAGGTAGGCTTTGAGAGGTAGGTAGGTTTAGGTTACTGGTTTACGTAGATTAATACAATAGAAATAATTTATGTTGAAGTAGCCTCCATATCACACTTCACAACATTGTAATACCAAACTGCAAAGCTAGTTTACAAATTCCATTTGGGTCTAGATTTACTCTTTCAAAGTGTACAGAAATTGGCAAATTGTTGAATTCAGTCTTAACTTTGAAAACAGTTTCCTTTAGCTCTTAAAACTTCAAAATTGAGACATTATTTAAGAAACTGCCAAATTCAGGATCCTCCGAAATGTGAAGAATGAAAGAAAATTAGACCGAGGTAGAATGTCTCCATCCCCAATGTCCTCCCTCCCCGAGAATTATCCTGTTTTTAATAATAATAATCCTTGCTTTTGATGTACTTCCATATCATGTCGTTGAGATAATAATACTTGCATTTGATATAGTGCCTTATCACATCTTCGAGACGTCTCAAAGGGCTTCACAGAATATATTGTAAAGTGAATTGACTGTATATTTTGTGGGCGAAACGTGGCAACCAATTGTGCACAGCAGATGTCTCAAAGCGTTTCACAGAATATATCACCCACAAAACATACAGTCGATTCACTTTACAGTATATTCTGGGGGGAGGGGGGAGTGTGGGGGGGAGGGGGGAGTGTGGGGGGGAGGGGAGTGTGGGGGGGGGGGGGGGGGGGAGGGGGGGAGGGGGGAGTGGGGGGGGAGGGGGGAGTGGGGGGGGGAGGAGTGGGGGGGGGAGTGGGGGGGGGAGGGCGGGGAGTGGGGGGGAGTGGGGGGGAGTGGGGGGAGTGTGGGGGGGGGGTGTGGGGGAGGGGGGAGTGTTGGGGTGGGGGGAGTGTTGGGGGTGGGGGGAGTGTTGGGGTGGGGGAGTGTTGGGGTGGGGGGGAGTGTGGGGTGGGGGAGTGTGGGGGAGGGGGAGTGTAGGGGGAGGGGGGAGTGTTGTGGGGGGGGGAGTGTTGGGGGGGGGGAGTGTTGGGGGGGGGGGGAGTGTTGGGGGGAGGGGGAGTGTTGGGGGAGGGGGAGTGTTGGGGGGAGGGGGGAGTGTTGGGGGGGGGAGTGTTGGGGGGGGGGAGTGTTGGGGGGGGGGAGTGTTGGGGGGGGGGAGTGTTGGGGGGGAGTGTTGGGGGGGGTGTTGGGTGTTGGGGGGGGTTGGGGGGGGGGAGTGTTGGGGGGGGGGGAGTGTTGGGGGGGGGAGTGTTGGGGGTGGGGGGAGTGTTGGGGGGGGGGGGAGTGTTGGGGGGGGGGAGTGTTGGGGGGAGGGGGAGTGTTGGGGGGAGGGGGAGTGTTGGGGGGAGGGGGAGTGTTGGGGGGGAGTGTTGGGGGGGGGGGAGTGTTGGGGGGGGGGAGTGTTGGGGGGGGGAGTGTTGGGGGAGTGTTGGGGGGGGGGAGTGTTGGGGGAGGGGGAGTGTTGGGGGGGGGGGAGTGTTGGGGGAGGGGGGAGTGTTGGGGGGAGGGGGAGTGTTGGGGGGGGGAGTGTTGGGGGGGGAGTGTTGGGGGGGAGTGTTGGGGGGAGTGTGGGGGGAGTGTTGGGGGGGGAGTGTTGGGGGGAGTGTTGGGGGGGGGAGTGTTGGGGGGGGGAGTGTTGGGGGGGAGTGTTGGGGGGGGGGAGTGTTGGGGGAGGGGGGAGTGTTGGGGGGGAGTGTTGGGGGGGGAGTGTTGGGGGGGGGGGGAGTGTTGGGGGAGGGGGAGTGTTGGGGGGGGTGTTGGGGGGGGGGGGGTGTTGGGGGGGGGGAGTGTTGGGGGGAGTGTTGGTGGGGGGGCAGGAGGTTGGGATAGAGACGTTGACATACAAATCTGTCCGCTTCCTACAAGTGCCTGAAGGCAGTCAGTGTGAAAGCGCGTCGGCGAACCTGTGTCCCCCCATTGTCTCCTGTGACGGGGATGGATTTCAAGGCCTAGTCTCGCCTCCTGTGGCTCGGAATAACGGGCAGTCTCCACTCCAGACAGCGGCCACGGCCGAGGGGAGCCGAGCCGAGCCGAGCCGGGGCGGGGCAGCCTGTCCGGTGAGCTGCAAAGCGTGGCCTCGGCGGTACCTCCCGTCGCCGAAGGTGTGGGACCGCCCTCCCACCCACTCCCATCCCCCTGACAGTGGGGCGGGTGGCTCACACGGAGGCAGACGAGAGAGGAGCAGCCCACGCGCCTTTGAAGCCGCTGCCCACCCGCCCGCCCGCCCGCTGCCCGCCCGCCCGCCGCCCGCCCGCCGCGCAAAACAAAAACACGCACCTGTGGATTTCTTTTCTTTCGGCATCTCCGGAGCGTTTGTTGTTGAACTGAACTGTGCCGAGCGCCCGCCTCTCCCTCTCTCACTCTCTCTCTCTCTCTCACACACCCGCAGCGGTTCCTGTCAAAGTGTCAGCCCTCCGCCTCCTCACACAGCTCCAAACCCAGACACTCCGCCTGCGCTCTCTCTCTCTCTCTCTCTGTCGCTCTCTCTCTTTCTCTGTCGCGCTCTCTCTCTCTAACCAGCGGCTGCCGCTCAACCCAACTTGATAGCGCGAGAGAAAAGGAGAGGTGGGCGGGTGGGACCGAAGCCCCGCCCACACCGCCGCCACCGCCACCACCACCTGACGCTTCTGCGACGCTCTCCTGGCTTGCGATTGGCCGGGCCGCCTGTCCGTCGCTCGCTCGCGGCCGGGCACGTGTGCTGGAAGGGGGGCGGGGCCTCGCGCGAGCGGCGCCCGAGCGACGGTTATTTTTTTTTTCCCGGGCGGAGTGGGGAGGGGAGAGAGCAAAAAAAAAAGTTTGGCGGTGCCGGACGCCGCCGCCTTTGCTCCCGCAAGTTTTATTTCGGGGGCCACCGGCGGCCCGAATGCAACATCCCCCCCCCCTCCACCAAAAAAAAACCCCGAGCCTCACACCACCTTTCCCGTGCAACAACATTTTTCTCCCGGTTTTATTTTTCCGTCTCGCGAACAACCTGGGCAGTGAGTTCTACCGGGAAAACGAGGAGAGAGGCACGAACCTAAACCGAGCGCGTGCGTGCGTGCGCGTGTGTGTCTGTGTGTGTCTGTGCTTCAATAACATCTACAGTATTTATTGATGCGCTGCGACCGAACGTGGTGCAGTTCTTGTGTTATCTGGTCCACGCTTTCTCTCCAGCGCTCTCCCCTCACCCGGTGCTGAGCTCCTCACCGACCGACCCCCCACCCCCCCAAACACCAAATTGTTTCCGGGGCAAAGTGGACGCAGGCGGGAGCGGGGTTGGCAAGACGCAGGGCTGTCAGAAATTCTAATTAAAATACGTCTGTAGCCCCAAGTCGACCGAAAGCCGAAAGTAGCCCAATACTTGCGCGCTGCTGACTGAGCGCCCGATTGAGAGGTTATTGGTGCTTTTTTTTTTTTTGGAAAGCGCGCAAAGGGTCTTCCGAGGAAAACAAAAAAAAAGTTTTGCAGGTTTACATTCAATTGAATGTTTCCCCCCCCCCAAAAAAAAATATCAGGCAACCCGCCCCATGTGCACCAAACCAAACCCGCCCGGTTGGGGCGTGAACCCGCCCAATCTGGCAACGCTGATGGTGACACGCCGGTCCCGCGCACGTGGGTGGCCGCGAGCTCTGATTGGTTCGGTTGAGCGCAGCGGTCGCCTGGCAACGGCGCACGCGGGTGTTTTGAAGCGGCCGAGGGGGCGGCGGGGAGCGAGCGGCGGCTAACGGCTATGGCACGAGGGCAGCTCGCGGTTGTCCCGGTTCTCCTCGCTATGGCGTTGCTCTTGCTGCAGCCTTTGGCGGCAAGTAGGTGTTTCTTCTCCCCCCCCCTCAACCCCTCTCAGTTGAAACTGCTCCTCATCCTTCTCGTGTCTGGGGATACGGTGTACCGTTTGGGACACCACATGTCCCGCTCCCTCCCTCCCTCCCTCCCTTCCCATTTTCAGGTCTCTGTTGGAAGACCTTTCTTTTCCGACCGCGCCTTTGGTCACCTTTCTTCCCCTCTCCCACCCCGGCTCGGTCCCGGGATCCGTGACTGTGAAGCGCTCTGAGATGCCGTCCGGCGTTGGAGGGCGCTGTATAAATCCAAGTTGTTGTTGTTGTTGATGATGGTGGAAGGCGAACTCGATGGACCGAACACATTCTTATGTTCTTCACCCTCTCTCGCTCTCCCTCTCTCTCCTCTGCCCTTTGAACGAACGCCCAACGTTTACCCAGTTGGCGGATCGCTTTCCAGGACTGAAAGGGGGCTGTGTAATAATAAAACAATAGTCCTTGCATTTCATATAGCGCCATATCACAGCTTCGAGACGTCTCAAAGCGCTTCACAGAACATACTGTAATAATAATAATAATCCTTGCATTTGATATAGCGCTTTTCACGTCGGGAGGACGTCCCAAAGCGCTTCACAGAACACACTGTAAAGTGAATTGACTATATTTGCGGGCGAACGCGGCAGCCAATTGCGCACAGCAATGTCCCACAAACAGTTGTGGATTGAAAATGACCAATTTATTATTGTTTTTGGTTTTGGAGGGATTATTATTAGGCTCTGTGTGGAGTAAGGAAACTTGCCCAAAGTTTCGCCCTCTGCCTGGAATTGAACTCAGATCTCTCGCTTACAAAGCGAGTGCTCTAACCATTGAGCTACAGGACTCCGATTATTGCACATCCATTACTGTTACTTTCATAGTAGAAAATATATATTTTTACATATGTGATAATGACTAGTTAGCTCTACAATATACTCATTAAACAATGCATATCTCACAAAAGATTATCTGAATAAGGATAATGAATAAAGTGTAGTGAGTGTATATTTTGGTGGGGGGGGTGAAACGAGGCAGCCAATTGCGCACAGCGGTGTCCCACAAATAGCCTTGACTGAGCAAATTATCGAGAGAGAGTAGATGCGAGGATTATTATTAGCGCCCATTTAATTCACTTCATGGCTGTTTGTAGGATTTTGTTCGGCAGGTGACAGCCTGGCTCAGTTGTGCCTTGAGTCGTCTCGAAGACATAAGGCTCTGTGTCAAATGCAGATTATTATATTATAATCAATCTTGTGATATTGAGCTAAGATGTCATTGATTCTCTCTCTTAAACTCCAAACATCTATCCAACTTCCTCTTAAATATACCAGAATTGGATAGTGCAGAAAGTGATTTTGTTTCATATAGGAGCAAAACAAGGTAGCATTCCTCTCAAAGCCAATTAAAATGAATTAGTTACTAAATCTTTAATCAGTAGCATTTATCCAGCTTTCAAAACCCTTTTTTATGTACAGAATGAAAGTTTTTCTTCTGATCTACTTGAATGAGTTGTCCATAATCTTTTCTACACGTTAATCAGCAAACTTTGTTATTGTAGTCAATTTTTCCTTTGCATTTATAATAAACATTTTATAGAAATGTATTCTACACTTTGTAATGTGCTACCAATTTAACTTTTTACTTAAATGTTCTGCTTCTGGCTTAAAGTGAATTGCACTTTACCATTTAAACATCTTACAGCTACAGGAATCCTGTAGCTTAGCGGCTAGAGCACTTGCCTCGCAAGAGAGAGGACCTGGGTTTGATTCTCAGGCTGAGCAAAACGTTGAGCAAGTCTCCTTACTCCATCACCTGTTTACCTAGAAGTAAGTAGGAACCCAGTTGTTAGTCGATTGGCAGATCGTTTTTCCGGGGTAATAATTGCTTCAAAAATAAATAATAAATTGGTCACTTCAATCCATGACTGTTTGTGAGACACTGCTGTGCGCAATTTGCTGCCACGTTTCGCCCACAAAATATACAGTCAATTCACTTTACAGTATATTCTGTGAAGCGCTTTGGGACATTTTGAAGACGTGATAAGACGCTATATTAATTGCAAGGATTATTATCATTATAACTTGGTGCAATGGACCATCCCCTCTTTCCCTGGAGAGACACATCCTGCTTACCTAATTCTTGAAAGTATTAGGCGCAGGTTGGCAGGAGCCAAGCACTTTGAGACATCTCGAAAATGTGATAAGGTGCTATATCAAATGTAAGTATTACTATTGTACTCCATACCTCAATCAAAAATATAACAAAAGGTTACTGGAGTGCATTCTGTAGCAAACCAATAGCTATAACAAGATTCTTTTTAAACAATATATTTTAAAAATGCTATATTGTTCACAGGAACAGACAACAGTTTTGCAAAAAGGAAAACCTCCCAGACCAAAAAAGAGGTGAGATATACAACAACAAGATTACATTTGTATAGCACCTTTCACGTCAGGAGGATGTTCATATTATTGTTAAATACTAAACAAATATTTATTTATTCTGTTGAGAAAGTTAGCAAAGACAATACTATTGTGTGTTAAAAAGCCTTTTAAGACTCACTTAAATGAGGAATAATCAATTGAACATGCTATGATGGGTCTGCATCGTATTTGTGGAACCGTAATCAAAAGTGGAGGAGAGGAAAAAATTCCATCGAAGCAAAATAATCAATTGAATGTACGAAAATGGTGTTGTTAATTTTAGAATTAATTTGAAATAATTTTATATTACAGCTGGTGGAAGACGGAAATAGTAAAATGGCACGAGAGGTCGTGGAAAGAACTCCTATTAGAAGTAGTTCAAAAGAAAGCAATTCAGTATCATCTCAGAAAGGA
Source organism: Callorhinchus milii (assembly GCF_018977255.1). NCBI lineage: Eukaryota > Metazoa > Chordata > Chondrichthyes > Chimaeriformes > Callorhinchidae > Callorhinchus > Callorhinchus milii. The sequence continues at coordinate 79,762,471 of NW_024704744.1, forward strand.
CGCCCTTCACCCAATCCAAAAGAGGACAACAGTAATGATAAAAAATTACAAGAAATAAATAATGTTTCAAATCAGAATTCACAAGGTAAAAAGATTAGAGCAGTGGAAGGTTTACAAACACTTTATTTCATATTTTTGAACATAGACACTACCCAACCAACACTAAGCATCTCAACCACAACATCTTGCATTTATATAATGTCTCAGAGTGCTGAATGTTTCCTCATCCAGTCATCAATCCATAGAAGGTATAATGTAGAGACCTTGAATAGCTTTAGGGCTTCTGGCAATGCTGTTTTCCAACTAGACACTTTAAAGGAATTAAAACATTTGACCTTATAACCAAGAGCAAGAATAAAATCATACAGTACATGACTACTTTGTTGAAGCACTTCATGTGTTTAAAATTAATTTAATATTTGTTCATAACAAGTGGCAGAACATATTGTAGCTATATTTAGAATATTTTTCAGCCACTGTCAAACATTACCAATAGTTTACTAAATCTATAAATCGTGCCATTCGTTAGTTCAAAACCAGAAATAAAATAATGTTTTGAGCATTTTGTTTAATATTAGGCATCTATGGTTTGTTGACAATGACAGATGAGCAAGAAGCATTGAGAAAGAAACAAGTGCAAGAAATAGAGGAATTGTATCGGAATGGAAGCAAAATCCTGAAACGATCTAGAGATAAGAATCTTAGAAAGGAGTGAGTAAAAATATATACATTTGGTGGTTGGAGTGATCTTTGTTCTTACCAATATGTCATTGCTGCAGATTATAAATGTTTTTGTAATATTGATTAGTATCACATGAGATATATATATGGTAACGTAAATGTTGATTGTAACATTTGGCATAGCGTCTTACTTATCACACCGTCAAGGTATCTCAAAGCGCTTCACAAGAAATACTATAAAGTGCAATGACGATGAGTGAATGTTTTAAGCACTAAGAAACAGCTATTAAGTAGATGACCAATTCTATTTGGAAGTTTGTTAGCCAGAACACCAGAAGAAACTCTATTCTCTTCTTCAATAGTGCCATGAAATCTATAGCATTCACCTAAATAGGCAGATCAGACCTCAGTTTAATATCTCATCCAAAGGACGGTACAACAACAACAACATTGCATTTATAGAGCGCCTTTCACGTCGGGAGGACGTCCCAAGGCGCTGGACAGTTGGGTCAGGACCCGAGCAGGGGGGAAATGGTCAGGGTGAGGGAAGGGAGGGAGCGAGGAGGGGGTAGAGAGTCGAGAGGGGAGCTGAAGGCACGGTTGAAGAGAAAGGTCTTGAGACCGGCCTTGAAGGAGGAAAGGGAGGAGGCGGCGAAGGCACTGGGGGATGGAGTTCCAGAGCCTCGGGGCTGAGAGGCTGAAAGCCTGGCCACCAATGTTAGAGCGGAGGATGTGGAGCAGACCGGAGCCAGAGGAATGGAGGGTACGGGCAGGTAGGTAGGGGGATAGTAGGTCGGAGAGGTAGGAGGGTGCAAGGCCGTGCGTGGCCTTGTAGGTGAGGATGAGGATCTTGAATTCGATCTTCTGGGGGATGGGGAGCCAGTGGAGGTGAGCGAGGGTGGGAGCGATGTGGTCGTGATGCTTTTTTTTGTGAAGCAAACCTTTGAAAATACAGCACTGGGCTCGAGTGCCAGCCTATTTTATGAGCTCGAAGTCTCAAAGTGTGGTTTGAACCCTTCTGATTCAAAGACTGACACCCCTGGCACAGGTGAAAGCTCCTCTGTTGCTGCGCTAACAAACTTCCCTAACTCTGATTTCAGAAATCCAAACCAGCACGGGGTGGGGGGGTGGTGGTAGGGGAGGGATTGTGGCTCCTGTGAACTGCAGATCTAGATTTATCCTGTCCAGTAATCAAATTTCTTCCCCGCTAACAATAATGGCTTGCATGTGTATGTTACTTAAAACCATCCTGGGTAACATGAAGGATGCTTTGCTGGTGGACCACCTCATAGATTTACTAGTCTAATAGTTATGTAAAATTTCCATTGTACAGACAATCCCTTGTTTCCACTCATCTTTCAATGGAGAGATCCAATTATATGGTGTTGTAGTACAGAAGCAGTTGCGATACTGCCAATGCATTGAGTGAGATTCTTGCAATGCTAAATAATACATTTTTGTTCAGATAACTTATTAATCTTCAGAGGCTTGTTCCTCCTATAGATCTGTTGTTTATCAAGGCTATCAAGTGCACACCTTGGAGGTGCTATGTGTTGTGACCATTGGTGAAGACAGAATCAGGCTCAGTGACAACACTCCCGCTGGTAGATAGCCTGCCAAGATTCATTGACAAGGCTTACACATTGATAATAATCACTTGGCTGAAGTATTGTATGGTAACTACTTTTGGTGGTGTCATACCTTAATAAAACAAAAAAAGGAAGCAATAATGATCCTTGCATTTGATACAGTGTCTCTAAGGTAGAAAAACACTTCATAGGGAATTACTGTCAAGTGAACTGACTATATTTGTAGGTAGAAGTGGTAGCTAACTTGTGCACAGCAAAGATTCACAAACAGCCATGAAGTAAATCACCAAGTTATCTGTAGAATTGTTGGCCTGGACACTGGAAGAAATGTCTTCTGTTTTCAAATAGTGCCTGGCAAACCTTCCTGCTGCTTCTCCAGCTGGGACCACCCTACCCGTTAGGGTTTTGGCTTGCAGGATTAACAGGAGCTGAGTGGGAAGAGTCCCTTCCCCCAGTGTTTAGTCGTCCTGCTGATGAGCCAGCCTGGCTAGACTATCATCAGCAATGAATACTGCGGACCCGGCTGGCTCAGGAACCGGAACCATCGAGCCTGCCACCGAGGGCTGGCTCAATTCCAACACTCTATTGGCAAGCATGTCACCTTGGAGCAAGTTCAACTCCAAGAATACGCCGCATTTCCCCTCCTCCCCGGGAGGATAGACTACTTACAAAACTTTCATATTAACTGACATTTTCAAAGTACAGTCTGTGCTTTCCATTGCCATTAATTGAGACTGTTTTCAAAAATGATTTCTAAAGTCTTCTGTGCAATGATTCATTCCTTTGGGTGGATGAGATGTTTTTAGTATTGGCTCATTTTCTGATTGCTATGCTGTATTTTTAGTAGGGAGCCAATTCTGCTCCAGAAGCTATGTAACAATAATGAAAAAAAATTCTCTCTAGGTGTGGTGTTGCTTCTTTTCGTTGCACTTACATAACATAGATAATAGAAGAAAACTGAAGACAGATTGATCCACAATGGAAGTTAAATGTTTTTGATGGATTTTCATTAAGACCTTTTTTTGATTCGGACTTTTCTTTAAGTTCTATTTAACTCTGAAAGCAAAGCACAAGATATGGTCTTTCGAAAACCAAGATGATGTTACAACTCATGAAGTACTCTGCATCTCTGCATACAGTTAATGTAAAGTTTATATTAATGAACTATTTAGTGACACTGAGGTTTCTTATTATGTGAGTCTTTAGTCTTCTGACAGCTTCTCTTGGGCATGCTACTGCACATTATCACATAGGTATGCTTATTTCATTAGTTAATGAGCAGTCTCCAATTAACTTTACATAAGAACAGAGAATATAATCATAGTGGTTATATAAACCATACTCTTGATATCTCAGAATATCTGACAATGCAGTTGGGTTTTAAATTGTTTTTTTTGCATCTAACTTTAATTTTCCTGTTTTAAGTAGAGGCTATAAGCTCCTGATTAAAGCTGCTGACATGGGAAGCACTAAAGCCATGGAGAGAATAGCCTATGCCTTGTTGTTCGGTGACCAGCTGCCTCAGAATGTCACAGCAGCTAAAGATCTCTTTGAAGCCCTGGCAGAAAATGGTTCACACAAAGCCCAAACTGTGAGCTGTTTGATAGTAGATTTAAGTAATGTGATATCTATTAATTGGCCATTTGTTTTGTTTTTAGCCAGAAAGTTAAATGCATTAGAAAAGTCTATTATTTTGTTGAATAAGTTAGTATTCATGATGTCTGGGAATGCAAGGTTGGATGCTCAAGATTCAAGAAAAAGGCTACAGTGTTTAAACTAATAGTTTTCAAGAATATTAAGCTTTAAGGAAGTTGGATTCAATTAGATTTGGCACATTTTCTAACTTTTCCATATGTTAAAAAAAGTGCACAGTAATACTTGGCATCAAATTGTTAGGTGGCATGCAAGGGAACCGTAGGTTAATTCATCCTCTCTTTCCTCCAAATGGAGAGGAATCTCTTCAACAACATCAACAACAACTTGGATTTATATAGCGCCCTCCATGCCAGACGGCGTCTCAGAGCGATTCACAATAACGGATCCTGGGGCAGAGCCAGGAGGAGGGGGAAGAAGTTGACCAAAGGCACAGTCGAAAAGAAAGGTCTTTAGTCGAGACCTGAAAGTAGGAAGAGAGGGGGCGAGGCGAAGGGAGTGAGGAAGGGAGTTCCAGAGCCTCGGGGTGTAGTGGCTGAAGGCACGGCCGCTGATGGTGAAGCGGAGGATTCGGGGGACAAGGAGGAGGCCAGACCCGGTGGAGCGAAGGCAACGGGCACTGTTGTGAGGAGAGAGGAGGTCAGAGAGGTGCAGAGGAGTGCAGGGATTTGAAAATAAGAGTAAGTATCTTGAAATCGATCCTCTCTGGGACAGGCAGCCAGTGCAGTCTGGCAAGGACTGGGGTAATCGGGGAGTGGAGTTTGGTGCAGGTAAGAATGCAGGTGGCAGAATTCTGTATGACCTGGATTTTATGAATGGTAGTGGAGGAGAGACCGGCGAGGAGGGCATTTGAATAATCCAGCCAAGAGGTGACAAAGGCATGAACCAGGGTTTCGGCAGCTTTTGGAGTGAGATATTGGTGGAGACAGGCGATGCGTCAGAGGGGGACGAAAGCGGTGCTGGTGAGGGACCGGATGTGGGGGAGGAAGAATAATTTGGGGTCGAACCTGACGCCTAGGTTGCGTACAGGTTCGGAGAGCTTTAGGGGCAGATCGGGTAGGTGGAGAAGGTGAGAACCGTGCAATTGAAGACGTTGACGAGAGCCAAAGAGTATGGCTTCCGTCTTGTCAACATTTAGCTGAAGGAAATTTGCGCTCATCCAGCTCCTGATGTCTGACCGGCAGGCTGACAGAACATCAGCGGACTGGGGGTCGCAAAGTGAGGTGGAAAAATGGAGTTGGGTGTCATCCGCATACATGTGGAAGTGTGGCCCATGTCTGCGGATGACATCCCCAAGAGGGAGCACATAGATTAGGAAGAGGAGGGGGCCAACGATGGATCTTTGGGGTACCCCGCAGGTAACTGAGTGAGAGCGGAAGGAACAGCCATTTGTGGAGATGTCCTGCTGGCAGTTTGTGAAGTAGGACTCAAAGTGGTCCCACTGAGGTGGATGACAGAGGAAAGGCAGTGGTGGAGGATGGTGTGATCGACTGTGTTGAAAGCGGCAGCGAGGTCCAGGAGGACAAAGAGACAGAGGCAGATAGAGAGGATGTCGTTTTTTCATCTCTGCTCAACACCATTCTCCAGATGTCCTGGCTAAGAACGGATACTCACTGCATGGAAAACTACATACTATGTGATTATTTCACGCTACAGTGCATTGGTAGCCCAGCCTACAATACTACTGAATATAATTTGTATGGTGAGAAAAGCTGGAGATATCTGACGAATATCAAAATAAATATTGCAATGATGGCTGTGCAGGTAAAACTGTTATGAATGTAGCCTAATTCTAATCTACAATTTTGTTTTAAAAAAGGGTTTATGTCTTCTCAAGTTGACATTATGGGACATTCAGTTTCCTTAAGAACGCTATAAATAAATGAATGTGTATAAACTGAGTTTTGTTTGAACGTTTTGATGGTGTTCTTTGGAATTTTGTTAGGCATTAGGATTCATGTATGCCACTGGTATTGGCGTAGATCCTAATCAACCTAAGGTAAGAACATGTAGGGTAATAAACTTAGATGAAAGCATAGTAGGAACTATCAATGACTTTAATAAGAATATGCTTTGATTGCAATATGAGACTTGCTGAATATTATAAACATTTTGCAAGCACAATGCATGATTTAGCCCAGTGATGATCCAATCTAAACAGATGTTGACATTTTAAAAAATTGTTTGATCCCACATTATTTTCTAGAATATAGAGATTTGTTCTGGCAAGAAACATTTTTGTTTTGAACACCAACAACCTTTGTTCTGATACGAATAACTATCAAGGGACTAGGGGTCGCAAAGTGAAGTGGAAAAATAAAGTTGGGTTTCGTCCGCATACATGTGGAAGTGTACCCCGTGTCTGCGGATGACATCCCTAAGAGGGAGCATATAGATTAGGAAGAGGAGAGGGCCAAAGATGGATCTTCCTAGGTTCAAGGATTTAAAACTCACCTTAAAGTGTGAATAAGAAGCACCAAAGGTGTCAGGGGATGTCATATTTAAGTGACCTTGGATCATACTGGACGTGAATTTAAAAGTTTGCCAGTTATGTGCTATATAGTTTGGTCTATAATCCTATAGTCTTCCCACCTGTATTCCGTTTCTGATAGTTTTAAGTTCTTTTTTTCCAACTTTTGGGACCCTCCCATACCTCACCATTATTAACTTATGAACCATGTGTTGGCAATCTTACCTTCCACAGTGGATATTACAGCTTAACCTTTCTCATCTACACAAACACATACTCCAAGCCTTCCAGCAAAGATTTCTGGATATTTTTTCCTCCCTAACACTCCAGTAACTCCATACTGTGTTTACTGATCTCAGCCAAGTGTGTGATTCAAACCTAGGATTGTCTGGTGGTAATCTTGTGTTGTATCAAGTGGTACTTTAGACTACTCAGCCTTTGGGATAGTAGTGTCTTTCTTGTATCACACGAACACTGATGTATTTAATCATACCACAGTCCAGAAGCTGAGAATGATCAGTTCAAGCATAATCGCTTCTTTGTCTTTATAAATGGAAAGCCTAAACAAATATTTGTGTGAAGAAAAAAGTTGTATGATACCTTAAAAGAAGCTTTCACACTTAACTGGGTAGAGATGGATTTATTATTATTTTATGTGTACATAAATTAATAATAAATAACAGTAGGGCTTTGAATATGGCAGTAACAAGATAAATCATGAAGTTCTTCATATAATTTTTTTTGAAAATTGGATGAGCTAGAAAAATGTCTCGGAATCTATGAATAATAAATGATTGCAAGAGATGCTCATATAGTTTTGTTTTATCCTCAACAATACGTCACAAGGTGAATATTAAATCCGTTACTTTTCATAACTTCACCCTTTAAATATCACCAGCAGGTCGCCATTAATTGATTAAAATTGATTGGTACATTAGCAACAGAATATTAAGTATCTCAAAGAAAAATTATTCCTCCAAAGACTAATAAAGCTTTTGATACTTGCTAAAGATTTCCCTAAACTCTACCCGACATCAGAAATGCTTGCTTAAAATCAGTGGTTTCCCCTCAACTCAAAGTACATTTCTAAAATCAATACAGACTAAATCCAGTATTACAATCTATTCAGAATAGTAAAACTGTAAACAATATATTCTTTATTGCTATTCTACACTGATCTCAAACAAATTCATATCCATGGCATGTCTGCTGTTAAAATTAAATAAAATGATCAAATAAAATTGGTCACTCACTTCATAATAGTTTGTGAGATATTGTGGGATACTGCTGTGCGTAAATTGACTGCTGTGTTTGCCTACAAAATACACACTCACTACACTTTATATGTCCTGTGAAGCACTTTGAGATGTTCTTCGTACATAAAGGTGCTACATCGAATGTAAGGGTTATTATTATTATACAATCTGCTGCTAACTTCCAACTACTACCCCCTCCCCATCTCCCCCTCACAATCTGGCCCCTACCCACCCCTCCCTTCACACCTTCAAACCTGTCTTCCCCTCCTCTCTCATCCAGACGAAACCCACCACCTGCTCTCTCGGACCCATTCCAATCACTCTCCTTATCTGCCAGTTCTACCTCCTTGCCCCTCTACCCATAGACCTCATCACCCTCTCCTTGTCCACTGGCATCATTCTCACCCCCTTAAAAATAGCTGTCATCTCACCCCATCTTAAAAAAAATCCTTCCCTGTTCTCAAATTACAGCCCCATCTCCAGCTTCTCTTTCCTTTCCAAAGTCCTTGAACAAGTTGTTGCTTCCCAGCTTTGTTCCTTCCTCTCCTGCCACCCCCTATACAACCCCTCCCCCCCCATCGGGTTTCCGTGCTGCCCACAGCACAGAAACAACCCTGGTCAAAGGGACGAATGACATTCTGTCCATCTATGACCAGGGCTCCTTCTGTTTTCTCATCCTCCTTGATCTCTCTGTTGCCTTTGATACCATTGACCACTCTATCCTCCTCCATTGCCTTACCTCAACCTTCATAGTTCTGTCCTTGAGTGGTTCAGATCCTACCTCTCACACCACTTTGTCTCCACAAATGGCTTCTCCTCCAGCCCCTGCACAGTCTTGTGCGGCATACCTCAGGGATCTGTCCTTGGTCCTCTTCTCTAACTTGTACATGCTCCCTTTTGGTGACTTAATCCGTAGAAGTGGGGTCACGTGTATGGGGATGACACACAACTCTATTTCTCTGCCTCCACCCTCGACTTCAGGACCACTGCTGTTCTGACAGAATATCTATTAGACATCAAGTCCTGGGAGAGAGCTAACTTTCTACAGTTGAACGTCAACAAGACCAGGGCACTCCTGATTGGCTCCCGACAGCGCCTCCACACCTCAGAGATGCACAGTCCACCTCTCTGAGCCAGTCCGGAACCTCAACTGTCCTTTCTACCCCACATCTGTACCATGACCTGCTCTGCCTTCCCCCACCTCCTCTAAAGATTAAGATCCAAAGTTATTGGTAACTGGTAAATAACTGTGTAAAACTGCTTAGTGACACCCTAATTAAAGGGTTTCGTAGTATTGTACTGTGGAATTAAATACACAAATTTGATTATTCTAATAGCATCTGTCTTTATGAACTGATATCTGTGAACTGAGTGTAATCTCTCATTATTTTTCAGGCATTGGTATACTACACCTTTGCAGCATTGGGTGGAAATTTAGTAGCAGATATGATTTTGGTAGGTGCATTAACTGTAGAATTAGTCATCAATAGCCAGTAGCTTCTGAGTGCATGGTACTACATTGTAATGATATCTGTTTTAACAGGGCTACAGGTATCTTAGTGGAATTAATCTTCCTCAGCATTGTGAAGCAGCTCTAGTTCATTACAGAACTGCAGCAGAATACGGTAATCATTTCAGTATCTGAATTCAAAAAATATTGATTATTGTTAACATTTAAAAAATAATTGGAGCATTTAAGAAATTAGACACGTGCATATAGAGCAAGCATATTAGAGGGTACAGAGAAACAGAGTTGAGCTTAGAATGCATTTTGGAGGTGGAACTATTAATGGGCTGAATGGGGCCTGCTGCTGAATGAAACATTTCTATGGTTCAAACTTGGGTCTTTCATGGTTACCAAAGTTTACAACCACTCATGCATGTCCAGTAATGCATCATAAGTATATCTGTATAACAGACCTCAAGGGCCTAATTGTATTCAGTTGAAAATGCACAGTGTAAAATATTGCAGTTTTCACACAGGTTACACATCTTTAACCACTGCATGAGTCATTTTCTCAATGTAATGAATAGCTACTCGTATGAATGTACATGCTCCAGCTTCTCAGATCCCTCCTACGCTTACGTATCTCACTTATTTTACACAAGTATAAAACACCACGAACACACATAACCTTTAGTCAATTGTTTATTGTTATGTTTTTTTTAGTCAGCTGGGTGTTGGGCAAGTTTCCCCAAAAAATAATAATAAATTGTTCACTTCAATCCCTGACTGTTTGTGGGACACTGCTGTGCACAATTGGCTGCCGTGTTTCGCCAACAAAATATACTGTCAATGTGGTAAGGCGCTATATCAAATGCAAGGATTATTTTCCGAAGAGGGACACATCCTGCTTCCTAATTCCGGAAAGTGTTAGGCACAGGCTGGCAGGAGACAAGGTTTGGAGACTCTAGAGTGTGCATTGGGGTACTGCTGGAGTCTAACCATCTAAAACAGCACAGCTTGCCATTGACAGACACTGCTTGTCCAGCTTGAACTTTACTTAATTTTTGCGGACCTGCCCTTGACTGTTTCGATTCCTATCTCTCTCACCGTCTCCACTTTGTTGCCTCCAACGGTTTCTCCTCCAGCCCCTGCACTGTCACATCTGGCGTCCCCCAGGGCTCTGTCCTTGGCCCTCTCCTTTTTAATATCTACATGCTTCCCCTTGGTGACATCATCCGCAGACATGGGGTCAACCTCCATATGTATGCGGATGACACCCAATTCTATCTTTCTGCCTCCACCCTCAACTCCAGGAACACTGCTGTCCTGACAGACTGCTGTCAGACATCATGTCCTGGATGAGGGCAAATTTCCTACAGTTGAATGTGAACAAGACTGAGGCCCTCCTGATTGGCTCGCGCCAGCGCCTCTGCACCTCAAGCATCAACCTCCATGGTTGCACACCTCAACTCACCAAGTCAGTCAGGAGTCCAGGAGTCTTGTTCGACCCTCAACTGTCTTTTCTTCCCCACATCCAAGCCATGACCCGCTCTGCCTTCCCTCACCTCTGTAACATTGCCCGACTCCGCCACTACCACACCCCTCAGGCCGCTGAAACTCTTGTTCATGCATTCATCACCTCCAGGCTCGACCATGCAAACGCCTGCTTGTCGGCCTTCCCAACTTCTCCCTCCACAGACTGCAGATAATCCAGAACTCTGCAGCCTGTGTCCTCTCCTGTACCAAACTCCATGACCCCATCTCCCCCATTCTCACCCAACTCCATTAGCTCCCTATCCTTCAGAGAATCCAGTTCAAGATCCTGGTCCTCACCTACAAAACCCTCAAAGGCCTCGCCCCACCCTACCTCTGCGACCTCCTAACCCCCTACCAACCCGCCCACTCCCTCCGCTCAGCCGGCCCTGGCCTGCTCCACGTCCCCTGACCCACCCGCCCCACCATTGGCAGGAGAGCCTTCAGGCACTCTGCCGCCAACCTCTGGAATTCCATCCCCCAATCATTCCGCCTCACCCCCTCCTTAGCCTCCTTCAAGTCCCGCCTCAAAACCCTCCTCTTCGACCATGCCATCAGCCACCCCTTTCTCCTCCCCTCCCTTCTCCCCCACTGACCCCAGCTCGGGTCTGAAATGCTGTACACTGTCCTGCACCTTGGGACGTCCTCCCGACGTGAAAGGCGCTATATAAATGTAATGTTGTTGTTGTTGTTGAACCATCGTTGCCATTGCCAAACATGTCAACTTTGAGCCAATTCAGCTCCAAGGAGACAGGGCTTACCCCCCCCCGAGGAGGATAGTCACTAATTGATCATTTGAGCTGAATGGTAGACGTCAGGAACTCCCTTTGAGCTTCCTCGTGGGCAAAACAGCTCATCATGAAATGTGTGAGAACATTGCCACCATCTTCCTGTCCGCAGCTTGGACACAAGTCTCTTCCCATTGAGCGATGGTTCTGCCAGGTGGAGGTGCAGAGTTTAAGCAGCAGCTCCTTACCTCTCTGCAAGCCAATCAAGGTGGATTCTATTCGCTTGATGTATGAACATGTGTTCACGAATTCGAACTCCAAGAAACACCTTCCAACAGCTCAGAGATTTCCCAAGCCTCAGAGATTCCTCAACAGCTATCTGGCGGACATTTGCCTTCATTGTGGTGGGAAGAACTTCACAGGACAGTTTGTGATGTGCCAACCACCTCGATGTTCTCAAAGTCCAAGTGTGGCATCCACTCTGACAATCACGACTGAGAAGAGACTGTTGCAATTGAATAATAAACAGTAATATTAACCATAGAGAGAAGCAAGCAAGAAAAAAAATCAGCTATTTTTGCAAACTAGTGCTATGAGTCCAAATTTAAGATTCTAAGCTGGTTTGCAGAATCGGATACTTTTGAATTGATGAATGAATAGAATAGGATACTTATGAATTGAATAACAAATAGGTTCCTTCCAGTGTTAATATATTGGGAACAAAGTCGAGGAACACTTAACTAAGCAGAATGTATTTCTTTGCAACTGAGATAGGATATTTAGCAGCTTAATTATACAGTATGTCTCTCTGGAGATGAGTATCTTGTAAAGTCAAGGGAAGCAAATGATGAGTCCATTCAGTTGAGTCTGCTTGTGATTGCCTATTGGAGAATTGATTCATTCCCACAGGAGACAGTTTGTAGCCAGACCAGATAATAAGGAAGAACAAATTGTGTCCTGTGGTACATCTTAGAATATTTGAACATTTTGTTCATTATCACATGGAGTAGTATTAATTGACAATCTATGGATCTGGAGATTTGCCTTATCTCCTTAATTTTGATCTCTCTCAATCTTTCCCTCTCACACATAGATGTTACGTTTTTGTAATTTAAAACTTTTAAGTAACCAAGAATAGCCTCATCAGTTATGTTTTCCATTATTCATTACAACAAAAAAGGGGGAAGAAATTTGTATTTATATTGAAATGAAACTTGAAAATACAGTATTCATTGAATGATGAATAAGAAAAAATCAATTCATTAAACCATATTTCCCACTAATTGCTGGATTTGATAACTATCTTTGACACCAATTGAACCAAGGCTGACACCAATAATGTTATTACTGCTTCGTTTTCTTTACCCAACAAATTCAAAGTTGGCTACTTATTTGTCTTTAATTTTATTACGATAAAATGTGAGATTTGTTTAGTTTCTGATACGTTTTAGTGTAAATTAACAACAAAATGTCATAATGTTTAATTCTGGTTTATTATGTGCAGTTGCCAATGATATTGCCCTTAATGGAGGAGTGCTAACAGAAAAGGTTAGACTGACAGAAAGAGCTGAAAACCTTAGCTCAAATGGTGAAATAATGGAATTAGATTTGTACCAGTACTTCCAATTAATAGCAGAGAAAGGAGATGTTCAATCACAGGTATGAAACTGCACTGAGTGAAGTTAAATAATGGTTTTAATAGCAGTTTATTATTATGGAAGTCTGTTTTCAAATCTTGTTCATTTTTTACTATTTAAAAGCACTTCGTAAAACTATATTTGACATTTCATTGAAATCAAAAACAGAAGTCGCTGGGAACACTCAGCAGGTCAGGCAGCATTTATGGAGAAAGCAAAGTGAGTCAACGTTTCAGGTCCACGACCCTTCGTCAGTTCTGAAATATTGACTCACGTTCCTTTCTCCATAGATGGTGCCTGACCTGCTGAGTGTTCCCAGCGACTTCTGTTTTTGTTTTCAGATTTCCAGCATCTGCAGTATTTTGTGTTTTGTTTGACATTTCGCTATTGCCTGGTTAGACCTTGACTACAAGTGTGGACATTTTACCCTTTAGAAATTTTGGATGACTTTGGATGGAGTATTACCACACAAGCCTAAACCATTAACAAGTAAACGTAAAAGCAATGAAATCATTCTGATAATATGCTAAGCAGTAAAGAAATGCAATTTTGTATGTAAAAATAGAAAACTGTAAAAAATATTGGAAATCTGGGGGAAAAGCACATAATGGGTCAGGTCAATCAGCAAGTCATAATACTACGAAAGAAATTCAAATGAAGACAACCCTTTGCCCCATTTGATTTATTTCTTACAAAATAACAACTCTTCCATCTTCTCATTGCAGCATCAAACAGCTTCTTAAATAAATTAGTGTCCAGGCTTAATCAACCCTTTTTGTAACCCATTCCATCTGTTAATTATCTTCTGTGTAAATAAGTATTTCCTGGTGTTGAATCAGGCAAACATAGCAACTAATTCTTGCAAGAAATGTCCTGCAAAAAAAACAATGAGATGGATCGTCAATAAATTAGAATTTGGGGATAAATGTGGATAAGGAGGGAATATAAGCATGTTAACCAGAAGATTGTACGCCACATTTTCTTTGAAGTAGCAATGGCCGGGCCTTTATGTCCAACTGATTCAGAAACCAGACAGTATATAAATTAAAGAAGAACCAAAAATATTATCCAGTCATTCCACATGTTGATCTGCTCTGCATTATCACTAGGGTTAAAGGTAAAAATCCTATCAGTGATTCACCTGGGACACATCAATGATGTTGCCCTTCAAACATTGACCAAGGTTTCACATTTCACAATTTAAATCACTTTTAATAAAAGTTCCTTCCATCTTGCAAAATATATAGAGGTTATTTTTTTTAAATTGAAATATAAAACGTTTAGAATAGACAAAATTAGAAAGGTAAAATAAAAATTGGACAGGAAAAATAAAAATTGAATAGCATAGAAAGGGAGCAAAAAAGAGAAATGAGAAGGAAAATAAACTGATTCATTCTCATTTCTAATTAACGTTATCCTTTAAAATACTTATATATGCTTTGATGAATGTAGAATAACTATGGAAGTTTATATTTGATAGATTGCCTTTGTTTTCCTTTAGGCTGGTCTTGGTCAATTACATCTTACAGGAGGCAAAGGAATAGAAAAAGACTATGAAGTAGGCATACTTTCAGGCTTGTTTTAAACATTTACTTTTATAATAATAATAATCCTTGCATTTGATATTGCGCTTTTCAAGTCTTCTCGACGTCTCAAAGCGCCTCATAGACTGTAAAGTGAATTGACCGCATATTTGTGGGCAAAACGCGGCAGCCAATTGCGCACAGTAGTGTCCCACAAACAGTCGTGGATTGAAAAATGAACAATTTTTTTATTGTTTTGTTTTGGAGGGATTATTATATATGGATAGTGACTGAAAGAAAATGCAGATTAACTTCAATACCATAGTGAAAAAAACAAATAATATGCATTCTGAACTGATGTAGAATGAAACCTTGTTATAATACGGAAATCATTTTTAAAATTGCAGCCTCTAACATGGATCACAAAATTCTACCTTATGAATTATGAATTCTTACATGAAGAGATTTTTTTAATGTTTCTCTGATCGTCCCAAGTTGTCTATACTGTACCTCCCCTCATCAATGGAAGAGGTACAGTATGAGCCCTCACCCGAGAATGGAACGTATGAATGGAATATAATATAGAATAGAATATAGAATATAATGTCTCTACGATAAAGTTTACTGCCTTGTTTATCAAATAGATCGGGGACAGGATACTTTGCTAGTGTCCTTTATTTCAATCACTTTATTATGCAATCAATAATGTTTTATTTCTCATATCTTAATTCTTTACCTTTTTCTCATTTCTCATATTTTAATTCTTTATCTTATTTCTCCATATCTGTTCTTCAATTTTTATACTACATTTATTTTGCTGTAAGCAAAAACAAAAATATGGTTATTTGTCACCAATGGTGCAGCATAAATATAGTATTGAAGCATTTTGGCTGCTCTGCACCTTTCAGATATGCAGCTAGACATCTACCAGCTCTTTCTGATCTACATGCTCCCTCTTGGGGATGTCATCCGCAGACATGGAGTACATTTTCACATGTCTGCAAATGACACCCAACTCTATTTTTCCACCTCTCTTTGCGACCCCCCGTCCCCTGATGTTCTGTCAGCCTTCCTGTCAGATCTCAGGGGCTGGATGAGCACAAACTTCCTTCAGCTGAAGGTTGACAAAACGGGAGCCATACTCTTTGGCTCTCGTCAACGTCTAAAACCTCACGGCTCTCACCTCCACCTACCCGACCTCCCCCTAAAACTCTCCGAACCCATACGCATCCTAGGCGTCAGGTTCATCCCCAATTATCCTTCCTTCCCCCACATCCGGTCCCTCACCAGCACCGCCTTCTTCCACCTCCAATGCATCACTCGTCTCCGCCAATACCTCTCCCCAAAAGCCGCTGAAACCCTGGTCCATGTCCTTGTCACCTCACAGCTGGACAACTCTAATGCCCTCCTCGCCGGTCTCCCATCCACTACCATCCTGGAGTCCTGTAGCTCAGTGGTTAGAACACTCGCTTTGCAAGCGAGGGACCTGAGTTCAATTCCAGGCAGGGCGAAACCTTGGGCAAGTTTCCTTACTCCACACGCCTAATAATAATCCCTCAAAAAAAACGATAATAAATTGGTCATTTTCAATGCACGACTGTCTGGTACACTGCTGTGCACAATTGGCTGCCGCGTTCGCCCACAAATATACAGTCAATTCACTTTACAGTATATTCTGTGAAGCGCTTTGGGATGTCTAGAAGACATGAAAAGCGCTATATCAAATGCAAGGATTATTATTATCCATAAAATCCAAATCATTCAAAACTCTGCCGCCCGCATTCTCACCCGCACCAAACTCCGCTCCACGATCACCCCAGTCCTTGCCAGACTGCACTGGCTGCCTATCCCAGAAAGGATTGATTTCAAGATCCTCACCCTTGTATTCAAGTCCCTGCAACCCCCTCCCTCTCTGACCTCCTCTCTCCTCAAAACAGTACCCGTTGCCTCCGTTCCTCCGGGTCTGGCCTTCGAGTCCTCCGCTCCACCCTCGGCGACCGTGCCTTCAGCCACTATGCCCGAGGCTCTGGAACTGCCTTCCTCACTCCCTTCGTCTTGCTCCCTCCCTTCCCATTTTCAGGTCTCTGCTGAAAACCTTTCTTTTCAACTGCGCCTTTGGTCACCTTTCTCCCCCTCCCCCTGGCTCGGTCCCGGGATCCATTACTGTAAAGCGCTCTGAGACACTGTCCGGCGTGGAGGGCACGATATAAATCCAAGTTGTTGTTGTTGCCAATCTCCATTTCTGAGCTAATTTCTCAGGAATACATGAAAGCATCCAGAGATAACTCAACCTTAGACTTGTTCCCCCTTTTGGGAAAATACAAAGCTTTATTTTCATTCTGTTGATACAAAAGCCATGATCAAAAGTAGGACCATATTCTACCTCTTTGCGGTACAGTATTTTAGAACTCCACCCTTAGGCCGTCTGATCCCATTCTAACGGAAGTCCACAGCTTGTGGACTACGCTATATTTGAAGTGTGATACAGGGTGCACAGGAAATCAGTCAGTAGCATAAATGATATCAGCGGCAAACTGACGACCCATTATAATGTTGTGTCAAATTTTATGGACCTCACGTTATAATTGGTTTGAATTGCACCTTTTTTTTAACCTTTTGTCTAATTTATTCAGTGATCTCTACATTAGTGTAAGTGCACAGAGATGTATGTTTGGTTGTTTCTGAATACCTCGTACTAAATGCAAGTAAAAACATAAAGTGAAAAAGTGCTGCTTTACTTTTTAAGTCTGAAAAACATAGATTGGGATAGAAGGAATAATGAATTGTAAACAATTAGAACATGATTTTCTCTTTTTTTTTTAGAAAGCCTTCTACTACTTATCAAAAGCTGCACATGGTGGCAGCATAAATGCCCTGGGTTTTTTAGGAAAGGTAATAAAATGAATCCTTATCAAAAATGTTTTGTCACACAAAATGTTGGAATTATTTTACATAACCATTACTTGAGTTCAATTTAAATGTAATATTCTGTGACAGGACGTTGTATCTACATAAAATCTTCTTTTATACTTTTGTGAAATTATTTATTCTGCATTATCCAATAAACATTCTAGAGATAATCTAGAAAGTTTTACAATTTTGCATTTACAATTTCACCTCAGAGTCATGAATTACGACTATTCTGACCCATTGCTTTGTAAGATACACTCCTGGTATGGTAAGATCGCTTATAGAATCGATTATAGAATTGAATTATTCAAGGTTACCATTTTGATAAACAGTTGTCATTTGTAAACAAACATGGTTCATAGGTGTCAGAGAATTGGATTTAGGAAATTTGGAGTAAAAAAAGACCATTACAGTCATCTGGTTTACTGAAAGGCATACACAATGAACAAATATGAACATATCGCTAAAGCTAACCTCTTTGTAGTACAGTACAAGGCATTTTTTGGAAGCGAGGACAAGATGGGCAGTATTTTATTTAAATCATACATATTTGTCAGAAAATATTGTAACAAAAAGAATTGTAATTGTTGGGTCCTCTCAAGTTTAAACAGCATACATTATCACAATAGATAGATTGATGCACCACCATCTTTCAATATACCGGCATTACCAAAATTTCTCTTTCTGGTATTAATGATGGGGAATCACAGTATACAGGCATTTAACATTCTGGCTGACATAATGATATTTAGTATGCACATTTTATAAGTCTTTGATCATGGATGTTTTGTCCCAGTGCTATTGATTAATATTCAAAGCTTGTAAGAATAATTGTGATAATATTTACTTGATATTATGGGCTTGTTAGATAATTGTTTGGCTTTGTGAAAGAAAATTTGTCATCAGGCTTCCCATATGTCAGATGGTGGATAATAAGTGCATGGTAAGAAAGAGGCAAATATTTGAATACTGAATTTCTGAAATTAAAGGATAAACACAACTCTGTTGGTACAGAGACTGGATGTGAATAGAGTAGAATCATGGCATATATAAAATTAATCTTGCATTTTGGTATAGCGCCTTTTGCATCTTGAAGTCCTTCACAGGAAGTGTAAAGTGTCATGTTTGTGCATTTTATAGGCCAACAGTCCATTTGTGCACAGCAATGTCCCAAGTGAATCCCCCAAAAATCTATTTAATTTTGGGGATTGTTACATTGCCCGACTCTGCCACTATCTCACCCCTCAGGCCACTGAAACTCTTGTTCATGCCTTCATCATCTCCAGGCTCGACTATGCAAATGCCCTGCTTGTCAGCCTTCCCAACTCCTCCCTCCACAGGTTGCAGATAATCCAGAACTCTGCAGCCCATGTCCTCTCCCGCACCAAACTCCATGATCCCATCTCCCCCATTCTCACCCGACTCCATTGGCTCCCTATCCTTCAGGGGATCCAGTTCAAGATCCTGGTCCTCACTACAAAGCCCTCCATGGTCTCGCCCCACCCTACCTCTGGAACCCCCTACCAATCCGCCCGTTCCCTCCACTCATCCGCCTCTGGCCTGCTCCACGTCCCCCGACCCCCCCGCCCCACCATTGGCGGGAAACCCTTCAGCCACTCTGCCCCCAACCTCTGGGATTCCATCCCCCAATCACTCCGCTTCGCCCCCTCCTTAGCCTCCTTCAAATCCCGCCTCAAAATCCTCCTCTTTGACCATGCCATCAGTCACCCCCCTTCCCCTCCCTTTTCCCCCACCTGACCCCAACTCGTGTCTGAAATGCTGTACACTGTCCAGTGCCTTGGGACGTCCTCCCAACGTGAAAGACGCTATACAAATGTAATCTTGTTGTTGTTTGTGTGGGCCACGGGAGATATTCCCTTCTCTTTATGAATAGAACTGTGGGATCGTTAATAGAACATCTGATCAGAATCTCGGTTTCAAATCTCACCCGATGGATAACATCCCAACAATACAGCACATCCCCAAGCACTGCATCTAGTCTGCCAACCTGCACTACATGTTCAAATCCCAACGTGAAACTCAATCCCACAACCTTCTGACTCAGAGGCGAGAATGCTTCCAAATTAGATAGGCTGGACATGTATGCCTTGAAACAGGCCTTTCGGCTCAACTGGCCAGGATAGCGAGAGAGAACCGGGAAGGGGGAGAAGAAACACAGCAAGAAAATTAGAGAAGCTACAATAATCCCAATTTCAGCTCCCTCCAAAATCAATACATAATATTTACTGGATCCCCTTGGACAAACCAATGTGATTATACACAGAATTAAAGATTCAAAGTGGGTAAACTTAAATAGATATTTGCAGCTGTCAGCAACCGCCAATTTAGTGTTGTAAGCAAGGGGGCTTTATAAATAGTGAGGTTTAAAGGGCCTGTTTAAAAGCTTTGCTGTTAGATTCTGGAATTTTCTTCCTAAATAATTGTGACCCACCTACAAATCTACCTGACTATATTTGCAGCTCACATCAGTCTATGGGACACTCAAACATCTTTGGGACTTGTCATTTTGTACACATCTGATGAGACCTTGACTACTTTGAAGAAAGAAAAAGTTGAAATAATTCATATATTTGGTTTTCCAGATGTACTCAGAAGGCAGTGAAGCAGTGCCTCAGAACAATGAAACTGCACTCCAGTATTTTAAAATGGCAGCTGACAGGGTAAGGCTTATTATCCTGCTCTGTAAATAGTTCACATACACACACTCACACACATTTATATAATAATAATATATTCAATTCAACTTAATGCTTGATAGAAATAAATTTGAGCAACAGCTTTGTAATATGTGTAACATGAAATCTGAATTCATATCTATACATACAGGGTAATCCTGTTAAAGTGCTATTATCTGATGCAATGTCTCAGATTTTGTGTTATGAAACGCAAAACAGGTTATTAAGTCGCTGCTCACATCAAGACCTAAGCCCTCAACCAGCAGAGTGTTACCTTGTATTTAACTGAAAAAATGCCAATACTAGACAGCCCTTAAGTTTGTGATAGTCTATCCCTGCTTTTCTGTGTCGACACATCGTGGAATTGTCATTTAGAAAAGGTGAGTTTTAAAAGGCTTGGTTGCACTTCAGATACTAGATTATCAATTGAAATACGTTCCTAAATTATTCAGCCTTCTATAAGATCATAATTTAGCAGCACCACAAGAGTTGTTGAACTTCAGACCAATAACCATGAATCTTAATAAGAGCACATTTCTGCAACAATAAAAAGTCTGCATACCAATAGGGCTGAAGTCTTGCACTCCACTCTGCTTCTGGAAATCAATGTCACCTGTTCCGTCATGCAGATATTCACATGCACAGTTAGTCATCATTTCTAACAGGATTGAGCAGGATTATTGGAGGAACATGCAATGATTTATAGCACAATTTCACCAATCTTTCCTGTGTTTCAGGATCTGCTGTAGCTACATTTTTGAGACATCTAACCCTAATGCATTTATTTTTAAACTACATTGTGTTAAACCTGAATAAGTTATACTGTACTTTATTATCCCTTAAATTACACTTCTGGTAGACTGGAATCAGAAATGCAGTACCACTGAATGCCATCTGGTGGCACTGGAAAATTGATCCTCGTTATAAATTTATCAGCAGATAGTTATTGTTTCTATAGCTGTTCGTAAAATGTATTCAGGCAGCGTCAGTTATAACGCAGTTGTTGAGGCCATAAAAAAAGGCATCGTTTTATGTCAGCTTAACAAAATGACTACTGGTAAGTGCTTCTGAGCTGTCAGGCCACTGCTGATGTCACTGAAACATGCTGACCGCAAGAAGCCAACCAATTAGTAGTCTGGTCTTAAGGAGAGACTCGTGATCTAGGCTGGAGAGTCCCTGCCAATGTTGGAGGTACTCTTGGTTGTAGTTAGATGAGAATAACTCCCAATTCTCTGATAAGCTTCCCTGTAATAGCTTATCACGAACACTGCACAACTAAATATCTTCACCATCTTTATATTTATCTCCTTCGATGACAACATCCGTAGGCATGAGAGCCACTTTTACAAGTACATGAATGAAGCACAACCGCATCTCTCGGCCTCTACCATTTATCCCAGGAATACTGTTGCTCTGATCAATTGCCTTTCAAGTACTTGATAAATTCTAATTTTCTATAGCTCAATGTTGACAAGACTGGGGCCTTCCTGAATGGCTCGTTTGTGCTTTCTCACCTCAGGTCCTCACCATATCGAGCTACATAGGTGCTCATTCCACCTCCTGGTTTGGAACCTTGGTTTGACCCCCTCCCACACATTATCCTTCAAACCTTTACATCTGGCTTTCACTAGTTCTACTTTCCCCTCACCTCTGTAAAATGACCGGCCTTCCCCATAACTTCAACCCCCAAGCTGCTGAAAACCTTATCCACACCTCCAAGCTTGATTACTAGAATATCTTGCTTGGTGGACTATCCAGCTCCTCCGTGTACACACTGCAGACCATCCAGAATATTGCAGCCAAGTCCTCTCCACCAGGCAACAATATCATAAAAAAAGAAACAGATCATCAAGCCTTGCTTGCTCAACTCCACTCACTTCCCATCCCCCAGTGTATTGAATTGAAGATTCTTGTACTCACTTTCAACTACCTCCATGACCTCACACCAACCTATCTCTGCAACCAACTGCCTGGTTGATCCTTCCATTCAGGAAACACTGGCCTGCTTTACGTACGCCTGCCCTCTCCACTGCTCCATAGGTTTGAGACTTAAGCCGCTCTGACACCACCCTCTGCAGCTTCATCCCAAAGTTCTTCCACCTCACCCCTACCAATTCATATGGCTTCTTGGGAACTGTACGCAAATAATTTGGCCAAATAGCCCAGCAAACTGTTTGGCTCGTTTATTGCTATCTCACATGTGAACGAGTCAACTGACACCCTGAGGTCTGTTTCAGCTTTCCCCTTGGCAAGTTTTGTCCTATCCATGGAATATATATGTCTTTTATTTTTACTTCCCATATGCAGTACCTTACATTTATCTGTGCTTTTTTTCAGGGGAATCCAATTGGATTGACAGGTTTAGGATTAGCACATCTTTATGGAAAAGGACTGCCTGTGGTAAGTTTCCTACTTCCATAATGTGAGGTTGTTTTTTTAAAAAAATACAGATGATCCAACTCAACAGTCCATGGCTATCATATATTGTTTTAATGTTTTTTGTTTTGTTCCAGGACTATGAAGAGGCATTAAAGAACTTTAAGAAGGCAGCTGATAAGGGCTGGGTAGATGGGCAGTTTCAACTAGGAGTCATGTACTATTGTAAGAATACAAAATACATTGTTTTGGTATATTAATAGTAAGGTAACATTGTAATTATACTTTGTACACTGTACCAACAGAAAATGAATGTAACTTTTTTTCATTACAGCTGGCTTCGGTGTAAAAAGGGATTATAAAATGGCCAATAAGTATTTTCAGCACGCTTCTCAAAATGGCCATGCTCTGGCATTGTACAATCTAGCTCAGATGTATAGTAGTGGAACTGGAGTGGTTAGATCCTGTGTCACTGCAACTGAGGTAATAGAATTGGTCCAGTTTATTTGAGTGGTAAAAATAGAAACATTAAACAGCAAAAAATGAAAAAAACACTTGATCCATCAAGTCCATTATCTTTGGACAATTTTGCACAATTTGCTTTAATATAGACACAACTAAACCCAGTTAATTTCCTGAAGAAAGGTTGTGCAAAGTAGATCAACCAAAACTTGAGAATATTTCTTTAACTTTATATCCTGTATAACTGTGCCTTTACTTTCCTTGGCATGACATTTATTTTTATAGTTCAAGCTGCTCAAGAAATATGTTCCTT
The DNA here is from genome assembly GCF_018977255.1 of Callorhinchus milii. Taxonomy (NCBI): domain Eukaryota; kingdom Metazoa; phylum Chordata; class Chondrichthyes; order Chimaeriformes; family Callorhinchidae; genus Callorhinchus; species Callorhinchus milii. The sequence continues at coordinate 79,785,745 of NW_024704744.1, forward strand.
GGAACATTTGAGCACAGCTTTTCATTAGCTCTATCTATCATTATCCTCCAACTAACCAGATATTCATTTCAGCTATTTTTAAAAGTTGTTGATTAAAATAGCTGCTCTAGCTCAGAATCAATTCCATACTTACAATGTAGAAGAAAACACTTTTTGTTCAATTTGTACTGTTGTCTTCTGATTCTATGCTTAGAACCCTAAAACAAGGAATTAGTTTGTATTTACATTGTCCTTTGCCGAAAGTATTGTAAAGATTTGGATCACCTCTTGATTTTTTTTTAAAAAGAACATTAAGATCAATTTTGTAAGCAATTTTTTTTCACAATTTAGAGCCCACCTTGCCATTTTCCTGAATCATTTCCAATGCATTAATGGCCTTTTGAAGTAAAGTGGCTAGAATTCCAAGTGTAATGTCACAGATCATCTTCACAGTAAATAATCACATCTTTTTTCTTTTCTGCCTTTGGTATTGCCTAAGACATTCCTTTATCACATACATGTTTTATTTATCCTGTCATAGCATGTGTATCCTTCTATTTGTATACATTAAAATTCATCAGTGGCCCCAAGTTTACGAACCATTAAATGATGGTTATATCTGTGTAACATTGCAGATACTTTAATCATCATTATTATTATAGAATTCATGCAAAATAGTTGAAGGATGTCAATAATTTCATGATTATTAATAAATACCTTTTCTTAAATGGTGACACATTGATCAAATCACTGTCTAAATTATTAACAGAGGATTATATCTATACAAATTAGATATGTAAATGTTCTTTTGAATTTGCATTATGGGATCTAATTTGTGGGATATCATAATTAGGAAATAGACATAGGATGCAAGTTATGCAGAAGCAGTTCCTGCAAGTTGAAAAGATATACTTCTGGTCATCAGATAAAGCTCCCATTGTATATTTATTAAGAATTCTTATTAACAAATAAAACCACAAATAAAAAACACACAAATTAAACTGCATTTTATGGTGATAAATGAACACCTAGAATAAGCTTTTTTCTCATCAGATGCGATGAGGTTTGGTGAGCCAAATGGTTTTTCTCATCTCTGACTTCTTTTCTTCTAACAAAGAATTTGCCCTAAAGTTACAGCAGATAAATTATTCAGTGTACTCTTTACTTAAAGTTGTTCCAATTTCGAGACAGTAATGTAGTTCAATGGTTTAATTATATTCTGATTTAAATATTTTATTTCACTTAGGCATTTATTCTAAGCAGTATTTATTTTGAATTATCATTTCTTTCAAATTCCTTTTAAGTTCTAAATTGCTCTTTCTTCTTCCCTTCAATAGCTGTTTAAAAATGTTTGTGAACGAGGCCAGTGGACTGAGAGAATCTTGTCTGCTTATTTTGCGTATAAGGAGAACAATATAGATTCTGCATTTCTTCAATATATGTTCCTAGCTGAACAAGGATATGAAATGGCTCAGAGCAATACAGCTTACCTTCTGGAATATGGTAGCTTTCAAAACTAAACTGGATCTTTTGAAGGATTTTATTTGCAAAAAAAATTGTTATTCAATTTTCTAAATATCCTTTATAACAGAACAACCTACACTAGTTGCAAAGACTGATTGCTACCCAATGGCTCTGATATACTGGAACCGAGCTGCAGTTCAAGGTACAGTTGTCTGTATAAAATACATAGCAAAGGCAGTCTAATTAGTCTACCTTCTAGCACCTAAAAACTACCCCAAGCTTGACTGATTTGTAAGCCAGTTTGTGGTTTTATACATAAGATCTACATGAAATACTTGTTTATGGAAAATAAACTACTGAGTTGCATAAAACATAACTACTGAATTGCATAGATGATCATGCTACAAATGCTTTTTTTCCATGTACCAGATTCTTGACTTGTATCTTGTTTTATATTTTATTGGCATATTGTTTAAAGTAGTATTTAGTACTTTTGGGGGTTTGCTTATCAGTCTGCATCTGGAGAGACACTATTTTGATTTTAATATATATAGTCCTATACAATAGTAGTTTCAGCCACCGATGGTAAGGTGGAGGGGCGAAATAGGGTGAGGGCCTTGTATTGTTTTGCCCTTATGTCTCTGGAAGTCCCACTGCTTCACTCTCTATGTATGGGGTCAAATTTCTATGCAGTACATTACAAATGTTTCGGAATTTGGATATAATAATAATAATCCTTGCATTTGATATAGCGCCTTTCACATTGTTGACACATCTCAAAGAGCTTCACAGGATATACTGTACTGTGGAGTGACTGTATACTTTGTGGGCGTAACACAGGAGCCAGTTTGCATACAGTAATATCCCACAAATAGTCATGGAATGAGTCACCAATTTTATTTAGGGGATTTGGTGGGCAGGAAACCAGGAGAAACTCCCTTTTTGAATAGTGCTATTGGATGTTTAACATCCGCCTGTTAAACATATATATCGTCCATAAAATATAGTCAATTTCACTTTACAGTATATTCTGTGAAACGTTTTTAGACATCTCAAAGATGTGATAAGGCGCTATATCATATGCAAGGAGTATTTATTATTATTACCTGAAGAGGCAGATGGGATCTTAGTTTAACATCTCATCAAAAGGATGGGCTTGTAAAGCTAAAATAGCTTGCAAAGGTTTCAGAGACTCCTTTTCTATAATTCATTAGTATCTACTTTTCAGTCAACAAATTGGACAAATGATGAAAGTCTCAAAGCACTTCAGTAAGATGATGGAGGTTACTAGGCAGGGAGAAAATCACCCGACTATGGTTATGTGCCTTCCTCTATCTCTTTGGATGAGATTTTGGTGGAAGACTACAAATGTGTGTCTTCACCATGTCAACTGAAATCTAGATTGGCCTTCTGTCTGAGGATGAGAGAAATACAGAACTACAACATGTGTGTTGCCATGGTCAGTTAGAAATATACATTTTCCCCTACCACCTGTCAGTTAAAATGAATAAAACGGGAATTCTGTTTCAAGCTGGAGAAATACTATGTCATCTCTGTCCTCTGCATCAGTCTTTACATTACAACCCCATTAGGCACTCCTCTTCTTTCTGTGAGAAGGACGAGATAGAGTGATAACAAAATCCCCAAATGCTGAGAATAGTTCTGCATGATTGGGGATATAGTCAAGTGTAAGATGGCTACTAATTTGAAGCTGTTATATTCCTTCAGATAGATTGTAAAATACCGTATAATTGTTTCTTAGGCTATTCATATGCCAGAATTAAACTGGGTGATTATCACTACTACGGATATGGCACACTGGTGGATTATGAAACAGCTGCAATTCACTATCGTCTGGCTGCTGAACAGCAGCACAGTGCACAAGCCATGTTCAATCTAGCGTATATGTATGAACATGGTCTTGGGACAGAGCAGGTATGGAGCAGTAATTTTCTTTATTTGGGGTTATTTCAATCAGGGTCCAACATTGCTAATGTTATTCAAGTAAGGAACTCAAGAATAAGACGCCCTCCAGTAAGGAACACATCATGCAACCTGCTGAAAGTTTTACACTGAAAAGCATATGACATAAGAGCAGAACTTCCATGTTGAAATGTCATATGTCCAGTGTTCTTATTATGCCATACATCCCTTTGGAAATTGATGTATACTCTATTTGATCCCTATGTTGTATTTTAGTAAAATATTTTATATGATGTATATCATTTTATATAATGTACATACTGTGTATGTTTAAAAAATCATCATAATTTGGTCACTCAATCCATGACCGTTTGTGGGACGCCGTTGTGTGCAATTGGCTGCTGCATTTCACCCACAAAATACACAAGTCAATCCACTTTACAATATATTCTGTGAAGCACTTTGAGACATCTCAATCACTTCTTCAGCCACTATATCAAATGCAAGGATCATCATCATCTTGTGTTATATATTTCAAATCAGATTATTTTATTCTAATAATACTGTGGTTTTCAATCATTTATATCCAAGATATTGTACCTGTTAGCCGAAATTGAACAGTATTTCAAAATTGTATTCCTCTAGGATCTTCACTTGGCTAAAAGATTCTATGACTTAGCTGCAGAAACAAGTACAGATGCCTATATTCCAGTCTTCTTTGCACTTTGCAAGTTAGGAACCATAAATATCATCAATTCTATTCAATCTGCCAATGTAAGTAAAATAAGAATGTACAAAGATTTATAAAGCTAGCTCACAAAAAAGCTAGAGGCATGGAATGTAAAGCAGGGATTGTGGCTGTATGGGAATCATGATCAGTTTTGTGCACCTTCGTAGACAGGATATCCTGACATAAGATGGGAGCATTGGCACGTAGCACAGATTCAAAGATAGAAGGCTATGTCACCTCCTCCCCCGGCTCAGGTTCCGTCTCCATCCAGTGGAGGCCTGTAGCTCAGTGGTTAGAGCACTCGCCTCGCAAGCGAGAGACCTGGGTTTAATTCCCGGCAGGGCGAAACCTCGGGCAAGTTTTCTTACTCCACACGCCTGATAATAATCCCTTAAGAACAAAAAAAGCAATAATTTGGTCACTCAATCGATGGCTGTTTGTGGGACACCTATGTGCACAATTGGCTGCTGTGTTTTGCCCACAAAATATACAGTCAATTCACTTTACAGTATATTCTGTGAAGCACTTTGAGACGTCTTGAAGACGTGATAAGGCCCTATATCAAATGTAAAGATTAATATTATTATCTCTATATCATTTTGAGATATTATTCTATACAAATACTGCACTTCTTCCTGAAAATTCTTCACACAAATAGCTTCTTTGCTGATTTTGCCATTTTTAATGTCCAAAGGGACAGTGTCGATCATGTAACACCATTAACATATTGATGTTAGAAACCCTTTTCAGAACAATGCAGTTGCGGAGGAAAACCTGGATGACTCACTCCACTCAGCTTCTTTAAAGTGCTCCTCCAAAACATTACCCTAAATTGAGGGTACAATATAAATTCAAGTTTTTGTTGTAGACAGGAGGCTGTGCCAGTAGCTGATTCGGAACTTGCTTTTCTCCCCACTTAATCACCTCCAAGGTTCTCAGAGACCAGCAGTCTGTTATTGCACGAAGCTCAGCTCCACCAAATCCTAACCAGGAGCCTGATGCCTTCTCCCAGAATGGCTGCTCACTGTCTTTGCAAGCCCTGCTCTATGATGTATGCTCCTGGACACGAGAGCAATAAAAATTTGCTGCAAATGAGAGCAAAATGGAAAAGCCATTAATTTTACTATTAGTATTAGATTGATTGTCTATTTATTTTTAATTCAACTTTTCATTCTTACAGCTCAGTGAAGTGTGGAATCAAATAAACCTGGACAGGGTACTCTGGCCTCATTGGGATTTGTATCTAATAATGATTTTAATTCTACTTCTGGGGTTACTGAGGGCACACAGACACGGCTAGATGGAGAACGCTTGAGTTATATCCTCCATCCTAGTCAGCAGAATGGATTAACATCTTGGATTTAAGGTGACCAAGGAATAAGTGTAGCAAGTATTGCTTTGTAAAGTTACCTTCTCCATAAGAACCTTCAAATGACTGCTGTACTGAACTGAAACTCAAGCTTCAAAATACCATGATATTAAATACATCAAAATCTGCATTATTTGTAACTGTTTCCTTGATTGCTCTTTCTATAACTTGTGACATTACTAAAAAAAAGTATTTGCTATGCTTACATGGAATGCAATTATCAGGCTTAATTGATGTTACTTCCTGCTTAGCAATCATAGTGGTTACTTTTCTAATACAACAGCAACAAATTGCATTTATATAGCGCCTTTCACATTGGGAGGATGTCCCAAGGCCCTGGACGATGAGGGGTTCGCACCCAAGCTGTGGGTTGGGATCAGAGAGAGGACATGGAGCAGGCTAGTGACCCTACACAGCGGAGAGAGTTCGACAGGTTGGTGAAGTTTAATAGGTCGCAGAGGTAGGGAGCCTCTATTCTGAAACTATTCCTGAAAAATTTCTCTCATTAATTGTAGCATTAAAACAGTAATGCAGTGATCAGTAAACTTAAATTTAAAATATTTAAAAATTAAGCCTGTGATTTTGTTTATACTCTAAACATAGGATGAAAAATGTTATGTAATATTCAAGAAGATTTAGCTGAATCTCATGCAACAAAGCAGAACTTCATTCCCAGGTAAGATTCCTCCCTATTGCCCAAGCTGGAATGGTTCACTGGTTCATTTATTTGTTCTACAAGCTATTATATTTTGCATAGTTAGTATTGATGATTCTGTTCTTAGGTGCCCAAACTGGAAATATATTCAATTTTCCAACACTGATATTTTTCCCACCTCAAACGTAAGCAATCATAACATCAAAAGTGCACGAGGGCTGTGAAAAGAAAGTCTAATGAATATAGAAATATATTATTAAATCTGCTTTAATCGATAATCCTGCAATTCAAAGAGGCCATCTGGGTAAGGATGAAGGCACCTTATATTGACGGGTAAGAATGAAATTTCGCACAAGTCAAGGCTTCAGGTAACCTCGGGAGTAATGGAGGGCAGGGAGAGTTAGGAGGTGAGTAATACAAGTTGTGTAAAGAAATCTCAGTGGTTTTGATAGGAAACTGAAATGGAGCTCAGTTGAATGTAAGATTTAGGCGTTTAAACAATTTATACAAAGACTTATGCAAGTTTTACTGGATTTGATTAATTAACAGCTTCATGTTGACAAGAACCTTTCAATTAATTATTAGGAATAACCAAAAAAAAACCCTCTCTACTTCGCTAATTGGCACATTTCATTGTGCACTATTTCCTGAACCAATATGCATTTATCTCATTAAAATCCATCTGTCATTCTTTAGCACCTGTTTAGGTTTAGATTTTTGAATCATTTTATTACCCATCTCACCACAAATTGCAATGTATTACAGCTAAGCTGTCTAATTGTTGCTAATCATTAAAGACTTAATGAGAATGATCAATTGATTTAACCAATTAGTTTCCAAGTTAAAAGTATTGATGTGCTTTGGCTCTATTCAATATTGTTCTCCAATTACCTTATGAATATAATTCCAGAACTAAAGAAGACTGGTAATTGAAACACCTCTATGGGAAGCAAAGGGTTTCCTTTCTATTCATTTCTAATCAATCAAATGCATAAGAAATAATTAGGGCATATGATTATTCCTTTGAAAGATGTTGTCTCATTCATTGGTTTCTATTATACTCTTGCAATTGAAAAGGAATCTGGCAAATTCAAGACTCTTTAAAATCCTTACAAGACACCGGTATAAGAAATCAAAAGTGTGACCGTTTTTGATTGCATTTGTTCCTAACAGGGTGTTGCACCTATAGAAAGGTAGGATACTGGATCACAATTATGATTCTGCACATAGCAAGTTTGTTTCCTAATCTCAGCTGTGCCATCAAGGAAACGTTGCAACTGAAATCCAGCCACAAGAATGAAAAATCAGAGAGCGATTCACTCTCTTCCATACTCCATAGCGTGCTCCCCTAAGAGAAATATTGGCAGATCATCTGCCTGTCGCCTTGGCCAAGGAACAGTGCCTCTTCCAGCTAGGAAATAAAATATTTAAGTAGTGGAGACATAGAATAAACAAAAGTTTAATTTGAAACAGAGCTCCAACCACAATCACATTATAAAGTTTTCCATTTATACAATCCATAAATTTGTCAGTCTCAATTTAAACATTTTATTTCAACTTTTATTCTTTTTTGTTGATATAAGTTCATTCATTTTCCCCAGATGGTCAAATGATAATGCAGCAGAACCTCTCTGTGCTGGTTTAGGCTGAAAGGAAGCAGAAATAACATGAATACAACAGTAGCGATTAGTGAGTGATGTAGAAACTAAAATGTCCCTGAAACCAGTCTTACTTGAGCATATACAATTCACAGTAAATGTGCACATTCTGTTTCATTAAGATACAATTAAGGGTTAACTTGAAAACAATCATATTTTTAAATATATGTAACAATTACAGATATTTCTAATTATTTCCTCACACCACCAATGGAATTTGTTTTTAAAATTAGTTGGACAATGAGTTGAGAATCCAAGCCATCTGTTATTCCACACGCATCTGCGTGTGTTTAATATAAGAGTTTGCTCTGTGGTTTTCTATCTCTCCTTTGAAGTTTGTATCATGCAACAAGTCAAAAAGATGAAAGCAATGGATCAGCATTGGGCAATATTACAAAGAATGAGTAGGATAATTAATGTCATTGGCTAGTTACGAAATTGTGAATAGCAAGAATTTTCAGTTTTTGTCAATAAGTGGGTACTTTTTCAATTAGGAGAAACTTGAAGGATGGTTTGTACTTAACTCCATGTGTAGCTAAACTGCACAAATATGAGCACCAATTCAGATTAATTTAAACTAGTTTTGGAGATGGTGGGGAAAGGCTTTGTTCAATAAGAATGATTTAGGCCCATTGATGCTACGAGTTGTGAAAGGTTGAAGATTACATGTACTTTATGTATGTAATACATAGAATATTATTTAAATATTTATAATATATTTTAGTGTATCCTACATGGGAAGTCACTGGCTTTCTGCATGCAAGTGATGCTACAATGCAAAAGTACTGACAGATAATCACACCCAGATATAAGGCGGGTTGGGATTTTACGAAACCCAGCTACCATGTTAATGGTACCATGTCACTGCACATTTAAATTCCACAAAATTAATTTAAATCAAAACAAAAGTAAGACCATTCAAAGTTGTTTTTAAAACAAAGGCAATAGAGGTCAAATTAACTACCAGCACGAGGTAATAGTGAACTTTTGATGAGTGGATTCAGGATTTTTTCCATTATTTTTTGTACTCTGGCATTACTTGTTATCCATTTTTGAACTGAACGGGGGGGTGGGGGGAGAGTGGTAAGAGATCCAAATTGCCCACTTAAGTTACCTGGGAATTTGAAAAAGTAACTCGTAGAGCTGATGGGAGTCTGGAGTCTGTGCAGATACCACTCTGCCTTTTAACAAAAGATGGTGTATATAAAGAAAAAAACAAAAAAAAAGTTTTCTGGTAATCTGTGAATCAACATTTCATTTTAATTGTCTTACCTGCGATTCGTGGGGTTTCCAACCAATCATATAGAAAATTTGAAATGTTGCTGGCACAGATCCATCGTCACTCCCATACATCTCTTTCAAAAGAAGAGGTTAAAAGCAATGTGTTCTATAACTTGCAAAAATAATCAATCCAAATCTATCCAATATTAGTTTAGATGCTGTCAGTAAATAATTAAAACAATTCTTCATTAGCGCTAGAAGCAAAAATGAGCTACCATATTGATCTTTATATTCTAAGATTAGTGGTGGCAATTATCTATTCCAAACCAACTTTCATGGGTCTTGCATTGTATTTTTTAATCTCGGCCTTCCAGTTTCATTCATACATCTATATGTTAACTATAATAATAATAATAATCCTTCCATTTGGTATAATGCTTTTCACGTCGGGAGGACATTCCAAAGCGCATCACAGGATTTACCCTGAGTTTGAATGATTGTGTATTTGTAGGCAAATGCAGCAGCCCAATTGCATACATTAATGCCTCACAAACAGCCAAGTTATCAAACAAGCTCATAGAAATCCACAAGACATGAAAACTCCTCAGACGTCAAACTGATTTCCAGCCCATAACTGATTAGAATAGCCCATAATTAATACATTGCTAATTAAGCTCATGAGTTCCTATGGATAAGCACTGCTAGCAAAAATCTGGTGTGTGAAAATATTCAATGAGAATAGTCCTACATGAGCTGGCAAAATAAATTATATTTCAATGTACTGTGTATCAGTGGTAAGAAATAAGTTGCAATCAAGATTCTCACCCTTCCCTTTAACTGTGAATTACCAATCACAGTTAGGAAGGGATCAATTGTTTCCCTACAGGGAAGAGAAGGTCATCTTCCTAGTTATTCATAAAGTAATGCAACCTGCTACAAGGTTTCATGCCAATCCTCTTAACTGAAGATGCTGGCACAGGGAAGAATAGATGCACTGTAAAAATGTGCTGAACTTTAAAGTAAGCACAAGGAGGGGAGTTTATCAACATGCTATAAAATACTGTATACCATTTATCATCTGTCAATTTTAATTCAGATCAGTCAAATTTCACAACCAATCTAATCTCTATACCAGCAAAAACTCACCTTTGTAGATTGCAGCAGCTGCCAGCATTGTGTCTCTATGCAACAAGGGTTTTCTAGTCCACGCACAATTGCTCTCTCCCATACCTTCACATTCACAAAAGAAAATACAAATTGTCTACTTTCTGTCAATTGGTCATTTCAAACTTCACAGTCCTGTCAGAATAGTTCTGCACCACATCCAATATAACAATCACAACTACATTTTCTTTGCATAGATCCATGTGCACAAGACAAATATTATTGTATTTTGGCATTAAATATATTTCTCCTAAATCACAATGTTCGTAGGTTCACAAAATAAGTGACGTAAAATCCATTAAGAGTAGAGTACAACAATGGCAGAGATTTCTAAAATTGACACACCTTGTAAATCTTCCATTATTTCAAACATTCCTGGATAATTCACCTGGATTTCATCAAAGTCCTATTGGAAATTAAGGACATGCATTGCATGTAAAACAATTCTTTATAACAGAACGTGTCATGATTGGCAGTAGTGCAGTTTGAGTGCTTATCAAAAGTATGGGCAGATGCCAACTGAAAGTTGTGTTTTTATTGAAACTATCTTTCCTGTGTTTGTCTGCTTTATCCCCTACCTACCTGCCCGTACCCTCCGTTCCTCTGGCTCCGGTCTGCTCCACGTCCCCCGCCCCAACCGCCCTACCATCGGTGGTCGGGCCTTCAGCCTCTCAGCCCCCAGGCTCTGGAACTCCATCCCCCAGTGCCTTCGCCTTGCTTCTTCCCTTTCCTCCTTCAAGGCCGGTCTCAAAACCTTTCTCTTTGACCATGCCTTCAGCTCCCCTCTCGACTCTCTTCCCCCTCCTCGCTCCCTCCCTTCCCTCCCCTCACCCTGACCATTTCCCCCCTGCTCGGGTCATGACCCAACTGTGCAGCGCCTTGGGACGTCCTCCTGACGTGAAAGGCGCTTTATAAATGGAATCTTGTTGTTGTTGTTGCTTTCTGGACAAACAGGTAGTCAGATACACAATTGATATTTGCAGAGGTCTAGGAACTGCTAGTTTAACAAACAATGGTGTATGGGTGGTAGACAAAAACATTTTTCCAAAAAAATTACAAACAAAATGCCTCTCAGATGTTGGAATAAGAACTTTGCCTGCGAGAACATATACATGTGCAAAGTAAGTCCTGGAACTTATGAATAAAACTGGTGAGCATTTGGATTGGAAAGAAGCTGCTGAAAATTATCAATCCACTTTACCAAAGTCAGCATGTTAAACCCTGCTCCTCCCAGCAGATTGCCCAAGTCCGTCAAGGCAGTGAAAGGTGATACGTGGGGTGCAAAACCTCCTTCACGCTCCAATTCTGCCAACTGTAGGGAGCAGCGAAGTTCGTATAGAGTCTCTCCTCCCACCATGGCACCAATAAATACCCCATCTGGTTTTAAGGAATAATTAATCTGTAGATGACACAAGCAGACAAAACATGTAATCAGCCATTGTATCTAAATTATTTGGTGAAACACACAGGTTAAGCTTCATTGTGATGCCCAATAATTCATTTATTTTGGACCGATTACTTTGCCATTTTGATTTGATCAAGAACCAAAACATAAGCCTTTCAAAACTGTTTTAAAAATAAGTTTACAATATTGCAGTTCTCAGTTAGCTTTACCGCTGGAAGCACTCAATTCCAGGAAGCAATATTTTAGTAGCCACTTTTGTATATAATTTTGTAGCAAGCCATATATTAAATATACACAGGTGTCTGGGAGAACATGAGCCAGTATTGGTAAAATTGAGACACTGTTAAAAAAGATAGTTAAATGCTGTGTCAAATTAAATACAACAGCACATTATGCATAGCACATACAAAAAAATTGTGTAGTGCCCTTCACGCGGAGTACATAACACCTCGGAATGCTTATAACATGCTGATTATCTGCATGTCTAAGTTTTTGGGCACCTCCTTCCTGGCAACCTATTCCAGTCATTAACCAATTTCTGTTTAAAGAAATACTTCCTGGTGGCTTGTACTGAAAATGCTTTCACAACCCCAAATAACCGATGGAAACTGCAATGGAAATTACACAATATTGAAGAAATATGTACAATTGTAGAATAAGCAATCAATTGGAAGTGAGGTAGTGTGGGGATTCCAATTCATATGACAACAGGTGACTGTAACCACCTCTACAATGACCCATCAGAGAGGCTTGTAAGTGCACCAGTGCGAGAAGATGAAAAACTAGATAACACATTCTACAGACCTGGATGTCTTGTTAGGCAGTAGTGATCTGGGATTGGTGCAAACAGTGGAGATGCACATTGCTCTAAGCTGCTTGTTTGGATGAAGGAAGATGTAACATAACATTCAAAAGAATGTTCATTTGAACAAAGTTTAAATAATATTAATAATGTAGCAGCTGGCTCACTCAGTTCTAGGTCAGAAGCTTATTCGTTCAAGCCCCATATCGTGATTTGAGTTCATAATCCAATGCTTTGACACTTCAATGCAGTACAGGGTGAACACTGCATTGTCGGATGTGCCTTCTTGGGGCTGAGCTGGCTCTAAGGTAATGTGCCTGGCAATGAAATATGAGAATCAAGTTGATACTCTCTCAGTGATTTGAGGAAGCTTGCCAATCAAACTCACAATAGCAAGTTTTGCGGTTTTAGCTCATTAAACTCTCAGAGATCTCCGTCTAACATAACTTAGCTACGGCATTCGCTTGAAGGAAAAATCACTACATTTTACAATAAAATTCTGCAAAATGCTTTGGGTTGTTTTGTAATAAGGCGCGACATCACAATTCCTCCAAAGAATTTACAGAATATATTATTCTACCAGCCTGAGATAAACATTAAAGTTACCTAAATTAAATGTTAAATAGTTAAATGTATTATTGATGCAAAACACTCCAGTAACAGCAACAAAATTACATTTGTTTAGTCCCTTTCACGTCGGGGGGACGTCCCAAGGCGCTGGACAATCATTATTTTGGACCCGACCTGGGGATCGGGATGGGCGGTGGGGAAGGAGGGTGATCGAAGGCACAGTCAAAGAAGAGTGTCTTGAGACGGTTCTTCAAGAAGGCAAGGAAGTGAGGCGGAGGGACTGCGGGATAGAGTTCCAGAAGGTGGGGACAGAGTGGCTGAAGGACCACGCACAAACGGTGGGGCAGGCGAGATCCCGCTGAGTAGAGGGAGCGAGCAGGATGGTAGGGGGTTAGGAGGTCGCAGACTTAGGGGGGAGCAAGACTGTGGAGGGCTTTGAAGGTGAGGACCAGGATCTTGAACTGTAGCCTTTGTGGGATGGGAAGCCAGTGGAGTCAGGCGGGATGGGGATGGTAGTGTCATGGACCCAGGTGAGGGAGAGGACATGGGCTGCAGAGTTCTGGATGATCTGCAGCCTATTGGAGGGAGGAGTTGGCGAGGTCGACAAGCAGGGAGTTTGCATAGTCGAATCTATATGTTATGAATGCGTGTATGAAGGTCTCGGCGGCCTGCGGTGTGAGTCAGTGGCGGAGCCGGGCGATGTTGCGGTGGTGGGGGAAAGCAGAGGCGACCATGATGCAGAAGTGTGGTAGAAAGGATAGTTGAGGGTCAAACAAGATCCCAAGGTTCCGTACTGGCTTAGTAAGGTGGAGTGTGCATCTACGGATGGTGATGCTGTCAGTGCCTGAGGTGTGGAGGCACTGACGGGAGCCAATCAGGAGAACTTCGGTCTTGTTGACATTCAACTGAAGAAAGTTAGTTCTCATCCAGGACTTGATGTCTGACAGACATTCTATCAGAACAGCAGTGGTCCTGGAGTCAAGGGTGGAGGCAGAGAGATAAGAGATGGGTGTCATCCGCGTACATGTGAAAGTAGACCCCATGTCTGCAGATGATGTCACCAAGGAGCATATAGATATTGAAGAGGAGGGGACCAAGGACAGAGCCCTGAGAAACACCCACAAGACAGTACGGGAGCTACAGGAGAAACCGTTTGTGGAGATGAAGTGGAGACGGAGTGAGAGGTAGGATCTAAACCATGAGGTTGAGGTGAGAAGAGGCAGTAGAGGAGGATAGAGTGGTCAAACGTATCGAAGCAGCAGAGAGGTCAAGGAGGATGAGCAGATGGACAAAATGTCATGTCACTTTGACCAACGCTGTTTCTGTGCTATGGGCGCCACGGAAATCAGATTGGAGGGATTCATGAAGAGAGTAACTCCTGCAAGTTGTCCTAAGAGAGGGCTACGAAATAATAATTCCTGCCCACTTATTTAACAATCCCAAATGAATTCTTACCTGTCTGAATGCCCCAGGAAGATCATTCACCCAATGCAAACTAAAAAGAAAAATATATTTTAAGTCCCAGTTTAGTATATTCAATTAGTTTTTGTGTGAATTATTAATAATTTTTGGATTTACCCTTCAAAATAAAGTTTTAAAATAGAATTCATTTATTTTTTAAAAGTCAAAGGGAACTGACCAACTTCATTAGTTTGGAGCAGGATACACAGCTACATAATCAATGCATACCTTAAACTACTAAAAACAAGGTCAAATGTATTTTCTTTGAAGGGAAGGAATTCTTCATCTGCTAAAATATTATAGGTGGGAACTTCGGTCTCAATTGGATTTTTCTGGAAGAGAGGTGTATTCCTGAGATTACAACAATATCTTTTTAATTTTAACAAACATGCTGAGAATATCTAAATTTGCCCAAAGGACACAGCATTTACACTGACTCCTGTGAAGCAGACTTTGGTCTGTTTCCGTGCTGTAATATTCTGATTCAATATCGATAGAAAATCAAATGTTCTAAATGTTCAACTTAAAATATAATTGCATATGTCAAATACTAATAATGTCAGGGTGCCTTATTTCAAAGCATTCCTTTAATACAAAATCTAATATTTAAAAGAAAGAAAACCAAATGTGTACCTACCAAAGTATTTTCTGCAATGTCCACTTGGAATAATTTCTGAACAACATCCTAAAATAAAATAACCAAGATACAAAGCTCAATGCATAATCAAATCACATTTTCATCCGGTTTAATTTAATTTCCTTTTGTCTGAGTGTTAGTTTGTTTGGAGGTGGGGAGCGACATCGGAAGATATTTGTTTTCAGTTAAGAGTGATTATTTTGCAGTGTGAACAGAAAGGTATAAACGCCCAATCACGTAACATAAATCAATGTGTTAGCAAGTGCAACTTCTTTGTTGACATTGTCTAAGGAACATTTTTGAACATGGGACATTGCAGTGCCCAAATTCACTGCTGTATTTATCGAAAAATACAGTGACTACACTTTACAAAATATCTTGGAGCTTTAAAAAGTTTTTACATAATGGGCACAATATCAAATGTAAAGATTGTTTTATTATAAAAGGGCCAGATAATACAATATTCTATTTTATCACACTTTGTGATTTAGTAACCCAATAACATTTAGTACATTGAGAGAACTGCCATTCATATTGGGATTGAAAGAATATTATTGTAGTATAAAATGATAGAAACTCCAAATGTTTTGCCTACTACAATGTTAGGAGTCCTGTAGCTTAGTGGTTTGAGGACTCACCTTGCAAGTGAGAAAACCTGGGTTCAATTCCCAAATAGGGTGAATTGGGCAAGTTTCCTCACTCCTCTGTTCACTGAGCAGTTAAGTACGAACCCAGTTGTTAGTCAATTGGCAGATCGCTTTTCTGGGGGTAATAATGCCTTAAAACATTTTTTAAATATAATAATTTGGTCACTCAATCCACAGCTGTTTGTGGGGCACTGCTGTGCGCAATTGGCTGCTGCGTTTTGTCCACAAAATATACAATCAATTCACTTTACAGTATATTCTGTGAAGTACTTTGAGATGTCTCGAAAACATTAAGATTGCTCCTAATCCTCCAACTCCAGTAGCTGTGTGTCTCAAGATGCTTGTGTCTATTCAGAACAGGATTGAAACTGCCCAAAATTATTTTGTGTAGCTAATATTGAGGAAACTATCATCAATCAGCCTGGACTGTAATCAAAACCAAATCCCTGAAACTGACAAATGCTAACCCAACTTGGTCTTGTTCCTAAATTTCAAAGACATGGCGTGTGAAATATTTACCGTGTTTAGGTTTTGAGCAATGTAACCTTTTCCACACCCAATGTCCAATGCAACAGGAAAGGTTCTAAAAGAAAAACGTGAAATCATAAGCAGATTAGAACGCAAGCAAATGTTTGTACAATGTAAGCTTAATATACTACAGTTCCTTTATAAGGCACCATTTGGGGGCCAGAAGATTCTAACTAGCCTTAGAGCTGGGCCGTGAAGTTACTGCATATGCACACATAAAGCTGTCTGGCTCTATTGGCACACATCGCACTTCAAAACACGTTGTCATGCTTCAAAACTCGTCATCATTTGTCAAAGTGATAAAACATGTTTTAATGAAGCTTTACTTATTTTAGAGCTTAAAATAAAAATGGATTAGATAACTCAATATTCAACTTTCCACGCAGCTCCTCTGTCTCCAAATAACTGGGTTGTAAAGTGAATACTGTCTATGAAGAAATCTGCGCTCTGCTTTGCTGTTCTATTTAAAGGAAAGAGTAGAGGCAAGAGGCCCTTGTGAAGGATCAACAACAACAACTTGCACTTGTATAGCGTCCTCCATGCAAGGTAGCGTCTCAGAGCACTACATCAAAACTACAGAATCAAAACTACAGAAAACAAAATCACGAAGCATGTTCCACTTAAATGTTTTGCCTGGTGACCAGTAAACTCCACCAATATCTCTTCATAACCAGGTTTGAGGAGATGCTGATGTAAAAGATTAGATCAATTGGCTTGATCTCTAGTTTTCCATTAAGGAGTCCTGTAGCTCAGTGGTTAGAGCACTTGCTTTGCAAGCAAGACACCTGGGTTCAATTCCAGGCAGGGCGAAACCTTGGGCAAGTTTCCTTACTCCACACGCCTAATAATAATCCCTCCAAAAAACCCAAAACAATAATAAATTGGTCATTTTCAATCTACGACTGTTTGTGGGACATTGCTGTGCGCAATTGGCTGCCGCGTTCGCCCACAAATATACAGTCAATTCACTTTACAGTATATTCTGTGAAGCGCTTTGGGACGTCCTCCCGACGTGAAAAGCGCTATATCAAATGCAAGGATTATTATTATTATTATTATTATTAAGGGAAACAGCATATATCCACCTGGTACTTCCAACAAATAGCAGAACTGCAACTAGTAACTCACATTGTGGACTATTATAGTTCAAATTAATATTAGTACAGTATTTCATGCAACATGACTTTGAATGACGTAAGTGTTGTGCCAATCTTTGCATGACAAAATGAAACTTTAAATGATTTGAAATTTGAATACTCTCTCCAGATGAAAAAATATTAATCAGTCCATTACATCAATAGTAGAAAATATGATATAGCAATTCATTTAATCTGATTTACCTTGATACATCAAAAATACGTTCCGCAACTCTGCTTCCAACCTGTACAATTGCAAAATTATTGTGATCTGGAGGATATAAAAACACATCTCATGATTGAAACTTGACTTAATGATGTTTTCAAGAGATCAATACCCAATCTTATAAAAGTTAAAAGTAGAATCTAAAGTGCTTTAATTTACTTATTATTGGGAAGTTATATTCCAATCAATAATCTCAAAATATTCTGAAGTAATACGTTTGTTAATTCAAACGAACAGTCTTGGAAGAAGCTTTTTTGTGTAATACCTCCCAGATTTATTTATTCTAATATGAATGGTTAGAGTAATACCTTATGCAACACAATGATGATACTAGTTTTGTCCATACACAGAAATAACCAAACACAAGGTAAAATAGGAAGAAGACAGAATTTCAAAGTGAGAGGAACAAGTTGGGATAATCTAAACCCAAAACAAGATTGCCTCTACACCATGTACAGCATCCCTTCCCCATCCACTCTAAAAGCTTCAACAAAACTAGAATTCTTCAGCCCAAGATTTCTTCTGGACAAGACTCTGGAAACCCATTACTCCATCCTCACCAAGCTCCACTGGTTCCAGCACTTCCATGGAACATGTTTAACATCCTTATCCTGGTCTTCAAATCCCTCCAAGATTTTGCCCCCGAAACTTATGTAATCTTCTCCATACCTTCTGCTCTTCTGCTGTTTGCACATCAATCAGTGGTGTAATGTTTTGTTACATGCCCGTCCTCTGAAAGTCTTTTCCACATGGCATTAAAAGCCTTCAAAAAAATATTTTCTTGACTATCCTTTTGATCAATATCTTTAAATCACAAGTTGCACTGTCCACAACTAGTGTTATTAAGCTTTGAGTCATTTGTTTCATGAAAAGAGCTCTATAAATTCATATTAGAATCACAGAATATTCTAGCACAGAAGGGGATCATTTGGCTCATCGTGCCTCTGGTTTTTTTTTGCCAATTATCTTAAATGTATGTGCCCCGGTTACTGACCCTCCTGCCAGTGGAAACTGTTTCTCCCGATCTACTCTATCAAAACCCCTCATAATTTTGAACACTTCTATTAGATTTCCCCTTAACCGTCTTTGCTCTGAGGAGAACATTCGCAGCTTCTTTAGTCTTCCCACATAACCAAATTCTCTCATCCATGGTACCAGAATTGCCCAGAATTGGACACAATACTCCAGCTGAGGCCTAACCAGTGACTTATAAAGGAATAGCAGAATTTCCTTGCTCTTGCACTCAATGTATAAAGCCACAAGGATCCCGTATGCTTTTTTTTTAATAGCTCCATCAACACCTCACGTTCTAAGTTTATTTAAAAGCATTTGCCCTTCTCAATTTCAGTTCTGAAGAAAAGTCAAGATGCTAACCCGCCTTTCTTCTGGACGCCGAGTTTTTTTTAAAAAAAAATTTCTCCGCTCAAAATGTAAAGTTTCTTTACTCTCAAATAGAATACAAAATATTACCGTCTCCGTGACTCAATTGTTGCTTAGGTTGTGGCCTACGAAGCACAAGGATAACACAGACTAAAGCATAGGTTGGAACCAAATGCAGACAGACATTGGCATCTCATGCAAAGGACTTGCGATAGCAACAACAAATACTATATACTGTATATACTGTAAAGTGGAGACTGCGTATACAAAATAGCACTTTGACACTTTGGCACTGTGTCAGATGCGAGGATTATTATTAATATAGTGCAAACACACCTCCTTCTTAAGATAGTCGTATTTGCCACTCTCCGAGACCGAGGATGCCCAGTTTTTCTGTCTCCTCTTCGTTTTCCTGTCAAACACGTTCAGTGTATTTTCAGTCGGGGCTGATCGGGCTCTGGCCGGACTGACCCGGTGGTCGCCGCCTGAGTTTGTTCGGGGCAGAGTCCGAAACCGAGACGCTTCGATCCCGCGGCCTTTCCTCGTTCGGGCCCAGGCGGCCGAGGCCAGCAACCGGGGGTGACGGTGGGTGAAACTAACCGGTCTGCTGCACCGACACAGCGAGGAGTTCAACACCGAACACAGGACGCGGTTCATTTTGGAATCTCTTAACGGTCGCGCAGACGTGTGACGGACGTTTTCAAAGTGAAAGTGAAGTGAAATACCGGTGCTCGGTCCCGCTCGCGGGCTTCTCTGTGCCGGTGCCGCCGCCGTATCTCCTTCACCAGACGCCCAACTCAAACCACCGGCTCTTCCAAGCGAACGGACGTCAACTCCGTCTACCGCGGGTGGGGGCTGCGTGAAGCCCTGGCGGGCGGCATGCGCATGCGCGCGCGGTGGCTGCTGGGATCCGGTGCACGCGGGGGGCCCCTGTCCTGCTGTGAGTTGAACGCGCGCTGCTCGCGCGGTGGCCGTTACTGACCGTTCGTGTCGCGCGGGGGCCGCGAGCGCTCACTCGCATCTCCCACAGACCCCCCCCCCCCCCACCGACGGCCACTCGTGGCGCCGCCGTGTTTCGGGCTCAGACGCCGAAAAAGAGAGGGGAGACGGAAGGGGGAAGAGAGAGAGGCAACGGTACCTCTTCAGGCCCTGTGAGCAACGAGACATCTTTATAGCAATAATAGCCCTTTGCGTTCGATACAGCGCCTTATCATGGCTTCGAGACGTCTCAAAGCGCTTCACGGGATATACTGTGAAGCGACTGTTTATTTTGTGGCCGAGTGGGTCTGAAGGCTGGTCTGGCCTTGGGGGCAACCCGGTGCAGCTGGAACATCCCCCCCACCTCACCCTGGGAGCAAGTGCTCAGGGGCTGCCCCTCTGCCAACCACAACTTGCATTTCTCTCGCGCTCTTCACGCCCGGAGCGCTCGACAGTGATGGCGTCTGACCCCGAGACAGGGGGAGAGCTATCTCCCTCACAGGGTCAAGGCTTACGTCACAGACGGTTATCGTACTGTAACGCTACAGCTTCTAGACCCGGAAGTGAAAATAATGATCGGGAAACAACAACAACAAGATTGCATTTATAGAGCGCCTTTCACGTCGGGAGGACGTCCCACGGCGCTGGAAGTGTGGGCATCGTGTTTTTGTTTTAATAATGTCTTGTAAAAGCAGAATCCGCCCGCTGCCATGTGTCAGCCCCGCTAAGTTGGCTGCACTCCCACCTCGGGGCATCGTCCTTCGGGTGACACGTTAAATCTGGGTCCGGTTCTGCCGGGTGAAACAAAATATCCCACGGTGCTGTTCAAAAAGAGAAAGAAGGTCCCCAACCGCCCTACCATCGGTGGTCGGGCCTTCAGCCTCTCAGCCCCCAGGCTCTGGAACTCCATCCCCCAGTGCCTTCGCCGCCTCCTCCCTTTCCTCCTTCAAGGCCGGTCTCAAAACCTTTCTCTTTGACCGTGCCTTCAGCTCCCCTCTCGACTCTCTTCCCCTCCTCGCTCCCTCCCTTCCCTCCCCTCACCCTCACCATTTCCCCCCTCCTCGCTACCTCCCTTCCCTCCCCTCACCCTGACCATTTCCCCCCTGCTCGGGTCATGACCCAACTGTGCAGCGCCTTGGGACGTCCTCCTGACGTGAAAGGCGCTTTATAAATGGAATCTTGTTGTTGTTGTTGACGAGCAGTCCTCCAGAGGGGAAAACAAATCAGTCGTTCATTGTGCGTTTCGCCTACAAAGCACACAGTCACCACCTCTACAGTATATTCTGTGAAGCGCTTTGAGACGTCTTGAAGACGTGATAAGGCACAAAATCAAATGCAAGAGTTGTTATTATTTTACGGCAGGACATTGCTGTGCCACAAATTGGCTGCTGCCTTTGTCCTCCGAATAGACGGTGACAGCAGTGAAGCACTTTTAAGATGTTCTGACTACTGTGTATCAAATGCAAGGATTATTATATTATTATTTACTGCCAGCTATTGTGCACATTTATATTTTAGAATTTTCTGCATAACATGTAGCAAACCCAAGTCAGGGTCATATAAATGGCAATCCTATTGCTCGTGCTTCTAAATGTTCATCCCACATGTAAGACCCTTACGTAAGTTCAAGTTGTTCCAGTGACTTAAGCTAGTTTATTATTGAGCAATCCCTACTGTAGGTTGTTCATTGAGATATTGAATTACAAACAAAACCTGTCGGAAGGAGGGTCAAAGATTGTACTGGCAAAAAATTAAGGTGAGAGCCAACACAACCATTGGTGCAACATAAACGATTGACCTATTCATTGAGTTTGAAATCCTGTCTCTGATCTATGATTTTTTTTTTAAAAAAACAATTAAACTGGAAAGCAAAGTTGTTTTTAAGTGGATTTTGAAGGTAGATTGAAGAATGGCCTATGAGATTCCGAGAGTGGTAATACCATGTTTTAGCTCCAAAAAGATATAACAGGTTCATACTGTTATCTCCACAAGGCAGAGGTGCCAGGTATAAAGGCATTTCTCCATTGCAAGGATAGAAATATCATTAGATTTATCAAAAAAAATAGTTTTTATACAATTCATAGTTGCCAGATCAAGTGGAAAAGACTTGAAGGGCTGAATGGCCACCTATTCCTGTTTTCCTAACAGTGGATGTGTAGAGGTATAACAGTAGATCACTATATCTTACTAAATTGGAATACTGTAAAAGGAATGAAGGAAGTACTTGCCTCCCTCAAAAGTTTAAAAATAATAATAGTCCTTGCATTTGATATAGCACCTTTCATGTTGTTGAGACATCTCAAAGCGCTTCATAGGATAGATATACTGTAAAGTGGATTGACTATTTTTTCGTGAGCCGAACACGACAGCCAGTTGAGCACAGAAATGTTCCACAAATAGCCAATGATTGAGTGACTAATTTTATTTGGGGGACCGTTGGCCAGAATACTGGAAGGGACCCCCTTCTCGTTTCGAATAGTGCCATGGGATATTAATAATCCTTGCATTTGATATCAATATGAATTTGATGTGCTTGAACTGCCACCTGAGCCGGCAGACTGGACCCCGGTTTAACATCCCACCTGACGGACGGTACCGCCGATAATGAAACACAAACCCAGCACTGCATTGGACTGTCAGTTTAGACGATGAGATTCAAATTCCCGACGTGGGGCATAACCTTCTGACTCGGAGGCGAGAGTGCTACCCCTCTCCAGGCTGACACACACTATGCAGACAGACTACAGTTAGAAATGTAGTATAATTCAGAAATGTTATGCTACAAAAGCCCAGTACATTTAATTCACTATAAATATTTCAACGGTGTCCTTTTGTGGATTTTTATGATTCTTGAAAAGGTTATCTCTTATTTCAGGTTTTCTCTGTTTGGGTGAAAGCCGGGATAAAAATGGCTTCAAAACAACCGGAAATGACAAATGATGACCGCTTCAGTCAGGTGATGAAGGACCCAAGGTTCTGGGAGATGCCTGTAAAGGAGCGCAAAATCAAGATTGATAAAAGATTTCAAGGAATGTTTCATGACAAAAAATTTAAACTGAATTACACAGTGGATAAGAGAGGAAGACCAATTAACCACAGCACAACAGAGGATCTGAAGCGCTTTTACCAATTATCAGACTCCGACAGCTTGACAGACAGTGAAAGTGAAAAAAACAAAAGAAAAAAGAAAAAGTTGAAACCAAAAGAAAAGAAGGGTTCTGACAACATTGAAAAAGATGCCATGGTCAAAAGGAAAAAAACAGAAACACTCGTAAAATTTGGAACGGACAAGGCTAAAGAACAAATAATAGACAAACAACCAAAAAGTTCTACTTCAATTGATAATCTCTTGGAAGTCTCTAATGAAGCCAAAGTTAAAAAAGGAAAAGAAAAGACAGTTAGTAAGATACAAGTAGCAAAAGATAATCAAAGTAATTATGTTGAAGTGGAGCAGAATGATACAAAGAAAAAGACAGATTCTGACTCGAAAAAACAATTGAAGAAAAATATTAATGTAAATCTGAAAAATGAAGAAAGCCATCAAAACAAAGAGAAGAGAAAGAAAAGTATGAATATCGTTAAACCAAGCATTTTAAAAGATGCAACTGAAATAGGTATGTAGCTTTCCTGAAGTTATTTTTATTTATTTTACATTCTGCAGTTAACCTTAAGAATAGTTGTCCTAACTAAGATTAAGTATTTCCCAGCCTTCCCACTCCCCCTGGTACAACAGCCACCCTCGCTCCCTCAAATCCAAGACATCTGCACTCAAGTGCGGATGGCACGAAACCGGCCTCACAGTTCCCCGCCAGACACTGCTTGAATATTTCCGAATTTACCACCCCTCCCACAAAAAAGCCCAAATTGCATTTTATTCCATTGCTATTTTGGAGGCCCAAAACGTCCCAAGCTCCTGTTTTCAACCATACATCATGATCCTCCTCCATGCCGCTTCTCAAGCCCCCACCATCCTCACCTCAGATGCCAAATGCGAAGAGGTCTTGGACTTTTTCGCAATAAAAATAGACAACATCCGCTTAGCTGCTTCCTCTTCCTCCACACCACCTTCCACCTCTCCATCCTTGTCTTGCAGAACTCCTATTTCTTTCTCTACTGCCGCAACCACTGTTCCCTCCCTACATACGTTTGCCCCATTTCTACCTCATCAATCAGATGAAATGTACCACCCGCTCTCTTGACCACATCCCCACCCAGCTGCTTTACTTCACCCCCCAACCCCATTGGTAACACAGTCACCTGTCCCTCTCCTCCCACTCTCCTGCTCCACCTCAAAACCAAAGACATCTCAAAAAAAACAATCTTGATCCATCGAACTTTTGTTAATTCCAGCTGATCTCAAACCTCCCCTTACCTTTCTAAAGTCCTGGAATGCGTTTTGCCCCCAACTTCACTCACACCTTTCTTCCCATTCGCTTGACCCCTCCCAGTCTCTTTCCATCCGTCTCAAGACCCTCCTCTTCGACTGTGCCTTCGGTCACCCTCCTACCCGTCCTCGCCTTCCACCCCTCCTGATTCCAACCAGGGTACGCATCCCTGACTGTCCAGCGCCTTGCGACATCCTCCTGACATGAAAGGTGCTATACAAATGTAATTTGCTGCTATTGTTGCTCACAGCATTGAGACAGTGCTCGTCAAGTTTACAAATAAGGTCCTCTGTCCCTGTGACCAACTCTGGAATTCTTTGTATCAATCCCTCCATCTTTCCCCTTCTCTACCCATCTTCAATTCACACCTGAAGACTTTCCTCTTTGACCATCCTTCCCCATTCCATCTCTCTCCCACCCCTTCCCCCTTCAGGTATGGCATGAAGCCACGCAGCTGTTAAGCGCTCCATGAAATTGTAAGAATATGCCATGATGCTATCTGCATGAAGGGCACCATATAAATGCAAATTGCTTTTGTACGTGGAACTGGCAAGGTGGATTGTGATGGTCTTTTCTAGGCCTATTTTTATTCAAGTACTCCTAACAAAAATGTTATAATCAAGTTTAAGGCTTAGCAGATATGTAATAATCTTTTTTGACCATTTCCCCCCTGCTCGGGTCATGACCCAACTGTGCAGCGCCTTGGGACGTCCTCCTGACGTGAAAGGCGCTTTATAAATGGAATCTTGTTGTTGTTGTTGTTAATACTTTCTGCTGTTTTGACAGATTTTATGAATAAAATTATTGAGTTTTAAGCTGTGGATCAATTCTGAAATAATAATAATAATAATCCTTGCATTTGATATAGCGCTTTTCACGTCGGGAGGACGTCCCAAAGCGCTTCACAGAATATACTGTAAAGTGAGTTGACTGTATATTTGTGGGCAAACGCGGCAGCCAATTGCGCACAGCAATGTCCCACAAACAGTCATAGATTGAAAATGACCAATTTAATTATTGTTTTTGTTTTTTGGAGGGATTATTATTAGGCTCTGTGTGGAGTAAGGAAACTTGCCCAAGGTTTCGCCCTCTGCCTGGAATTGAACTCAGGTCTCTCGCTTGCAAAGCGAGTGCTCTAACCACTGAGCTACAGGACTCCACAAATGTGGAATTTATGCAACCTCTCTGTCACTGGTTAGGTGAACGACTACAAACTCCGAGTCTGACTTTTTCCCCTCTGACACAAGTTGGTTGGTTCTTGAATGATCTGGAACTGGGATAACTCGTCATTTTACAGTACCTTTTACAGCAAATTGCTTTCTGAGAGAGGTTTGCCTCCTGAGACAAGTTGTTAATATAAACATTTTTTTGTGTACATATAGAATAGTACAGTACCAATATGTGTAGACCCTAGGGAGTCTTGATTAGATCACTCTCAGTCTGTGTTGGTGAGTATACAATAAAATAGATTTTTTTTTGCTATAGGTTTACTGTGTTCTGTCCAAAGTCAAGAAATTGAACATTTCACTTTTTCCCAGTTTAAAATGCATCAGGAAAAGCGGTTTTGGTTGAACATAAATATTGTGTATTCTTTCATATTTATATCTTCTTTCATAGTAAACCGTTGTGTTTCTGATTTAGAAAGTGGCAACTGTGAAGAGGACAGTGACAATGGTAAGGACAGCTGGGGTGATGAAGAATCATCAGGGTCAGATAGTCAGAGTAAAACCGAGGAGAAATCAGAAAATGAAGAACTTGGAGATAATGATGAAGAAGAAGAAGAAGAATCATCTGAGGAGGAGAGCGAGAGTGACAGTGGTCCTGATTTGGCCAGAGGGAAAGGAAATGTGGAAACAAGTTCTGATGAAGATGATGATTTTGCTGATGTATTGAAAGTTGGAGAACAAATTGAGCACAGTTGGGGAGAGCTGGCAAAGGATGCTCCTCGAGGAGATGAGGTATATCACAAGATATATTTGCTCTTTCTATTTAGGTGCAAATACAAATGTTAGTGGTGAAATTGTCGTGGCTAATCATTAAATTAATTTATCAATATTTAGGGATTGTAAAAAAAGAATTTTCACAACTGTTTTTCGCATGACTGACCTTGTCTATTTATCAGATTACTCGACGTTTAGCAGTTTGCAACATGGACTGGGATAGAATAAAGGCAAAAGACCTGCTGGTTTTATTTAATTCGTTTAAACCTACCGGTGGTGTTGTGTTCAGTGTGAAGGTAAGTGTGTTTCATTGTTCACCTTGAAGTTAGGTAATTCCTGTATGTACATGGCATCCCTTTTAAATCCTATGTCACCAAACACATGAATGCCAGTGCCCTAATAGCCAATGCATATCCCCTGCTTGCTTAAGAAAAGTGAAATTAAAAAGAATTTTAGAAAAATACGCTTTGCATAATAGATTTTTAAGTTCACTTTTCTTCAGCTAGTACCTGATGTGAAAGTAAATAGGTAGAGAAGTTGAGAATGGGAAGGTACAGTGAGATGCAAATAGATTGTAAGATTGATAATAGCATAATGATTATAAAGGTTATCCCATAACATAATGGTTTGTGCACTCGCCTCGCAAGCGAGAGGACCCGGGTTCGATTCCTGAGCAGGGCAAACCCTTAGGCAAGTTTTCTTACCCCACATGCCTCTGTTTACCTAGCAGTAAGTAGTAACTCAGTTGAATTCCAACGCCTTCCTCGCCGGTCTCCCCAGCTCCACTATTCAAAAGATCCAGCTCATTCAGAATTCTATCGCCCACATAATTACCCGGACAAAAACTCCATACCCACATCTCACCAGTTCTTGGCTCCCCATGACCAAACAGATCCACTTCAAGATCCTCATACTCGTGTTCAAATCCCTTCACTCTCTGGCATCTCCCTACCTCTCCAACCTCCTCACTCCCCAATCCACCACCCGGCATCTCCCCTCGACTAGCACCGGCCTCCTACTCGTCCCTCGCACCCTCTACCCCGCCATCGGAAGTCGCACTTTTGGCCACTACACCCCGAAACTCTGGAACACTCCCTCAATCCTTCCGCCTTGCCCCCTCACCCTTTTTGAAGTCTCGCCTCTCGCCTGAAAACCTTCCTCTTCGACAATGCTTACAGACACCTTCACCCCCGCCCCCCACCCCGGCTCCACCAATGTTAAGCTCTCTGTGACGCTACCCTACGTGGAGAGCGCTATATAAGTGCAAGATGATGTTTGATTAGCAGCTAGCTTTCCAGGGGCAATAATCCCTCCAAAAGAAAGGTCACTCACTCCATGATTGTTTGTGAGACACTGCTGTGTGCAATTGGTTGACGTGTTTTGCCCACAAAGTACACAGTCAATCCACTTTACAATATATTCTGTGAAATGCTTTGAGACGTCTCAATGACATGATAAACCGTTATATCAAATGCAAGGATTATTAATACTATAGTGCCAGTGATTTTCCTTTTTGCTAGCTCTGCACATGTCCGGAAAGTGCTTTTTTTGAGTCTGAAGGCTTCAGGATGAGAAATTCCTAACTAAATTGAGGATTGGTATCACTCAGCAATATTAGAGATTTCTCACCTCAGATTTGAAAATTAACTTTTTTAATACTGAATGTATATTTTTCAACAGCTCTAACTGAAGGGCAGTTATTACATAGTTATCCTGGTCTAATATTTCAGAGGCTGCTTTATAACAAGGCTTGAAAAAATGTCCAACTTCATGTTGTCAAGTTATCACTGACATCACTTCCTATGAGATGTGCATGCACAAGAAGCACTGTTGACATCATTTCGTTCACAAACTTACATCACCTGGCTTCCTGGAAGTAAACTTTGTTAGGATGGGAAGCCTACTAGTCAGCACTGAAAGCCCAGTGTATGCCTGGGTCGAAGTGTTTTCTATCTGCCACCCAAATATGTTCTAAAGGGCCACCCTAATAATTTGTATTGAAGCTAAAATCTATAACTTTATGGTTAGATTCTGGCAGAATATCCACATAGAGAAATATATTGCCACTGTAGGCTTTTTTTATTTTATTCAGCACAAAAATTCAGTGCGCACATTGGCTGTTACTTTTGCCTACAAAGTACACAGTTACTATATTTGACAGTAAAAATTGGTGGAATATTTCCCTCCTGACTTGAAAAGCACTATATCAAATCCATGTATGATTATTATTAACTTTGACATATGGAGGTGCAGAATGAGACCAATGTCTTCAAATTATTGATGTGCTTTAGGACTTCCTTGATCCTTCTAATGGACTAAAAAAACTTCAGAAATTGTTGGGTTTAGGTATGATCGAATAATGATGAAGTGGATCCCAATAATAATAATCCTTGCATTTATCATGTCTTCGAGACATCTCAAAGTGCTTCACAGAATATACTGTAAAGTGAATTGACTGTATATTTTGTGGTCTGTATGTGGATTTGTTCTAATATGCATGAGGATAAAATGGAATTGAAAGCAAGAAGCAGTGCTTCAAGCTGCAATCCAGTAGAGGGTGCTATCGCTATTTTATTTTTCCAATTTGGCATAGTTGATATTGTACATTGCAATGAGCACCAGGACGGAGAAGTATCTATAGCAATAGCTTAACCAACCTGCTGTTTTTTCCACATCAACCAATTTATCCAATTCCACTCTCCTGCTCACTTGTCAAATCCTTTAATTTTTTTTAAAAAATGGATCTAATTCTTTTTTAAAATGATTTATGGACATTGTTTCGAAAGCATTTTAAGGCAGATAATTTCACATTCTAACTTCCCTTTGTGTAAAGATGCTTTCTAGCCTCCCCTTTTATGATTTTGGTGATTATTTTAAATTTGAGATTTCTCATTACTGGTTTGCCAACCAGTGGAAATAATGTATTACTGTAATAATAATCCTTGCATTTTATGTAGTACTTTATCGCTTTTGAAATGCTTCACAGGATTTTTAATTTGAAGTGTGGTGACTAGGTAAACGTGGCACCCAATTTTGCATACAACAGTGCCCCAAAAAGAGCTATAATTGAGTGAAGTCTGGTGGGGGATTCTTCTGTTTTTCATTGTTTTGGGGGATTGTTAGACGGGACACAGGGAGAAACTCCCTTCTCTTTTCGAATAATGCCATGAGATCTTTAACATCCATCTGAATTGGCAGTTTTACCCTATTATAATTCTTCATAATCTTGAAGATCTCTTTTAGATCATCCCTTAATACCTTCTCAGCACCAGTGGAAAAATATCTTAACTCCTCAAGTCTCCCTTTATCACTGAAACCTCTTATCCCTGGTAATGTTTCCCACACTACATCTGCTTTTCCCTCCAGCCCCATTCTCCTGCCTGTACTCTTGTCATTTTAGTACTTGTGCCGTACCACCTCTGCCGCACCAATGATAGCTGTAAGACATTGTGGTTCTGATTGCTAGAATTCTTTCAAAATCCTTTTTACTTCTCTCCTTCTGCTTAAACACCCTTCAAACTGCACCTTCACATCATATTTGGTGATCCTTCTCATCTTTGTAAAACGCTTCAAGATTTTAGCCGAAGTAACAAGAAAAGTCTGGATTTACATAGCGCCTTTCATGTCAGGCACTGTAGCAAAGCACTATACAAACTGCAAGTTCTTCTGGGAACTGCCCAGCTCACGACATCCTATTGTGCTTTATTAATAAATTTATTAGGTGAGGTCTATGAAAATGGTAGTATCATCCTGGAATACTGTTTCTTATTAGTGGATGTGCTCCTGGCAAACCTTCAGGAAATAACAACTACTGTATTTGAAATCGATTCTTCCCAATAGGCTATGGAAAAATTTTTACGCATTGTCTTAACAAATTATATAACCAATGAACATTGTGCATTATATACGAATTGTGCATTGAAAACAGATTATATCATTCTAAAATATTTAATCTGATAGATAATATTCTGTGAAATTTTATTTTAGATCTACCCTTCAGAGTTTGGAAAAGAAAGACTTCAAGAAGAACAGATGCATGGGCCCCTCGAATTGGTGCATGCCAATTTACCAGACAATGCAGAAGAGGACACAGAAGAACAGCGGTAAATATCATAATAATAATAATAATAATCCTTCCATTTGATATAGCGCTTTTCACGTCAGGAGGACGGCCCAAAGTGCTTCACAGAACACACTGTAAAGTGAATTGACTGCATATTTGTGGGCAGCCAATTGCGCACAGCAATGTCCCACAGACAGTCATAGATTGAAAATGACCAATTTATTATTGTTTTTGGTTTTGGAGGGATTATTATTAGGCTCTGTGTGGAGTAAGGAAACTTGCCCAAGGTTTCGCCTGCCTGGAATTGAACTCAGGTTGTTCGCTTGCAAAGCGAGTGCTCTAACCACTGAGCTACAGGACTCCACACCCTAATCCTAATTAGGATCCTAATCCTTTCATGGAGCAGAAGAACATAAGAAATGCTAGACAAAAATAAAGACCAAAGTCCATCTAGTTCGTCTTCCACCTTCCTGGCGGTCGCATGCACATATGTCCCAATCTATGATTGACAGCAAAAGAGAATACTCCAGGCAGGATAGTTGAATTCAACAAAACAAGAGTTACCAGCAGTGACAATACAATAATGCATTGAAGTAACCCACACATTACCGCTTTAATAATAATAATAATCCTTGCATTTGATATAGCGCTTTTCACGTCTTCGAGACGTCTCAAAGCACTTCACAGAATATGCTGTAAAGTGAATTGACCGTATATTTGTGGGCGAAACGTGGCAGCCAATTGTGCACAGCAGTGTCCCAAAAACAGTCGTGGATTGAAAATGACCAATTTATTATTGTTTCTGCTTTTTGGAAGGATTATTATTAGGCGTGTGGAGTAGGGAAACTTGCCCAAGGTTTCGCCCTGCCTGGAATTGAATCCAGGTGTCTCACTTGCAAGGCGAGTGCTCTAACCACTGAGCTACAGGATTCCACGAGTTGCTTTATCGTAAAAAAAATGGAAAATTATACCGTACGTAGAATATATCATCATTGGTTGCCAACAATGATCTATCCTAAAATATTCTGTTTAGAGTAACCATCAGATAAGATGCCAACCCTTGAAATTGCATACCATTGCTGATGGCCAACATAACTTTACTTGAACTCATATTTATTTATTTTTGTTCCTCTCTTTATTTTAAGCTGCTTTAATTGTTTCCCTGACAGAAGGCAGGCAGAGTACCATGCTTGCTTGCGGTGGCTGTTAAAAAATGTTTGAGACGTCTATTGTAAATCTCTTAGTTTCAGAAATGTTTCAAAAACATTTCTCTTACGAAGGTTAGGAGGGCACCATACAAGTGCTCAAAAGCTATTTGTTCATATTGAAGCAAGTTAATACAAATTGTCTTGCTTTAAGGTAATTTGCATACATGAGGGGCATGGGAGAGGGCATTAGGGGGCTTGGTGATCCAGGTGAAGTATAAACACCAGCACAAAATCGGCTGAATGGCTGTCTATGAAATTCTAGGTGTCACAATACAGTGGAAGCCGCTTTAGCCGGATGGCGGGTATATCGGACTGCAAATTTGTTGAGAGAAAATATAAGTAATATTGGTGTCAGTTTTCACAAATACAGAGCAACCCTGTCAGAGCACTGGCATAACAGGGCTTCTCAGACTGGACACTGTCCACCCGGATTCCAGTGCTGACTAGCTGCTTCTAGATTGTCTAGCGACTGCTGACAACACTTCTTATGTTGGTTGCTATACACAGAAAGTGTCACTGATGTTGCTTTATGAAAGAAGTGTAAAATACATTTTCTTTGCAGGATTGCAAGAGAAAAAGTGCGAGATTATCAATTTAAACGGCTGAAGTATTACTATGCAGTAGTGGATTGTGATTCTCCTGAAACAGCCAACAAACTTTATGAGGAATGTGATGGAATGGAGTATGAAAGTAGCTGCTCTTTTCTGGATCTCAGGTAAAATAATCCACTGAATTCATATGGTTTAATAGCCCAGAAAATTAAAATAATTTTATTTGTGCATGTGGTGAACAAAAGGACATGTCATTTGTGCTAAAAAAGTTTTGTTGTATGTTAATGCCTGTGCAAACACTACTGGGGACAGTAGTATTTTTGTTCAATTTGGACCATTGGATAACAATTCATTTTGGGGTACTTTCTTCAGTTCTGTTCGCCTTTGATGCTGACTCTTGTCAAAGTGTAAACTACTTTTTAAAAATGTTTAGCTTTCCATTTTTAACAATATTAATTAAAAATGTATTCTTCCTCCAATTTTCACTCCCATTTCCTTTCCTGTCCAAAAAATAGTGGCTCATACTTGGTTATGATTTTATAGGCTCCAGTACCTGTAGTTTGTCATCTAAGTGACCATTCTCCAGGAGTGAGCCCAGGCAGTGACTACTTGACATCAGAGCCATCATTAATCTCACACAAAATCTACACAATTATGTGAGGAATAGTGAGGCCAATTGTATCATGACCCCAGTTGAACTTAGCTATTTCAACGCAGAACAGGAATCATGCTTGGGACCTTCCTAGTCTGTATGGCTCAGTAATCTTTTAAGAATTTTTAAATTAATATATGTGGTTATGAATCTGAGTTTTGTGATAATGAATTAGAAAGTTTGTGTTCATTGCTTAACATGCTATATTTTTGCAGAAATAATCACTAATACACCCTCTGACTCCAGAAATAATCCCTTAATACACCTCTGGATCTACATTTTAGTGAACTAATGGCAAAGTTAACCTATTGACACTTGGTCAATTTTGGATTTTAAATTTGACTACAGATTATTATTGTACGAATTTTAATTGAGTGATGGTATTGATAAGAAATTATTGTGCTCTAGTATTAATAAGAAATGGAAGAATTCTGT
Source organism: Callorhinchus milii (assembly GCF_018977255.1). Lineage (NCBI taxonomy): Eukaryota > Metazoa > Chordata > Chondrichthyes > Chimaeriformes > Callorhinchidae > Callorhinchus > Callorhinchus milii. Next base: position 79,818,912 of record NW_024704744.1, read on the forward strand.
ATCTCAGTTGGATTTTTATTGTTACCCAGGTTTATACCAGACGTTTTAACATTTGAGGATGGGCCAAGGGATGTAGCTGCAGATGTGGACTTGGCACCATACAAACCAAAGTATTTCACAACAGCAGCACTCGGCACATCAAAGGTAATTAAAAGCATTTGCCCTTCATCTTATAAACAACATGGGTCATATGTATACAATGAATCGTCCATTTCATAAACTGTAAAACGGAAAGATCTTGGAATTTTGAAAATCAGGGAAGTTTAAACTAATAAATATTGTGTATATGGTAACAGTTAAGACCAGATGTAAGTTTTGCTTTTTGAGGTCGCGCATACCTCAATTTAAGCAAGAAAGGAAAAAAATTAACGCAGAAAATTGCATAACGAACGAAGTCCATAACGTGGACCAGATGAAACATGACGTGCAGAACTGGACAGATTTCATGCAGTTTTGTCATTTTGATATGCCAAAAAAAAGTGCTTTTTTACTGTAAAGATTGGAAGTTAAAATGTCTTTGAAAGATAAAACTGTCAGAATGTTTTAAACCGTAAATTTCTTCCATAGAGTAAAATTCTGCAGTATCGTGGCATTCTTCATTTTTAAGATATCTATGATGTGCATATTCAGATGATCTATTTATGCAATACTGTGATGATGTTGAATGATATATAAAATACTGTTCAGTAAAAGTCAATGAGTGCAGCAATTCTTTTTAAAGTAGGTTTTAAATTATTTTTCTAATTTTCTCTCCATCTGCCTCTCAGCTTCTGGTCTGGCCTCCTCATGCTAGAGTACAGTTTGACTGGTGCTTGGTGCCCTCATGTACCCTGCCCTAGAAGTTCATGTGTGAGCCTGGCAAGTGCAGGCCACTAAACTGTAGAGGAGGTCATAGCCGACAGCTTGTCCTTGGTTTCCACACACTCGCACAACTAATAGAGGGACTAGAACTAGGATTCGTGTTTGGTGTTGTCTCCCTCACCCTGGGAAGGCCAATTTAGGAAGCCTGCCTCTTAAGTACAATATTAATGATACCTTCTGTTAAATTACATTGTGTTTGATAGTCTCTTAAGTACAAATGATTCCTAATTTAGAAATAATGCAGATCTGGTACATACTAATAATAAGTATATAAAAAGAAGAAATAATGCAGATCTGGTACGTAATAATAATAATTATATAGTAATAAGAAATAATGCAGATCTGGTACATAATAATAATTATATAATAAGAAGAAGAAGAAATAATGATAATAATAATAATATACAATGATTCCTAATTTAGATGTTATTTCAACTGAATTTGGGGAAATAATTTTAAACTACAGTATTTGTTAAATTGGGTCGAACAAAGCTTTACATTTCATTAAATCTCTGAAGAAATCCACTGTGTTGACTTTGTAGTGGAAATTGTTCCCATCCAGTGGCTGAAAGTACTGGGCAGGGTAGCTTGTTAGAGTGCCCTGACAAAAGACCATCATCCCATCCTTTGATCTTTCTGTAGACTGAACTGTGGCTTCTTGGGAAAATTTATATTTATTTCTTTGAATTTTGTAGACTCTTATCCCTATAGAAAACCTATTCCACTTGTGACCTTTACCCTTCTTGAAGTTGCGAATTCTTTGATGCTATCAAAACCTGTGCGCATTTAACTTTGTATCATGTCAGCAAAAACGTTGCACCTGTCATGGTTTTTTTAATGGACTGTCTAGAAATTTATAAAATATGAACCAGACGCCAATAATGTGTAGAGCATTAAGACTTTCAATGAATTTTCATCACAAAAGCAATCTTCAGAACTCCAACTATGATCGTGCTCTGTCCTTATCCCATCCTTCATTCGGATTTAAATATGGTAAAAGGAGACAGCCCTAATCAGCAAGATAGTTTTTTTTTACTTTTTCTATTGGAAGTTATTTTATTTTTCACAAACCTTTCTGGTATTTTAAACACATCTGTAAGGTGATGGTAAGGGTGTGTGTTGTTAAGATTCGATGGATGAAAGCAAACACCTTTTTGTGGCTATCACCTGGGGCATTTGTGACAGTCTGGGAATAGGTTGTGCCCTCACCCTTTTGGCATCAAAGAGTGAAACCCAGTGAACCAAAGCTGTGGATAAATTACAAAAATTGAAGTATATAAAAAGAAAGTATAATTTGAAAAAGTTGAACCTTGCTCCTTTCTCCCAGAGAACTATTTGCATACGTTTTGACAAGAATAATGCACTTTTTAAGTAATCATTACATTATTATTAAATCCTAATATAAGAGGGAACTTCTTTTTAAAAAATAAATCTCCTTCACTATACTCCTGCAGGAGTGAAGAATGCATGGATTTGGGGTGTCTTTCTTCAAAGATCTTGAGATTGGCCAGATCCAGCCTCTGACTACTTGTCTTACCTTTCTACCTGTTGGCAAGAATTAGCTTAAAAAAATGTGGTCACTCAATCCACCACTGTTTGTGGGACATTGCTGTGCATAATTGGCTCTGTGTTTTGCCCACATAATACACAGTCAATCCACTTTACAATATATTCTGTGAAGCGCTTTGAGACGTCTCAACGACGTGATAAGGCGCTATATCAAATGCAAAGATTATTATTACATTTGTCATAGCTATACAAATTTTAATATTTTTAATAGTTTCATTATGATTCTTGCAATTTTCTGTTGAAGATAATTACTGTACTTGAAATAACCTCTGTGCTTCAAAATCCTATTTGTTTCTTTCAAAAATCAGAAAAAAATTTTGTTTTGATTTCCTATTTCTAAAGTTTTTTTTAGAGATTGTTACAGAATAAGTGAAATCCAAAAAAACAGAACTCTACGTCTACTTTTGACTGGTAGATAAATACTATTGAAAATGGTTAACGTGTTCTTTTATTTGCTTAATATTGTTACAGGGACACCTAACCTGGGATGAAACTGACCCTGACCGTGCTGCCACTTTGATGAAACGGTTTAGCAAGGATGATGTTTCTGAAATGGATTTCCAAGCATACTTAGCATCTTCAAGCGAGGAAGATGATGACGAGGAGCTGCAGCAAGGTGAGGACACATCTGACTTCCGAAATCTTAACTCTTGAGAAGTTGGTTTGCCTACAAGTTCCACAGTTATTATACTTTGCAGTATATTCTGTGAAACGCTTTGAGATGTCCTCTTCATGTGAAATACAAGGATTTTTAAATTGTAAATAATATAGTTCATTTCATTACAGTTACCACACATATAATCATTCAAGGACTACAACAGTAATGTGAGAATGCATACTGGTGTATTTTTACTTATATAAGTGATCATCACATCTTTATTTATATAACTTGCTGGTGTGGTGTGAATCTGGAGTATAAATAATTTTGCTTAATTCTATGTATTTTTCAAAGCCTTTATGTCAAATATTATGCAATATATTTGAGAATTTAAGAAAGGATTTTTATTGTTGACTTTTAGATGAAGACATCAAATTTGAAGTAAAAGATAAAAAGACAAAGAAAGATGACGAACAACAGATTTTAAAATACAAAGAGCTACTGAAAACAATACAAGGAAAGGAAGAGAAACCGAAAGACATGGAGATGGAGATTAAATGGGTTCCAGGTAAAACTTCTTTTACCCTTGTGTGCAAGAGTTTTGGATAGCCATGTTCTCTTTCCATAGTTCAATGTGCCACTTGCTTTCACCATTTCCGTTGAGAGATTTTGACTACCATACAAGTATTATTTTTTCTGTTCGAGGGTGAGAAGATAGAACATAGATTTTTTGCAATATATTTTCTGGGAAAAACCAATTTGCTCAAAACTAACCTGATATTAGTGATATTACTCATACAACTTATTTAGTAAAGAAAACAAAATGACAGACAAAACAAACCCAAGAAAAAGACAGAGGCAAAGACATTTACAATAATTATAGATGTACTGACTTAGAATTTGTGCATTAATTCACATTCGTGAAGTGGTGATCTAACTCACAATGTTAGAGGATATGCTTCTCAACATTACAAGTTATTTTCCTTTATTTCACAGATTCTATATTAGCAATTCTGTTTAAACCATATGTTTGTTTGTGCGATACAATTATAAAATGCCAATTGTAAAGTTGCTACTGATGGTTGTGATCTTGGGCACCTTACTTCAGGAAGGACATTAAGACACTGGAAAGGATGCAGAGGAGATTCACGAGAATGATACCAGGAATGGGGAACCTTAGCTATGAGGACAGGCTGGAGAAGTTAGGACTTTTCCCATGAGAGCAGAGAAGGTTACGCGGGTACCTGATAGAGGTCTTCAAGATCATGAAAGGTTTCGACAGGCGAGATAAGGAAAAGCTGTTTCTGCTGGTAGGTGTGTCTGTGACCCGTGGTCACAGTCTTAAGATATCTACCAAAAGAAGCAGAGGGGAGGTTAGAAGAAATTTTTTCACTCAGCGAGTTGTTCGAATTTGGAATGATCTGCCTGAAAGGGTAGTGAAGTCCGATTCGATAACAGCTTTTAAGAGAGAACTGGATAGGTATCTGGGGAAGACGGGTTTGCAGGGTTATGGGGAGAAAGCTGGTGATTGGGGTTAGTGAAAGTGACTTGCTCTGTCAAAGAGCCGGCACAGACTCGATGGGCCGAATGGCCTCCTGTGCCGTAACATTCTATGAACCTTTGAGACTTATCCTATTATGAGTTATTTCTATTTGCATTTTCTTTAACAAGTTTGTAGACTACCCAAATTGGGTCTGACTAAAAAAATCACTCAGATAACCTATTAATGGGTCTATTCAGCTATCTTGCGTTACAGTAAAGGAAATTTGTCAAACTTTGTAGCCCTGTTTATCTTGGCAGTTTGGCTCTGCTGGAACCAAATGTGTTAATGGTGGTATTGCACCACAATTGGCATTCAGGAGAAGTTGGTATTTTGAGCTATGTGCTTAGCTTTCATTTCACTCCCCAGTAAAACCCCTGATCTTCCACTTCCCTTGGTTTATTTACCACATGGTGGCCTGAACCAGAAATGTCAAACGTATTTATAAATACAATTGATGCATCTGTATCTTTGGACTTTTAAATCTGCTTCTGCTTATTTCTGAAGCAATCATTTTAACTGCTTTTTGTTAGCTAATTGTCTCAGCTACGTATTACTATCCCGCTGCTCCTTCTTTCAAGTGAAGATGCAATGATACCTTATAATGCTTTCCATATTGTTTCTCTGAAAAAAGTTTCAGCCAGCAGGTGTCCTCATGTTTGCAAATCTTATTTTATGACTACAAATGGAGTTTCATCTGTTTGTTCAGGCATTCGCAGTTTGCACTGTCTGAAGTTCCTTGCCAAATACATTTAACAGAAACTACAACCACTTTTATTATATCTACATCCACATACAGAGCATGACCCTCAAAGTAGGTGCATCATTGTGACTGCTTTTATTTCCGTTGTTAGGACATTTGTTATTTTATTATTATTATTAGCACGTTCATTTCAATGGTATGAGTAAGCGTGTCCTATGGAGGTAAGACAGTCTGGGAAGGTTTTGAATTTTCTGTTTAACTTACCAAGTGAATTTTCAGCAGTGATTTGATTTTTTGGAGAACTGTGATCAAGGGTCTTGGTGAAGGTTTTGATTAGTCATTTTGATCACCAAATGGTAACTCAACTTTTGTTGGAGCCTCCTAATTACTCTTTGTTAAAGGATGGGAGCTGATTTGATTTTCCTAACTTCTGTATCAAAAATACTTAAAGCCATTTGGATCCCGAGTTTGCTTTGTTGAAGTCAGTTACATTCACCAAATAAATATCTCAACAGAAATCAGGATTGCATTCCATTTAATTTTTGAGCGATGTAAAAAAAAAAACAGTTTGAACTATACTTAAAACAGTTACTTCCGTTGTGGTGTTGCGTTCTACTCTGCTAACTGTGAGGTGTTTGAACAGCATATCAAAAGGATCAGAACAGTGTTTTTTAAATACAAGAAAAAGTTGGCACACACTGGGCACAGTGATTTGATCATTCTCAGAAGCCATTGGATGAAGGAGAAGCACTGTAATCCACTTGATGAAAAACTTCTTCACCATTTAGCAGCGCGTAGTTTATAACAACAACTTGCATTTATATGGCACCTTTCATGTAGGACAATGTCTCTGAGCAGGATCAGACACCGAGCAGGGGAGAAAGGGATATGACCTTAGGTGTGGGCGAAGAGGTAGGTTTCTAAGTCAGGACACAAATCAGCTGGAGAGTAGAGAAGGGATGAGACAGAGCAGTAGAGGGAGGGAGTTCCAGAGGTTAAGTGTGCAGAACTCAAAGTTTAGCCACCGATGAGGCACGAATGTACAAGTCCAAGTTAGTCGAACTGTTGGTGAATTAGGTAAGTGTGGTAAGAGGAGATCTGAGGTAGGGAGGTGCTTTGGAGTGAAGGGATTTGTAGGTGAGATATGCTTGGAGCACAGATTTACTGAGAACCTGAGTTGGCGACCTGGAATTTGTCAATTTCTTAACGCAGGCAGGCAGGTGTCCATGCTAGCTGTTTGTACAGGTTCACAGTCAATCTGTGCTCTTCGCGAGGCACTGCAAGAACAACAACAAATTTATATAGTGCCTTTCACTTTGGGAGGACATCCCAAGACACTGGCAATGAATTTAGGCTGAGGAGCATTGGAGGTCCTCCTGTATTTGCAAACATCACTTTCCAACAGGGTCACTGAACACCAATTAAGAACTGAAATATAACTGATTTTTCCCTTCCATAGCTCTGGACTATGATGCTAGATGTAAATGCAATACCCCCAACACCAGAGAAATGCATCTTAAGAAGTAAAGGGTTTTGAATAAAAAATTGTGGACTCTTACCATTATAGCTGTCAGCAGTATTTCCAGATAACCAAACCATTGAGTAAATCACTTTAAAATCACTGGTTAACTTGGTTGTAATTATTAGTTTCAGCTGGTAAAAATACAATATGATTCATCTTCAGTGTCATTCTGCTGCTTTTAGTATCTACTAGTTAATTGGAAATAGAAATTTGCTCCTTAATAGATTCAAATTTAATGTTTAATGCTTCAGAGCTAGACCACTTAGGGCATTTTCCCAGATTTGAAGCAGTCTTTAATTGTTAAGACTGCAGGAAGTAAAGTGAAGCATTCTGCCAGAGTAGAGAGCTGATAAAAGGTTAAATAGACGATGAAAGTTGTAAGTAAACGGTTCGTTAATCACAGGGTTTGACTTTTCCCTTGTGTGCTGGATCCAACGCACTTTGATCTTTAAATCTGTTCATATAATACATATTCCACATAATGAAAGAAGGCTGTTTGTTGCTGTTTTAATAATCAGGAGACCTAAACTGACCAGTAGCAAAGCGTTTTTCTGCAGTGGTCTAGACATATAGTATAATATGGTGTCATTTTATTTTGCATTTTCATAAGTTTACGTATGTCTATCTAATTAATAAATTATTTACAGATTGCTAACAATATAAAATCTACGTGTATGACACAATAACATTGTTCTTTTATGATTTCAGCCTTTTTTGAGATTTCAACATTTTATGCACTATGTCATCTGCAAGGGTTATTTATTATTATACAGTAATTCAATTTAAACTGGGAATGTTCAATCCTATCCAAATTTTGAATGTTTTGTGTGACTCAAATAGAAAAGAATCTAACTGTGCTTTTTTCTATCCTGTTCCAGGTCTAAAAGAATCAACAGAAGCAATTGTCAAGAAGAAATTGGAGAGAAAGGGTATGACAACACCATGGGAACAGTATTTGCAGAAGATAAAAGAAAAAAAGAAGCAGAAGAGAAAGAACAAAAGAAAACACGAAGATGAGGAGGTAATGTCAACTTTGGTGATTTTTTATGATTTAGAAGCTTCATTTCTTCCTCCCCGCATCCAAGATATGCAATGTAATCCTTTATACATACTTAACTTTCTCATGAATAGCAAATATTGGCTGGTCTCCAAAGACAGCGTTGTTTACTTAGAAACCACATGCCATGCTTAAATAATCCCTTTTAATCTATATTTTGAGTGGTAGTCAGGGCTGTAGTTTAGTAAAGGCATTCTACATATTTGTAATCTTCATGTAACTGCCAGGGTAAACATCATTAAGAACCTTGAATGATTAAAGCAAAATAAACATCTTGTTGATCCACCCAGAAAGATGAAAACTAGCTTTCATCATTGAACTTTAAGCGTAGAAATACTCTTGTATAATTTAACTGTTTCGATTTTTTAAAACCAAATATTAGATTAGTACCCACCATTCATTGCTAATTCATGGGTATGAACATACTGTATTTATTCTTTGGGGAAGCTCTGTTAATTGGTTAAATTATTCTAATTTTCCATGTCCACGATTAACCTATTGAGAATTATGGAAACTTTTCAGTGCAAAAATTAAAACTAGTCAGATTATAATATTTGTTTATTAAAAGTAGGCTACAAACAACAACAACAAAATTACATTTGTATAGCACCTTTCACATCGGGAGGACGTCCCAAGGCACTGGACAGACAGAGTTTCGGACCCAAGCTGGGGGTCGGGGAAGGTGGAGGGCGGTGGGGGAAAGCATGGAGGTCGAAAATACAGTCGAAGAGGAGGGTCTTGAGGTGGGTCTTGAAGGGAGGGGGCGAGGTGGAGGGACTGCGGGATGGAGTTCCAGAGGGTGGAGACAGAGTGGCTGAAGATCCGCCCAACAATAGTGGGGCGAGCGAGGCAGGGGACATAAAGCAGGTTAGGAGGTCGCAGAGGTAGGGGGTGAGCAAGACCATGGAGGGCTTTGAAGGTGAGGACCAGGATACTGAACTGTATCCTCTGTGGGATGGGAAGCCAGTGGAGTCGGACGAGGATGGGTGTGATCGGGTCACAGAGCCTGGTGTGGGAGAGGATACAGGCTGCAGGGTTCTGGATGATCTGCAGCCTGTGGAGGGAGAAGTTGGGGAGGCCGACAAGCAATGAGTTTGCATAATTAAGCCTTGATGTAATAAAAGCACGTATGAGGGTCTCGGCGGCCTGCGGTGTGAGACAGTGTCGGAGCCGGGCAATGTTGCGGAGGTGTGGGACGGCAGAGCGGGTCATGGCACAGATGTGGGGTAGAAAGGATAGTTGAGGGTCAAACCCCAAGGTTCCGGACCGGCTCAGTGAGGTGGAGTTTGCAACCATGGATGGTGATGCTGTCAGCGCCTGAGGTGAGGAGGCGCTGACGGGAGCCAATCAGGAGAGCCTCGGTCTTGTTGATGTACAAATTAAGTCACTTTGGTTCTGTACATTTCTCCCATTGTGCTTCGTAATTCTCTTTTAAGAGTTTGCAGATGTACAAATTTAGAAAATTGAAAACCTACTCATCTGGTTTACCAGAGGGGGAATGAATAGATAAGCAGCCCTTCAATAAAAATGTTAATCAAATTCTAAAAGATTTATAGGAACAGGAGTAGGCCATTCAGCCTCTTCAGCCTGTTCCGCCATTCCATTAGATCATGGCTGATCTGTACCTCAACTTCAATTACCCGTCTTAGCCCCATAAAAAAGGCAAGAGTACATTAGATTTTCATTTGAAGGTGTAAAATGAGAATAGAAATACTTGTGTAAATTCCTGCCCTTGGAACTGTCAAATTGGTTCCATGGGTACTAATCTAATTTTTGGTTTTAATAAGGCCAAACAGTTAATTTATACAAGAAATTTCTTTCATCTTGTCAATATCAAACCTAAAGAGGAAATAATCTGGGAGGTTCACAATTTAAACTTTGGTGGTGGTTCAGATATTTATATTTTGCCTAGTCTTTAGTAAATTTACAAAACTTTATACAATGTACATTTGATTTTTGAACATTTTCGTGCATAATATAGAATAAAAGACATAAAAGCTTCTAAGAAAATGTAATTTTTAATGGTTCAAGGAGTCTAATAAGAATCATGAATGATTCAAACGATTTTATTGCTTAGTAATAATCATCTTCACATTTGATATAGTGCCTTATCACATCAATACAAATGTAATCGTGTTGTTTGAGACGTCTCAAAGCACTTCACAGGAATTACTGAAAAGTGTATTTTGTGGATGAAACGCGGCAGTCATTAGTGTTTTATGAGTAGTGGTACAGGAAAGGAACCAAATTAATCACTGCTGTTAATATGAATAATAATGTTTAATTTTGAAAGTAGAGTATTCTAAATTTACAATAACTTGTACTCATTTTTCTCTTGATTATACAGGTTGGCATGTGAGCATAATTTTAAAACGACCCAATGTCACCTAGTTTATCACACATTTATGCTTGATTTGCACAAAAATGGACCTTCAGAATAGGGTCTTTATTTCCCTTATGAATTTGCCCAGTCAGAATGATCCACAAACATAATAATAATAATCCTTGCATTTAATACAGGTTCTTATCATGTCTTTGACACTGAGCGAAATGCGGCAGCCAATTGCGCACAGCAGTGTCCCACAAACAATTGTGGATTGAAATGACCTATTTATTTATTTATTTATTTGAAGGAATTATTACCCCTGAAAAAGCATTCCGCCAATCGACTGACAACCAGGTTCCTACTTACTGCTAGGTAAACAGAGGTGTGTGGAGTAAGGAAACTTGTCCTATATTTCACCTTGCCGGGAATTGGACCCAGGTCTCTCACTTGTAAGGCGAGTGCTCTAACCACTGAGCTATTATGTGTGTGGTCCAGGAGTTTTACCTTACATATGACGATGAGCCTGATTTCTAAGATGATCAAGTGTTTATATAGACTTTATATTTATTTTTCTTGCTTTTCTAGCTTGATTGTTTTAAAGCGGAAACTTTTCATTTAAAGGTGGAAAGAGAATGGGAAATCGTTGAAAATGTGATCACTGCATCAAATTGCCCATAACTAGGGGTCAAAACGGTTTATGTAATTAAAATTCTTGGCATTATCATGAGTACAGTTCTTTTGAGTTCAGCTGGTGTCCATATTTAGATTTTTGTATTTTAGACTTATCAGAAAACTGTAATTCTAAAGCTTACAGTTTTTTAATTAAAAAAAGGACTTTCTTGTCTTTTCCCCTTTCTCTCCCCAAAGTTCAACTCCATTTCAGAACAATAAAAATTTAGCGAAAGCAGAGTTATCCATTTTTAAAATTATAATACTGTGTACAGGCAAGCTTGACTTGCACAGTGCAATTTTTTGACTGATTGTGGCTAGAGCTAAAGAGTGTGAACTCTTGTTACTTGTTTCTAGTTGTCTTGTGACGGTTGATATGTTTTGGTTGCATATATTGAAGTTTTCATCTTCCTGGCAGCTTAAATTAAGTTTTGTAAAAGTCTAACTTGCAGATTTAATCCATATGAGTATGATTGCATGATCGTTACCTGTCTGGTATACAAATAGTCACGGATATTGATAAACAAGGATATATGGATAAACAAGGATATTGTTAACAGCGTAAGTCACTTTGGCAATTTTTCTTTATGCTGAATCTGGGAGGAAGTATTTTTAACAACAAATAATTTTTATATTTCAGCTCAGGGTGATTAATTTTGTTGAAATACACAGTTTTATAAAAGGAAATTGGAGGCTTTTTAAAATGGTACCATGCTGAGACTTTTTATCGCCATTATCCTCAGTTGTTTGCGCTCCAAGACATCCTCCTGTGTGAAAAGGGCTATATAAATGCAAAATTTTATTCTACAAGTGCCTTTCCATTCTTCTGCACAAGTGTATAGAGATTCTGCCTGGAAAAAAAAGCAGCAATTTGTAACTTGACCAAATGTTATATGTTTTGGTAGGTTATGCAACATTGAAGATACTTTTTAAAAAAAATATTTTGTAAGCATTATGAATCATCAGCAGGACTTGGAGGGGAGAGACTGAAGAGCAGGAATTCTTCCAATTTAGCTCTTCTTAACCTTCTAAGCCAGTAATGCATTTGTTCCTGTTTCTGCAGACCAACCAATTTTCTCTATTACCAACTCATTTACTATGAAAAACAGCAAACGCAGTAATTTTACCCAAATGTCAATGTTGCATAACCTACCAAAACATAAAACATTTGGTCAAGTTACAAATTTAAAATAAGTTAAATAATAATTTAAGCTATTATTTTAAATAATCCTTGCATTTGATAATATCAAATGCAAGAATTACTTTATTATTTTTAAATACTTGTGCTTGTCCTGCAAAATGTTTCCTTTCTGCTTCCACATGCTATTTTTATTCATTTTTTAAAATCTGTCCCACTAAACCTTTTTAAATTGTTTTCAAATTAAAAATTACTATCATTCTTCCCTGTTTTCACTACAATTGTTTAACTGAAAGATGGGAGCAACATATTTTACATGAAGTTAAAATTGACTTGACAGATCAGCTGTATAATAAACGAACAGACGGAACACTGAAGATTAACCGAACTATATGTGTAATGCAAGCATTGTTTTTGACATGGAAATGAATCAAAAATGAGAAATGGAAACAATAATAAATAATAATCCTTGCATTTGATGTAGTGACTTATCACATTGTCATTGAGACGTCTTGAACTCGCAGGATATACTGTAAAGTGGATTAACTGTGTATTTTGTGGGCGAATGAATGAAGCAATGAATGATCATACCTTTTAGCTTCCTTCCTTCCTTCCTCCCCCTCCCCCCCCTCTGGGTACACTAGTTAGGAAGAGTTAGGTATACTCATCAGTAGCAATGCTCAACTCTTATCCTTCCATGAAGAGCTGAGGTTAAAATCCGTCATGCACCATTAGATGCAAACAGGCCACAGAGATGCATTATAATTTAGTGTTTGGTGTTCACTTTTTTNCTGTTTGTTGCATAGGCTAAAGATGCGGAAGGAATAAGTGATGATGAAATTCCATCAGATGTGGATTTGAATGATTCTTTCTTTACAGAAGAACTGAGACAATCCGGTAAGTGAGAAGATTATATTTCACATGTATTTTGAACAGACTCAATTTGAATTGGCAATGGAAACAAAAATGTAAGTGTTAATGTTGTTTGTTTTCTTATAGTTACATTGAGTTAGAAACAATATGGTGAAAATTGCAACGTGTGATCATCACATTATTGGTAAATGCAGTAGAGGCAGTTCTTAACAAGACTATGAATATCTCTGATGCTGTGATCATGGTTGAGTCCAAAGCTGACTTGTGGCTTTGGACCCAACAGTGATAACTGGGTATTCGATTGATAAGCGAATATTCGAATGCCAGTTCTCAGGATATTAGCTTTACTGAGGTTTTTTGAGTTAGACTAGTGACCTACATGCTGGCGATCCAATGGCTGCTTTGAGCCCAAGCATTGTGGCGATGTCGTTGGGGAGGGATGAGTTTGCTTTAGTTCTATCATTGATTGCCTCAGCCAATCAAAGATGAACTAATAATCACACGTCATAAAAAGAGCGCTGTAGCAAACAAGTCATTGAGGTGACTGGAACAACTGATACAATTGAGAATCCTTCAAATAGTTCCGCTTTACTATTGACAATTTCAGTGTTTTATGAAAATATTCCAGGGTTGGAATATTTTAATCATATTTGGCAGGCTGCAGTGGAAAACTCTCTTGAATCTGGGCTCAGTCCAGTTCAAAACTATACAGACCTGTGAACATAGATTAGGATTACCCATTCCAACTTCTGTAACATCAGAGAGATGCAACTGAGCTGTCAGATTTCTGAAAGATTGTACGTTAACAGCATTATGGTTGTTAACGCTGACGTTTATGACTAGAACACAGGAGTTTCTGCACCAGCAGCTCAACATCCTGTATGTATCTTAAAAAGTCAGCACAAAATCAGAATAGTGAAGGTTTGCACCTCACTTCAATCTGTAGATCATGTGATAGATCTGCATGCAGTTATAAATTAAATCTGCTAATGTATTTTTTTTACAAAATATCCAGCTATTGTGCTGTGTTTATATTGGGCCTGCTTTTGACAACATGGTAAACTATAGACAAATTACTATCTATAAACAGTTCTAACATCTTCATATTTTGGCCTATTAACGGATTGCACTCACTTTTTAAACAAATGTATCCCAAACTGAACAAAGAAAAAAAAAGAATATTTAAAGCCAAGAATCTTAATTATTTTTATTTAAAATGTTGATCTTGGTGAATTTGTCTTTAAAACTCTTGCAAGTAAGAATACTGTTCAATGATGAGTCGTTATTGCTTACCCTGGCTTTCCAATAGGCCTCCTGATGCACTGTTACAAACACTCAAGGGGCAATACTGACACTTGAGTGTCACTCAAAGTATCCCCAGCTTTTACATTTGAATTTCTCCTGCTGGGTTTTCATTCTGAGCTGATAAGAAGAATTAATTTGGTGTGCAAATATGTTCACATTAATAAAAGGGGAATTAAAGGGTTAATGCCATTTTTGAGCTTCAGATTGTATTGATGACAATGACACTATTAGATATTTATTCAGTGCATTTCCAGAAAAAAAAACACAATGTTATTTCATGTGTATTGAACATCTGCCCAGATTAGACGTTTCTTATTTTTTTAAATATGTATATGATAACTTCTAATTGTAAATGAAACTTCATTTTAATAGAAAAATTGTGTTTTTCTAATTTGACGTTGCATATTTTTGCTTCTGATTGATAGGGTTGCAGCAAAAGAAATCAAACAAAAACAACAAGAAGTTGACAGAAGAGAAACTGGCACCTAAGGAAGAAGCTGATTTAGAAAAACAGAAGGTTTGAAATCCTCCTAATGTTCAATAAAAAAATTGCATAAATAGATACAGCCGAGATATTGGCAGAATGATGATTTAAGTGGGACTGTAGTGACAAGTTCAACGAGAGTCGAGTTATCAGGAGTTTTCTCGATGCTAATACCTCTTCTGTGCATGTATACTAACATAGAATCAAGACTTGTTACTTGGATTTCAGTCAACACCTTGAAGATTTTTTATGAGTACAAATTGTCTTTAAAAAAGGTGTTTTTTTCCATTTGATACAGCGCCTTATGTCGTTGAGACATCTCAAAGCATTCACAGAATATGCTGTAAAGTGAATTGACTGTATATTTTGTGGGCAAAACGTATACAAGAAAATACACAGAAAAAAATGCATAGAGTATTAGAAAAATAAGTTGTATAGAATTTTGCTTTGATTTTTCATTTCTTTGCTGATTTCTATGCTTTCCTTGCACATGTCTTGCCTATGTGTGTTCTTTTTTTCTTATGACTCCTTTGCATCTGCTAAGGAAGGAACTGGTAGCAATTACCCCATCTGGAGTCTATGTCTGGTCATCTAATTGAAGAAAGGATAATATTGCCCTTGAGAGGGTAGAGAGACAAGTCACCAGGATGATTCCGGATATTATGAATCTTAAAATAAGGAATTTGGGTCTGCCGTCTTTTGCACAGAGACTTTGAGGTGGCCTTAGTGAAGTTGCCAAGATTATGAAGATCGACTAATTCAGTTAAATTGATCAACCTGATGAAAGGTTCAGAAATGTGGGACTTAAAATTAGGAGTAAATGTTGGCAAATGTTTCATACAAAGGATAACAGGCATATGTAGGCAATAAGTTACCAGGCAAGGCTATTAAAGCACAAAATGGTTTGATACACTAGGATGTGTGCCTGGAGAGACAAAGATGGAGGGATATGGTGGAAAAGTGGGTTAAGAGACAGCCTTGTTGGGGCTATTAGATTTTTATTATTCTTAAAATTGTTGTGATGATGATATTCAAAATTGCTTCATATTTTAAACAGCCATTTTAATATTGGTTTGGACAAATCACCACATTAGCAGGGTTTGACAAATAATAGAATCCTAGATATTACAGTACAAACCCTCAACCAGTGGAGCTAATTACTTTAAATCCCAGTCACATATTTTTCCCTTTCAATCCTACTCTTTCCCCTTACTTTTCATCTCAGATCACCATTTCATTTCCCTTAATTCTCGAATCCCTCTCCCCACCGCCACCCAACCCACCTCCCATCTCCTACCGCCCCTGGAAAAAGATCACCCGACACTCCCTCTCCGCTGCCCTGGAAGGTCTGAACTCTTCCCCCTCTAGCCTACCCCCCGCACCGACTTATCCCCCTCGGTCACTCTCCTCCACAACTCCCTCTCCACCATTCTTGTTGCCCTTGCCCCCCCTCACCTCCCAAACCACCTACTTCTCATGCAACTCACCCTGGTACACCAGCCACATCCGCTCACTCACCCATCGCACCTGGCTCGAATCTGATTTAATTATCCACCAGAGGATCTGGATGGACTCTGCCCTCGCCTCCGCTAAATCGTCCTTCTATACCAAGATAATTTTGGAGGCCAAGGACAAACCCAGGTTCAATCTTATCCACTACCAACCCGCTCTTCCTTCCACCCTCTCACACCTTGCCCATCTTCTCCTTCAACTGCGAGGAGATGCTGGATTTCCTTGAGACCAAAATCGAGGGGATCCGTTCAGAATCCTCCACCCTCCCAACTGCCTCGCCCCTCCCCAACTGCCTCCCCTCTCCATCTCTCCCTCATACTCTGGCCCCTCTCCATCCCTCCCTCCACACCTTTGAGCCTGTCTCCCCCTCCTCTTTCACCACCATTATAACAAGCATGAAGCCCATCACCTGCTCCCTCGAACCCATCCCTACCACTCTCCTTACCTCCTAGCTCCCCCTCCTCGCTCCTTTACTCTCAGACCTTGTCAACCTCTCCCTGTCAACTTGCACCATTCCCACCCCCCCTAAAAACAGCTGTCATCACCCCTGTCCTTTTAAAAAAAAAACTTCTTTGGACCCATCCCTGCTCACAAACTACCACTCCATCCAAGTCCTTGAAAGAGTTGTTGCTTCCCAGCTTCACTCCTTCCTGTCATGCCACTCCCTTTACAAACCCCTCCAATCGGGTTTCTGTGCTCCCCACAGCATGGAAACAGCCCGACCAAGGTGACAAATGATATTCTGCCCATCTGTGACCAGGGTTCCTTCTGTCTCCTTGTCCTCCTCACTGCCCCTCCTCTCACCTCAACCTTCAAGGTTCTGTCCTTGAATGGTTCAGATCCTATCTCTCACACCAGCTCCACTTTGTCTCCACGTACAACCTCCTCCAGCCCCCACACCATCTTGTGAGGTGTTCCTAAGGGATCTGTCCTTGGTCCTCTCCTCTTCAACCTGTATATGGTCCGTCTTGGTGACATCATCCCTAGACATGGGGTCAACTTCCACATGTAAACGGATGACACCCAACTCTATCTCTCTTCCTTCACCCTCAACCCCAGGAGCACTGATATCCTGACAGACATCAAATCCTGGATGAGAGCCTACTTTCTGCAGTTAAACGTCAGCAAGACCGAGGCTCTCCGATTGGCTCGCGCCAGCGCCTCCGCACCTCAGGCTTTGGCAGCATCAGCATCCATGGATGCACATTCCATCTTACATAGCCAGTCAGGAGCCTAGACATCTTGTTTGACCCTTAACTCCTTTCTCCCCCACATCTGTGCCATGACCCTCTGTGCCTTCCCCCACCTCCACGACATTGCCTGACTCAGCCACTTCAACACTTCGGCCGTTTTTACTAAAATAGAGAAGGTTGAGAGGAGACCAAAAAGAGGTGTTCAAAATTATGAGGGATTTTGTTTAGTAAATAAGGAGTCCTGTAGCTCAGTGGTTAGAGCACTCGCCTTGCAAGTGAGACACCTGAGTTCAATTCCAAGCAGGCCGAAACCTTGGGCAAATTTCCTTAATCCACGTGCCTAATCCCTCCAAAACAAAACAATAATAAATTGGTCATTTTCAATCCACGACTGTTTGTGGAACACTGCTGTGCGCGATTGGCTGCCGCATTTCACCCGCAAATATAGTCAATTCACTTTATGGTATATTCTGTGAAGCGCTTTGAGACGTCTAAAAGACATGAAAAGCGCTATATCAAATGCAAGGATTATTATTATTAAAGAAACATTTTCACCGGTTTCTCAGTTGCTAAATACAGCAGTGGTGGCCAACCTGTATGGTCAGCCAACAAATAAATTTTCTTGATTGAATATTTCTTAATCAAGAAAAAAATGAAAACACACTACGAATCGAACACGGACTTACCTAGACTCATGCGAATGTTTGGGCACCTGCCCTGCGAGCCACAGGTTGGTCAGCACTGAACTAGAGAGTGTAGTTTTTTTNCTTTAGCCAAAAATACTAAGGAAGGGAGAAGCAAAAAAAATTATACCCAGGGTTTGTAGAACATGGCAACAACAGTGGTTGAAGCAACGTGATATCTTTTAAAAGGGAATTATACAAATATTTGAACAGGAAAAATGTAAAAAGGTATAGGGAAAAAGGCAGAGCTGTGGGACTAATCAGAAAGTTCTTTGGGAGAGCCGGCTTAGGCCAAATAGAGATCTCCTGTGCTGAAAAATTTATTTATTCAAGTGTTATTCAAATTGATGCAAATGATATGACATAAACTCCAGTAACATACGTTGCAATGTATGGAGAACATTAGTATTTGTTTTCTTTGTAAGCAGATTTGCACAAGGCTGAATTATTAAATGCGATTAAACTGACAACATAAAACTTTATTTTATTATTAGGCTGAAATGTCTTTACTGATGATGGATGAAGACGAGGAAGAACGAAAACATTTTAATTATGACAAAATAGTGGAGCATCAGAACCTTGGCAAGATGAAAAAGAAGAAAATAATGAAGAAGCAGGGATATCTAGAAGAGGACAAGTTCCAGGTAATTCCTAAATTATTGCACACCACATCCATTCTGGTGAATGCTTTGCAACCAAGATTTACACTTCAAATATTAATTTGGCAAAACGACTTAAAGTGGAACTAAAGAGAAGTTATATTGCCACACTCTTACTCCTTCGGCTCCCACCATGAGCTCTAGTGCCAGTCAGAATTGTCAACGGCTTTGATAATTAGCGTGTTACTGATGTGAAAGGTGCTATTAAAGCGTAAATTGTATTGCTGGAATTTTTTTAACAATTGGTTTGTACAAAATCAGTTTACCATCAATTGTGATTGATTATATTCAATGGAAGGACTTTATTTGTGCACGTTTCATAAAGTAAAATGCCACATAATACAATCAAAATTACATTTGTATAGCATCTTTCACGTCGTGAGGACGTCCCAAGGCCCTGATATTCTAATAATACATTGGAAGTGACATATGGTCCTACTGAGATTGGATTTATAGTAAAGTGCAAAGATGTACTTCTGGATATTGCTAACAACTGGAATTCTGTACATTAGTATCAACAAGGAAGTTCAGCTATCATTTTATAGTTTGGTCATCTACTCCAAAATAGAAAATTTGTTAAAGCCTATTTGTCTAAACATCTCAAACTCATCTCATGAAATTGGACTCCTTTGGATTTTCTAATTTCTATGAAAGATAATAATTTTGTTGCTGTTGAAGATCTTTGAACATGAAAACATTTTCAAGAGAGTTTGCATCAGTATAACTGCAGTTTTAGGAGTCCAAATGAAGTGAGGTTTTTGTGCCAGCTGACATTAGCAGGTCCAAAATGCCTCAATTTAAAACATTCTTGTTCAGTATTAAAATTTGATTACTATTTGAATGTACAGTTAAGAGAACTCTGTTTTGTATACATTTTATTTGAGGAGAATGATTCAGAGCTATACTTTGCAATGCTCCACAACATACATCATTCAATATAGTGCCATTAGTGTAAATGAGTCATATGTTTATGGTGGTTTTCTGGATTGACATAAAGTTGTGCTTTTAATCAGGTCATAGCTTGATACACATCTGTTTGCTATTTTATAACCGTTTGAACAGGCTGTTTATTCATTCAGTGTCATCAAGTTAAAAGTTTATCCAAATTAAAGAGCATTGTATAATAATGCAAATTAACAGTTTGGAGAGATTTGAAACTAATGTCAATTTACACAACTCTAATTCTTCCTAAATACTGCTAGTGCAACTGGAGAAAAAAGGTAGTAGCAAAGATGTCTGAAATTCAGATGCAGCCCCACATGTTGACTGCAGTGATTTAAGTAGTGGTCAGATCGGGGAGGGGATCCCTTAATATAACACACAAAAAACAAAGTTGGTGATTTTTAAATGAAAAGCATCAGTTGTACTGAGAACAACATCAAATGTCGACCGCATCATTTGCATGCCGTGCTTTGTACAGCCAGTGCCTAATATAAAAGCACTTTTTTTTGCAGTGCCAGGAGATTCCAAATTGACATTGGTCTTAATTTTGATTAATAGGCTTATAAAGGATGAATGTGAATTAAAGTTTTAAGTCAAGCGCTCCATAATAAACGTATAAATTACTTGTTGATTTGAATAGCATAGTTGTACACACAATCCAGTTAAGTTTGTGCAATTCATATGCTTCCGAATTAGAACTAAAAACAGTCGCTTCAGTTTACAATTGTATTTTAAAGTACAAAGAAACCTGAAATCATCACAGATTCAATTTCTACCACAAAATTGCCAAAGTGACCTTAGGTGGACTGTTGGCACGTACATTGGTTTTAATAATACCTTTTCATGTGTTTTAAGGATTTCGTTATCTCTTTGTTGCTAGGTACCCTAAGTAAGATGTTGTCAAGTGTGTTTACTTTCTGTTGGCACTAAGTGCTGTTCTCACTTGCTTTATATGGCAGGAATCATAAGTGGTTTTATGTTGGGTTAGTTAAATGCGCTTCAGAGCTTGCATTTTGTGAAAAAAACATGTTTTGTTTTGTAAACTATGATATGTTTATTTAACAAGTAAATTTCCGTGAACTTGTCAAAATAACAGTGTCTGAAAACTTTGTATGAAAAGTAGTAGTGAACACCAACAAACTGAAATCATTTTGGAAATTTAAATACTTTTTAAGTGTCTTTAGAAAGACACAATTGATTTTAATTTGTCACTGAACGTATAGCACCATAGAAGTTTTTCTTCTGAGCTTAATATTTACATAAAGAAAAAAAAATGTTGTTTTAATAGGGACTTCACTTTAAATGTTTTCCCGTTTGTGGGAAATAAATAGGAAAGTAAGACACAAAACACAAATAGGAAAATTGAATTTGTAAAGCATACGTTTCTTTTCATGAGGATTGTGGTGACCAACTTTGGTAATTTAATATTAAGTAATATATGAACATGTTGACAGACACACAAAAAGCTGTAAAGTAGATTTTAAGATTTATGCTGACAAAACTATATTTTCTGCAGGTGGATGTTGGTGATTCCCGGTTTCAAGCCATGTACACTTCGCACCTGTTCAACCTGGATCCTTCAGATCCTGCATTTAAGAAAACTACTGCCACAAAATCTATTCTAGAGGAAAAATCCAGGCGAAGACAAGAGCAACAAAAGCAGGCAGCATTTATCACAACAAAGGAGTGTGAATTTGTGAGTCCGGACATGCCAGCTGTGAAGAAATCTGTAGACCCTGCACTTTCGATGCTTATAAAATCAGTGAGAGCAAAAACAGAGCAGTTTCATGCCCGAAAGAAACAAAAAGCTGAGTAACAAAATTACAAGTTTAAAACTAAGATGAAATGAACATCAGATTCTTTAAAAATGTCTCATATTTTTGATTGCCTACAGTAAACATTTAATAGCATCACTGGGAACCAAGTTTATAAAATTAATTACTGAAATACTTTGTTTGCTAAATCTAATAAATGTTTGTTTCCTGATTACAAGTTTTTGAGATTGTAAAATAAATGTTTACCAAATCCTTAAGGATTACCATCATCGATATTAACCATAGTGTTGGCGCATGACTAACAGTACATAAAGTTTAATTACTTTTTATGTTCATCTGTGAAAACATGAAGCTTTAAAAAGTTATGAGGTTCAGTTCATCTTCATTATCCTTTTCCTTGTGTTCTTTGATCAGGTGCATTTTGTTCAATGCAACAGTTGACATAATGAGAACGATGCATTTTTTATTAGGAATGGATGCTATATGAAAGCAAATAAAAACTGCTAATCAAGCACACATGTTTTTAATTCGTGAAATAATGAGGAAATCATCTTTTTAAAAGTAGCAAACTAAATCTATCTTCTATACTAATAAAACAACAATGTCTGTCTGTCTGTTTGTGCTTCAAGAAGGATCTCAATAACCAGTTTACCTAGAGTCATGAGGTATACCTCATCAGAACGGGCTTGCGCCTGGGAGTGACATGGGCATATTTGTTTTCAGGTAACTGCTATCTTTCATGAGTTATGACCTAAAATGTATTTCAGTTTTGCATTTTTTTGCTGCAGTTAAACCTGGTCAAAGTGGTGCTGTGGTGTCGTGGGTCACAGAGCACCTACATATGTACGCACGCGCTGCAGTTACAACAGGTGTCCACGCCGGCTGAACATGGCGGTGTGGCATCATGCGTCACAGAGCACTTATGTAGCCAAGCAGCGGGAACAAAATGAACACGGGAAGCTGAGCCGCGGCAACAACAACAAAATTAAATTTTTAAAACGCTGAGTCGTCCCACTGAGCCGTCCCAAAAGGAATCCTCCCACAGAAGTTCCCCCACAGCAGTATAGATAAAAATGAAATGTCTGTCTGTCTGTGTATTAATCTACATTCCATATTGGTTCCTTTTCTTTGCAAGCGAAGCTAGTATTGAATAATACTGTGGCTCGGGTTGTTTACTGGCCAAAACAAAATGAAAAATTTGTTAAGGAAGCAGAAGTGGGTAGTGACAGGGCTGCCCGGACCTCAGACTAGTAGACTGGGTGTTGGGTGATTTCCATCCGATAAATTGGCATTTTTTGTACAATATGGACTGTTCCAACTCACTGAGGTGCAGGAAATGATGTCCCAATGAATTGTCCAAATTCTGCCTTTTATTGGTTAATCTGTGTGTTATTGATGAGGAATTCTGAGGAATTGTGTTGTTGCAGATTTAGGAAAATGTACTGTGACAATGTAACTTGCAGGTGTGTGTATTAAATTATTTAATGAATTTAAATAAGTTTACTCTTTGTGTACCCTATAATTTATTGCTTGAAATATTTCCCAACATCTTGTGCCTTACCTAGTTGATAGGATGAGCTTGAAACATGTTGTCCTATTGCTACCTATTGGAAGTTATGCAAGAACAAACAAACAACAAAATTAGATTTCTGTAGCGCCTTTCATGTCAGGAGAATGTCACAGAGCCACAGATTTTCCATTTGTCCCTCTTCAAATGGGAAGCACCTGGCCTCAGATCAGCATATCCTGGAGTGTCACAATTGAAATCACAGCATGTGGGAAATTTTACGTTAATCCACGACCCTTCATTCTCAGTGCAATATGTTGCGTCACTAGGAAATTCGTCTGCTGTCCTGATTATTTAAATAAAGTTCCATTGTTTCCTGATTTTTTCTGCTTTAATAAAGCTTTTACTGCCGATTGATCTTCAAGATTTAACCATATGCATGTTCTGTGGTAAAACATCTGGAAACATTCTTTAATTTGTTGTCCTCCACATACCATACATAATAATAAATCAAAGTCAGCATAGCTGAGAGGGAATGTTTTCAAGCTGTTCCTTTTAAAAGCACTTTATTTCATCCCATCATATGATTTTTTCTGTGCCCTATATGCCAATCCTCATAAGTCACATTTGCAACTGCTTCTGAACAATCTCTTTGAATGACTGCTATCCCTTTCAACTTCTGAACACCTGTATTAAACTCTAATCTCTGTTTTGCCAGTTCCTGATAACAATTTGTGTCTTCAAGCTAATTACGTTACTCAGGAAAGTTATTCCAGCAACATGTCCAGTCCCTATGTTCATGCACAACTTTATCATGTGAAGTCTGCCACTGATTCCAAGGAACATCAAAAAACAAAAGGCTTAAGGGTGGATCAGAAGAATCAATTGGCAAGTCCTGTACGTTGCCAAATCTGCAGCATCTGTGTGGTGTGCAGTGTGTTCAGTGTATATACTTGAGTTGACCATCGTTATTTTACTGAATGTGATGGTTACTCCTTGAGAGACTGGCCCCTCCCCCCCCCCCCCCCCCCTACAAACAACCATTCAGCAGCTATCCAGATACCACATTGGTATTCTCTCAGAGCATTCTGAGTGGATGGAGCGGACCGGTTGATATGGGGTTAACAGGTAACAGAGATATGAAGGAATACGGACTTGCACCTTCCTATCTGCAGGACGTGGAGAAGGTGAACAACAAAATTACATTTCTATAGCGCCTTTCATGTTGGGAGGATGTCCCAAGGCGCTGGACAATCTGTTTCGTACACAAGCTGGGGATGGGGGAGGGTGGAGGGCAGGGGGGAAAGAGGGTGACTGACGGCACAGTTGATAAGGAGTGTCTTGAGACGGGTCTTGAAGGTGGCAAGGGAGGGGGGTGAGGTGGCGTACTGCGGGTTGGAGAGGAATCGCGCTGACAGCATCAGCATCCAAGGCTGCACTCTCCACCTCTCAAAGCCAATCAGGAACCCCGATGTTCTGTTCGACCCTGAGCTGTCCTTTCTTCCCCACATCCGCGCCACAACTGGCACCGCCTTCCTCCACCTCTGGAACATCGCCAGACTACAGCACTTTCTCACCCCTCACGCTCCTGAAACACTGGTCCACGCCTTTATCACCTCAAGGCTGGACTATGGGAACTCTCTCCTCGCCGGCCTTCCCGGCACCTCCCTCCACACTGCAGGTCATTCAGAACTCTGCAGCTCGTGTACTGTCCCGCACCAGGCTTCGGGAACACATCACTCCCACCCTCGCTCGCCTCCACTGGCTCCCCATCCCCCAGAGGATCGAATTCAAGATCCTCATCCTCACCTACAAGGCCATTCACGGCCTCGCTCCCTCGTACCTCTCTGACCTACTATTCCTCTACTTACCTGCCCGTACCCTCTGTTCCTCTGGCTCCGGTCTGCTCCACATCCCCCGCCCTAACCGCCCTACCATCGGTGGCCGGGCTTTCAGCCTCTCAGCCCCTCGGCTCTGGAACTCTATCCCCAGTGCCTTCGCCGCCTCCTCCCTTTCCTCCTTCAAGGCCGGTCTCAAGACCTTTCTCTTTGACCGTGCCTTCAGCTCCCCTCTCGACTCTCTACCCCTCCTCGCTCCCTCCCTTCCCTCCCCTCACCCTGACCATTTCCCCCCTGCTCGGGTCCCGACCCAACTGTACAGCGCCTTGGGACGTCCTCCCGATGTGAAAGGCGCTCCATAAATGCAATCTTCTTGTTGTTGAAACGGAAGGGATGTTGAGAAGGGGTGGTAATTTGAGAGCAGGGATGGGTCCAGGGAGGGTTTTTTAAGGAGAGGAGTGATGACGGACATTTTTAAAGGGTTGGGAATGGTGCCAGTGGACAGGGATAGGTTTATGATGTTTGTGAGTAGGAGCACTCCTTAAGGAGGTGGAGTTGGGAGGTAAGGAGAGGGGTAGGGATGGGATCGAAGGAGCAGGTGGTCGGTTTCATGTTTTCATGTGTTATAGTCATGGTGAGACAAGATTCAGGTTCAAAGGTGTGGAGAGAGGGATGTGTAGGGGCCAGGGTGTGAGGGGGAGATAGGGAGGGTGTAGTAGTCGGAAGGGCAGAGGCAGCTGAGCGGATCCCCTCAACTTTGGTTTAGCGAAAGTCCAGCATCTCCTCGCAGTTGTCGTTGGAGGAGAGAATGGGCGAGGCGTGAGAGGGTGGGTGGAACAACCGGTTGGTGATGGAGAAGAGGAGCCTGGGGTTGTCTTTGGCTTCCAAGAACAAATGAGATTTGATTGAGACAACTAAATAAATGGTTCTTTAAAAAGAACACCTTTTTTTCCCAGCCTTATTAGGTAGCAATGTATAGAGTATATAATAATCCTATTGAATATACTGAAAGTATAAATTGAGTTTCCTGCTTTATATCACTCCAGTGTTGGGAACAAAGGCAGAGTCTACCCAGGATAATGCACTTTTTTCCTTTGTCCTGGGTCTATGCCTAGGATCCTTATCAAGTATCATTTGGCAGCGTATCTCTTTACGTTGACTTGAAACTTATTATTGAAACTTTGTATCACCTATGTGTGGTTTCAGAAAGAAAGAACTTTACGGTGCCACATCACTAGGCGGTGGCTAAGATTTAGCTGTCAAGCACTGTCACCCCTGTCACCCCGTGCTGTTGGAACATTGGCTTCTTTCAGTAAACAAACAAGGTGGCGTTCAACCTAATTACTGTCTGTAAAGATATACTGGAAATTAGGCAGGAAACATAGTGTTCCTGATATCCAACATTTAGCAGATAACTTGAGTCTGATACCCCGAACAAGAACACAATAAATTTATGCAAGTGGGCAGTACACCAGGAGGTGGTAATCCTGATTTTGTAAGGGTCAGCTCAACTTGTAATAAATCTGTTTCTAGAAAAACAAGGAAAACTCAATTATGTTCCCAGAGCCACAAATACAGGACATTATCTTTTGACAGGTTCCTTAGATAGGGAATATGGGGAACTTATTTTGTTTTCTTCCTTTCCTTTTTATTCCGGTCAAAGAAGGACAAGCTATCTTAAAAATTGTACAAATAGAAACCTCAAAGTTTAATAAGATTTTTTTTAATATTTCATATATTGTGTTATATTACTATGCCACAAACAATAATGATTTAATAATAATAATCCTTGCATTTGATATATTCATAGAATATACTGTAAAGTGAATTGACTGTATATTTGTGAGTAAAACAAGGCAGCCAATTGTGCACAGCAGTGTCCCACAAACAGTTGTGGATTGAAGTGACCAATTTTATTATTGTTTTTTTTCTTGAGGGATTATTATCAGGCGTGTGGAGAAAGGAAACTTGCCCAAGGTTTCACCTTGCCGGGAATTGATCCCAGGTCCCTCGCTTGCAAGGCGAGTGCTCTCACCATTGAGCTACAGGACTCCTATCCACTGAGCTACAGGATTTGCACTTATATATGGCCTTTCATGAAGCCCACTTCAGAGATAATGTGGAAACCTGAGCAGGATAGGAAATAAAGGATAGGAGGGTAGTCACCAAAGTAATGGTCAAAGAGGAATGAAATACAAATTATATTGTACTAATGTGACTAGGATATTCCACTGTGTAATGTAATATAGATAAACTCAAATACAGTAACATGAAGAATGATGGAATGATGGAATGAGTTTATAAAGTCCCGAACCCTTTCCTGATGGAAGTGAGTTCATAGTGCACACAACTGAATGCTCAATTGGTTGTCTTACTCAGAAAGTCCACAAGGGTGGCTGCTGTAGGAAATGGAAATATCACTCTGGTGCTCAGCAGCATCTAATATTAAAGATACTGTGGGACTAATCTCTTCTACCAGCAGCACTGGAGTAGTTTAAATAGTTGGAGTAGTATTCTGACTGTCCAGCGCCTTGGGACGTCATCCCAATGTGAAAGGCACTATACAAATATAATTTATATAGTGCCTTTCAAAGTTATAGTATTTACTCATAATGAACCCAACTTGGGAGTGTTTGGTGCTGACGCTGGATACGGTGTTCAGAACCTAATTTGCATTTTAGTGACAGCAAACTATCATCCTCCTCCCCCCCAAAACCAATTGTCTAAGATGTAAGGTTTTGACAGGTTTCCTCAAAACAGCTTTTCACTCTCTTCTATCGGACTCTTAAACTTGATTTAAAGATCTTTGTAAATGTAAAAATCAAGTCTTTATGCAAATCCTTATAGAAAATCTCTAGCATACGTACAATAAAGTATTGGATATAGTACATAGGTAGTTTGAGACGTATGTGCATGCGACCATGAGGAAGATGGAAGGCAAACTAGATGGACCTTTTTTCGTCTAGCATTTCTTATGTTAAAGATCCATTGATAAAGAGTTCTGCTGACAAAAGGAAATTGATATATGAAGAATGAATAGATATGTTACTGTTTTTTTGGATTTTGAAATGAGATGTCAGAGAGGATCAGATGAATATAATTTATATAGTATTGTATAATACAGGCATGATGGGCCGAATAGCCTCCTTCTGTGCTGTAAAATACATAATATGTAAATTGTATTAATAATCCCTACAGTTCTTACATTTGATAATGCGCCTTTTACTTCAGGAGGATGTCTCAAAGCATGTTACTGAATCTTCTGTAAATTGGAGTGAATTTGTACCTTGTGGGCAAATGTTTACAAGATGCTAACTAGGATAGAAAAAGGCCATCAATATTTTCAAATACTGCCAAAGCAGCAAGACAAAAGGGCACAGGTTCGGAGTTGTGAAGGCAAATTTAGGACAAGCAGAGTAATCAACAATTGGAACAGGTTACTTAAGAAGGCTGGTAGAGGCAAGGATTCATTTACGAGACAATGTGATTCATTTAAGAAACAACGTCACATTGTAATGAGAAACCTGCAATTGAGAGCAAGCGAGCCAAAGGACAAATGAGAAAGAAAGGTTACTCTTTTATGGCCACCTGCATGCACCATTCTTTTTCAAGATAACAGGTATGAGATCCACATGTATCCTAGTTATTTCTGAATTAATTTTTTTCATCTTAAATAATGGATTCCACTATAAAAAAAAGATTACAGTTACACCTCCTGGTCTTTGATCTTTGACAAAGCCAGTTAGTAACAGACTATTTGCTGGAGCATCTAGGGTTAACTCACCTGATAACGTTTGCTTCAGTTGACGAACCAACTTGTCTCCACTATGTCCACTTATAGTAATAATATAGCGATGTAGCGCCTTTCACATCAGGAAAAGGTCTCAAAGCGTTTCACAAGATATACTGTAAAGTGTAGTGACTCTGTATCTTGCCGATGAATGCGGCAACCAATTTGTGTACAGCAATTTACAACAAGCACTCATGAAGCGACTTTGTATTGATACTCAGTGTGTGGGGAAATGTTACCATGATGTTCATTCTCAATCACTCTGGTGGTATATATTAATACATCGATATACCATTTTTGTTTTGCTAATTTTCAGCTCTCCTCATATTACTATTCTGCCCTTCGTGAAAAATCAATGTATTTTTTTTTGCTCTTGACACACCTTGATTTCAGATCTCAAATCCTAACCAGCTGTATCAATATACAGTTCATTGATTTAATTTGAAGGCTGCAGATACAGTTTGTTGAGCTAAAAGATAGTGGATCAAAATATTCTGTTGAGATAAATTGTTTCCATAAAACCGAAAACCAAAATCATTTAAATCATCAGTGAACTGTATAAACTATCAGAACATTAAGCACAAAGTATTACTTCTTGTAAAGCACATATATTAGAAAGCTGCATTCCACACTGACAGATTAAAACATGTTCAAAGCAATATAATGACATACATCAATACATAACTTTCTGGAAAGATAAAGATAAAAGCTTAAAGATTCTCCACGTCTAATAATTTGTAGAATATTCTTATCACATTTCTGGTGAAAGCATAGATGGATATCCTACTTGACCAGATGACTTGACAAAGACTTTATGCATTCACCAGATGTTACACTTTAGGAACTGTTCTGTTAAAAGCCTCAGCTCTTGTATCGCTCAGGTGTGAGATAAGAAGCATAAACTTTATGTAAGTTAAAACAATCTAGTTTTTAAAATATTACAGCATAAAAATAATTTGGAATGTTTACTTGATTGCAACAACAACAACAAAATTACATTAATAGAGCGCCTTTCATGTCGGGAGGACGTCCCAAAGCACTGAACAATCAGGTCTCAGGGCCCGAACATGGGGGAGGGGTGGTGTAGGGGTGAGGGAAGGCAGAGAGGTGGGAGGGAGACCAAAGGCACAATCAAAGAAGAGTCTTGAGACCGACCTTGAAGGAGGCAAAGGAGGAAGTGAGGCGAAGGGACCGTGGGATGGAGTTCCAGAGTGTGAGGACAGAGAGGCTGAAAGCCCGGCCACCGATGGTAGGGCGGGTCGGGCAGGAGACACGAAGCAGACCGGAGCCCACTGAATGGAGGGAGTGGGCAGGTTGGTAGGGAGTCAGCAGGTCAGAGAGGTAGGAGGGGGCAAGACCATGGATGGCCTTGAAAGTGAGGACGAGGATCTTGAACTCAATCCTCTGGGGGAAGGGGAGCCAATGGAGTCGGGCGAGGGTGGGAGTGCTGGGGTCGTGGAGCCTGGTGCGCGACAGTACACGAGCTGCAGAGTTTTGGATGATCTGCAGCTTGTGAAGGGAAGAGTTGGGAAGGCCGATGAGGAGGGAGTTTCCGTAATCGAGCCTGCCTCCCTCGATCCCATCCCTACCTCTCTCCTCATCTCCCATCTCCACCTTCTGGCCCCTCTCCTGTCCGATGTGATCAATCTCTCCTTGTCCACCGGTTCAGTTCCCACTCCCCCTAAAAACAGCCGTTATCACCCCTATCCTGAAAAAACCTTCCCTGGACCCATCCCTCCTCTCCAGCTACCGCCCCATCTCTAACCTCCCATTCCTCTCCAAGGTCCTGGAACGAGTCGTCGCATCTCAGCTCCACTCCTTTCTCTCTCGCCATTCCCTTTGAACCCCTCCAATCCGGCTTCCGCGCCGCCCACAGCATGGAAACAGCCCTGGTCAGAGTCACTAATGACATTCTGAACATCTGTGATCAGGGCTCCTTCTGCTTCCTTGTCCTCCTCGACCTCTTTGCCGCCTTCGACACTGTCGACCACTCTATCCTCATACACCGCCTCTCCTCTTTACTTAATCTTCATGGACCTGCCCTTGCCTGGTTCGATCTTTACTTAATCTTCATGGACCTGCCCTTGCCTGGTTCGATTTCTGTCTCTCTCACCGTCTCCACTTTGTTGCCTCTAACGGTTTCTCCTCCAGCCCCCACACTGTCACGTCTGGCGTCCTCCAGGGCTCTGTCCTTGGCCCTCTCCTCTTTAATATCTACATGCTCCCCCTTGGTGACATCATCTGCAGACATGGGATCAACTTCCACATGTATGCGGATGACACCCAACTCTCATCTTTCTGACCCCATCCTCAACTCCAGGACCACTGCTGTCCTGACAGACTGCCTGTCGGACATCAAGTCCTGGATGAGGGCAAATTTCCTGCAGTTGAATATAAACAAGACTGAGGCCCTCCTGAATGGCGCGCGCCAGCGCCTCAGCACCTTAGGCTCTGGCAGCATCAACCTCCATGGTTGCACACTACAACTCATCAAGCCAGTCAGGAACCCTCAACTGTCTTTTCTTCCTCACATCCAAGCCATGACGCACTCTACCTTCCCTCACCTCCAGAACATCGCCCAACTTCGCCACTACCTCAGGCCGCTGAAACTCCTGTTCATGCCTTCATCAACTCCAGGCTCGACTATGCAAACGCCTGCTTGTCGGCCTTCCCAAACCCTCCCTCCACAGGCTGCAGATAATCCAGAGCTCTGCAGCCCGTGTCCTCTCCCGCACCAAACTCCATGACCCCATCTCCCCCATTCTTGTCTGATTCCATTGGCTCCCTATCCTTCAGAGGATCCAGTTCAAGATCCTGGTCCTCACCTACAAAGCCCTCCATGGCCTCGCCCCACTCTAACTCTGCGATCCCCTAACTCCCTACCAACCCGCCCTCTCCCTCTGCTCAGCCGGCTCCAGCCTGCTCCACGTCCCCCAACCCACCTGCTCCACCATTGGCAGGAGAGCCTTCAGCCACTCTGCCCCCAACCTCTGGAATTCCATTCCCCAATCACTCTGCCTCGCCCCCTCCTTAGCCTCCTTCAAGTCTCGCCTCAAAACCCTCCTCTTCAACCATGCCATTGGTCACCCCTCCCTCCCTCCTTCCCTGACCCCAGCTCAGGTCTGAAATGTTGTACACTGTCCAGCGTCCTCCCGACGTGAAAGGCGCTATACAAACATAATCTTGTTGTTGTTGTTGATGTGACAAATGCATGGGTGAGGGTTTCGGCAGCCTGAGGGCTGAGGCAGTGGCGGAGTCTGGCAATGTTGCAGAGGTGGTGGTAGGCAGTGCCGGTCATGGTGTGGATGTGAGGGATAAAGGACAGTTCAGGGTCAAACAAGACACCCAGGTTCCTGACTGGCTTAGTGAGGTTGAGTGTGCAGCCATGGAGGCTGATGCTGTCAGCGTCTGAGGTGAGGAAGCGCTGGCGCGAGTCAATCAAAAAGGCCTCGGTCTTGCTGACGTTGAGTTGGAGAAAGTTGTCCCTCGTCCAGACTTGATGTCGGACAGGCAGCCTGTCACAACGCCAGTGTTCCTGGGGTTGACGGTGGAGGCAGAGAGGTAGAGTTGGGTGTCATCAGCATACATGCGGAAATTTACCCCATGTCTGCGGATGATGTCACCAAGGGGGAGCATGTAGAGGGTGAAGAGGAGGGGACCGAGGACAGAGCCCTGAGGGACATCACACAAGACGGTGCAGGGGCTGGAGGAGAAGCCGTTTGCTGCGACAAAGTGGAGGCGGTGTGAAAGGTAGGACCTGAACCAGTCAAGGACAGAACCTTGAAGGGATTGCAGTATGAAAATACCATTCATACATAAGATTTAAACCACGGGTGCACCCCATATTTGTAAATCCAAAATGAATGCTGAAGTATTTAATTATTGCTCCATTTGTGGCCTTGAAGTTCTTGAGTGGTCCGAGACGCTCCGTGAAAGGTGCTGCATGAATTCAAACTGTTGATATTGAGGTCCAACCAGTGGTACAAGCCAGCCAACCCCCTCACACGCCAAACCCTGCCCGGCCCCTCACACGCCAAACCCTGCCCGGCCCCTCACACGCCAAACCCTGCCCGGCCCCTCACACGCCAAACCCTGCCCGGCCCCTCACACGCCAAACCCTGCCCGGCCCCTCACACGCCAAACCCTGCCCGGCCCCTCACACCCCCTGCCCGGCCCTCACACGCCAAACCCTGCCCGGCCCCTCACACGCCAAACCCTGCCCGGCCCTCACACGCCAAACCCTGCCGGCCCCTCACACGCCAAACCCTGACCGGCCCCTCACACGCCAAACCCTGACCGGCCCCTCACACGCCAAACCCTGACCGGCCCTCACACGCCAAACCCTGAGCCGCCCTCACACGCCAAACCCTGCCCGGCCCCTCACACGCCAAACCCTGCCGGCCCCCCTCACACGCCAAACCCTGCCCGGCCCCTCACACGCCAAACCCTGACCGGCCCTCACACGCCAAACCCTGCCCGGCCCCTCACACGCCAAACCCTGCCCGGCCCCTCACACGCCAAACCCTGCCCGGCCCCTCACACTCCAAACCAAGCCCTGTCCTTCACAGGATACACCACGGAGTGTAGTGACTGTGTCACGTGTGGATGATCCAAACCTCTTCCCCACACGCCTCCAACCAACCAACCAACCAACAGTGCAGTGTCGTGTTTACAAGGCCTCAGAAGCTACCAGCCTTTTAATTACAACCGCACCCCCCCCCGCAGCCGAGCCCACCCATCTCAAGCCCTGACCACCCACCCACACACACACACACCCACACACACAGGGCCGCACCAGGTCCGGGCAATGACATACCCTCCGGAAGTGACGGTAGATCGAGACCGGAAGTGGACGGTGTAAACAGCGGCTCGCGGAGCGGTTGACAGTTGGACCGCGGGGAAAAGTCGGAGCCGGTGACCGCTTATCCTCCGGTTCAAATAGAGCCTCCGGCCCGCACCGTGACAGCCCCCCGCCCCCCCCCCCTGTGCCGGGGTCTCTCGGTGAAGCCATGAGCCGCGGGTGAGGCCGCTCACCGGGTCTCAGCTCAGCCGCCGCCTCCACACCGGCCCCCGATGGAGAGAGGAAGCGGCGATGCGGCCGCTCGGCCCTGACCATGGCCGAGGCCGGTGGGAGTAGGGCCCCCGGAGCCGGGGAGGACAGGGCGGCCGCGGCGGAGAAACGGGGAGAGAAGAGAGAGATGGCCCCCGAGGGCAGGAATGTGGGGTTTGTACTTGTACACGCAGGTGAGTGAACCCCCCCCCCCCCCTCCCTCTGCCCCCTCCCCCCACTACCACTGCCCCCTCCACCCCCACTCCCCTCCCCCACTCCCTCTGCCCCCTCCCCCCCCACTCCCTCTGCCCCCTCCCCCCACTCCCTCTGCCCCACTCCCCCACTCCCTCTGCCCCTCCCCCCCCACTCCCTCTGCCCCCTTCCCCCCCCACTCTCTGCCCCCTCCCCCACTCCCTCTGCCCCCTCCCCCCCCACTCCCTCTGCCCCTCCCCCCACTCCCTCTGCCCCCTCCCCCACTCCCTCTGCCCCCTCCCCCCCACTCCCTCTGCCCCCTCCCCCCCCACTCTCTGCCCCTCCCCCCACTCCCTCTGCCCCTCCCCCCACTCCCTCTGCCCCCTCCCCACCCACTCCCCCCCCTCTGCCCCCTCCCCACTCCCCTCCCCCTCCCCCCCCTCTGCCCTCCCCCACTCCCTCCCCCACTCCCTCCCTCCCTCGCCCCCTCCCCCCCACTCCCCCTCCCCCCACTCCCTCTGCCCCCTCCCCCCACTCCTCTGCCCCCTCCACCCCCACTCCTCTGCCCCTCCCTCTGCCCCTCCCCCCACTCCCTCTGCCCCCTCCCTCTGCCCCCTCCCCCCACTCCCTCTGCCCCCTCCCTCTGCCCCTCCCCCCCACTCCCTCTGCCCCTCCCCCCCACTCTCTGCCCCCTCCCCCCCCACTCTCTGCCCCTCCCCCCACTCCCTCTGCCCCTCCCCACCCACTCCCCCCCTCCCTCTGCCCCCTCCCCCATCCCCTCCCCCACTCCCTCCCTCCCTCTGCCCCTCCCCCACTCCCTCCCCCACTCCCTCCCTCCCTCTGCCCCCTCCCCCCCACTCCCCCACTCCCCCACTCCCTCTGCCCCTCCCCCCCACTCCTCTGCCCCCTCCCCCCACTCCCTCTGCCCCCTCCCTCTGCCCCCTCCCCCCCACTCCCTCTGCCCCCTCCCTCTGCCCCTCCCCCCACTCCCTCTGCCCCTCCCCACTCCCTCTGCCCACTCCCCCCACTCCCTCTGCCCCTCCCTCCCCCCTCCCTCTTCCCCTCCCCCCCCACTCCCTCTGCCCCCTCCCCCACTCCCTCTGCCCCCTCCCCCCTCCCCCCACTCCTCTGCCCCCTCCCCCCCCACTCCCCCCACTCCCTCTGCCCCTCCCCCCACTCCCTCTGCCCTCCCCCCTCCACCCCCACTCCCTCTGCCCCCTCCCTCTGCCCCCTCCCCCACTCCCTCTGCCCCCTCCTCCACTCCCCCCACTCCTCTGCCCCCTCCCCCCCCCACTCCCTCTGCCCCTCCCCCCCCCACTCCCTCTGCTCCCTCCCCCCACTCCCCCCCACTCCCTCTGCCCCTCCCCACTCCCTCTGCCCCCTCCCCCCCCACTCCCTCTGCTCCCTCCCCCACTCCCCCCCACTCCCTCCCCCCACTCCCTCTGACCCCCCACTCCCTCTCCAACTATCTTTTTCTCCCACTCCCTCTGCCCCCCACTCCCTCTGCCCCCCCATTCCCTCTCCAACTATCTCTTCCCCCCCATTCCCTCTGCCCCCGATTCCCTCTCCAACTCCCTCTGCCCGCCCCCCACTCCCTCTGCCCGCCCCCCACTCCCTCTGCCCGCCCCCCACTCCCTCTGCCCGCCCCCACTCCCTCTGCCCGCCCCCACTCCCTCTGCCGCCCCCACTCCCTCTGCCCGCCCCCCACTCCCTCTGCCCGCCCCCCACTCCCTCTGCCCGCCCCCCACTCCCTCTGCCCGCCCCCCACTCCCTCTGCCCCCCCCACCACTCTCACACCCCCCAACTGCCTCAACTCTCCCCCGTCTCAACTCCCGCCCCCCCCCACCCGTACCTTGTGTTTAAACTAATAATCCTTGCATTTGATGAAGCACCTCACCACGTCGTCCAGATGTCTCACAGCGCATCACAGGATGGATATACTGTAAAGTGTAGTGACTGTATTTTTGGGAGAACCAAACCCCTGTGCACCACCCACATCTCCAAACAGTACAATGTCCTGTTTACAGGGCCAGATCGGCCACCGGCCTTTTAATTGCAACCGATTTATATTCATGTAAATTCATATAAGCCAACAGTTTATATGAATCTATATTTATATTGCATCCTTCAAGTGATGGGAGGTAGTAGTGTGTCTCCTAACGTTTAAAAATCCAGACAGGTTGGTTTCGTGTAGTGGTGGCTAACCCAATAAATGTTCTGGATTCAGGGCCATGGGTATTGTGCTCGGCAGCTACTGGAAACAAGGCATTGATTTGGAATGGAGTCCCCTGGACTGGTATGAATGTTCAGCGGGTCACTAGTTGATGGCCCCACTGGCCATGCAGTGGTTTAGACTTTGCAACGGGCAATTTCAGGACAGACACCGGGAAGTAAGCCTTTACCCAGAGGGTAATTGAAGATCGGAAGGGTGGTTGAGACCAGGACCTAACCTTGGTTCTTAATCTTGGTTTACGCATTCAGTTTTCTGGAGTCAAATATTTGGTTTGAAGGCTTGAAGTGGAGTAAAAGATAGTATAAAAGTAATGTTCTGATCTTAAACACGTGCATGTGCTATTGACATCTAATTACATATTCAGTTTTTATTTATTTGTAAGATTTCCAAATTGGATTTTTATCTCAAATTAACTGCTATAAAGAAGCTAAGAGAATTTTTCTAGAATGAGCTTGACCTAGAATTGTTTTTGTAGTGTTAATTGTATCAGGCACAATGCTACAATGTATTTAGTGTTAAATTTGTTATTCTTGAAATGTTTAACAACAAATTTAATTGTAAACTCCTGTTAATTTCTGAAATAAAAGCCTTTCAGTAGGTGGTATTCAGTAAGTAAACATTGTTACTACAATAATAGAACCCATCAACAGAATATTTTAAAATGTATCTTTATAGTTATGATTGTGACTACATTCAATAAAGTTTTCTGCCAAAAAGTGTAGTGTTATTCTTCAAATAAATGTGATAGTAACAGAATACCTAGTCAATCCATTTTGCAGTACATCCTGTGATGTGTTTGAGATGTCCCAATGACGTGATAAGGCGCTGTATCAAATTCAAAGTTTATTATTACAGTATTTAGAAAAGTGAGTGTAATAGTTGCATTGCTTGCATGTTTTGTTAAAATCTAGTTTTATTTCACAGATATATTATGATATAATAACATAATTGTTTAATTTTCAGTACACTACTAATTATTTAATAACTGGTTGCTTTAGGAGCAGGCTATCATTCTGAATCCAAGGCAAAGGAGTACAAGCAAGTTTGTAAGAAAGCCTGCCAAAAGGTAGGAATGTCATCTTGTGATATTCTGAACAATACTGTACAGCACAGGAAAAGACAGTTGCTATCCACCTACCATTGCAAAGTTTTTTTTTAAAAAATACACCATATTTTCATACTCCTTGATCAATTTCTTTGGGAAATAACTATAATTCTTTCATGAATGTTCTGATACTATCTATCTCCCTGAGTAGTCCATTCCACATGTTCACCATTTTGTGTAAAGCGATTAAATATAAACTGTATGTTCACCTTTCTCCTTTCAGTTTAAGCCCATGCTCCCTTGTAAGTTTGCTTTTAAAAATCGTTGCATTTCATATAGCGCCTATGACGTCTAAATTGGGCAAAACTCTTCAAGAAATTTCAAGAAAATCTATTTACTGTATTTATAGGCAAACAAGGAACCAATTTGCATCACATAATGCAGACAGCTTTGAAATAAATAAAGAATTAATCTAGAGATTTTTTTACCAGAACAATGGGAGAAACTCCTCTCTCAAAGGGCTTGAAACCACCACTGACCGAGATGTCATCCTCTCTATCTGTGACCAGGGCTCCCTCTGCCTCCTTGTCTGCCTGGACCTCTCCGCTGTGTTCAACACAGTCAATCACGCCATCGTCCTCCTCCGCCTTTCCTCCGTCATCCACCTCAGTGGAACCGCACTCGCCTGGTTCGAGTCCTACCTCACAGTACATCTGCACAAACGGCTTCTCCTCCCGTTCTCACCGGGTAAACTTCGTGGTACCCCAAGGATCCATCCTTGGCCCCCTCCTCTTTCTGATCTACATGCTCTCTCTTGGGGATGTCATCCACAGACATGAGGTACACTTCCACATGTATTCGGACGACACCCAACTCTATTTTTCCACCTCAACAGCAACAACAACAAGATTCCATTTATAAAGCGCCTTTCACGTCAGGAGGACGTCCCAAGGCGCTGAACAGTTGGGTCATGACCCGAGCAGGGGGGAAATGGTCAGGGTGAGGGAGGGAGGAGGGGGAAAATGGTCAGGGTGAGGGGAGGGAAGGGAGGGAGCGAGGAGGGGGAAGAGAGTCGAGAGGGGAGCTGAAGGCTCGGTCAAAGAGAAAGGTTTGAGACCGGCCTTGAAGGAGGAAAGGGAGGAAGCAAGGTGAAGGCATTGGGGATAGAGTTCCAGAGCCGGGGCTGAGAGGCTGAAGGCCCGACCACCGATGGTAGGGCGGTTGGGGCGGGGGATGTGGAGCAGACCGGAGCCAGAGGAACGGAGGGTACGGGCGGGTAGGGAGAGTGGGGGGGGAGAGGGGGAGGGAGCAAGGCTGTGAATGGCCTTGTAGGTGAGGATGAGGATCTTGAAATCAATCCTCTGGGGGATGGGGAGCCAGTGGAGGCGAGCGAGGGTGGGAGTGATGTGATCGCGAAGCCTGGTGCGGGACAGTACACGAGCTGCAGAGTTCTGAATGACCTGCAGC
Source organism: Callorhinchus milii (assembly GCF_018977255.1). Taxonomy (NCBI): domain Eukaryota; kingdom Metazoa; phylum Chordata; class Chondrichthyes; order Chimaeriformes; family Callorhinchidae; genus Callorhinchus; species Callorhinchus milii. Next base: position 79,857,443 of record NW_024704744.1, read on the forward strand.
TTGTGGAGGGAGGTGCGGGAAGGCCGGCGAGGAGAGAGTTCCCATAGTCCAGCCTTGAGGTGATAAAGGCGTGAACCAGGGTTTCAGCAGCGTGAGGGGTGAGGTAATGCCGTAGTCTGGCGATGTTCGGAGGTGATGGAAGGCGGTGCCAGTTGTGGTGCGGATGTGAGGGAGAAAGGACAGCTCAGGGTCGAACAGAACCCCGAGGTTCCTGACCGGCTTTGAGAGGTGGAGAGTGCAGCCTTGGATGCTGATGGTGTCGGCGCCTGAGGTGCGGAGGCGCTGACGTGAGCCAATCAGGAGGGCCTCGGTTTTTCGCACGTTGAGCTGAAGAAAGTTGTCTCTCGTCCAAGACTCGATGTCGGACAGGCAGCTGTCAGGACATCGGTGGTCATGGAGTTGAGAGTAGAGGAGGAAAGGTAGAGTTGGGTGTCATCCGCATACATGTGGAAGTTAACTCCATGTCTGCGCATGATGTCACCAAGGGGGAGCATATAGAGGGTGAAAAGGAGGGGACCGAGGACAGAGCCCTGAGGGACACCACATGAGACAGTACGGGGGTGGAGGAGAAGCCATTCGTCGAGACAAAGTGAAGATGGTGAGAAAGGTACGACCTAAACCATTCAAGGACAGTGCCTTGCCTTGCAAGACAGTGGACTTGCTCACTTTGCGACCCCCAGTCTCCTGATGTTCTGTCAGCCTGCCTGTCAAACCTCAGGAGCTGGATGAGCGCAAACTTCCTTCAGCTGAACATTGACAAGACGGAAGCCATACTCTTTGGCTCTCATCAACGTCTAAAATCACACGGTTCTCAACTCCACCTACTCGACCTCCCACTAAAACTCTCCGAACCCATGTGAAACTTATCAAGCTACCGGCCCATCTCCAACCTCCCCTTCCTATCCAAGGTCCTGGAACGAGTTGTCGCCTCCCAGCTGCGCTCTTTCCTCTCCAACCATTCACTATTCGAACCCCTTCAGTCGGGTTTCCGTGCTGCCCATAGCACAGAAACTGCCCTGGTCAAGGTCACCAATGACATCCTGACCATCTGTGACCAGGGCTCCCTCTGCCTCCTCGTCCTCCTCGACCTATCGGCAGCATTCGATACGGTCGACCATGCTATCCTCCTCCACCGCTTGTCCTCCCACCTAAACCTTCAAGGCCCTGTCCTTGAGTGGTTTAGGTCGTACCTCTCCCACCGTCTTCACTTTGTCTCCACAAATGGTTTTTCCTCCAGCCCCCGCACTGTCTCGTGCGGTGTCCCTCAGGGCTCTGTCCTCGGTCCCCTCCTCTTCACCCTCTATATGCTCCCCCTCGGTGACATCATCCGCAGACATGGGGTTAACTTCCACATGTATGCGGATGACACCCAACTCTACCTTTCCTCCTCTACCCTCAACTCCACGACCACCGATGTCCTGACAGCTGCCTGTCCGACATCGAGTCCTGGACGAGAGATAACTTTCTCCAGCTCAACGTGCGCAAAACTGAGGCCCTCCTGATTGGCTCACGTCAGCGCCTCCGCACCTCAGGCGCTGACAACATCAGCATCCAAGGCTGCACTCTCCACCTCTCAAAGCCAGTCAGGAACCTCGGGTTCTGTTCGACCCTGAGCTGTCCTTTCTCCCCCATATCCGCACCACAACTGGCACCGCCTTCCATCACCTCCGGAATGTCGCCAGACTACGGCACTACCTCACCCCTCACGCTGCTGAAACTCTGGTCCACGCCTTTATCACCTCAAGGCTGGACTATGGGAACTCTCTCCTCGCCGGCCTTCCCGGCACCTCCCTCCACAAGCTGCAGGTCATTCAGAACTCTGCAGCTCGTGTACTGTCCCGCACCAGGCTTCGGGACCACATCACTCCCACCCTCGCTCGCCTCCACTGGCTCCCCATCCCCCAGAGGATCGAATTCAAGATCCTCACCCTCACCTACAAGGCCATTCACGTCCTTGCTCCCTCCTACCTCTCCGACCTACTATCCCCCTACCTACCTGCCCGTACCCTCCGTTCCTCTGGCTCCGGTCTGCTCCACATCCCCCGCCCCAACCGCCCTACCATCGGTGGCCGGGCCTTCAGCCCCTCGGCTCTGGAACTCTATCCCCCAATGCCTTCGCCTTGCTTCCTCCATTTCCTCCTTCAAGGCCGGTCTCAAGACCTTTCTCTTTGACCGTGCCTTCAGCTCCCCTCTCGACTCTCTACCCCCTCCTCGCTCCCTCCCTTCCCTCCCCTCACCCTGACCATTTCCCCCCTGCTCTGGTCCCGACCCAACTGTACAGCGCCTTGGGACGTCCTCCCGACGTGAAAGACGCTCAATAAATGGAATCTTGTTGTTGTTGTAGGTGTCTAGTTCGACCCCCAATTATCCTTCCTCCCCCACATCCTGTCCATCACCAGCACCGCTTTCTTCCACCTCCGACGCATTGCCTGTCTCCGCCAAATCTTCTCTCCGGAAGCCGCTGAAACCCTGGTCCATGCCTTTGTCACCTCTTGGTTGGACTATTCAGGTGCCCTCCTCACCGGTCTCCCCTCCACTACCAGGCCATACAAAACTCTGCTGTCAGTATTCTTACCTGCACCAAACTCCGCTCCCCAATTACCCCAGTCCTTTCCAGACTGAACTGACTGCCTGTCCCAGTGAGGATCGATTTCAAGATCCTCACCCTTGTCTTCAAATCCCTCCACTCCTCTACAGCCCCCCTACCTCTCTGACCTCCTCTATCCTCAAAACAGTGCCCGTTGCCTTCGTTCCACCAGGTCTGGCCTCCTCCTTGTCCCCCGTGTCCTCCGCTCCATCCTCAGCGGCCGTGCCTTCAGCCACCACGCTCCGAGGCTATGGAACTCCCTTCGCCTCGCCCCCTCTCTTCCTATTTTCAGGTCTTGGCTGAAGACCTTTTCAACCACGCCTTTGATCACCTTCCTCCCCCTCCCCCTGGCTCTGCCCTGAGATCCGTTACTGTGAAGCGCTCTGAGACGCTGTCCGGTGTGGAGGGCGCTACATAAATCCAAGTTGTTGTTGTTATGTGAAGTGCTACCATCAGAGCCAAGCTGACACTTTTGTGTACGAATTACATGTTTTTTTATTTAAGTTTTTTTTGGCATATTGCTGGCATTTTTTGGCATATTGCTGAAATGCTTTACATTGTTTAGAGCCTTGGGACGTTCTCCCGACATGAAAGTGCTATACAAATATAATCTTGTTGTTGTTGTTTAATGTATTGCAAGATACCAAAATGAAAGAAAAAGATCACTAGGAATATCTCTTTAGGATGTTGTTGCCCATCCAATCTCTTGTTCCATAAAACTAAGGTTTTTTTTTGACTAACAAATTTCTAATTCCCAGCATTTGTGTCACGTTTCTTGTTTTTACTTAGTGAGCAGTTACTTGTATTCCAACTGGTATTTTTTTTAAATAGTACAAGAGTACAATTCATTTTTAATGTTGGCTTTAGGATAATTAATGTGTTTCTTTGGGTAGACCAATTAGACCACATACTGCTCCTGCGTAGTAAGTGAAAAGAGAAGGGAGTTTCTCCTGATGGCCTAACCAACAATCACACAGATAAAATTGGTCATTCACCTCGTGGAGTCCTGTAGCTCATTGGTTAGAGCACTCGCTTTGCAAGTGAGAGACCTGAGTTCATTTCCAGGCAGGTCAGGGCGAAACCTTGGGCAAGTTTCCTTACTCCACACAGAGCCTAATAATAATCCCTCCAAAACCAAAAACAATAATAAATTGGTCATTTTCAATCTACGACTGTTTGTGGGACATTGCTGTGCGCAATTGGCTGCCGCGTTCGCCCATAAATATGCAGTCAATTCACTTTACAGTGTGTTCTGTGAAGCGCTTTGGGACGTCCTCCCGACGTGAAAAGCGCTATATCAAATGCAAGGATTATTATTATTATTATGGCTGTTTGAGGGACTTTGTTGTTTGTGTAGTCACTATTTATTTGTAGGCAGTCATTTTTAATAAATACAGTGAAGTGCTTTGATGTCTATCAAATGCAAAGATTATAATGCTTTTGCCACATAAACCATGGGGTGAATAAGGATGCTTGATTCCTCAAATGTTCATTTCAGTTCAAACTTACCCTACCCTAGATGTAAGAATGCCTCCGCTTTTGCAGATGGCCACAATACATAGTTCTTCTATTGGTCCTTGAAAAATTATATGGACAAGTGTGATTTCTATCTAATTTTAAGTCTGCTTACATGTGTTGTCTGCAAAGGCTACAACAACAACAACAACTTGGATTTATATAGCGCCCTCTACGCCGGACTGCGTCTCAGAACGCTTCAGAGTAATGGATCCCGGGGCCGAGCCAGGGGGAGGGGGAAGAAAGTGACCAAAGGCGCGGTCGAAAAGAAAGGTCTTCAGACCTGAAAATAGGAAGAAAGTGGGAGAGGCGAAGGGACTGAGTAAGGGAGTTCCAGAGCCTTGGGGCGTAGTGGCTTAAGGTACGGCAGCCAATGATGGAGCGGAGGATTCGGGGGACAAGGAGGAGGCCAGACGGGGCTAGATTTGTCGGTCCAGGTGTAGATTGCTACCAAGTGGGAAAAATACTGCTCCTGGTCCTTCCTTCCAAATCCTGCTGAACAACCAGGCGAGCTTGTCCACAATCAGCAGTGTCGAGAAACGCTCTGAACCATCTGGCTCATGATCGTGTCTATCGGTGTCACGGGGGTTGACTCGATTCCAACATTCCATGGCCAAACTTACCACCTTGCAAATTGTTCAATTACAAGGTCCTTGCTTACTTACCCTGCACCTCTCCTGCAGGGAGGATGATCACTAGTTGGTCATTTGACATCTGATAAGTGCGTCCTCACTGGATACATAACAGGTATCCCAGAACACCGTATGAGCTAAATGGTAAGCAGTACAACTCGGCAAGAAATGCGTGATGCTCTGCATCAGTATCATGCTGCGTTGCTCTGCTGCCTAAAACACCTGTGAATCCTGATAATGGTTTACCACCTACGTCCCTCAGAATAGTTGGTCTTGGTCACCTCAGGGCTCCCCTTTAAACTTTCAGAAGCTCTTAGGGTATTTACAAAATGCCGGTCAATCCTTGCGGCTCACCTGTAATTGTTGCTCTTGCAGGTCTATCTTTAGATGATTGGCTTTGACAGCTCTATGTTGTGAGCTAGCTTCAGCAGCAGACCTACAGGTCCTGTAGTGATATTTCCCTTGTAATTTTTTCCCCCTTGCCAGTACCTGAACCCAGCAGTGTGTAGCGGATGACTTCATTGGAAGAATGAAGAAAAGACCCTCCTTACTATGTAATCATTCTATTCAAACATTTTATAAAATGTTTATTAAAATAATCAAAATGTTACAATAGATTGTCATAATAATAATCCTTGCATTTGATATAGCGCTTTTCATGTCGGGAGGACATCCCAAAGCGCTTCACAGAACACACTGTAAAGTGAATTGACTGTATATTTGTGGGCGAACGCGGCAGCCAATTGCGCACAGCAATGTCCCACAAACAGTCGTAGATTGAAAATGACCAATTTATTATTGTTTTTTTGTTTTGGAGGGATTATTATTAGGCTCTGTGTGGAGTAAGGAAACTTGCCCAAGGTTTCGCCCTCTGCCTGGAATTGAACTCAGGTCTCTCGCTTGCAAAGCGAGTGCTCTAACCGTCATCTAAAATATCTAATGTTTTAATGCAAAGCTTTTTATGGTTGGTGCACATTAACCCGAAACCTGTTTCCCATTCAGGCAATAGAGAAACTGCAGGCTGGAGCTCTTGCTGTTGACGTAGTAACAGCAGCCCTTGTCGAACTAGAGGTAAGAGTCGAGCTACAAACAACTTCTTAGATGAGATGCAACGCATCTCAGATGTTCTCATGTCTCTATAATCCATTAGATGGTTCAAATCACTTTGTGATTGGGGTATGGTTTTATCATGTCTACAGTCAAACCGATTAGATGTTTTACCTGTTTAGAAGTCTGTTTTTCTTGCCTTGACATCAATCAGCAACATAATGCAGCAGTGAGTAATTATGAGAAAAAAAAACCTGCCTTCTATTCGTTTTAGTTTTGTTATTATTTTTGAAATTTAGGGACAATGAATCAGAAAGGTAAGCTATTTTGAGATTGCCAAAAAGTGACATTATTTAATACTGTAATTGGCTGTAGTAGTCCAATTTTATATTCACAGTAATATTTGTGACTGCCAGTTTTGTTCTATTGGTCTGCTTGCAGACTGTGTCCTTCAGTTTGACTGTAGAAAAGCTAAAAGAAAGGTGCGAAAACCATTTTTAAAAATGTTTTAGCTGATTCAGATCCCCGGTTTCTGATCATGCTTGGAATTCAAAATACTTTATTGGGAGTGGGGTGGGCGAGACCAACATTGCCGCGAATGGCCCATAAAATATACAGTTAATTCACTTTACAGTATATTCCTGAAACGTCTCAAAGGCGTGGTAAGGCCTATATCAAATGCAAGAATTATTATTTTTATTCTGTGTAAGGTGGAAACTGGCAAGATAATCCTGTTTTGGAGAATACAGTAAAACTCCCATGGCTCTGTATAATTCGTATAACTGCCTAAGTGGTACATCTGCCCAAGTCCTGTTGAATTTCCTGTAACTTTCACATAACTAATACTTTGTATAAATTGTATTAAATGTATGGTCCTGACTTATGTGAGGTTTACAGAGAGATTGGAATGCTAAAGAGGTGTGAGATTTCCCTTCATCTAATGCATGCTCTTGTCACTCTGGTTTAACAAGTGAAGGTTAACTTTGTACATAAGCTTGTATGGCTAGTATAAAGTTCCAGCTGGCAGCACTATCTGGGAGAATTTTAACTGCTATTGCTATTGGCATTTTTATAATTGGTGCAATTTGTTGACATTTAATTACAGCAGTTCTTGTATTCCTGGCAAAAACATAGAGCCTTAAATCCCAGCAACTTTTGTGTTGCTGTTCCAATCAGTATCTTCTATAAATTTGAGATTGCTGGGAACACTCAGCAGGTCAGGCAGCATCTGTGGAGAAAGGAAAGTGGCTCAATGTTTCAAGTCCATCACCCTTCTAATGGCCTGCTTCACGTCACCCACCTCACCCGCCCCACTATTGGCAGGCCAATCTTCAGCCACTCTGCACCCCCTCTGGAACTCCATCCCGCAGTCCCTCCTCCTCGCCCCCTCCCTTGCCTCCTTCAAGACCCTCTTCTTCGACCGTGCCTTCCATCTTCCTCCTTCCCCTCCACCCTCCCCGATCCCGAGTCCCAGATCAGGTCCGAAACATTGATTGAGCACCTTGGGACGTCCGCCTGACATAAAAGTGGAGTCCTGTAGCTCAGTGGTTAGAGCACTCGCTTTGCAAGCGAGAGACCTGAGTTCAATTCCAGGCAGGTCAGGGTGAAACCTTGGACAAGTTTCCTTACTCCACACAGAGCCTAATAATAATCCCTCCAAAACCAAAAACAATAATAAATTGGTCATTTTCAATCTACGACTGTTTGTGGGACATTGCTGTGTGCAATTGGCTGCCACGTTTGCCCACAAATATACAGTCAATTCACTTTACAGTGTGTTCTGTGAAGCGCTTTGGGACATCCTCCCGACGTGAAAAGCGCTATATCAAATGCAAGGATTATTATTATTATAAGGCGCCATACAAATGTAATTTTGTTGTTGTTGTGGATGTGATAAATGTGTGGATGTACTGCAAAGTGAGTTGACTGTGTATTTTGTGGGAGAAACTCTGCAGCCAATTGCGCACAGCAGTGTCCCACAAACAATTTGAGTGACCGATTATTACACCTGGAAGCGATCCTTTCAATCGACTTAACAGCCGGTTTCCTACTTACTGCTAGGTAAACAGAGGCGTGTGGAGTAAGGAAACTTGCCTAAGGTTTCACCCGTGCCGGGAATCGAACGTGGGTCCTCTCGCTTGAGAGCCAAGTGCTCTAACTGTTACCTACAGGACTCCTACAGAGTCTCTGTAGGTGTTTCGAAATCATCCTAAATAATTGTGCTACATTATTGTAAAATGATCCCAACGTGGCTAACATTACATAGTTAAAGAACTTTGGCTAGCTCAGTATATGCTCGGTAAAATTTTCTTACTACAACATAAAGTTCCAGCCAAAGTGAAATTCGAGTTTTAAAGTTTTTTTTTCTTAGCTCTTATTTTACTGCACTCTCCTCTCCTGGAGGCAGTTGTTCTTGACAGGGAGTTGTCCAGACACCCTTTGATATCTTACCCAAGTTCCTATTTTCGTGTGAACCTAGACAGTGATTATTGGCAGGCTATTTGACCATGTTGGACTTCAAAGCGCAATCCAATGCTTTCCTTGTCCTTCCATCAGCACACAAGAACTTTTTTTTTGACATTTCTTGTTTTTAAAAGAATGATGGAGCATGTTTTTCACTGAAAGTGTCTTCTTCTAACATTGTCTTTTTAAATAATCATGCTCACTGCAGCACTGTTCACTGAATGTTCCTCAGTTTGAGAAATGCCGACGAATGTATAAAATATAAGTGGTAGAATAAATCTAAGCCAGTAGATGCAATTTTCACGTCGGGTCTGTTGCCTCCAGGATTAATAATAATTCTTTTGCAAAGTGGTTCCTCATCCCACCTCTGGAGGCAACATCAACTGAGAATATATAAACTGCGGGCTGTTAACCATCCCTGCAGGCCAGCAATGTAATTTTGGAATTGCTGGCCTTTGTGTATGTTCCACTAATGTTGTGACTCATGATGTGGAAACCACTTCACATGAAGGAGTTTGTGCCAGTGCTGTTTGTCTTATGTGACTTTGATGTTTTGTATTCTGCCATGTACATCAGAGCTAATCCTGTTAGAACTAGCTCTGAAGCACTCTGCATCTTAAATGTGCATTTGTTTATCTATTTCAGTTCATCAGTTGACATTTTATAGTATGCTGCAGTAACTTATAAGTAGATAGTCATTAATATAGTCTGAAATGGATGTGATGTTCTTTTTGTGACATTTTATTTAGTATGTTTGCTTTCTTGGTTTGTCAAGAAAAGAAACTGGCAGAGTGCATGTTTTTGCTGACTTCTCTGAAGCGCATAAAGAGAGTGGTCATTGAGAATAAAAGATTTACTTTGTAATGGGCAAGCAGATTTGTAACCTTGAGAATTAACGATCATTTATTTTCGCTATCATTTGCTGTCCAATCATTAGATTTTGTTTTTAGCTTTCTGTATGAATTTATGGCTGGTTATCGTCTTTGCTTATAACTTGTGCTCAGCCATTTGTTCAGCAGCTGTTCAGGTACCAGCATACAAATGTTTGAATTCAATGCAGCCAAGAAGTCAAAAATCAAAGGCAGGTCACTCGGTCTCGTGATAGATAATGTTTCCATATGGAGGGGCCCACATTCAAGCTCTTGTCTTGGCCACTAGATGGAGCACACACTTGGTCAGAGTGAACTCAGATTTTAATCCGGTAACTCCATGGACTGACTTGCCCAAAGGGCAAAGGTTTATTCATTTTAGTGTAGAATTGTGCTCTGAAGCATTTTTTTTGTTGACTATGACTGCTGGTATCTCTCTGCTGACTAAGTACTAAATGATCTTGAAAATATATCTGCCGTTATGTGTGTGACCTCGTCTGAGTTTGTTTTCCAGCCATCTCTGATATTTATTTCTGCATTCCACTACAATTGACATGCACTCACATATTTCACATCAAAGTACAGTTTATCAGAAGTATTCCTTGCTGAATTCCCCTCTCTAACTTAGGGGGTGCTGAACCATTAACCTGGGTCTCTATTGCCTGGTGGTGTATGCGTAGTGCATTTTATCACAATAATTTTAAAGTCTGCCTGTTCAGGTTGGACGATAAAGTTCCTATGGCAATATTCAAAAAGAGAAAAGACTTTCTTCCAGTGTCCTGGTCAACAATCCCCCCAAATAAAATCGGTCACTCACTTCATAGCTGTTTGTGTGGCATTGCTGTGTTCAAGTTGGCTATCGCATTTACACACAGGTACACAATTACTACACCTTACAGTAAAATCCTGAGTGTTTTGAGACCTTTTGACAAAGTTGTAAGATCCTATATCAAATTTAGTTATTATTATAATGATTCTCTAAATCTTGTTCATCCTTCATATAAAATTTATTTGACTTCCTCTGACCTGCAATGCTTGGAACTTCCACCCAAGCATCCAAGTACATCATCAAAGATTTGCTGGGTTGCAAAAAAAACTCCACAACCAACTTAATAATAATAATCCTTGCATTTGATATAGTGCTTTTCACATCGGGAGGACGTCCCAAAGCGCTTCACAGAACACACTGTAAAGTGAATTGACTGTATATTTCTGGGCGAACGCGGCAGCCAATTGCGCACAGCAGTGTCCCACAAACGGTCGTAGATTGAAAATGACCAATTTATTATTTTTTTTTTTTGGAGTCATTATTATTAGGCATGTGGAGTAAGGAAACTTGCCCAAGGTTTCTTCCTGGGGTCTGATCCTTTCAGGTACATGTAAAAACAATGGAATGTTCATCTAACGTATCAACAGAAAAGAACAATTCCAAGGAGGCAAGTAAATATAGGATTGTAGCCAGGATCTGAGAATTGGCAAGACAATTGCATGCCTAAGGATAACAAACAAATTCACTTTCCTTCATATAAAACTGGTACTGGAGAGACATGGGACTCGACCATTCCATTTTTTGGGGAATCGGCAGGCCTCTTGGGTGCAAAAAAAATGAAATCTGAAGTCATCAGACAAAATATCTGGATTGCACCAGAGAAGAAAAAATTTAAGAAACTCAAAATGTAGATCGAAATCTTGACGAATATTCTCTAAAATCATAACCCTGTCTAGACCATCGGATCAAATGGTTTATCTGAAAGGAACAATAATCCATAATAATCCTTATATTTAATATAGCACATTTCAAGGCACAAGATATCTCAGGACTTTGCTGTAAAGTGTATATTTTGTGGATAAAGTTAACTGATATAATGTTGATTATGTTCATTTGAATGACATCCTGTTCATTCCCACAAAGAAATGAAATAAAAAATGAAGAAGGTGCCATTCCTAAGTGTTCTCGGTTTGTGTTGCTGTGGAAGTCGATTTATTTGGTTCAAAAACGCATCCTCCTTCCTTCCAAGAAGGAAGATTTTAGTGCCTAGATTTCAGTAGGCAATTCTCTCACCAGTTTGATAATTGACACACATTGGACACTGTTAGGGCATTTTATGGCGCAGAAAGTTACAATAAAACACCATCCATTTGCCTTCCGGGTTTCAAAAGGTTAACATTGACTATGAAATAATAATAAGCAAAATGAAGTAGTAAAAGTTCAAATTGAAAGCTGTATTCAATGAACAACTGAATTTGTTTTTAAAAAAATCGTGTTTGTTTGTGGTTTGGATGGCATTTTCATTTTATGAAAATGCCCCTGAGGCTTTTGGGTAGCATTTGGGAGAAATCTCTTTGAAGAGCTCAAATTGATGGCATGAAATTAGTGTAAAGGTCCAATTTGAAATGTGTTTGGACTGTCTGAACTCAGTTCCTCATGGACATGGTCTGGACTGCAAATCTGCTTATAATTCAACATAAATTGACATTCAGTTGACATTCTCGCTTGGCTCAACAGGATGGTAAGAATGGGAAGTTTCCCGAGGTGTAATTTTCAGTAATGTGGATTAAGATTCATTGTTGGAACAGTGCATTTCAAGTTTTACTCTGTTTCATTCTGCCGCTAGCTCACTTGATCAATAACACATTTGGTAAAGTGTACAATTCACTTTCAGGGATTTTTTTGTAATGATTTTATGAGAAGTAGTTTTACTTTCTAGTTTGTTTTTCTGATGCTTCTGCTTGATTTCCAGATAACATTATAAACATCTTTTTTTAATATAGATTTAGTGAGTCCAATTATTTTTTCCAATTTTTTTCATATGCTTCTTCTGGTCCCCAGCCTCCATGCCAATGTGTAGTTCCACATGCATCGGCTGCCCTCTAGTACCCTTATTCAGCTTTGATCCTTGGCAATGAGTATCAGCAAGGTGATAGCCCAGCCATCTTTGACCTCTCCTCATCCAACTGCCACACAAATGGCCTACTAGTAGATATTGTAAAGGGACCCTGAGCAAGAACCCTGGCAGGTTTTTCTCCTGCCTAATTCGGGGAAGATCTGAGCCAATGTAGACTTTCCCTGCAGCCCTGGCTGAGACTAGTTAACTCAGCATGGTCTGAGATTCAAACCAGCAAGCTCCCAATCTTGTAAGCTGAAGCTCTATCCACTACACCATTAGGGGTGCCTGAACATCAGTATCTTTAGAGTTAGAAAAACTTGAAATATGAATTCAGTCATTCTAAATTTTAGGTAACAGAATGTGAATGTCAGAAGAGGGAAACATGAGCACTCTTCCTTGTAGAGGCCAATGTTATAACTAAATCTGCTTTACTGTTTGAGATCCAAGAAATGATCCATTACATGGTTAACTTTTTTTGTTTCAGGACTCACCTTTCACCAATGCAGGGATGGGATCCAATCTAAATCTGTCTGGGGATATTGAATGTGATGCCAGTACGATGGATGGAAAGTCCTTGAATTTTGGAGCGGTTGGAGCACTCAGGGGTATGTGCACTTAAACACCCATGTGGTTTCACAATTGGTGCTCAGGTGTGTAAAGGAACTAAACAAAATTGAATGGTTAATCTCATTCCTATTATGTTATGAATTTTACTTAATTTGGTCTGATTTCAGAAAAATGTTAATTCCAAGTCATTTTAAAGAATTCAGTTACATGTAGTACATTTTAGTATAGTAATAAATGCCAATCGAAGTCATTCCATTTACCTTTTTCTTTCCATCTGAGTTCAGCATTCTGCTTTGAATTATTTTGCTACCATAAATAATTTGACAAATACATTTATCTATTTTAGTTTTCCTTGTATTTGGAAATGTCATTGATGGTCCCTTTCACGATTGATACACATGGCTTTTGACAGACTGTTTGTTTCCTGTGGCTGTCTGTAAGCAGTGACATCAGGCGACTTCACACAATGTTGTGCAATCTGCAGCAATGTTACCTGTGCCCATTCATCCATCGCAATGGATTTACTTTGTGGCTGTTTGTGGGACATTGCTGTGCACAAATTGGCTGCCGTATTCTCCTACAAGATATACAGTCACTACACTCTACAGAAAATCCTGTGAAGTGCTTTGAAACCTTTTGATGATGCGGTAAATGGAAGGATAATTAATAATAATAAGCCTTACATTTGGTATGGTGATTTCACGTCGGGAGAAGGCCCAAAATCGTTTCACTGGATTAACCGTAAAGTGCCAGTGGAGTAACTGTGTATTTGTGGGTAAATGCAGCAGCCAATTTGCGTGCAGCAAAGCACCACAAACAGCCACAAAGTGAATGACCAAATTTTATTTGAGGGATTGATGGCCAAGAAACCGCGAGAAATTCCCTTCTCTTTTCAAATAGTGCCATGGGATCTTTAATGTCCACCTGAACAGGCAGATGGGACCCCAGTTTAACGTCTTACCTGAAGGACGGCACCTCCAACAATGTAACACACCCCCAGCACTGCATTCGGGTGTCAGCTTAGGCTATGCGAGTTCAAGTCACGACGCTTGAACCCACAACCTTCTGACTCAGAGGTGAGAGTGCTACCAGTGAGCCCAGGCTGACACACGTATTATTAATATCATGTTATTATTATGTTAAAATGTTGCAAAACAATTTACAGTAATTGTCAAATGTAGTGACTGTTTTCATAGGCACACATGGAACAGCAAGGTTTCACAAACAGTCATGCAGTGAATGATCAATTTGTTTCTGGAACATTTTTGGCCAGGATACCAAGCTATACGGCTATTGTATGTGGGACATACGTGGAACTGTTCCTGTTCTACATAGTGTAGATCTATATGGGAGAGTATCTATGTCAACTATGACATGGCTTACATATTTTGGGTTGAGTTCTTTTGTGACCATTTTTGTATTTTCACAAATTAATGAATGCTATGTGATTGCCAGCTGTGCAATGAGTTTTCCACCACAAGTGAATGTGACCACATAATAAATGAGTAACTAAGTCGTGAGTCAGTGGTGTTGACCATCTTAATGAAAAATAAGATGCCACAGCTGGTCACCATGTGTTCAGATGGTGCCCATGTTTTTGGGGTGAAAGATAATTTTTAAGATACTACCAAAGCTGTACAAATCAAAATCACAATTTTTATAATGGCTACAAGTACACAAAATGTAATTGTTTTTATTTTGAATCGGCTGTTCAAATTTTAAACGGATAATCTTCGAAACATTTGAAAAAGAAAAGTGTATTTGCATTGCTCGGACACTCAGACTTGTGAAGTATTTGCGATACTACCCAGTAATCATCAGTTAAAATCTATCAACCATCAAAAGCTGTGGGTAACCAAATATCTATGTCCTACCCCACAGTTTTACTAGGCTGAAATCATTCTTTCTTAGTCAAATTGCTTCTGTGATTGGAACAGGGGAATCCATATAACAAATGCTTGGTGTTGATAATGTTTGGCATCAGATACTGAATTAGGAATTTACCATTTTTCTGGTTAATAGGCCAGTTGCATTTAAGTTGTGGGAATTGTAACAAAGATAATGAGAGTGAGGTCTGAGTTCTTAAGTTTCGACGTTATAGATGCTATGTCAAATATTAATTTTGGATTATTATGTTTTCATTATTACCCCTTTTTATACAAAAACATTTTTTTTCTTAAGTTGTCTTCCTATAGAATTTTTTTGGGGGAACATTGTGTTAAACAATTGGATGCTGATCACTTTATTGGAAGAATTGCTTATAGGAATTAATTGGCCTAAATGTAAGTGCAACCTGAACATACTAGTTTAATAATTGTACTTCACTGATGATGAATTTGGCATTTTCAGCATTGTAACTCCTTCAAGGTATACTCATTGCAACCTTGAACTTGTGCCCCCTGTCCTGCTGTCTTGGCATATCTGAAAATAATCTTTTGGTATGACTTTTTGTGTAATTCAAGAGTCTCTTTTCAAAGCTAAGAAGCTCTAACTTATCCATTTGTTCATGTATGACAATTCCTCTAAAATGGGCATCAGCCGTGTTGCTCTCCTCTACTGCCTCCTGAGTCTGAATAGTCCCCGTATATCATAGTGACTGTAACCATATGGCGTACTGCATGTGAAGCTTGGTCAGTATATCACTGTATATCTTGAGCGTACCTTATAGAGATCTGAAATGACTGAACTGCTTTGACAATATAGTCCAGCACCCTTTGTGTTTACCTTCTTTATTGCTGCTTTGTACTGTTTATGATCATGAATAGACTCACACTCCTCTCAGTTTCCTGTTAGCAAAGAGTTGGTTTAAACAGCACTTTGATTTGCCGTACAATATATTGTAGAAAAGCAGCAAGATGAATTAATTGGACTCTACTCCAAAATGTTCTCTTAATTGTTCTTGGGCTGTCCAATAACAATCCCTTGAAATTCCAAGAACTTTCAACGGATTGTTATTCAAGCTATTAAATATGTTCCCAGATTTAACAGGCTAACAGCCAATATGAAAGCTCATCACAGGCAAATGCAATGAGGAGCTGGAACACAAATCCAGCAAAAGCAATGAGGAGCTGAAGGAATAAATTAGACCTCTTTCTTGACATCACTTCATTTCAAGCAGTATAAATGAAGCCAAAGTCATAGTTCTTACTTCTTCAGTGTGCACTTGACAGTGGGCAATTTGAGAACGCGCTGACTGTTGGTATTTTCATTATACCCCGTGGAGCTGTTTTTTTTTGATGGGGGAATAGCATACAAAGGTTTGATTTCAAGGCTATCATCATTTCATTTTTTAGATCAGTTTGACAATTATAAATCTCTTGTGTTTTCAAGTCTGTTTTTAAAAGAAAGTTGAATTTGCTGCGATACGAGCTAATTAGCTAATTACAACAGGAAATTTTTAAAAGCTCGGTCCTGTTTTTCAAGTGTTGAGTCACACGAGTCAAAATACATGTCATTTTTATATTGAACTTAAATTGCTTGTAAATTTTAAGCCTTTTTTTCTTAAGAAAATAACCTAGAAAGTAGGTGTTTCAGTTCATCTATCAATTGGGTAAAAAAAAATCTGCTGTCTGGATCTGACATGTCCTCTCCTAAGAAACAAATTTTGTGTGTTGCCAAGCTTTTTATCATTGGCCTTTTAAAGAATGAAGGAAAATCTGATTGCAACACAAAGGAGCAAATTCAATATTTTTAAAAAGAATAGGAGTGAAAGCAAGAAGTCATTTGACTGGTATTCATTTTCCTTACCTCAGTGGCAGGTTATGACAAAAAATGTTTTTTCCCCTAGTTTCTAGAGGGGCAGATTGTTTATCACAATCATGATGGCTATGAGTTATGCCACTATAAATTATATGAGCATTCCTGTTAATGTTGAATTTTTCTTTTGAATGTTTAAGTATTATATTTTTTCCTTAGTTGCCTCAATTGAAAGATTGAATTGGAGAAAAATGTGTTGGAGGTTGATTAATAATGTTATTTTAGGTTCCCAATCAGGACATGTGGATTTAAACCATGGAACCATAGAGATTTACAGCATGGAAGAAGGTTATTTTGCCCATTGTATCTATACTGGCTCTTTTACGAGCAAGCATTTTAGTCCCATTTACCTACCTTTTCTCCATACCCCTGTGGTTGACTTAGTGGGTTTGAGTCAGCATATTTATGGTTGGGCTGTCCAGAATGAAAACCATACGAGAAGGAGTGATCACACGGCCTCTTCCAGGAAAGCTGAAGCACTCGAGTTTCCACTTGCCGCCACCCGCTCACAATGCCAGGGCTAAGGTTATAAGTGTGAACTTGCAATGGAAAAAAGTAAAGAAAATTAGATGAGTAAACTAAATAAAATCAGCATGTGGAAAATGCATTAGAATAGGATTTGTGCCTTTTTTAACAAAAAGAACATTGACTGTACAAAGTCCAGAATATCCTCAATAGTATTCTGGAATTAGGTTTGTCCAGTACTTCTGTTACACTATCATGTTGTAATACTGTAGAATGCCAAATCTTCAAAGAGACTAGCTCTACAGACTTAGCTGTGACTTATTGTGAATTTCTGGCATTTTCTGATTCAATTTATGGTTTCTGCTATTCCTATTACTCAACAAGTTGCATTTAGATAGTGCCCTTCACACGGGGCAGTGGAACAATGGTGGAGGAAGTCGGGAGGATGGAGATGACCGTAAGCACGGTCAAAGAAGACGTTGTGATGGGAAGGAGGGGGCAAGGCGGAGGGATTGAGGGAAAGAGTTCCAAAGCTTCCATACCGTAAAGATGTTTCATTCATTCAGGAGAAATGAGGAAATGGATAGCTTTTAAAAAAATATAGTCTGCATTATACATCCATGCACATTCTTTTGAAATGCCTGCCATGTATGAAATCCTATGTTCTTTTTATAACCTTGCAGGAACCACTGCAGCTCATGCTTTTCTATCCTTGCATTTTATTAAAAAAAGTGGCTCATTATCTGTGGGTGGATCCCTGCTTCTTCCTATGGGAGCTAATTGATCGACAGAATGTAATTTCTTCATGAATTAAGAAGATACTGAGATTATTTTTTCTCTTTGGGTGTATTCGTGGTTTGGGATGAGACGTTAAACAGAGGTCCCATCTGCTTGTTCAGGTGGACGTTAAAGATCCGATGGCAGTATCCAAAAAGAGAACGAAGTTTCTCCCAGTATCCAGGCCAACAATCCCCCCAACTAAAATTGGCCACTCACTCTTTGGCTGTTTGTCAGTTATTGCTGTGCGCAAACTGCAGTGTGTTTCACCCACAGAATACACATTTAATCTACTTTAAAGTATATCCTGTGTGGTGCTGTGAGACGTCTCAACGATGTGTTAGAGCACTATATCAAATACAAGGATTATTATATATATTTATTTTCCTGTACTGCACTTTGAGATTTCTCTTTTTTTTAGTCAGCCGGGTGTCTGACACATGCGTAAAAACCCATCACCATGCTTAAGAGTATCCAAACCAAGCTGAGATTTCCATGTATCACACCTACACATGGAAACCCCACAGAAAAATTGTTGGAATGAAATGTACACTCTCACCCTAGAAGGACGCATCTTGCTTAGCTAATTCTGGAAAGTATTAGGTGCAGGTTGGCAAGAGCCAAGGCTTGAGGTCCCCAGAGTGTGAGTTGGGGTACTGCTGGAGTCTAACCAGCTAAACCCGTGTAGCTTGTCATTGATAGTGCTGTCTGACTAGCTTTCTGGTTACTTGTTCAGCTAGGACTACCTGTCCCGTTAGGGCTTTGGCTTACAGAGTTCACAGGAGCTGAGTGGGATGACTCCGTACCCCCAGTGACTAATCTGCCCTTTCAGGTCCTACCGATGAGCCACACTGGCTGTGCTGTCATCACAGAATACTTCTCTTTGGAAAACCTGCAGATAACTTGATTTAAGATTTTGCCGCAATTTCTTTGAAATGATTGTGAATTATTTGCTGCTCTTTCACCCTCCTTCCTATCCACAATCCACCACTTTTTCTTGTAGTCTTAAGTTTTTTTTTTAATTTACTTGGCATTAACTTTGCGTGACCTCATGCCCGGCACAGCTTCTCATAAGGGACCTACATCCATTTGCCAACTTCCTGAATCAAAATCTCACAGAGGAAGCAGCAATATTAACTTTTAGGGGAAAAATGTACTGTTTACCACTTTTGTAGCTTCAAGAAGCAAGGAATGTGGCTCCAAGGGACAAAAAATAGATCTAAAACTTTGCATTCCCACCCTTGTGTTCCTCTTTCCAACTGTTAATTGTCCTTTAGGTAAATAAACATTTCCTGTATTTGCCTGAAAATTGCCCTTCACAACCCTAAAAAGAACCAATACCCTCTGGTCCTGTTGCTTTGGCATATCTGAAAGTATTATTGTAGATTTACTTTCTCCCCTTTAGCGTATTATATATACCAGTGAACCTGATATCCACACAACTGGGACTGGCCCTTTTGATATAAAAACATTGTGAATATGATGTCTTCGACACTTCCCAAAATCATCTTCCATCAGGCTATGTAACATTTAATAATAATACAAATCATTTATTACAATGCTTAGAACTAAAACTGTGGCAACATCACAGCCCTTTCTGTAACTGAGCCCAATACAGACAAAGACATTTAATTATTTGATGATTGGATTAGTGCCCTCTACTGTACCTCCATAAAGTTCCAGGTGGCAGCTTGGCTCAGTCGCAAGCATTCTCTTCTCTGCGTCAGAAGGTTGCGGGTTCAAGCCCCATACCAGACATTTGAGCTCATAATCTAGGCTGACACTCCAGCGATGTCCAGTTGGACTGCTGGATTGTTGGAGGTGCTGTCCTTTGGATGAGAGCTAGTGGACTTTAAAGATCCCATTGCACTTTTTAGTGAATTCTGGTGAGAATGAGAATGATAGGTGTCACTGAAACTTTCTGCTTTACTCAAATTACTCAAATTTTAGTTTTTTTTTCACATACAGAAAGTTTCAGGTCTTCCTTTTATTTACCTACTTTGATCGTTTCCCTTCCGTTTCATTTTGTTCATTAATTGAATTGAAAACTTGTACTGTCCTGTTTTTCTCTGGAATCTTTTTATTTTGATTTTAGCTGTATTTCTTAATTGAATGTTTTCAAGCTGTAGAAGTAAAAACCTGAACTTCTGAGAGTTCAAGTTAAAAATCATTGCTTGAATCATTAACCAGTCAAATGATGTGTAAGTAAATCTTAAAGGTACCGCATTTCTGCTTTTTTTAAACTGTTAATTGAGGAACGGTAATTCAATAGGCACAAATATTCAAAGGCCTTTTCTGAAGTAAACTGTTTAATTTCACTTTTAGGGATCAAGAATCCAATCTTAGTTGCAAATAAACTGCTAAGTGAAGCACAGAAGGGGAAGCTCTCTGCTGGCAGAATTCCTCCTTGGTAATTTTTTCCGCTGTTTGTGTGTCTTTTTGGATGTTAATGCATGATGGATTCTAAACTGTACATAACCACAACATGTTGAAGTTATTTAGTGCATTTTCAACAGCATGTTTATAAAAGAAACGTATTTTCCCCTAAATAGTTTACAAAATGTGTGTAAACAGAACTGTTCTTAATCACTACTTGTTTTCTTTTAGCTGGTATAAAACTAGTGATTAGAAAATCGTTTACATGCAGTATTAATGTAACTAAAGAGGTAATCTCACTGGGAGATTAAGTAGATGGCCACATTTTAACTGCCTTTAAATCCCTCTTCTTCCTCTAATCCTCTGTAATAATAAAAACACATAGAACTGTAGTGGGGGTGATAAATATTTCCATGCCTATCATTTTTGCCAAACATTAACGCTTGAACACCTTCCTGCAGAGGTAGAGGACTGAATTTCTGACTTGGTGCTGCTCAGAGTTGCTTAACCGCTGTATGTTTTCATTGCTATCCTATTATGTTGCCTTCTTTGGTCAAAGCCTGAGATATGTGACCAAGAATGAAGCCTTGCATTTGGCAGTGAGGGAGAGGTCCTATAGGAACAGACTCCCTAGAGAATTTCCCCCATCTAGTCTGACACAAATTCCTGCCTGTGTGTGTAGGGTGAACTTCATACAAAGAATGAGGTTACCTCCTCTAAGTATGGTCTTACCAACATTATTGTTCACCTAGCTTAGACAGTTTCTTATTAAGTCAGTAAATAGACAAGTAACTTTTTCAGTTTCTAGGCCATTCCTTTGGTCTAATACAGGAATTTAGTGCAGTTACCGAGTGCCCCGCCTGGCCCCACCATCGGCGGTTGGGCCTTCAGCCTCTCTGCCCTCACCCTCTGGAACTCCATCTCACATTCCCTTCGCTTTGCTCCCTCCCATGCCTCCTTCAAGGCATGCCTCAAGATTCTCCTCTTCAACCGTGCCTTCGCCCACCCTCTTACCCAACCCTCCCTGCCCCCCACCCTCCCTGATCCCAACTCTTTCCCCCACTCCGCCCCCTCAGCTCAGATCCTAATCCCTTACTGTTCAGCATCTTGGGACATCCTCTCGACTCGAAAGGCGCTTTACAAATATAATTTTGTATTGTGTATATATAGATGTGAGTAAATTAAATTTCCATTGGATTATTATTAAATTGCTGGGATATCTAATGTAATTCGACTCTAATCCCACAGTAAATTCCACAACCTTTAACTCTTTATGTAAACAGAATCATAATCTTGCTTGGAATGTGTTACAAGGATATAATTCGGTCAAAAATGTTCTTATCTTATAAAACGTGAGAGTTCAGCATGAGTACTTTATGAAGCCATCAGAGCTTCTGATTGCATAACATGCTTGTAATACAATCTAAATCAGATGTATATTGTAAAAATGATTTTTTGGAGAGATTGGGGTAAAAAAAAAAGTTTCATAATTGCTGTGAAGTAATTGAGTCAATTAACTTGTACGACTGGCAGATGTTGCAAAAGACCTTTATCGGGGAAGAAATTTTAGTAGCCAAACAGTAAAAGGCAGACACTCCAGTTTAATGTAAGGGACAGTGTATTGCTGGTGGTGCCATCTTTCGGGTTGAAATGTTAAACTGATTGTCTGCTTGTTCAGCTGGACTTTAAAAATAATAATAATAATCCTTGCATTTGATACAGAACCTTTCATGTTAGGAGGATATCTTAAAGCATTTTACAGAATTTACGATAAAGCGTAGTGACTGTATTTCCAGGCGAATGCAACAGCCAATTTGTGTACAACGATATCTCATAAAGAGCCGTGAAGTACCATATATTTTGATATGCCCAAAAAGGCCTTCAGAATTTCTCACGTTATCAAAAAANGGAAGGAGCTGCTTAACTCTTAAAATTCCACCATAAATTCCTTTGCCGTTCTGACAGAATTTTGGGCCCAATATGTGGAAATGGGTAGTATTCTGTGATAGGATTCTGACTAATCCTTGTGTTCTTGTTTTCTGATCTTTAAAAATTCTCTGAACCAACAGAGAATTAGCTCTCAAGCAAAGGGTACTTTCTTCCCATAGTTATCGTTTCTTGTAATCGAATGCTTTGGAAAATTGAAACACTTTAATATTGTTCGTGTTTATAAATCTCTTAAAGAACTCCTAACCCATTCTAGCAGCAATTTATGTTTGTATTTAATAATGCAATTGCAGTATTTGCTGTTCCTTTTCAAGTTCAAAATTCAGATTTTTTTTTAAATAAAGATTATGACCTGAGGAACTTAGCTTTTGTTTAATTGTCTAAATTGCTTAAATTTAGACAATTAGATTTTCTAGTATAGATTGATAGATAGATTGCCTTTTCTTGACTTCCCCTGCACTCTATGAGGCAGGCTAATAATGCCCAATGTTTGAGAAAGCGGCAAGAAAATTATTTCAAAGGTGTATGTACTCTTACAGAAGGTGAGAGAGTATAGCAGTGTTTCCCTTTTTTCCTCCCATCCCCTATTATAAGAAAATCCTATGTATTGTGTAACCTTTATTTTACTTGTTCTTTAACTATCGATTCTGTTTTTTTTTCCCTTAGTTTTTTAGTTGGAGAAGGGGCTTACAAGTGGGCAATGGACCATGGAATACCACCTTGTCCTCCTGACATCATGGCGACAAGTATGTTGTAATACTAATAATAGTAATAATAATAACCCTTGCACCTTATCGCGTCTTTGAGACATCTCAAAGAGCTTCACAGAATAATAATAATAATCCTTGCATTTGATAGAGCGTTTTTCACGTCAGGAGGACGTCCCAAAGCGCTTCACAGAACACACTGTAAAGTGAATTGACTGTATTTGGTGGGCAAAACGTAGTACAGATTTGCCAGAAGTATCAAGTTTTTCCAAATATAAACCGTAAAATCCTGTTCAGAATGTTGTATATTTTAATCAAAAAGCTTTGATTTTTGAATAGCAGTGATTTGACAATTTGTTTTTTGTTGCGGATTCTTGGAATGTGTGATCTCGAGTTTTTCCTCATTATTTCTGTGTACAGTGCTTCTGTTTGACTGGGTAGTCAGATAGCTAGCTTGTTGACATACTCCAATCCCTTGTTTGACCAATTACCAGAGGCATGTGAGGATATCCCTCATGCATATCCCTGACTCACAAGAAGGATCCATAGACTTTGTGACTCATCTTAGAAATGACCAGAGTGGAGGTCCTGTCAGCTAGGTCCTGTTTCAATTCTTTTAGTTGGTGTGAAATTGTTTGTAGAAATGATGAAAATAATAAAACCAATGTACAGTATTTTAACAAGCAGCTTAGAGGAGAGGAAGCCTTGCATTGTCAGAAATTTTTGAATCTACTGGTCAAGATCTTACCTATGATTTACTTGTTTTCCTCAAGATTAAAAGAGAAGAAAAGGCTACATGGAGTACTTTCTGTTTGAAGCACCCCCAAACTCCCATTAGAAAATATATAAAAGTATGAACTATCATCAAGTTTCAGTATGTGTGCATGTATGTGTGCAGGTCTATGCACCTTAATGCAGACTGCTGTTGCAGATTGGGTTTGAGGTCAATCCAGAACTACCTGATCCTGGAAAAGCACACTGATAGCTCATACTTATCTGTGCAAAGCTCCAGCCTCCATTGAATTAAGTGGAGCCAGCTTGCTTGATGATTCTGACCATGAGCTTTTGCCTCGTGAGACTCAGAGCCATTCTGATCTGTCACTAACTATCTACAGTGGAAGGCAGAAGCAGTTTCTGCTTGTATTTGAATAGATAACTATTGTCTTGTGTCTGAGATAGCTTGCTTCTTCAAACAGTGGACTCACCACAAGGAGATTACATTTTCAATGGTAACATGGAGGCTCGAAGACAAGCAGCTCTGTTCAAAATCATGACCATCTGGTACAGCCAGGCCACTGAAGCAATATTCCTTTAAAGCAGAATACAGTTACCTGGTAATAATTAGGTTACCAGATTTAAAAACAAGTCTGGACATTCTTTTGCAATCAACTTGGGTTTTCCATATACGGTAGAATATTCAGGTGGGGAGAGGTGAATATTCTACCGTATATGGAAAAGTTATTGGCCTTTTCAGGCTGCTATTGTTTTAATTTTTGTTTCTGATTTTTTTTATCAGTTCAAGTGAGAAAGCACTAAAAGAATTTGGTGTATTATTACAGTTAGAACTTAAATTTTTAACTTTTCACTAGTGATGTGAACGCTATTAAAGAGAAATATCAATCAAAGAAGAAATATATTTTTGTGTGGACTGCTCATTTAACAGGACTCAAGCTGGCAATTATATTAATTTTTCTGTCTTTTAAAAATCCTGCTAAGGATGTATGCTAAACAGGTGATATGGCAATAATGCTCATTAGCACTTTGAACAATTATTACATAAGAGTACTTCTCTTTATTTATAATAATACTTTCATTTGATATAGTGCTTTTTCACATTGAAATGTCTCTTCTGCTTTACAATAGTGACTGTGTATTTGTAGGCAAACACAGTAACCAGTTTGCAACGAGCAATATGCCAGAAACAGCCAGCAGATGAATGACCAATTTAACTGGGGGATTGTTGACCGGGACATCTGGAGAAACTCTTGTCTTTTTGATGAGTGTCATGGGTTCTTTAATGTGCACATGAACAGGCAGATGAGACCTCAATTTAACATTGAATCTAAAGTACACCACCTCCAACATTGCATGGCTCAACTGGAATGTCAGCCTAGACCATTACCTGTTTATATTAATGTGGTGTGATGACTAAATCTTGCTCAAATGAGACACCACACTTTTTTAATTGGGCCCTTTTTTATTCTTCTAATGAATTCTTTCTGACCCAGAACATAGAGCAAATTGTCAACTCGTAACACAGAAATCTTATGAATTATGTGTCCATCTGTTTGCAGCTGTCCTTGCATTGTCTAATACTGTTCTCAAGAAAACACTTGCCCGATTTTTTTTTTTTTCTGTCCACAATTTCTCCTCTCCTCTACCAAGATGCCTTTATTCATGTATGAGCATGTGTTTTGGCCTCGCCGTCTACAGGCACCTTTTCTGCAGTGGTCTCTGACCGAATGGTGATCAGATGTGGAAAACTTACATGATTTTGTTTCTAATACACGAGGGACAAGACACTGACACCAAATATAGCACCCCCTGGTTGAGATCAGCTAACTTATCTCAGTCTAGCGTTCAAATCTGCATTCATCAAGTCTATATAGCCTTGTGCCGCCCAGAAACGACTATGCCTTTATTTTCTAGCTTCAGTGGAGTCCTAATTGTTTTGTAAGAAACCCCAATTTGAGCTTTTTATTTGTGATTGCATTGCCTGCTTTAACCTGGTGATTTTAAAAATACTTCATTTGCTGTGCAGTGGTTTGCGCAAAGTCTCTGTGTTCAATTGCATTATTTCTTGTTGACAAATCTGAGTTTGTCATTCCTTGTCAGCCTTAATGCGAAGCATCTTAAAACTGGAGAAAAACTTTTGAATCATCTCTTTGCATATAGGGAATAAACTTTTTGGTTACTGAGCAAAATAGGAATGGCAGTGAAGTTTGCTTGGCACAAGAAGTGTTGTGCAGGGCAAGTGAAGAGTTGTGTTGTCAATTTCTCTTCCTACCCTTCCTCCAACATAGCCGGCTGGCCATTCCTGAATGATGAACATTGTCAGGCTATGTCTGGAGTCATCAGTTCAAGTGCAAACCTGGTTTTGTTAAGTGTCCGTCCATACATTTGTACTTCTAGCTCGACTGGCTCACTGATGATCAGGATTGGGAGTCTTGCCCCATTCTTCATTGAAATCTAGGAATATGGAGCCTAGTTGTAGGAACTGCACTACTGCTGTACCTTGAGCTTAACTCTGGGACTTTAAGGCTTTATACCACACCATATAGTACATTTTACCCATTGGACCTTTGAAGCAAATTTTATAACTAGCTTAATTTCATTATTCGTTTCAGATGTAAAGTTGAATTATTTTTCTTAACCATGTTGTTATCAAAACGTTGTTGCATATTCAGGGAACTGTGCCATTGATCAAATACTTTGTGAATGATTTATTCAGATACACACATCTTTAATATTTTTTNAATTCTGTTTAGAATTCAGCTTATCTGCATTTAGGAAAAACAGGCGAAAACTGGAACTTGCAGAAAAGGTGGAAACAGAAATGATTCAGACAAAGAAGAGAAGAGAAGTGTCTGAAAACGTTAGTGTAATTTTTTATCCTTAGAATAAGGGAGAAAAAAAGTTGTATTTTTTAAGTTGTCCTAAAGTAAACTGTGCAAAGTGGTAAATTGGAATCCCTTTTTGTTTCTTTTCGATGTTAGCTTAAGGGGGTGAAACCAAATAAAATGCTGATTTAAATATTTTTCTCAGGAATGCTGAAGACAAAGCTCATTGCAATAAAATCACGGAAGAAGGTGTGATACAGAACCAATGAGTGTTTGTGGACAAATGCTTCCTGATAAGGGGATGCATACGTGATCAAGTTGCACTCCTCTTAATTTCCAGTGAGCCATTACAGCCTAAAGTGTGAATTTTGGATTGCAACAGTGGCCAGTTTCTTAACATATTCTGTGTCCTTGGACTTTATGGAAAACCCACCCTTTGATAGGTTATGATAGTTAAATGACATCCAGGCAGCTGCAGGATATCTAAGAGGATTCCTCATGTCCAGAATGGGCGGGGAGATTGAATGAACACCTTGCTCAGAGAATCGATACAGACTCGATGGGCTGAATGGTCTCCTCCTGCACTGAAATGTCTATGATTCTATGAGAGATATTTTATAGCTTGTTCCGAAGGGTCGAAGTAGAGGCATGGGAACAAACCATCTGTATGCTCTCTTGAGTTGCACTTAGTAGCTGGGCCTGGGAAAAGCGAGAAGACTTAGGAGAAAAGAACATGAAAATAAAATTGTCGGAGTGGGGAGAAGAAAATTACCATTTTAGCACTGCTTAAATAGTGTCAAATGCTGGTCTGGTCTAATTGCTGTTTTAAATCAACTGCTATGAGCTGCATAAATGGCCCAGGGTTGACTTTCTCCCACCTCTACCCCTTTCCTCCTGGGAGTATCAAGCTTCCAATTGGCACTTCACTACAGTGACACAGCTGAGGGCTCAGAAATGTGGGCCCAAAACTAGCATTTTACTATTCATTTGTATTCCAGGTACAGTTTTTCCAACTATTTTGTCACTTTTTAATTTTGACCTTTTGAAGTGGTCAAAATCGTTTCCAATTTGGATATTTTCCAGGCCATCTGGATCCAGGAAAAGTCCAAATGTGAATCCTTTGGACCCCACATGATTGTGATATTGCTTTGCACAGTGCACAGTAGAAGGTCATTTGAACCTAGAATGTCTTATTCCAGGATCCAGTGGCATCTCCCGGGAGTCCTAATATGCATTGAAACAGAATCAAGACTTGATCCTTGTGCTAACCAAGACTTAGTAGGTCTTGATCTAATCACAAGTCTTTTAACATTTAGGACAGACAACTTTTCTTATGTAAATTCCATACATTTGTAGTGTTCTGTTGATGTCCAGACCACCTATGAGAAGCACCACTGAAATGAATATTTGCTGTTTGGGTGAAAGTGTTATTTTGACGATTTTGCACATAGAAAAGATGGAAAAGAATGCTTGTTATAAATCATACATTATAATAAACATTAACAATTTCTCCTTTCACCATCTTGAAGTTATTTTGTAAGATCTTGTACAAATCATATGTAATCTCGGGTTACTTAAGTGAGGAATTCTGGCACACAATCTACTGCTTGGTGATAATGAACACATCTGATCAAGCAGTTCTGATCAGAATTGGTCTAATATGTTTGCATGTTTTTATTTTTGTAAGTAAGCTGTCTCAATTATAGTTAATTTTTGTTAACCTTGTTTGGATTGGTGTAACACATTGAACACTGTTGGCTGATGTGTTAATGCAACCACCACCATTTTATGCTACTGTTTGAAATTGGACAATTTTTGTAAGAAAGGAAAACTAAGGGAACCAAAAATAAGATGGTTGGGATCCATAACATCCCAATCTGGGTTAACAACAACAATAACAAAATTACATTTGTACAGCGCCTTTCACGTCAGGAGGTCGGCCCAAGGCACTGGATAGACAGAGTTTCAGATCCGAGCTGGGGGTCAGGATTGAGGAGGATGGCGAGCAGGGGAGAAGCAGGGCGATCGAAAGCATGGTTGAAGAGGAGGGTCTTGAAGGAAATATGAGACAAGGAATGGTTTCAATGGCCAGTCGGTTCCCACGGTAAAAAATGGACGATATCCAGGTTACCGCCAAATGAGTTCCTGTTTGCTGCATAACCGTGAAAGTGGGAAATGACATTGACGATCTGATGACCCAGAAACTAGTTATTTTTAGCACGGGAAGCTAAGATGATTTACTTCTTGGTCATTAAGTCACCATCAACTTCAGTCTGTCCTGCACAAGCAAAGCATGAGCTGACATTGGCAGCAACCTAATCATCCAAAAGTCTGTCATTTTAGCACAAAAGCCATTTAGTGAGCAGAGCAGGGGTGATCAGGCCGGCTGTGTCCACGCACATTGAATGCACAGCGTAATCACATTGTAACTGAATTTACGCTATAAAGAAGCACATTATAATGGGTTTGCATTGAGGTAACTAAAATAACAGTTAAATAACAGTGTATTGCACTAGAACTATACCTGTAGTATGCCTGTGATTTGATGCATTTGGCCAAAGGGTGAATATGTCTTGTGAATAGATCTGTTTAGCGTCGGTCCATTATTTCACGGAGTGCATACTGTGGTTTGATGCATTGTTTAAATGTAGGTGAGCCAATTCATCTTGATTTACTCCCCCCCCTCCCCCATCCCTAATGGTTAAAGTATTACTATTAAAGTTTTTTGTGTGCTTGAGCTCAAATTATTTGTAGATCATTTGTAGTTTAAATTGCCTGAATTGAATTGTACAAGCAAAACCCATGTGATAGAACAGAACTGTACAGTTGGTACTGTCTATAACGGAAGTGCCCTAGGATAAAAGTTCTAGGAAAGGTGGTTGACAATAGAGAAATCTTGTTGGATGCCAAAGTTAAACTGCAACTTGTTGCCTTTAGTTTGTTAATCTGTGAATGTTGGTTTTGCAGCCAACAAACTTCCCACCTACAAAACATCTGGTGTATTATGAGAGATCTCTTGTGGTTGACCCAGAGAACTATATTGTCTGAATTTTGGAAATAATTTTGTGGTGCACCAATGTATGCTGAAAAAGACCCAAATATTTACAGTAACATGGAACAACCAGTGATAAATTATAGGTTCCAATGTTGGTTGACTTTGAAGATCCTTTTTGTTTTTAAATAAAATGGCTTTAACTTTTGTGGTTCAATGCATAAATCCACGAGATGGTTTGTTACTGAACACAGACCAATGATTGAACTTGTGAATTTCCATTTCATTATGGCTGTTGATCCCAACTTGGGGAGCAATAAGGATATTATAATTGACCCCTGTGTCGGGGAACAAAAACAAAATGGGCTTCCTGTTTATTATCATTATCTTGCTGGCTGCACATTGTGAATCCTGATCAGGGATTATTTGCTGTGCTAATTTGGGCATGTTGAGAAAGTCCTAAATTATTTTCATTGTTTGCTGGCTTAACATATTGTACATTGCAAGTTTATGGTTTCTGGAAAGCTTTTTTTTAATCAATCACATGTTCTCTGTAATTTTTCTGCTCATCATGTACCCATTAGGAATATTCCACTTTGATATTCATATCATCGGATGACAAAAACGTCAAATTTCTGTTGGTACAGAGTACTGTGAATTGTTTTGTTCTTGGTTTTTTATGCAACATATAGTTCGTTATCAGCCCAAAAGCTCTCTTCAAGCATGTATAAAGACTTGCTCCAGTCAATAGGTTATTAAATATATGAAGCTAATTCCAGTTAGCCAAAATTACATTTGCAAAATAAAGTTTCGCTGGAAGGAAGATGTATTAACCCATATCAGCCTTGTGGGGACTGAGGCAAAGGACAATTAACTTGTAAATCAATTGGGATAATGTAATTGTACTGCAGATAATATTGGAAATGTATGTTTAATGTTTTCAAATAATTATTAAGCATTAAATAAGCAAGGCTAACACCATTTTTAGTGCAGCAATTCTCTGATAGCCCCATTTTGCATTTTCTCACTCTTCTAATTTTCTGAACTCTTCCCTTTGCATCATAATTTAAGCAATTGTCACTGTCCTACTAAATCTTGTGTTGTATATAATTCGAGCACCACTACAAGCCTGTCCTTTGTGAGTCTTAGTAACAACCATTAGTTATCGGATACAGTAGTGGTGAAATTAAAACAATTTCTTTATTTTTATTCTCAACATCTTTCAGGTACAGTAGGATTAGTTACTCTTGGATTTGTATTATTTGAGGTTTCCAAAGGAATGTCACTGTTTTTTAAGAAATTTCTTTGTTGAAGTCATATCTATCTTTCCCCTTAATGTGGAGACAAGAATTTTAAAGTGAGGGCTTGGATTGGAGCAGTGACAAATAATTCAATCCATTAGACAGTGGATAAATTTGATTAATCTTCAATACGTTTGACTTATTTTACGCTCCCAGTGAGTTGGCAAAGTTTTGTAAAATTACAAGTAGAATTCCTCCTAGACCAATTAGGGGTAATTCCCTAGATAGAGACAGCTGCTTCATGAGGAATTCTTTACAATATCTCATTTGCTGGGCTCTGCCAGGCTGAGAACTGGGGAAATTCTCATTGCATTTGACAAATATTAGAGCTTGGATTCATCTATAATAATTATAGCTGTATTTGATCTAGTGCCTTTCACTCTGGTAGGATGCTGCAAAGAGCTTCATAGGATTTATTTCAAAGTGTAGTGACTGTGTACTTTGTAGATGAATGAGGCAGCCAATTATAGCACAGCAGTGCCTGCAAACAGCTATAATGTGAACAACCAGTTATCTGGGGAGAGTGTTGGCCAATACAGTTGTGATTTTACATGCATATTATTTAGTGACAGGGCAAAGTTATTTCATAAGTGAATATGTTGCTTTCAAAATCCTAACATACCAGATTTGGGTGGGTTTAATTCTATAGTATGTGGAGGATATTATTGATTTCAAGAATGAAGAAGACCCAATTAGTAAGTTATCTTTCTCTTCAGTTTTCGTGCATTTCTTATCTCGAGGTAAGTGTCTGTCTGACGTAATCATTTTGCTTTCATGGGTTGAAAGCTAAACTAAACTAGGGGAATCATGTCACTTATGTTTTGGCAGGTCAACAAAGTCTCAAATTGACTAAATTTATCAAGTTATTAAATCATTTGTCAACTTCCTTAGTGGTAGTGGTATGCAAAATTCTGAAACGTATAGTTTATAAAATGTGAAATTAAGAATAGTTCAAGAATATCATTGAAAATATTTTAATATTACATTTAAAAATCAAGCCTACCCTTGGTTCTTTTCTACCCTGGTAAAACAAAACTTTACATGTTTGAGCTGTGTTCGGTAACACAATTCCTTACACATGTTAAGGGTTTCAGCATGAATAAGAAATTATGCTTTCATTTTATTGAATAAATCCCTATTTATTCTACTATTCTTTGTGTGTTCTTTTTTAAATCAGACCAATGTCACCACTTCACTTGATACTGTTGGAGCAGTAGTTGTGGACCATGAAGGAAATGTGGCAGCTGCTGTTTCCAGCGGAGGTTTAGCAATGAAGCATCCTGGAAGAGTTGGTCAAGTAAATATGTTTGTTCCATTTCTCGGGTTCTTGCTTTGAGTCTAGCCCCCTGGTATGTTCCTTTCTGTTGTGCACAGCCCAGAAGAGAAATTCCACAAAATCAATTTCTAATGCTATTTGTATTCAGTGGTAAACCAAATGTGTATCAAGGAGATCTTGCCGGACAGAAATGATGGAAATCAACATCTGAGAGAGAAAGATACATTGACGTTTTGGGGGTTGTTACTCAAAGGAAAAATGCACAATTGGATACAATGTTTTTCATTTTGTTTCTTGAAGTGGTTTCAGTTGGCTGCAAAAGAAACATGAGCATATGTCGCAAAAAGAACATAAAAGTATAGACTTAAATTACAAGCACTAAACTGTCTTTTATATATTTTAAGCAAAGTATTGTTTTCTTGCAATATCCTAAAGGAGAACTGTCTTAAGAGGACAAAGTAACACAAGTAGAAGAAAAGAGAAGTTTAAATGAACATCTCTCAGCATGGAAACATTTCTAGATACATTGTGAAAATGTTCATTTGAAGACTGGAATAAAGGCAAGAGATGCACTAATGTATCACAATCCCTTTGAGACCCAAGTTTGATTCCTGCTCTGACTGCTGGGATTAATGTTACTCTCGGGTGTGTCACTTTTATGTGAAATTAGTTTACACAGTTTCAACACATTGAGTGGGCTTAAAATAGAAAATTTACCTCTACTTGGCATTTGTATTCAGAAGGGCTACAGGATGGCTGGTGTGAGAGATACGGAATGCCAGGCTCTTGTGGGTGCCTTTTTTAGTTGGGTTAGTGCAGAATAGGAGATTTTCTCTGCATCTAATTGTTTCTATGCTTGATCTTATTGTGATGTTGAACCTGGGTGAGCCAAAATAGGAATGTCTTCCAATTGCCAAAACTTAACATTTCTCATCTTGAGGTTTTTTGAAGAAAAGTTAAAAGCCTCAATAGTATAGTATGAGAAATAAGCAGTTAATAATCATTAAATTATCTGAATGTTTTGTGTTAGTGATCCACTTGTTGTTAAGTTTATGAAGAGATTTTCTTAAACTGCATTGTCTTCACTTGTTTCTAGGCAGCTGTCTACGGCTGTGGTTGCTGGGCTGAAAATACAGGAGGCAGTAATGTGTATTCCACAGCTGTGAGTACATCAGGTATTTATTCCATGTGCATACAACTCTTAGTGTTCAACAAATATTTTTTTCTATGTTGTGCTGTTTATAAGGGAGAGTGTTCTCTTTTTTCACCAGGTGTCCAAATCAGTCAATGATTACTTTAAATGTATTCTGAATTTTCTCTATATTGATCCCCAAATGCTATTTCTATGTGTAGTGTTTCCTTGGACCATTGTTAGAGGGACTGATGTTTCTTTTTTTGGGTGAGGATATCAAAACTCTTCATCTTTCCGGACCTTGTGGTATTCTTGTTTATTGGGCTGCCACAAGATGGGTAACAGTAACCAGCATTGTCACCACAGCAGAATGGGATTGAGATCACCACTCAAAGCCATGGAAAAAAACTTGTGGCCCCTGGTCTCAGATACAGAACATTTGTTCGTGAGAATGAACATACAAAGTACAGAGTGGCACTGAAGTTGGAGAGAGGATGGGATACATCAGGAAATAGTAGTTTGCTGATGTAAAATCTTGAGCTCTAAAAGCTTTTAACTGGGCAGCAGTTTAGGACAGACAACTCCTGGTGGCTGTCCTAAAATTGTTCTTTGCAACTCGAAACCTATGTCCTGTTCTTCCTATTTTAGTGAATCAAAAAGTATTGCTCTGGGTTTACTTTTTCAATCCCATTTACAATCTTAAATACCTCCATAAGGTCCCCTCTGAAACATATATCCTTTCAAGATTGAATAACTTTAACTTGTGTAATTGTTGCTCATAGCTTATGTCTCTTAACACTGGGGATCATCCTCATCGCTCTCTGCTCCACTATGTCACAGTAACCAGAACTGTGTGCAGTACTTGAGGTGCCTGACCAGTGCATTTTATAGTTTGGTTAAGATATTATCTGATCCCTTCAATTTTATGATTTGTAACTAACTTCCAGTTTTGGTCTATGTATTATCATTTCTGTACAGTATGTGTCACTACCTTATACCATTCAATGAAATAAAAGCCAATAATCACTACAAACTGTATAATTTACAGGAATAATGTGTCTTTTTTGGATCAGGTGGGTGTCTGAAACCTGTGGAAACCATCACTATGCTTAAAAGAGAATTCATACCAGTCTGAGATGCATCCCACCTACACATGGAAATTCCTGTGTTTGGAATGGAATGTGGACTCTCTCCCCAGAGAGACGGATCCTGCTTACCAATTATGCACAGGTTGTCAAGATCCAAGACTTAAGGACCAAATGTCTATTGGAATACTGCTGGAATTTAACCAGCTAAAACCACATAGCTTGCCATTGAAAGCATTGTCTGACAAGCTTCCCACTGCTTGTACAGCTAGGACCACCCTACCCATTTGGGCTTTGGCTTGTAGGAATCCATACTCACAGTGACTGAATAAAGCTATACATTTCCTTTAGATTAATAAATCTCTTGAGTTTTGGTTCCATAATGTGGACCACTTAATGTTTTCCTTTATTACTGTACTTACAATAATTTATACAAACCATCTTAGTATTAGCACACTGTTAAGTATCAGCTATTAAACAGCACAGTTTGTGTGTGTATATATGTATATATATATTTAAAGCACTGTGCATGTAGTATAAGCCCTGTATTACTTATCTGTTGAATGAATAAATTATAACTTGCCTACAGTTGAAAATACTGGAAGAGGAATGGACATGTGTATACACCTGCTTACGAGTGGAGCACATTATTAGGCCAATAATATGCTAGATTTTTCAGTTCTAGATTTCGCTCAGCAATGTACAGATACTTGAGGGCAATATAATGATTTGCTCATTGAATCACAAATATTCACATGTTAAACACACACAAAACTTGTCTGCAAATTTAATTACTGTGGTGGTTATTGAAAAAAAACTTGCTGTGTCAAGCTGCTGCTAGTGATGATGGAGCTTGTTCTTTTTTTTAAGTAAACATTTTTATCTTAGCTGTAAGGCCTTCATCATGTGGCAGACAGAACCAAATGGATTTTATTTTTGTTCTCTGTAAAAGGAGGTTCTTTCATGTTTGGAAATTGAAAACGTGTGTCTCTTAATGTAGAGAATGTATGTGTGTTCTTTATATGCACCTGTTTCTAATTTTCTAACATGAAAGAAAAACCCATCCAAAGATCTGAAACAATCTTTTTTTTCTCTAATACACAGTGCAATAGAAGTCCATGATGAGTCTCATTTGTCATCATTATGTAGCCCAAAATGTTATCATAGATTAGGAAAAATTTGTGTAGTGTATAGGTCTCACTTTTTTAAGCAGTTTATTTGTTGTGTGGTTCTGGGTATAAAATGCATTACTCAGATTGACGTTTGCATTTCTTGAAAAATAATTCCATTGTGGTTTGAATTGAGTTCTGACAGAAATCTTAATAGGAAACCACTATAGTGGCATTCTAATGACTACTTTGCCTCAAGTAAAATTTCCAAAAAGAGCATGTATCCCCACTGGGCTAATATTAAATCGAGTTGAAAAAGTGTCTTGTGTTGTCATTGTTCATTCTGTTATTAACCTGTTTCTTCTGCTCTGGTAGCTGGCCTTTCATTTGTGAACTTTCTAATTCCTCAGCAATTTGCTTCCCTCCCAGGCTGTGGAGAGCACCTTGTACGGACCATGTTGGCCAGGGAATGTTCGGTGGCCCTACAAGCAGAAGATGCTCATCAGGCCTTGTTAGAAACTATGCAAAAGAAATTTGTTCGTAAGTTGAATTTTTCCTTTCTTCCCCCTTCCGCGACTCATAACACCACATTAGATGTAACTGGTTAAATAATGAGCTCTGATAGATATCATCCAGCCAAATAATAGAATGCATGGCTTTGCTGAGGAATCACTCTCATTCAGTGCTATATAAGTGTTTTTTTCATTTCTTCCTGTGGGAATATTTCCCTATTAGAAGCTACTTAAACTCGCAACTGAGATAACAAGACTTGACTGTCAGTCATTACTTCCATTTTGGGATCACAGTTTGAAGTTCTAGATCTTAAACTGCAGGCAAGAAATTCACCTTTGCTACTAAGTGAAGCAACCTTTAGGATATATGCTTACAATAGAAAAATTGCAATTTGAAAGCACAAGGTGAAGAGGAATTCTCACACTTTTTTACATTAAAATGGAAATTAAGGTTCTGGGTAAACCTTCTGTATCATTTTTATCACAAATATTTGTCTAATCGTTTTTTTTTAATACTCACAAATGTTTGACTCGACTCTCGACTCTCTACCCCCTCCTCGCTCCCTCCCTTCTCTCCCCTCACCCTGACCATTTCCCCCTTGCTCGGGTCCTGACCCAACTGTACAGCGCCTTGGGACGTCCTCCCAACGTGAAAGGCGCTCAATAAATGGAATCTTGTTGTTGTTGTTGTTGGCTGCATTCTTTGCAATTGCAGTTCAACAACTTGCATAAACAAAATATAATTCTCAGACTGATATTAAACGTTGAGGCTTCTCGTTGGCATTATTCAATTTTTTATATTTTTCAGAATGATTGCTGCAACTTTGACATTCCAAATTGCTACAATGGTTATAATTTGGAAGTTATTTTTGTGGCACTGATATTTCCCAATAACTTATGCTATTTAAATTAAAGTATCCCAATGGGGTGTATAGTTAAAGTTTTATCCAGATTTTGTTTGTGAAATGCATCTCACAAGTTTCAAGATGCTCACTTATATTTGGGTTAGAGTTTCCATTTGTAATGCACCAAAGTTAAATCTCATCCCTACTCTGGATATGGATTTGGATAGGCTAGAAGGACAGTTGGTCTCGCACTGTTCCTATCTGTAAACAAAACTATTTCCTGTTAAGATTTTTAACAGCTCATTCATTACATCATCATGCGTTATAGTTCACTTTTCCTTTTGTTCTTGGAATTGGCCACAATTGCTTTCCGTTCCAGAAAATACAATGTTTGATATAGTTTTGCAGAATTATTCTCCTGCTGAATGGCAGTGCATAGTTTCAATTTCTAAATGAGATTCATGGATTTTTTTCCATCTTCGAGTGGTCACACTTGGAATGTCTCCAGTATCTCAGCTAAATTATGAATTTTCAGTCTATAATTTCTGTCACAAAATGAACAAGGAAACAAAATAATTTGGGTAACATTGTTCAGAGAGAAATGACTTATGCAAACTTTGTTTATCAGCTAGTCTAAGGGAATTCTGATTTGACAGCAGCCATTTGGTAAAGGAAAATGATCTGTCCCAAATTCCTCCTGAAGTTGGATTAAACCAGAATATTATTCCCTATTTTTTTCTATCTGCATTTAGATGTAATTTGTATTGCAGTTTCACAATATTGATACAGCACCTCAGATCTTTGGTTAGCATTGGGTTGAATTTCCTCACTTATTGTTGCATTATGGTTTTATTTGAAAGACTACTTCACATCTCTATACGTGCAGCCAGAATGAGGAAACATCATTTATCAGATTGCATATCTCTGTGGAACCTGCAAGGTAGAATGGCTCTTTCTCATCCAAAACTAGAAAAGAACTTGCTGAAAACAGCAATACCATCTATTCCTTTAAACAGCTGTGCACTTCTGACCTAATCCACAATCACAAGTGTGTTTAAGCACAGCTACTCCGCTGGCAATCTTGATTATCTTGTGTTCCTACATAAGAAAGCATAGATTGAGAAAATATTGTTCAGTTCATCATTGAACCTGCTCTTTAAGTGTAAAACTTTGTGGGCTTCACTCCACTCTTGTTGAAAGAAAATTCATTCCCTCAACCCCAAAAGCAATCGAGCAGAAATTTAAGGATGGCAGTAACCCAGCCTAAGTAGCTGTTATTCATATGTGAGTCTTGACATCTGTGTTGATCTTCCTTTTTGTAAACCAGGGCATTGAGGTCAATTCTAGTGTCTACTTCTGTCCTGGCTGATATTATTAACTAACCAGCCAGGCTTCAAACCTACAATCTTCTGATCTGCATGACTTGTCCTGCATTCAGCAGTCGAGCATTCAGCCTCTCTGCCACTACCCTTTGGAACTCCTATTCAACAGTCCTTTTGCATCGCTCTCTGCCTTGCCTCCTTCAAAGCCCGTCTCAATGACCTTCCTTTTCGACTGTGCCTTTGGTCACCCTCCACCCCTACCCTCTTGATCCCAACCCCCATCTTGGGTCCAAACCTCTGACTGTCCAGCGCCTTCGGATATCCTCTCAATGTGAAAGGCTCAACACAAATGTAATTTGATGTTGTTGCATTGTATGGTACCACAATTTACTAAGCAACCAGACAATTCTCTGCTCATTTTTTGACAGTTAATGGAACAACTGTCTTGTTTGAGAGTTTGCTCCACATATACACCATACTGTTGAGTGGGAGGGAAGCTCTGAAATTCTCTCATTGGGAATTCAAGCTCTTACGTTTTTCCTTCCATTCTCTGAACCAGCAGTAGTTTTATTTGTTAGAGACTGATTTCTCGATGGCTTAACACATCAAGTATGTATGGAAGGATCACCTTTTACTTTGTTCTCTTCAATGCACTTTTAAAGGTAAGATGTTCAAATCTACATTCCAAATTTGATTTAATCTGCGGTCTACACTAAATTTATAATAAAAATTAAATGCTTCAAGGCAATTGGTGTTTAATACATCTGCTCTTGAATACTTTGGATATCTCCAAAGTTTTAATGAACTGTTACATTGCGTTTATGAATGAGTTACTATTTAATGGGCATCCACCAGAATGTCTATCTAGGTTACTTTCCATATCTTTTTATTTTGTTGAAGCAGCATTATACGGTAATCAGTGTGGGGAACTTTTAATTTAGTACAGCACAGAAATGTGTCTTAATAATAATAATAATCCTTGCATTTGATATAGCGCTTTTCACGTCTTCTAGACGTCTCAAAGTACTTCACAGAATATACTGTAAAGTGAATTGACTGTATATTTGTGGGCGAACGCGGCAGCCAATTGCGCACAGCAGTGTCCCACAAAGAGTCGTGGATTGAAATGACCAATTTTTTTTTGAGGGATTATTATCAGGAGTGTGGAGAAAGAAAACTTGCCCAAGGTTTCACCTTGCTGGGAATCAAACCCAGGTCTCTCGCTTGCAAAGCAAGTGCTCTAACCACTGAGCTACAGGACTCCACTTAGCAATTCGAGAATTAAAGAATGTCGATTGAACAGGAAATGTTAACAAGAGCATTCAACAACAACAACAAATTATATTTATATAGCACTTCTCACATGGGAAAGACATCCCAAGGCAGTCAAGGGTTTGCACCTGAGCTGGAGGTTGGAATCAAGAAGGGTGCCATAGTCTTGATTCTGAATAGGTACTGCACCGATAATGGATGCACCATGTTCTGTATCAGCTCGTGTTCTGGAGAAGGCGTGGAAGGGGGTATTTCTGGAGGTCCCAAAGCTTTCCACAGCCTTTTTGCAACATCATTTGTAAATCTCCAACCTTTGGGTTTCATCTCTGATCTGGTAATATCCAATATATGTTATGATTCAGTCACAACACCATCCAGGTTATCAAATACTGCTCAGCCAATTCATTGTTCTCTACCTTTGCAACCTGTGGATTCAGTGTTAGTCTTCATTAATAATAATAATAATAATCCTTGCATTTGATATAGCGCTTTTCACGTCTTCTAGACATCCCAAAACGCTTCACAGAATATACTGTAAAGTGAATTGAATTAACTCCCACAGAAAGTTGTATTGATAACTCATTCATACTTTTACTGAATCTGCTTTGATGAGTAGAATGTAAGAATTGCTTTTCAGTTAGAGACCTAACCACAAGTACATTGTGGGATAATCAAGGATCGTATTCACCCAGAAGATATTAGTTCTGTATTTTTACAAAGTCCTAATTGCAATCCCCACAAAGCAAAACCAATTTAGGAAAATTTGGTCCAAGCAGTACTTGTAGATCCAAGCCTGATAGATTTTGCCATGTTATGTATTCTATGAGCCAGGATGACATAGAATGCGGTTCCACTGATGTACCAACACAGAGATTTAGGCAGAGATTTCTGTTAATGCAGCTTTAATCCTGACCCAAAGCTCATTTTCCAAGTATGGATAAAATATATCAAATTTGAGAACCTCTGATGACTTAGTGTGTAAGTGCACTGCCCAGCATGGTACTTGACCAGAAAGATCTTGTACTGAATTGTTTGTCTGTGTTCATTTAGCTGATCTCACCCAGTTGACTCAGTCTTCATGTGTGAGCCTATAGTGTGTATTTGCATGCTACCTGACATTTGTGGACATCAAGATTAATCCTGCCCTAAGTTGAACTATATGCGTTTAACTTTCCAGCAAAAATCATTTGAACAGCTGCCTATGGAGCTATGCTCTGGTATTACTCATTTATTGTCTTAATGATTAGGTAAAGAGGAAAAGAAAATTAGGAGGCAAAGATGAAAAATAGCTTGTCTGGACAGAGACAAGCTCAGATGCTATGAACAAGGAATAGAGTATGAGAAAGGATATTAGGAGAAGTGGAGGCTCATGTGGCTTATGAACACCGACACAAACTAATTGGGCAGAACAGTCACAATTTTAGTATATTCTAATCCTGCTTGACAAGGAATTTAAATCTGCTGAGGTTCAGAGTTGCTGCTTTTTCTCCCTAAATCTCTGTATTGGGTACATCAGTGGAACAGCATTCTGTGTCATCCTGGCTCGTAGCAAACATTTCCAGAAGTGCAGCCTTTCGTTTCTGAAGTTGTTCTTATAAGAGATTAAACCATTTTTCTAAATAACCAGGGTAGAGGAGATGATTCTTTAATCAACTAAAAATTTCCTGACATTTGTGGAAAAGCTGATTTGATTAGTGATCAACAGGGAATCCAATATTTGATGGTGATGTATGGGACAATCAGGCCCAGATAGGTCGAAATTAAATCTATGGGTCCTTATGAACCTATTCACATTCATTAAATGATTGGTTTGCTAGCCAACATCTTTGTGTTGTTAAAGAGCCAGTCCCAATCTCGACTCTTTAATAACCTGCTCAGAAAGAATGCTCCTCAGCAATTCTCTCCCTCCATGAAATCCCCAAGAAGGGAGCACTGCTTCCAGAATTATGAAAGGGCATGAATATCTGTGTGTAGTTTCAGTTTGGTTATTTTCAGGCTATTGAAGCTTTTTTTAAAAAAAATTTATTCAAGCAATTATTCAAGAATTAATTAGACTTCATTCGTTGAGATTAGATTATCCAGAAAATTCTCAGTGAAAAAAACCCATTTAACAACAATTTTAAGGGTGATTTTTCTCTAGATGGTAAATGATTCACTTGAACTATAATTCTAAGCTATTATCACGAGAAACTGAATAATGAAGGAGGACATTGCTGGGAGTATTATCTTGCAAATATATAGGATCGCTGGCATGCATTGTTGGATAGATTGAAACACCTAAGTAGTAATATTTTTAAGTTACATTTACAAGGATATATTTGGGTTTAATGGATGTCGAACAGCATAGCTGTCCATAGCTGCTTGTATTGCAAAATCAAACCCAATAAAACTTGTCCACATAAATAGTTCAAATGTCCTACATTTTATAAGTGTCTTTCTGTTTATGGTCAAGATCGGAAGGCTTAGATGTTGCTGGAATATTTCATAAAATGCAGATGCATTTTTTACTTGTCACGCCACATAATTAGCTGGGGAGATCAAAGCTGAGCAGTGTGTATTGTCACTTTTTATTGTCTTCCACTGAGAGGATGCCATCCAGCAAATGAACAGGCTGTTAGTAGACCTGAAAGAATTAGGGTTGGCAGGACAGTTGATGTGGCCAGCAGACAAGAAAGCAGCTTTAGTTGCATTTGTCCTGCTAGCAACCAATTGTTGCACTTGCAATGGGCAGCCAGCATCCTGTTTACAATTTAGATCTGAGTCCCTGCGGGAGATTTGGGCTCCTGGCCAAGTGGGGAATGCCTGGCATTGACGTTTGGAGCTCTTTAAGCAGCAGGTGACAGACAAACTGATGGCAGATGTTTTTTTTTGTGAAGAATAAATACTGTACACTGTGTGATAGGAGATGTTACCAAATTGTGGGGGAGTGGAAGAAGTAGAGGGAATGTAAATATGTTTATTTGATAGATTGTATAATGAAGTAGTTAACAGGAAAATGCAAAAGGAATAGGGGCAAGACAAATGTGCTAGTATCCTGTATAGTTGTTGTTGGTGGTGTGTTTGTGTGTGTTTGAAGCCATTTTCTCTAAACTTTTTCACAAATCTACCTCATAAAATGTGATATGGGCCTCCTAATAGTAAACTGCTGTAACAGAGGCACATGAGGGGTTTACATTACTGAAGTGATTATATACGGCTAACAAGATTGCAGTTTTCTTTAACAATAGAATGAATTTATTTTAAAAACCTGCTTAAGACTATTTTGTTCCTTATTATTTCAATGCAATCCTCATGTTTACATTATATCTGAACTTGTACAACCTGCCTTTCTTAATTTGACCCTTTCTACTCTCACCCACCCCCTCCTCCACCATTACCACTTTCCCCAAAGGGGATGTCGTAGTCTGCAGAATGCATTTAGAAACTGATGTAAGAACCATTTTTATATCAAATTTATTTATTTTTACTGGCTTTCAGGGATAATTAATTAATTGCAGATTTTTACCTGCTTGGAGTTTTTGTTGGTGCATCGTTGTTTGAACATACTGTAGATAGAGGAATATCAGAGATGTGATTCATAGACCTTGTTCGTGAGTATAGTGAGTGGAGGGGGAAGAGAGGAGAGTTATCAATGCTGCCCTTGGTTTGGGCAACATCTCAAAATCCCCAAAGCAAAACTGAAGCTTTTTTGAATGCCTGAAGCTTCAAGACTCAGAACAAGTGGTTAATTCCTGAATAGAAGATTATCAATTTTCTATTCCAAGTCAATACGTTGCTCCAAATTGTTTGCGTTAGATGTCATTATTTTTTTTCAGGTTCCTGTTAGACCTGTGATGTCCTAATAAAGCAGAGTCCCGTAGCTTAGTTGGTTAATGCACTCGCCTTGCAAGTGAGAGGACCCGGGTTTGAGTCCCGGATGGGCAAAAACTTAGGCAAGTTTCTTTACTCCACAAGCCTCTGTATATCTAGCAATAAGTAGGAACCGGTTGTTAGTCGATTGGCGGATCATTTTCCGGGGATAAATAGTCCCTCAAAGAAAATTGGTCATTCAATCCATGACTGTTTGTGGGACACCTGTTGCGGGCAATAGGCTGCCACATTTCACCTACGAAATACACAGTCAATTCACTTTACAAGACATATTCTATGAAGTGCTTTGAGACATGATAAGGCGCTATATCAAATGCAAGGATTATTTTTATGAAAAATGAAAAGGTACAGCCGGGGTTTGTTTATTCCTCCCCTTTGAATCAATCCCTTTTGAATCCCTCAACTGCAGGTCAATTACAAGTTTGGCTGATTTGCCTGCAAATATGTTACTCTTGACAGTAATTACCTTTTATAGTTTTTTTTTATGTATCTTGCCCTCTCATGATTCAGTTCAGATGCTGTAATATTATTATTGCATCTTTTACGCGAATATTTGAATCTGGCACACAACATTTATATTCTAGGTTAAGGAAAAGTCATTATTGCTTTCCCACATTTTCCTCCAACCCAAATATCTTTTGACCAATTGACTATCTTCCTTAATGGAATGGTAAACGGGATCTCCTTGGAGCTGAACTTGCTCCAAGGTGACATGATTGGCAATGGAATATCAGAGTCAAGCCCACTCTCTGTGGCAGTCTCGGTAGTCCAGTTCCTGAGCCAGGCGGGTCTGCAGTACTCCAGGGCACTGCCGAGTCCTACCACTCTGGTACAACTGGTACTCTACAAAGAGTCCTAATGCTTTGCTTAATGCAGCGAACCCTGCAGATTTAAGTATTGTATTTTACATAACACTGTTACTAGGGGATTTCAGGGAATACATTTTGGTGAGCATATTTGGGTGATCACATTCCTGCATGTAGTTTGAGAATGACTAATCAAGGGCAGGTTTTTGAAGATTGCTAGGTGGGCCAACAACATAATGCGGCACTAAGATCAGCCATGATCTTATTAAATGTCGGGGCAGGCTCGAGGGGCTGAATGGCATTCTCCTGCTCCTATATCTTATGGTCTTATGTTGCAACAGCTAGTATTTTGGAATAAATGACTATTTCACCTGGTGAATAAACAGTACTGCTGATGTGTCTTGTGCAAAGATTAATCTTACTGTTGTATCTGCACGTGTTAGAAGTTGTGCAATGCCTGTAATGCAGTTTATTTACACTTTCAGAAAGTTTTTGACAAACATCTAACAAAATCTTTTTTAA
The DNA here is from genome assembly GCF_018977255.1 of Callorhinchus milii. Taxonomy (NCBI): domain Eukaryota; kingdom Metazoa; phylum Chordata; class Chondrichthyes; order Chimaeriformes; family Callorhinchidae; genus Callorhinchus; species Callorhinchus milii. The sequence continues at coordinate 79,901,643 of NW_024704744.1, forward strand.
AAAAATCCAAGTGAAACATAGGACTGGGTAAAAAACTGGTTTAAAAAATAAAGTAATGCAAATACGTCGTGGAGTGTTTTGATCAGACTGGTAAGAAGCACTTCTCAGGAAGGTGGTGGGTGGGGTAAAGAAGATTGGGTAGCTGGCAAAAGAAGCTTTGGATCACAGCCTAACTTTATCCTTAAACCTCAAGCAAAATATTCAAGTTCTGCCAGTGTCCTAGATTTTTCAATTGAATTTCATCTGCTTCGTGTCTGCCATTTATATAACTTCATTTAGAGTATTGAATGAGAGATGGTTTAAGGCGTTATCCTGGGAGTGGACTCCCATGTTTCTCTGGACCTTTTTCTACTTATTTATTTCAATGTAAGTGTTGAGTAGAGCCCATAAAGGTTATTTTTTGGATTCTTATTATTTCTAGCTTACATAAATCACTTGCCAGCTGACCTGTAAACTGGTCAAATTGGCTGATGAAGATGCAAGAAAAAGAACTGAATCAGTCATACAAATGGGCAGACATATTGCAGGGGAAATTTAATGTGCAAAATATAAGACATTGGCAGAACTCCAATATTGAGCTTCAGGTTTAAGGATAAAGTTAGGCTGTGATGTCAGGAAAAGATTTTAGTTGCGCAAATGCACATGATACTTATCTGAAATGCCAGGTGGAAAGATCTGATCCAGGCAAGTATGGGATTAGAGAGAAACGTAAAATATTTATAAAAACACTTATAGAGGAAGAGAGAGAGGTATATGTAGTCATTCATCTGATATCCACAATATCACAAATCCTAATTAGTGTATATAACAGGCTATGTACTCATATAACAGGCTACGTCACCTCAGTAAAGATTTATTTTTACTAAAAATGCTACTGAAATTGGAACAAAACTTGGCTCATCCCAAGTGTAAAGAATGTTTTAAGAAAAAAGAGCAAACTTTATATGGTCTGGAATGAAAGTGGTTAAGAGGTCTCATGGAACGTTATAACATTATAAAATATTTAATAGTAAAGATAAGATAAGCTTTCAAAGTAAACTAGGTAATAAATGGAAATGTGTGAAACATTTACAGTATACAAGAAAAATAGGTTGGATTCAAGAAAATGAATATTTGAACTAATCTGCCAAATAAGGTAATAGAGGCAAAAGTATTGGGGTTACTCAAATAAAATTAGCTGCCATGAAAAGAGAGTTACCAAAGTGATAAGGTGGGCTGAATGATGCTTTCCTGTCCTTGACTTTTCTTATGTTTGAATTATAGAAAATACATCTGCTTTTTATATATTCCAAAAGTTTTTCATTTTTCTTTTGTTTGTCTCTTGCGTTCAACTTCCAGTCTTCATTTGTGTTATTTCTGCTATGCTGTCCTCACACTGTGAGCAGGACAGGTGAACTATGCCAAAGAATCTTGTCTACTCTGCATTAACTAACAATTACAGTTGGGAGTTGTGTTGGAATAGATTCACTTGCTGTCATTTATTTCCTCCAGTATAATGTTTTTTCAGTAATATAAACCTTGCAGACATCATGAAGGTACAGTCTTAAATAAATAACACTCAATCTTGTGGTGGCAGTGAACATGAATCAAATATCAAAGTCACAATACAGGGTGACCCTATTATAAAGCACCTCTGTGGAGCACAAGTTTGCTTATATTGCAGAACAAAGTAAGACCAGCGATGGGTGACCTGGCAGAAGTGGGGCCATTGTCTTTTTCTATTATAATATGATATTTAATTTTATGTCCCCAAAGCATTGTGATAGAGTTAGGTCTGAAGATCAGCCATGATCTTATCGAATGGCGGGGCAGGCTCGAGGGGCCGAATGGCCTACTCCTGCTCCTAATTCTTATGCTCTTATGGAGTTGCTCTGTAGTTAGTGGCAAGAGGAATTTCTTGCCCAGGTGTTTCTGAAACCTCTGAAATTCTTTAAAAATCTGCATTCTTATTTATTTTCCCTAAAATTCATACGTTTGTAGTAATTGAGGCAACAATGCAAGGAAATTGGACACTTTCACCTTGATTATGCCGTTCTAACATCCAATATTTTTGTCATGCACAGCTTATTAGAACAATAATACTCTCACTTAACTGTACAATGTTCAGCTCAGAAGGTTTTCCACCCCCAGTTATTAGTTGTAATTCTGTATTTAATGAATAATGTCCAGGTATTCTGTCTCACTGAAGAAGAAACATGTCTTTGAAGCAGTAAAACATTGAATTCAAAATTAAGTTGATCTTAATTTTTCTGTTCCTTCATTGCAGTACCATTTTTCTGACTTATTTATAGGTTCACCATTCCTAGCCTGTGAAGACTCTGTACTTGGGGGTGTGATAGTTCTCCGATGTTGCAGATGTTCACTAGAATCTGAGCCGTCATCGAATACTCAGGCCCTCCTAGGTAAGCAGTATAACTTTCAGAATAGCAGCTTTATTGAGGCGCTTCAGAATGCAGGGTTCAAAATTCCATCACAAAGTCTAATGATTGGCAATATCTTATGATTTGTGCAATTTAACTTTTTTGTTTTCAAAACCTTTTCCAAGGAGTATTAAGCCTTTTTTGTTGATTCCCACAATAGTGTTCCTTTTTTTCTGATGAAGACATTCCTATCATCAACCTATATGTGTTCCCTCAGCAATAAAATCAGCATGCCAGATTGAAATATCTCCACACAAATTACTCCCATCAATTACTACACAGACTTTACTCTGAAGCTCAAAGAGTGGGTTTGGTCTGACTTAATATGTGTATCTTATAAAGCATATTATGTGAGTGTACCTGCAGTTCACCCAGAGTGCGGTACATTTCTGGCACTATATAGCCAGTTTCCTGGGCAGAGTAGAGAAGGCCTATCAGTGACATCCTAGCAATGCTGGAGATGCTCATGAGGGCGTTTGACTGAGCAGCTGGCTGGAACCCAACACTGTCGCAGTTTAGTGACCTCAGTGGCAACCCGATGACCCATACACATTGGCCAGTGACTATTTTTATAATGTAACACAGGGTCTGATTTTTATGGAATCAAAGTCCCACATTACAACAGTAATACATATATATTGGAGCCTCCCGCTCATTCAGTAGGACAATATTGCCCTTTTTAGTTCTTTCATACGTCCAGTGATTCTTCCTTTTTTTTCAAATATGGCAACTTTGCTTTCTGAACCATTCAAGCCCCTCCATAGTATTAGTAGTCACATATTAATATCCATATTCTTCTTCATTGTTGACCTTTTCCTCACCCCATTGGAACGAAATATGCACCAGTATAGACGCATTAAAGAATCCATTAAAAGAACCCATCTTCACTTTAAAAGTATTTGGCTTTGTGACATCCAAGGATGCCTCCCACTGATTCTTGGATTTTTATACTCTGTATGTAAGCCAGACTTTTCCAGTGGCTCTTCCAAACAGTTTACCATAAATATTCTATTTTGTGTTGAATTTGTTTTTAAAAACTGTACCAACATTTGCAAAGGGTTTATGTATTTTAAAGTGTTCAAGTGCTTTTTGATTGTCACAATTCTTTTCAGAACACAAACGGTGCAATGTGCTTTATCCTATGTTTAAATTGCAGTCAGTTTCCTTTCAGCTGTGAAGCAAGTGCTGAGAAGAAGGTTGATTTTATGATTCTTCCTATCACATTCATTTTAAAAAAAAACACTTTATTTCAGAGTTCTGCAACTTTTGTATTGAATTTTTAATGTTATTAAGAGTTGGGGGAATGCGCAATTCTTTTTTAAAAATTAATTCTGAATTTGACATCTGATGTCATGATACCAAATGTGTTTCACACTGATTACATACAACGATAACAACAACTTGAACTGTCCAGTCCTTCAACAACATGCATGCCTAGCACTGCTGATACAGCTCTGATCCATTGTTATAAAAAGGTGGTGAAGAAACGTTTACTTCCCCACAAATTGCTCCCATCAATTAGGACACAGATATCACTAGTTAGTAGTTTGAATTCTGATAAGCACGGGTTCAAGCCCTTACTAGCTGGAAGGTAAGTGCAAGCTTCCTGGTGGGCAACACAGTTCAGCATGAAATGCGTGAGGGCATTGCCACCATCTTCCGATCCGCAGCTCAGGCACACATCCCTTCCTATTGAGCATTGGTTCCACCAGTTGGAGTTCTGGAGTTTAAGCAGCAGCAGCTTACCTCTCTGCAAGCCAAAGTGGATTCCAGGCACTGGATGTATGAACATGTGTTCACGAACACGGATTCCAGGTAATGTCGTCCAGCAGCTGTTGCTCCAAGCTTCAGTTTCATCAGCTATCTCGGACAGCTGTCTTCAGTGTGCTGGGAGGACCTTCACAGAACAATTTGTGACATGTCAGCCACCTTGGTGTTCTCAAGGTCCTGGAAGCTGGAACCAACTTACTTCATCTGTTTCTGGACCTTTCTGGCATTACAGTCAGCAGTTTTGGGATGCTCTTGTTGAGTGGATGTTCCAAAATAAATCCCGATTTTTCACTGTATTTTCCTGGGGAATTTGTGTTGAATGTTTTCCTCGCGTTTTCTCTCTTTTCTGATGGAAAAATTAAATCTCAACAACTCCCCCCAGAAAATACTCCCCCAAACTGTTATTTTATTGAATAAAAGTTGACATTAATGGTCCTTAGCCATCAGGAACGACCAAATAACTTGGTCACTCCAGCCTTGAAAAGAACATCTTAGTGTGAACATTATTATAGAATGCAGTGCTCAATGGGATTGAGAAAGTAAATCCGGAATAATATTTTCCGATAAGCCAAAGGCAGCGGAATAAGAGAGCAGAAATAAAGTTTAGAACAGATGCCCGGAAATACAGTACAGGGAATAATTAACGGCAGGAACAGTTTATCATAAAGAGTGTTAGGAGGCCAGCATCCTGGAGTCGTTTAAAAAAACGCTTGATGCTGTAATTGGAAGACAACAGAGCAAGCTGAGGAAGGCTGAGATCAAATGGCCCAAAAGGTCTTCATCTATCTCTTGTGGTTGGTCTTCTGATGTAGATTGGCATTGACTGAGGCATGGCAATACATTGGCAACCTATCTAGTCAACTAAAAACAGAACTTGGTATGCAAGCGGCTATCATCTATAATGGAGAAAAAATTTTGTCTTAAAATTTGGCAATAAGCTTACTTTTTTTTATAATCCTTTAAGTTTTTTTTAAGAAACATTTTGGTTTGAATACCACATGAATTGCGGTGTATGCTGAACTAAATTGAAAAATGGTGTGGCATTCAGAAAATAATGAAATTGTACATAATTAAACTAATTAAAGCCAGATATGTTTTTCCTCGTTTTTCCTGTCACTTCCCTTGTTGCTCTTCAAGTGTTTTGTGTTAAGTAAGGATAGGCAGCAAGAGCTCTGGTCCATATGGCTGTGAATAGTGGAGGAAACAGTTGTCAGTAAATTATTATTACCACTTATTTTACAGTTGTATAATCTCTCATAAATGGAGGTTTACCCCTCTGTCCTCAAATTCTCTCCCCTCCCTGCATTGTCTTATTGAGATGTTTTTTGATTCCTTTCTCCTATTGGGGTAAAGTTCCAGAAGTACTGTTTGCTCTAAGGTTTTGAGTTTAGGGGACAAAAGGTGATCCTGTCCTTAGTTGACATCTACACTTTTCTGCAGGGGTCTCTGGATAGTGATCAAGAGTGGCCCACTTGGTTAATTTTCCCCTACTAAACCTAATTGAAGCACTCCAACGGCTGCCTTAACTAACTCAACACACACCTACAATCTTCCACTGTGTACGATTAGTGTTGCATTGATTGAGACCATTACCGATTTCGGGAGAAGCTGAGGATTTTATTCAGATAATTAAGCCAAACCCTACACGCCATTTAATGAAATAAACTCTTGATGCTCTTATATGAGGAGCCCATCATGATCAAGCCCACCACTGAGCCATAGGTGTTAATTTTTTTGTTGAAGAGAAGAGCCATTGTAACACTATTTTGAATTGGAAATGTTTCATTAAATTTAACTAATAATTTTCTTTGAGTGTTTTTCAAAAGGGATTTCTGGGCACCCAGTACTATAGATACTGTTGGTATAAATCACATAAATAATGTTCTTGTACCTTTTTTTACACAGTTGAGTTCCTATGGAGTCATACCACTGAGAGTATGTGTGTTGGTTACATGTCGACTCAAGATGGCAAAGCCAAGGTAAGTCTGTAACAAGTGGACATCACTATTTTTGCAAATGCTTTTATAGAATATTACAGCAAAGAAGCAGGGCATTTGGCCCATCAAATCTGGACAGTTTTGTTTCCCACATTCACCTAATTTATCCTGATCACTCCCCATGCTTTAATATTTCCTATTTTACAAGCATCTATTCCAATTCCTTTTAAAAGGAATGTATAGACCCTGCCTCAACTTGTGGCATAGAATCCCTTGTTCAAACTATCCTCTCTCTTTAAAAAAAATCCTTGTTAATTTACAGTAGAGGCTGGTTATTCACAGTTGTTCATTTGACCTTTTCTGATATTAATGCATTGGACAATTTTAAATATATATTTTGCATTTGCCTTCTTTGAAATGCGTTCGATCCCCTGAAGATTATTTTCCATTACTAAATCCTAAGTCGTGCAGACAAACATTTTTACTTGACACTTCGTGATTGCTTTTAGTTTTTTCGGGTGTGGGAGGGAACCTCTTCCACATTCCATCTTTAAAAGTCATTCAAAGTGAGAAATCGAACACTTTTTGTGTTGCATTTCTTTAAATATGCAGAGCAGTGCTCAAAAAGTCAGATGCGTGATTTACGTTGGAACCTAACAGTTGTATTCCATGTGTGACATGTGGCTCGGTAATAGAGGTGACACTGCGACATTAAAGGCACGAGAAGCTGGCTGCTTGCTGAGCAGTTTCTCTTCCATTCTTTGACATCTGGTGAACATTGTTTCCATATTGCCCACAAATTCTGCAGCTGGTATTGTTGAAGGGATGACAGACGCAGCTGCTCTTCTCACTTCAATTTTAAATTACGCTTTTGACCTTCCTTTACAAGACTAATCTCTCTTCTTCTACCCCTCCCCCCCCCCCACCCCCACCCCCCTTGAGTCTGTGACCACAAATGTTTTTCGGAGAGCTACCACAAATACAAGTATTGGGTGAGGTGATGAGTGATCAAAAAGTAATCTAATCTGTCAAAGGCTGGCATGTCAGTATTTGCCATTTAAACCAGATCTTAGAACTCTGTAAACCATGGTATGACATGTTGTTGTTTTGAGGAAGGAAAATACATTGAGATTCTTTTCCCTCCTTTATTGTCCATTTTTGTTCATACACAAACCCTTACTTAATCCAAGTTATCCCTGCACGTACTTCAAGGAAATCTGCTTGCTCCAACTGGTCAAAAGGATAGAACTGCACAGCAGTTCAAACGATGTTGTGCTTGCAAACAGATTTAATCTCATGATAACAGAACAGCTTTTACAGTATCAGTCGTCCACCAACACCAACAAAATTCCATTTGTATAGCACCTTTCACATCAGGAGGACGTCCCAAGGTTCTAGGATCCTCAGTTCTTCCTTTTCTTGATGCATCGTACAGTGAAGGTGATAATATAATAATAATCCTTAATTTGAGAAAGCGCCTTATCATGTCTTCTAGACATATCAAAATGCTTCACAGAATATACTGTAAAGTGAATTGATTGTATATTTTGTGGGTGAAATGATGTAATATTGTTGGATTAAAATTAAGTTTAAAATATGATCCATTTATCCATAAAGTTCCACTCTACTGTTCACCTAATTGCTTGTTGTCTTTAACCCTAATTTGCTCACAAAATTTAGTCACTTCACTTTACAGTATATTCTGTGAAGCGTTTGGGACGTTTCATCCACGTGATAATGCGCTACATCAAATGCAAGGATTATTATTATTGAAATGATCTAGAGCAGTGGTTAGCTAACAAATGCATTTTCTTGATTGAATATTTCTTGATTAGTGGCATAAATCAAGAAAAGACCAGAAACAAAACATTGATTTAAAATAGACTCACATAGTGTGAATGCGTGGCTACTGCGGATCACTTCTGGCCCATGGGCAAGGCTTGGCCACAACTGATCTAGAGTTGTTGTTTTTTTGCCACATTTCACAAATCCAGATTACCTTCTTTTCTTAACCTAATACAGGACAATCCTATCAGAATATGCCCTGTTGGGCGTAGGTCTACCATAAGCACAGTACCCCTAGCTTCCAGCACTGACTAGCCAACTTCTCACATTAAAAATGCCATCTACTAGGGCAACCGAGATTGTCAGTGATGACATGTTGGCACATTGAACTGCACCTGGCATCATTTTGCCCACTTGCTGAATTTTTTTTCTGGACCTTTTATAGTTTTTTTTTCTTTTCACCATTCACTGTACTTCGCAGCTTAGAATTAGATGCAAACATTAATATACTCTCCTGTTTTTATATCCAATGCATAAAAACATGGGGCCTCAACTTCTTGTGGGAAACCAGTTGTCACTGTCAGCCAAACAGAGAGTATCCCTTTAATCCAAATTCTCTGCTAACCAGTTCCCAATCCAAGCCACTTGGTTGCCTTCAATTCCATTCGTCTTCATTGTACATATCAGATTGCAGCAATTCATGTGAAAACATTGGTTGTGGATGACGATGCGATTTGTACTTTCTGTACATCTGTGCAACTGGGGAGGGGGACGCATGTGCCCATTTCCAACACGAGTAGAACTATAACTGGTCAAAATAAAACTTACAAGTGGATGCTTCAAATCAATCTATCAGATATCTATTAAGCATTGTTTAAAACAGGATATTAAAAAATGAAATCTATTTAGAGCAGTGTGTACTCTCCTGCCTATTTAATATCATAAATCCTTAATTTGGGATTAGAATTAACTACTTAGAATTGGATTTTAATTAGAATTAGAATGTGCTAATGTTGAGTTCCCAGTCATGTATCTTCGCCTTTGAGGTCTTTTGGTTTATCTGAGAAATAGTCAAAGACATTTTTTTTTAATGAGCTTTCATCTGCTTACCTCTTTACGCTCATAATATTAGGTTTTTGAAGATTTTTTTAAGACAACATCTGTTATCTTGATCAGTAGTGATGAAAGGGACTTTCTTGTAGCATATGGAAATGGCTGGAGATTATTATTACCAGCATCAGAAAGCAATCTCTTGCACAGAGAGGCAACAGGAATAAAGCAAAACTGCTGACCTGATATCTGCAGGTGGAGATTCTGTTCTCAACATGTTGCCTCCAACATTTGACCTTCTGTCCTTTTACTGACTAAACACTATCAGAATTAATGTAAAATAAAAGCACCGTTCAAAGGGCTAATTGTTCCAGAAGATGTTTGTTTGCTCAGTACGTTTTTCCCAGCAACTTCATGACCTAATGTACTGCAGTATACTTTCGTTTAACTAACTTAAATTCTGAGTTTCACAGATGATTCCATGTGATTTATGAGTATTTTACCGTACGATTTTAATTAAGTGAAGTATATTCACTCGGAATATAAATCTTCTCAAGAATCAGTTTTTTTTTCTTCAAGTGGCGGAATGTACTTTATTTCCTTCCATCTTGAATTCTGTACTTGCTGTTTGCAGAGTGTTTCCTGCTTTAAATAGGATATTCTATCTGATTTACATGAAACTATGGAGTCCAGTAACTTGGTAGTTAGGGCACTCGCCTCTCAAGCAAGAGAACCCAGGTTCGATTTCCGGGCGGGCGAACAAAACCTTAAGCAAGTTTCCTTAGTCCACACACACCTAGCAGTAAGTAAGAACCCAGTTGTTTGTCAATTGGCGAATTGCTCTCCAGGGGTAATAATCCCTCCAAAAAAAAATTGGTCACTCAATCCATGATGTTTGTGGGACACTGCTGAGCACAATTGGCTGCCGCATTTTACCCACAAGTACACAGTCAATCCACTTTACAGTGTATTCTGTGAAGAGCTTTGAGATGTCTCAACAACATGATAAGGTGCTATATCAAATGCAAGGATTATTAGTAGAGGTAATTACATCACAACTGATTATGTGCTACAATGCTGTAAAGGCAGAATAGTTCTACATTATCCTTACTGCTATTGGAATTCTTATTTTAAAGAAATGTTATTTTCTATACTCTGATTTGCGATCTGGTGATCAAATGGCAGTAGTGGATGCTAACTTATGTGTATCAGAGTTTTACCCATACCAATTTTTTACATTTTAACAGCCTTATGTCAAATTAATTGCAGCTTGGGTCAACCTCTTTGCCCCCACATAAACACATGTTGATCATTTGCTGCCAATTAAGTATAAAATTTGTTGATTTTGTCTTAGACTTTGACTTGCAAGGTTTTAGTTGGTTAAGTCCAGTGCACCCTCAGGGTCCCCAAGCCTTTGCCAACCTACACCTAAATTCTTCTGGATTAGATAGGTATGGTACATCATTCTGGAGGAAAGAGGGTCCATAGTAGATAAATTAAATCATACGTACGGGGCAATACCATCATAATGCGTTGATTTGAGTCAGAGTGCTTCTGGTATAGTGCACAGTACACCCACACTATCAGTGGAACCCTGGAAAGATTTCTGCACGGCGATGTGTTTCCGTGTCAGTCAGATACTGGGAAGACCTAGACAAAATACACAACTATTCTCCTCTATGAACTTGTGAATGGCTTTTGTTTCATTAATGCAATAGCCCAAAATTCTTGGACCTCCAAGCAGCACTACCATCACAATATGTGGAAACGGTTGGCTATTACCCTGCTGTTTCTCCAGAAAAGTCGAGGACTGCCGAGCCTTGAAGGTCTTCATGGTCTTAACCTTAAGATGTTGGCTTAAAATTTTAAGTATGTGCCGGAATTTTAGAATATTCTAAAATTTAGTACGCCAATTTTTTTTTAACAACCGCAGAAAAAACAGCTTCTTAATCTTAAATTGTAAGAACATGGTCATCAGGCTAAGACCATGAGAATTTCACGAGAATTTCCTGTAAAGAATTTTCATTTACCATTCCCGAAGTAGGGTGCATGTGAAGATGGAGGGGGAAAATACCTAGGGGTTTAAAATGTGACATTCGCAAACAGGATATGTTGTGAATATCGGATTGCAAAATTCGTAGTGAAATGTGAATCCCAAGGCAGCAAGGCCTGAATATAAATCTTGGTGAACAGAAGGCCAGCGGGATATGATAACACTCAATCAGTTTGCCAGGCTTCTATTAATAATAATAATAATCCTTGCATTTGATATAGCGCCTTATCACAGCTTCGAGGCGTCTCAAAATGCTTCACAGAATATACTGTAAAGTGGGTTGACTGTATATTTTGTGGGCGAAATATGTGGACTTTACTGATTTAGGCTTCGTATTCCACAGTTTTTCAAAACACTCTTTCCGAAAAAATGCTGAGATTGCTAAGAGAAAGACTTGATATTTTGTCCACATTACCTGTAAAAATATGCTGCTTTACAACCAATTTATACTACTGTAATTGCAAGTCCACACATCCTTCTCTTTCCTACTGGCCAGTGGGAAAGGGGAAGGTGAGAATATTAAGGTAAAAATAAAAATAAAAGGTTGAATTCTGGAAATTAGAAATAAATACAGAAGATCTGGAAACGAATAAATGCTAATTGGTCTCTGAAAGATTAACATAGGAATGAAGGGAGGCTGGAAAAATTGAGAAAATTCATGACCATGGTAGTTAGTTGCAAATAGAAATAGTCTTGTTAGAATACAACACGTCTCTCACGTTTTTCTTGTTTATTTTTCACATTACTAATCAACTTATTGAGGATGTCTTTAATCCAATAAATCAACCTGCTCATTGTACAGCTATGTTTATCTGAAGCCTTGAAATGGTTAACATGTTTATCCACAGACTCACATTTCCAGACTTCCACCTGGAGCTGTGGCGGGGCAGTCACTGGCGATAGAAGGCGGTGTTTGTAGACTTCGCAGCTCCGTGAACTGACCCTGCTTGACTTGTTCAATTGACAACACACAGCCTCAGATGGACTATCAGCTATAATGCATTATATATCTTTTAATGTTGTAAAGAATTTTGAAAGTTTTAACTTTTGGGGTAATAAGAGTTGCACTTTGTACTTTATATACGCTGACTATACTAGTAAATGTTGCTTTTTTCCCCCCTCTGAGCACATTTCTGCTTCAACTGAAGATCAATACAGTTGACTTAAGTGTACGTCCTGTTTGGTCAGGAAATCTTATCCTTTTTGTGTTGAGCACCTCCCCCCTCCCTGTCAAATTGCTTATTGTGAAAGACAGACACCAAGCTGACTGGGTTTTTATAGTTACATGGCATTCCATATTTGTCATCTTAAGAAGTACAAGACTGTACGCTTTCTGTCTGCCACTAAATTTAATAGTTATTAGGTCTTATTTAGAGGTTCTATACTATTAGTTTCACGTGTAAGTAGATACTTAGTTAATACCACATGTACAGTCCTTAGTGTTGCTTGTGAATTTGAGATTTAATAGGATGCTTATTTTACATTTACAGTGGGAATTATAATGGATGTGGTGCTATGAACTATGATACATTAAATGATCCAAATGCAGAAATGTTAATGTTGCGCTATTAGTGCTGTCATGCAAGGCATGATCTGAATGCATTGCAATTGTGGCTGAAAATATGACAATTATAATCTGAGCAGAAATTATACAGTTAAGACATAAATAGTAAAATTACAGTTAATAAGGATGTGCAATGGGTGTAGATCGTAAATGTGTTTATTTTTATTTTAAATTGCATACAATTAACAAAAGTCAAAAGCCATTAGGTACACACTGAATCAAATTCACTGAACCATATTATCCTGTGAACAGCATCTCTTTCACATTTTCCTTGTTTGTTTTGTTTTATGAACGGTTGGCGTGTATGTTTGTGTATTTGCAGGGACTTGGTTATGCTGCTTTGGTCCACTTTAGATAGCTTTGAATAGGAGCACCTGATGTACTGGGTCTTTTCAGCCTGCACTGTTGGTTTATTTAGACATCCATTGTGTTTGTTGGGATGTTGCAATGTTCTACAGTAGAACCTCATTGTACGAGTAGCAAATGGGTTATTATAAACCTGTTTGTAGCCAACTTCTGCTGTTCTAACTAAAGCTCTCCAATAATCAGCATGAAGTGATAAGGACTTTGATAAGATGAACCACTGAACAGAAGAACAACTTTGTCAGTCTCCACAACCTTGTATTGGTAAGGTTTAGCCGTACTGTTATTTTTTACAACCAAGACAATCTTAAACATTTTGAATGTAGATCATATATTTTCAGGGACTATGGTTATGTAATTTAGTGGAACACCATTGATCTGATCTTTCAATTTCTGAAATCAAAGTGATACTAATGCATCCAGTCTGCCAGTTTTTTTTTCTCCAGTACCCATATGGATTTTTTTTATTTTTAAAGAATTATATAGTTGCTGCATTTACTCATTCATTAATACCCAAAACTGTCAGGTTTGTAAGTTACAAGTTGTGCCTCAAAACTGCATGCAAGACCATATGAAATGTTTTATAGTAAATTAACAGCTGAAGCTTGATCTAAATTACCAGTATATTATTGGTAGACTGTTGGGTGACATTTTAAATCACTGCAATACTTAAATTAGAAAGGACTTAAAAGGTCTTTAGTACTTCCTTAACCATAAAAAAACATCGACTGACTATTTTTCTTTTGCTATTATCAAAGTGGTTAAAGTGTTGTGTCTCCACTGCCTGCAAATTGAAAGCCTAATTTTGTGTGGTGGTGGGAAGCAGCAAGGAATTGAATCCTTGTTGACCATGGTTGTGGTTTGTAATTTTAGATCTTCTAGAACTACACTCGTTCCATGGTATTTTAAATCATGAAATTGCGGCGAGGGGAGTGACTTTGTACATGACTCTTAAAGATTTGATCTTAACAGAATTGATGTTGCATTGTATTGATTCCACTATATTATATAAACTACCAGGGCTATATGATGAGCTTGCAATGTTGCTTTTAGTTGATTATTACAAAATGTTATCCCAGTGTTTTTGTATTATATGCTTATAATAAAATCTTTGGGAAAGAAAATAGATTTTTGTCCATCAAGCGTGTGTGGAGAATTTAAAGTGAAAGGGCAGATCGAACTTTGAAACTTTGGTTCCCTCTATAATTGAAACTCTACAATTATGCAGCATTTAATTTACAAATATCACAAATTAGACACCTGTGTCAACCCTTGTTTCCAACCTTGGAAAGAAATTGTCTAGCAACTTAGTCATTTGGGGCAGTTTATTTATAAATGTAATGAGTGAAATTGGCAGGTTATACACATCTAAAGGGTCCTTTCCAACATAGTTTTCATGCCCAAGATCCAGCTGTTTTTGATCGTTTTGACAACGGTGCCTTAATGTCACTAGACATTACAGAAACTCTGAAGTGCATTGAGATGTTTAGAGGTAATAAGGCACTATATAAAACACAAAGATTATGTTATTTAAGTGATGTTAAGTGACGTTTAATTGAATTAATTTTATTTAAATGAAATTTCAACTGAAACTTGAGTGTGCGTGTCACCCTCAGATGTGAAGCAACTTTTGCACTGTTATTCGGAAGGAGATTCCTAGAGTCAGTGACATAGCTAGAGTCTCTGAGGTTCTGGAAGTAAAGCTGCCCGATATTTTTCTCAGAGAAGTTGGAGAAATCTCGTCTGCAAACAGGAAACAATCAACTGTCTGTTGCTGTATCAGGTGCTACCCGCAGGCAGCTCCCCAAATAAATGCCACCAAAGCTGTTCTAGGTATTCTGAGTGCTGGTTTTGATACTCAGTCTTCGATAGTGATGCTTGGAGAGCGAGGGAAGGCAGGTCTGTTAATTAGCTTAGTCGTACAATGGGATAATCTTTTAATGACTCATGAGGTATTAAAGTAATCCTTTAACAAGTCCATAAGGAATGATTGCTTCAATGTTCTACTCTTTCTCTTTAAAGATGCATGCTGGATTTGTAGGGAGACTCAAACAGCCAGAAACAATAAAAATGTCAATGCTGCTGTAAGATAAGGGACCAAGGATTTGGCCCAAGACATAATAAGAGTAAGAATCTTTGCATTTGATATAGCACCTTATTTCACTATCAAGGCGTCTAATAGTACTTCACAGGATGTACTATGGATTGCCTGTGTATTTTGGGGGCGAAACATGACAGCCAGTTTGTACACAGCAACGTCCCACAAATAGTCATGGGGTGAGTGACCAATTTTATTTAGGGGATTTGTTGGCCAAGACACCGGGAGAATTTTCCTTCTCATTTTAAATAGTGTCATTGGATCTTCAACGTCAGGCAGACAGGGCTTCGATTTAATGTCTCATCCAAAGCACAGACATGATTCATATGGAGTGAATTTCTTAAATGTAGTTAATTTACTTTTTTTAGATGGGCTAAAGCACCTTCTTCATTCAAACCTCTCGTAAACTTTTGAATAGGATGTTTAATGTCATTGAACAGGCAGGTGGGATCTCAGTTTAATGTCTCATCAGAAGGACAGCACCCCTGTCAATGCAGGACTCCCCCCACCCCAATACTGCACTGAAGCACCATACTGCACTGTAAACTGAAGGCCTGACTTTATTAAAAAAAGAGCACGATTTTCGACTCCCGTACCAAACTCTGTGAACCAATTACCCCCATTCTCGCCTGGCTCCACTGACTCCCCATACCTCAGAGGATAGTGTTTAAAATCCTCAATCTCACTTTGAAGGCCTTTGCTCCTCCCTACCTCTGCAACCTCTTAATACCATGCCAACCTTTCCGCTCCCTCTTCGGTGGACAAGGGCATGCTCCACGTCCCCGCCCTGCCCGCCCCACTATTGGCGGTCGGGCCTTAAGCTATTCTGCCCCCACCCTCTGGAACTCCATCCCCAAATCCCTCCACCTCGTCCCCTCCCTTGCCTCCTTCAAGGTCCATCTCAAGACTTTCCTCTTTGATGGTGCTGTCAGCCACACTCCCTCTACCCTCTACCCCTTTTGATTTCAACTCCCAGTTTGGGTGCATACCCTTAACTGTCCAGCGCCTTGGGACGTCCTTCCGATGTGAAAGTCGCTGTATAAATGTCATTTGCTGTTGTACATGGACTACAATAATTCAAAGAGTAGAAGACCATCAAATCACCTGAGCAGAGGTAAGCTTTTTTATGCAGCCAGAAATTTCCTGGTTTTCAAACGTGATTAAATCAGGGCTCCCAAATCTACAGTCAACCAGGCATTTTTATTCCCCTGCTTCTCTTTATATCTGACAAACAAATTGACAGATCAGGAAACTGACTTTTTTTTAACTACAGTGTACATTTCTTAGGGAGCAATTACTGTTGAGTCACCAATGCCTCAGAATCTGAATTCAAATGTATAATTCCCTTAAGATCACTAGGATAAGAGGAAAGCAATGTCAGAATAAGCGATGTTGATAGGCAGTTGATAGCTTGGCGCCAGAGAACCTTCAAGCAGATGTCTCTGTTTGCACTACCCTGACTCCTGCATCTAATCATGATGAATCCCTATTGACAGAGATACTAACCTGACTCCCATCTATATGCTCCAGCACGAGTGCACATTGGGTAAACTGGGTACAAAGCTTCCTGTTTGGCACCATCCTAAACTTGTTCGAGATCAAGCGAAGATCAAAGGCACTTCAGCCAAGTGGCACTTCAATAAATCACCTGAACCAGCTTTCATGTCGGTGTGGAAGTCAGCGGGGTATCTGACCACATCAAATGTACAGAAATACTCACTGATGCCCTTATGACCCCTTGCTCTTCTGATCCACATTCAGTGAACATGTGAATTGAATAGCAATATCTCAACTGATAATGCTAAACTTTGTGCTGAAATACAATGGGTTCAATGCTCTAACTTTTAACTGTACATGTTTACATTTATTTGAGAAATAAATTATTGTGGAGAGTTTCGACCAGTTTTGATCAACATCTACGACTTTATACAACGCTATTTTACATCATTAGGGTTAGTGCTCCAGCACTGTGACAGTTTAAGGCTCATCAATAAGTTGAAAGAAGATTAGGCTAAACAAAGAAAGAGTACAAATAGCCAATTCTAATTGATCCTCAAGTACTATGCAGAAAGAGTAGTCTTTGCTGGCCATTGGTGTTTCTAAAATAAATAATTTGTGTCCACTGTTGCAAAATAAAACAAAATAAATTTCTGTTACCCAGAGCAAAACATGGGTGTTTTGATGAGAAAATAGTCTTGCATTTTATATGCCTTTTTCATTGGGAGGATGTCTCAAAGATGTTTCAGTGTTTTTATTATAACAATTTAGTGACTATTTTGTAGGCAAATGCGGCAGCTAATTTGCGCAAAGCATTGCCCACAAAAGACCATGAAGCAAGTGGCCATCACTCACAATGCATGTGATTTCAAGCACCATTAATCTACAAGTTTCTTTTTAAATTGTACTTATAATACTGTAAGTCTGGTAAGAAAGCCGCAGACATGTCATAGTGTCTGTGATAGAGCCTGTTTCAGTTATAGTTTTATAAAAGGTAAAGAGCAATCAAGTAGGAAGATAGGAAGAAATTTTCTGTAGAGATGCCAATTTATAGCTTACGATGCTTTTTAAACCTAAAAATAACAATAAACAACGTCACTACTGTATTAATGTTTTTTTCTGTGCTAAGTAATGAAACAGATCTGCACTAAAATCATTGTGGCAGCTTGTTACACAGAGCAATGAGACATATCACTCGACTCCTGTTAACCTTGCGAGCCAAAACCCTAAGGAGTAGAGTTCTGGACAAGCAGCAGGAAGCTTACCAGACAGTGCTCTCAATCTCTCAATGGCAATGGTTTTCGCTATGCTCCAGCAGTACCCCAATGCATACTCTTAACTCAAGGAGTATGCGTTGGGGTCTCTAACTCTTTACTCTCTCCTAATACACTAAAACCCTCAGTTGGCCCATCCAATGGGAGGAGATCCAGTCCGACAAACCAGAATTACAATCCCGTTTCTGGCATTGTAATTGTTTTGAGTCCCGTGAGCAGAAGATAGCGAGTAATCTAGCTTCTGCTTGCGGCATTCAAACTGAGTCGAGGTTCTTATCCCTGGTCACTGAAGGACGATGAGACGGGAGTCTATACCTGGGTAGGCCTGCGGAATCTTTTTTAAAATTTATGTTTCAGGCCCGATCCAGACAGGTACGCATTCAGATACCCGGAGTCTGGTAAATTGGGGCTTACTGTAGATCTGAAATTGGGTAAGTGGGTTTGTTCCTCAGAGGAGAGAGTGCGTATTCCATTCCAGACGCAATTTCCATGCTTAGGTAACATACATATTGTGGAACCCTGTTTGGTTTCGATACTCTTAAGCACGGTGATGGGTTTCCACATATGTCAGATACGACAATAACAACAAATTTCATTTGGATAGAGCCTTTCATGTTGGGAGGATGTCCCAAGGCATTGGCCAAATGGCCAAGATACACCTGGCTGACCAAACAAATCCTCTGCACTTGCTTATATGATTCCTGACTGCCCTTTCACACCTGCTGCCCTTAGAGGAGACTGAGAGCAGATACTCCACCCACCCGCCTTCTCTTCGTTAGGGACAGAAAAAGAAGGGAAAACAAAAAAACCCTTAAAATTGGTGCTCCACCTCATGGCTGTTTGTGGGGCACTGCTGGTGCAGAAAGGTTACCAGGTGTGCTTGCTAAAACAGTCACTACACTTGACAGGAATTTGCTTTGAAAAGTTTCAACGTGATAAGGTGCTATGAAAACACAGGTTCTTTATTTTTCTTTTCAAATTAGACACCTGCTACTCTCTCACTGTATAATTTCTCAATTTTTTTTCCTCTCGCGAGTATCAAACGTTAAAGCCATTTTGCTCCATGAATGTAGTAGTCAGCGACTTAATCGCTAATCCAAAGTTATTCTTTGACTTCCTCTCTTTAAGTCCTCGCACAGATCCCATTTAAGAGAACAAAGCTGATAGGAAACTATTTTTGTATCTTTCACCAACTCATTGCCTCTTGTTTACATTAAGGATTTCAACGCTTTTCCAACCTCTGACAGTCTTTCCATTTTCACACTGATATCTATCTTGTTTCGATACATAATAATAAAGCATCTATTGGATATTTGCAGTATTAAATTTGAGGCTTGAAAATCTCTTAGTATTTATCCTGTTTGTAGACTCTGACAAGGCTGAGGTGAAGATTCCAAGACTGCAGTAATTGAGGCCAAAGTGATTTTTTCAGGTGTGTGGAAGCAGAAGGTAAAACAGCTTTAAAATATTCTGAAAACCACTTTGTGAAAAAAAACAGTAATTTAAGCCATGATTACAGTACTCGGCAAATATTTGTGAACACAATTTTGTCATACAATTTTGAAATTCTGTTAGTTATTCCTTGTTATTCCTAAATGAGAATAAACCAGAAAACAACAGAGTAAATTGTTTGAAATGTTGCTTTCATGCATTTTCAGTATACAATATATTCTGTAAAGCGCTATGAGACATCTCAATGACGTAATACGGTTCCATATCAAATGCAAGGATTATTATTATCAGATTGTGTCATGGGATCTTTAATTTCTGCCTGAATAGGTTTACCTCGTTTAATGTCTCATCAAAAGTGCGGGGCCTTTGGCAATATTCACTGGAGTATAAAGCCTAAAATTGAACTCAAAATCCTGATGTGGGTGTTGAACCCACATCTTGTAACTCAGAGGTGAGAGTGTTACTGACTGGAACCAGATTAATGTTAACACTAGCTGAATAAAAGCAGAACTTCAAATGGGTCTGGCACTTTTGTTTTCCCTTGGTATTTCTTTGATTTATCTGAGGCATTCTTTGTGTGATGGGAAGCCAGTGAAGTCGGGCGAAGATGGGGGTGATAGGGTCATGGAGCCTGGTGCAGGAGATGACATGGTCTGCAGAGGTCGGGATGATCTTCAGCCTATGGAGGGAGGAGTTGGGGAGGCTGACAAGCAAGGAGTTTGCATTGTCAAGCCTAGATGTTATGAATGCGCATATGTGGGGTAGAAAGGATAATTGAGGGTCAAACAAGATGCCAAGGTTCTGGACTGGCTTAGTAAGGTGGAGTGTGTAACCATGGATGATGATGCTATCAGCACCTGAGGTGTGGAGGCACTGAAGGGAGCTAATCAGGAGAGCCTCGGTCTTGTTGACGTTCAACTGTTAGTTCTCATCCAGGACTTGATGTCTGACAGATATTCAGTCAGGACAACAGTGGTCCTGGAGTCAAAGGTGGAGGCAGTGAGATAGAGTTGGGTGTCATCCGCATACATGTGGAAGTTGACCCCATGTCTGCGGATGATGTCAACAAGAGGGAGCATATAGATATTGAAGAGGAGGGGACGTTCCACAGAGCCCTGTGGAACTCTGCACGAGACGGTGTGCGGGCGAGAGGAGAAACCATTTGTGGAGATGAAGTAGAGGCGGTGTGAGAGGACAGAGCCATGACCATCTGAACCAGTCAAGGACAGAGCCATGACGGTTGAGGTGAGAGGAGAGGCATTGGATGAGGATAGAGTGGTCAATGGTGTCGAAGGTTGGAGATGGGGCAGTAGTTTGAGAGGAGAGATGGGTCCAAGGAGGGTTTTTTAAGGATAGGAGTGATGATGGATGTTTTTAAAGGGATGGGAACAGTTCCAGTGGACAGGGAGAGGTTTATGATGTCTGTGAGTAGAGGGGCGAGGAGGTGGAGTTGAGAGGTAAGGAGAGGGGAAGGAATGGGCTCAAGGAAGCAGGTGGTCGGTTTCATGGCGGTTATAGTGGTGGTGAGAGGGGAGTGGGAGACAGGTTCAAAGGTGTGGAGGGAGGGATGGGTAGGGGCTGGGGTGAGAGGGGAAGATGGGGAGGGTGTAGTAGATGGAAGGGCAGAGGCAGCTGAGTGGATCCCCTCAACTTTGGATTTGAGGAAGTCCAGCATCCCCTCGCAGTTGGCATTGGAGGTGAGGATGGGCAAGGTGTGAGAGGGTGGCAGAGGAGCCGGTTGGTGATGGAGAAGAAGAGCTTCGGGTTGTCCTTGGCCTCCAAAATTGTCTTGGAGTAGAACGACGATTTAATGGAGGCGAGGGCAGAGCGGTAGGATTTGATAAGATCCAGTTATATCTGCCAATGGACTGTTAAGTTTGATTTAAGCCAAGTGAGTTCAGCGGCATGCAACTGTGCTTTGAGGGAGCGGAGGTGGCTGGTGTACCATGGTGATTTACCTGAATAGGAGGTGATTCTGGAAGAGAAGGGAGCAAGGGAATCGAGAGTGGACGAGAGGGAGCTGTGGAGAAGAGGAACTGAGAAGGATAGGTCTTTGTGGGAGGAAGCCCAGAGGGGAAGGAATTCAGATGACTCCAAAGCAGCCGAGTGGGGGTGGGGGGGGGGGAGATTTTTTTTCCAGGGACGGTAGGAGAGGGGAGGTGGGTTGGGTGGCGGTGGGGAGAAGCATTGAGAAGTTAAGGGAGATGAAGTGATGGTCCTAGATCGCTTTATCAATGATGGTGAGGTCTGAGATGGTGAAGCCCTGTGTGATCATCAGGTCGAGGGGGTGACCGTGGATGTGGGTAACGGAGTGGATGTGGAGAGAGAGGTTGAGGGAGGAGATAAGGGAGAAGAAGTCAGCAGGGGTAGAGCAGGAGGAGGTGAAGTGAAGGTTGAAGTCGCCGAGGATGAGGAGCAGAGGGAGAGGGAAGTTAGAAGGGTGGAGATGTCGGAGAGAATGGTGGGGAAGTGCCTGGTGGGGGCGATAGATAAGGAGAATTTTGAGGGAAAGGTTGGAGGGGTGATGAAGGGTAAGGTGCTCAAAGGAGGGGAGGATTCCAGAGGAGTAATGGGATAGGCCAAGCGGGGGCCGGGAGCTGAGAGCCACACCGCCACCACAGCGGTTAGGTTGTGGGGTATGATGGAAGGTGTAGTTGGGTGGTGTGGCCTCTGTCAGGGACAAGGTGTCACCTGGAGTGACCCAGGTTTCAGTGAGAGTGAGAATGTCGATGTTTTCATCGACAATAAGGTCTTGGATGTTGAGAGTTTCATTGGAGAGGGAGCGGACATTTTGTAGGCCAATGCGGAGTGGACAGTTGGTGCCAGAATGTGGGGGGTGTGGCAGGGGGAGAAGTGACAGGAAGGGTGGGGATGTGGATGAGGGAGGAGAGATTGATCCACATGGTCAGGGACCGAGGGGCCTTGCGGCTGCAGAGTGGCTGCTGTTGGACAGCCAGAGGCATCTGCCACGGTGGGCCCGACGGAGGATTCGCAGGCTGGAGCAGAGGTAGGTTGTGGGACAGTCGAGAAGGGATAGGGGTTGGAAGAGATGTTGCACTTGCCAACAACAACAACAAAATTACATTTATAGAGCGCCTTTCACGTCGAGAGGAAGTCCCACAGCGTTGAATGGTCAGGTGTTGGGGCCCGAGCATGGGGGAGGGGTGAGGAAAGGCAGAGAGGTGGGAGGGCGACCAAAGGCACGATCAAAGAGAAAGAGGCAAGGGAGGAAGCGAGGCGAAGGGACCGTGGGATGGAGTTCCAGATTGTGGGGCCAGAGAGGCTAAAAGCCCGGCCGCCGATGTTAGGGCGGGTTGGGAGGGAGACCGGAGCCCGCTGAATGGAGGGAGTGGGCAGGTTGGTAGGGAGTCAGCAAGTCAGAGAGGTAGGAGGGGGCAAGGCCATGGATGAGGAAAGTGAGGACGAGGATCTTGAACTCGATCCTGTGGGGGATGGGGAGCCAGTGGAGTCGTTGACGTGACAAATCCGTGGGTGAGGGTTTCGGCAGCCTGAGGGGTGAGGCAGTGGTGGAGTCTGGCAATGTTGCGGAGGTGGTGGTAGGTAGTGCCGATCATGGCACAGATGTGGGGGAGAAAGGACAGTTCAGGGTCAAACAAGACACCCAGGTTCCTGACTGGCTTAGTGAGGTTGAGTGTGCAGCCGTGGAGGCTGATGCTGCCAGGGTCCAAGGTGTGGAGGCGCTAGCGCGGGTCTCGGTCTTGCTGACGTTGAGTTGGAGAAAGTTGTCCCTCGTCCAGGACCTGATGTCAGACAAGCAGGACGCCAGTAGTCCTGGAGTTGAGGGTGGAGGCAGGAAGATTGCGTGTTTTATGTTTACCAGGTCCTATGGAGCCATCTAATTAACAGTGGCAGTTAACTAAATATCTCTGTGGCATTATGGCCAGACATCTCCTGAAGTATGCACCACCTCCCTCAAAACATCACGGGGTAAACAAATCACGGTCAAATTTGGCCTGTGACAGAAAAGCATCCCCACCCTGAAGATGCAGTTAAGACTCATTCAAACACACAGCGTGACACTAAGCAAGGCCTTGCTACAACAGCTTGTACTTCTATAGCGATCCTCACACAGAATAGCATCTCAAAGCGCTTGATAGTGGCAGAGTACGACACTGAGCTTGGGGTGGGATGTAAGCACAGTCAGAGAATAAGTCGCAACCTGAAGATGGGGAAAGAGGGGGAAAGGCGGTGGGATTGAGGGCGAGTGTTAAAGAGATTGAGGGAGAGTGTTAATACTGTATTAGAAGAAGTTTAAAAAAAGAAATATCTGTAATCCTTGCATTTGATATAGCACCTTATCATGCCATCGAAACACCTCAAAATGCTTTGCCAAATTTGCTGTATATTGTGGTAGGTGACTTGTATTGTAGGCAAACTAGCTTTCACTGCACATTGATGATGCAGAATGAGCCATTCTGATTATTCTTCATCACGGAAAAGATGCTACCAGCCACTTGTGCCTCGCAAATAGGCAAAAGCTCCAAGGGCACTTCAAAGCATCAAATGAGATATTAAACCGAGGTCCCGTCTGCCTGTTCAGCTGGACATTAAAGATCCCATGGTACTATTCAAAAAGAGAAGGGACTTTCTCCGGGTATCTTGGCCATCAATCCCCCATAATAAAATTGGTCACTCACTTCATGGCTGTTTATGGGACGTTTCTGTGCACGAGGTGGCTGCCATATTTCATCCACAAAATGCACAGTTAAATCACTTTACAATATATGCTGTGAAGCCTTTGAGAGATCTTTATGATGTGATAATATTAAGCACTCTGGGACGCTGCCCGGCGTGGAGGGTGCTTTATATGTGCAAGTTGTTGTTGTTGATAAGGCACTATCAAATGCAAGGATTATTATTATCTCAATTAAAGGGCAATTGTGTCTTCTTTTCAGAAATCTAGCCATTGATAATTTGATTCCCAAATGAATCATTCTAACACGTCAGTTTCATTTGTGGGAGGTTCTTGTAGGATCTATTGGCTTCTCAATATGAAATAAGAATCCTTACATTTGATATAGCGCAATATCATGTTGTCAAAACATCTCAATGTAGTTCACATGGTTTTACTGCAATGTGTAGTGGCTATGTATTTGTTGTCAAACAGGCAACCAACTTGCGGAAAGATGACTGAAAGGGGTAAGGCTTGAAACATATTTAGAAACAGCAAGAAGGGAAACAAAGTTTGCAAGGGGAGAAATAGAAACAGCCTGGAAAACCAGCATAAGAAATGGGGAAAGCACACAAACAAAAGGAAAGAGAAACCTGCAGAGTGTAGTTTAAAAACATCCATAAAAATATTCCCAGTGGCTATGGCACTTTGTAAAGCAAAATCTCCAAGGGGTAAATAGTGGGCAACCAACATGAAATACTCAACAGGCAGTCAGTGATTTTACCAATAATTGTCATGATAATTACAGTCTTGCACAGTTTCAAAGAGAGGATTTAGAACACATTTTTAAAGCTGTTCAAAGTGGTGTTATTGAAAATTATACAGCAGCCTCTTTGAACACTGCCCTATTGAATAACGTAACTTTTGGTCTGTTATAAAACACTTTTTTTGTAACACAATATTGTATAGACTTGTGAGATTAGTAATACAGGGGTATGGATCGCTAAGCTGCATTAGAGGTGGGAGTTTCAAATTGTGACTCTCACCACCCTGTGAGTTTGAAGTGTTGAGAACACTGCCTCTGCCTCCAAGATATATTCCCATTCAATCGGGAAAGGATTAAGTTGTAAATTACAGAGAAGCTGAAAGCATGTTTCGAAAGCCATCTGTGAGTACGTTGTGCTCATGCCTTTAATGAAAAGTGGTTTGTTCCTTTGCCTTGTCAACTCTCAGTCACGAATAATGCTGCAGGAGGTTATTGGAGAGCAGCTAGATGTTTGTTTCCCTGAAGATCTGGCATGTTGTATTAAACCATGCTTGCAACTATCGACTCCAAAGTCCTTCGCTAAAGCTCACCCCTAAGGTTAGGTATTTTATTTAATCCATCATGCAGTGTAGCTATGTAACATCTGCTTCCAGATATCCAGAAAAATATTCTTGGTACGGTTCCATCTGTGACTGATCCAGGTTTGCCAGATTCCCTACAGAACCAAATACAAAGGCTACTTCGTTGGAAAACTTGGAGTCTTCTAGGAAGTCTAGTTTCACGAGCCAGTCATCCAATTGGGGGCACACATGGAAACTCTGAAAATGTAGGTAGATTGCCATCACTGTTAAATCATTCAAGCCTATGAACATCAAAGAGTGTCTGAAGAGAATCTGTTACTGTATTGGTAACAGATATCTGCTCTGCGACCATTGAAGAATGCCCTATAGCTTTCCATAAGGCTGTGCTGAAAGTACATGTTTTAAGGTCTTTGGCATGGTCTAAAGGCAGCACTTGGATAGCAATGGACAAAGCTCCCATTTTTCAATTTGTTTAAGTTCCAAGATGAGTCAGAACCACCCCCCCCCCCCCACAAAGTTGGCATAATATATTTAACGTTTTGCCTCATCCAGCTCTCTGACTAAAGCTTGGAATAAAATGTATCGAGTAAGATTCATATCGGGGTCTAATTTGCTTGTATACAGAGGAATTTATACACGCAGATCGGTCAGGATGTGGAATGCCCTGCCCTGCGGTTGAGCAGAATCCATATTAACTTTCTAAAGAGAACTAGATAGATATCTAAAAATGAGTAAACTACAGGGATATGAGGAAAAGCAAGGTAAATGGGTCTGAAAGAGTTGCCAGCACAGACACAATGGGCCGAATGGCCTTCTTTGCTGTACATTTCTATGGTTCTATGTTACAAGTAAAACCCTTAGTAAAGTAATTAGGTGTCAGCCGTGGCTCAGATGCTAGCACTATCACCTCTGAGTCGGAAGGTTCTAGTTCAAGCCTCACATGAAGAGATGGAACTCACATAGTCTAAGCTGACACTCTAATGCAGTGCTTGGGGGGTGCCCCATAATTGGAGGTGCCATCTTGCGAATGAGACATTAAACCGAGCTCCTATCTCCCTGTTCAGGTGGACGTTAAAGATCCCATGACACTATTTCAAATTAGAAGGGAGTTCCTCCCAGTGTCCTGGCCAATAATCCCTGAAATAAAATTGATCAATTCATGATATTGCTGTTTGTGGGACATTGGTCTGCACAAATTGGCTGCCTCGATTGCCTACAAGTCACTGGCCTTGACCGTGTACCCTTTGAAGCATTTTGAGACGTTCTCCCAATGTGATGAGATACTGTATCAAGTGAAGCATTATTATTATGGACAACCAATGAAAAGAATTACTGATGACTTTATAGTCCTTTTCATTAGTTGTTAGTTACATCATTTAAGATTATTACTATCTCTGAGATTTCAATGTGTAGGTGGGGTACATTTAAATCGCTGCTGGGTTTGATTACTCTTAAGCACGGTGATGGGTTTCTGCATGTGTCAGACACTCAACTGACCCCCAAAAAAGATTACCTGCAATTCCCTTTTAACACGTGTTTCCACATGGTAAGCACAACTGGCAAATTATAATCTCCTTATTATCAATCAGATGAATGATTCTGCCGGTTAGTCTTGGGTCTGGAAGGTACACCCTTAGGCAAGGTGATTCCCTGGATCCAAAACTAAACAAAAGGGTCCCACTGCCTTTTTCAGTGCCTTTCAGTTTGGTTATTAGAGGGACGTCATTCGGACTCATGGGAATTCTGTTTCAAATGTCGATCACATCAGAGCAGATTCGTTTTAGACAACTTTTTGCATGGCTCTGGTTTGGATTATTTTTTGTGTGGTGCTCTGCCCTTCTGTGCAATTCACAGGATATTATTTCTGTGTTGGTTGTTTTTTGCACCTTGTGAGTACCCCCTGATGTTGAAAAGTAATCGAGAGGAAAAGAAAACACAGAATAGTTATTAGATATCACTTCAGGAAGTCCTTCCAACGTCAAAGGCACTACTGTATATAAATATAATTTTTTATTGTATTGTAATACTTACAATATCATGCTTCAAAGCTGTTTGCTCTTAGACAATGTGTTCCCTCTACATACATGCACACACACACACACAAGCAGCCTCCAAACCAATGTGATGTGATTCCTCAGAGTATTTTCTTTATTTCAGTCTCCATCTATCCTATATCATTTGTCAAACTGTACTCATGCAGATATATATCAACACATGAATCGCTTTCTCTGCAAGTCTGTTCCACATCTTCACTGTTGAATGGGGAAAATCATTCTTCTAAGTGTAATCCCTTTTGAGACTTAATCTTCAACCCATGCCTTCTCAACTGCCTCTTGTGTTTTACATTAAACAGTCTGCTTACATTTTACGTCCTCTTAAAGGTAGTTTGTCCCAGTTACATTCAATGATAATTAATAAATTGAATCTACTACGAAATGTTGCAAATTACACACAATACATCCAAATGTAGCTTCTCCAGTGACTTAACATCAAACCCCTTGAGATTTATTTGATAATAATCATACAAAAATCCTTTCCTTTCTCTACTCTTGCCTTTGAGCCTGTTTGCTGTTTCTTGTTGCAATAATGATTTTCTTCCTTTTACCAATGTTAACATACATCACCTTAATCTTCTTGAATGCTTTTTATCCTCATATTATTTAACTGTCGTCTATTGTATAACATCCAACCTCGCAATTTGGTATCCACAGCAAATTGCATTCAGTTATTACCAAAAATACTCTTTCACAATTTATAATGCATTTTATTTCTATTAAGTGCAGAGCTGTCAGGGTATGGTATCCATGGATTATGATTCCTTTGGGTATTTATAAAACTCAATAGCTCCTTTGCATCAGTGGTGTGGAGACAACATGCAGTGAAGGGGTGAGATTTCCAATCTCATCGGTGCTGCATGAGGAGATCCTAATAGACACTGAGTGACATTTGGGAGAGTCAAGTTCAAATTGGATGGTGTTTTCCCGACCGCAAACTTTGTACATCTTCAGCCTGGTTCAATTGGTAGCGAGTGAGAGGACCAGGTTTGATTAACGGGCAGGGCAAAACCTTAGGCAAGTTTTCTTGCTCCACGTGCCTCTGTTTACCTTGCAGTGAGTAGGAACTCGGCTGTTAGTCGATTGATAGAGGAGTCAAGCCTGGGTCCACTTGTTTGTGAGGCGAGCGCGCTAATCTATGGGACTCCAAATGCTGACCATCAGATCCCACACAAAACCAAGATCCCAACTACTTGTTCCTCAGGTGGATATTACATTTTCTGATAAAACCACTTGAAAAGAGAAGGAAGTCTGCGCCTGCCAACAGTCTAGCAGATTGTTTCATTTACCTCCTGCCTTCTGGCTGTGAATGATGCTGGATATGACTGCAAAAACAATCACTGCACTTGACAAAAATTAATGTGAAGCATATTGTGGTGTGATTGGCTGCTACAACAAAGTGAGTGCTTTCTTTCTTGTTATTCTATTAATAAGTAGCTGCAATTTGTGTACTGAGGCGCAGTGATCTTCCAAACTGATTTCAGTCTTATTTTGAATAATTTAACACTCTTTATGCGATGCACTTGCAAATGCAAGGACAGAACGCACCTCAGGGGCAATTTCCTTCTACAGGAAAGCTTTAACATCTGTCTTGTGATTTTTTTTGTGCAATAGGCTGTCAGTGGGTGAAAGGTGACTGCTGGTACCATGCGGTGAAAATGTGCATCTGAATAATTGGGACACTGTTCTGCTTTGATCGGGAATGCGTTAGTCTTGCATTATTCCATATGGATCTACGGATTTTTAATTTTCCAAGAAATCTATCTGATTTGCATAAGATCAACTTATTGAGTTGGTAATAATAATAATCCTTCCATTTCATATTGTGCCTCGTTGAGATAAGGCACTATATCAAAGGGCTTCACAAAATATACTGTAAAGTGTATTGTCTGTGTATTTTGTGGGCAAAACACAACAGCCAATTGTCCCACAAAGAGTCGTGGATTAATATTTATGAAGGAATTATTACTCCCAGAAAGCAATCCGCCAATCAACTAACAACCGGGTTCCTACTTACTGCTTAGTAAACAGAGATTGTGTGGAGTAAGGAAACTTGCCTAAAGTTTTGCTCTGCCCGGGAATTGAACCAGAGTCCTCTCACTTGCGAGGCGAGTGTTCTAACCAATATGTTACAGGAATCCACTGATTCTATATAGCTATGCAAATTTCTTTTAGGGATACAGTATATGAGTAATTTTGCGACGTGACATATAGTAAGTCTAGTATGCTTGGAAGAACAAGTTAACAATGGATCTACGGTTCCCAAAGCTTTCCACTCTGTTGTAGACAAATCCATATAGAGTTAATTGCTATAAACATCTCCATTATTGTAGCATATGATTAACCAGGATGGTGGAAGGCGAACTAGATGGACCTTGGTCCTTTTTCGTCTAGCAATTCCTATGTTCTTATTTCAGAGTTGCTTTTAACATGCTGGTGCATGTTAGTAACAATTTTTAACAACTCTGCATGTGGTCACACCATAAGCATGTGCACTGTGCAATGGATATCGTGCAAGTGAGTTTGTGTCTGTGATTCTCCCACACAGCAATGTCCAGATATTGGCCAAGGCTTTTGGTGGAAGGTGGCTTCCAAAGTGAACCTGATACGTGTCCTGGATTGGCTTCAAGGATCCTCCTGATGGCTGTCTCAACTCTTGTTAGTGTTCCGTTACACTTTGTTTGGTCCAGTGACCATTCTCCCTCCCTCTGACATTGATGGTGCAGGTTATTGAGCTCATATTAATAACAATAATCTGTGCATTTGATATCATGTGTTATCACCTTTTTGAGATGTCTTGAACCGCTCACAAGATTTTACTTTCAAGTGTAGCGACTGTGCATTTGTAGGTGAACACGGCAACCAATTTGCACACAGCAATGTCCCTCAAACTGCCATGAAGTTAGTGACCAATCTTATTGGGCAGGGGGTGGGGGAGGGACTTGTCAGCCAGGACACCAGGAAAAACTCACTTCTCTTTTCAAATAGCCACGGGGATCTTTACCATCCACCTGAACAGACAGAAGGTTTAACATGCTATCGTGGCTAAACCTGTTCCATTTCTTCTCCGTCTGAGATCATACAGATGTACTTTCCAACACGGTTCACAAGAATGTGAACCTTGGCAAATTTGTGTCTCCCTTCCTAATTCAGTGACATTGTAATGATCTTCCACACACACATGCGTGCACACACACACACACGCAACCACCCATGCTGATATTAGTTGTGTTGCTGCAGACAAAGGATCAAACCTTGGCTTAGTATCACTGAGCATTAATCAGTGAGCCGTTGAAGCAACAGCACATAATATTGTCTTCCTCTCGAGATGTGGACTCAGGGCTGCAGGAGAGAAGGGGGTGGGGGGGAGAGTAATTCCACAATCAGCCCTCAGGAGCCCTCTTCATTTGTCAGCAGAAGGTTGTTATTGTTGGCAAGGTCCGTATGACCGCACCCCAGCGTTGGGGGCTGGGGACCAGGGAGGCAGGCGAGTGCCAAATGGAAGGTGAAAAATTAAGGAAATCAACGTTAGGGTTTGCACTCAAATTAAAAGCAATAGAGGAAAAAATGTCAGCGGGTTGCTCAACCGGGGAGGAGCGTAAGAAGAAACCACTGGCAAGTTTTCCCGCTGCTTGTCCAGCTAGGACCACCCTATCCGTTGGGGCTTTGGCTTGCAGGAGCTGAGTGGGAGGATTCCCTGCCCCCAGGGAGTGGTCTGACCTTCCAGGTCCCGCCGATGTGCTGTCATCAGCAGTGGCCTGGAATATGGCAGAGCCGCCTGGCTCAGGAAACGGACTACAGAGACCGCCACAGAGGGCCGGCTTGATTCTGACAGTCCGTTGTCAAACATGTCACCTTGGAGCCAGTTCAGCTCCCAGGAGCTCCCACTTATCTCCCCCACAAGCATAGTTGGGTAAGAAGAAAGGAGATGGGGGGTTTGTACGGTGCTCCCCCATAATTCAAATCAGTTTTCATGCTGAAAATCATAACTTACTTTCCCCGCTAGCTGTTTACTCTCTTTGCTCTTTTTTAATAACAATAATCCTTGCATTTGATATAGCATCTTATCACATTGTTGAGACGTCTCAAAGCACTTCACAGGATTTACTGGAAAGCGTAGTGACTGTATTTTGTGGGCGAAACGCGGCAGCCAAGAGGGTGAATGACCAATTTTTTGAGGGGGAGGTGGAGGGATTTTTGACTGGGATACCGGGAGAAACTGCCTTCTCTTTTCAAGTAGCGCCATCATGGAATCTTCACTGTCCATCTGAACAGACAGATGAGGCTACGGTTTAAAATCCATCCATGGCCATCCATGGCCTTGCCCCCTCCTAGCTCTCTGACTTGCTGACTCCCTACCAACCTGCCCGCTCCCTCCGTTCAGCGGGCTCTGGCCTGCTTCATGTCTCCCGCCCGACCCGCCCTAACATTGATGGCCGGACTTTCAGCCTCTCTGCTCCCACACTCTGGAACTCCATCCCACAGTCCCTTCGCCTCGCTTCCTCCTTGCCTCCTTCAAGGTCGGTCTCAAGACCCTCCTCCTCGCCCTCCCACCTCTCTGCCTTCCCTCACCCCTACTCCCCCCTCCCCCATGCTTGGGCCCCGACACCTGACTGTTCAGCACTTTGGGACATCCTCCCAACGTGAAAGGCGCTCTATAAATGTAATTTTGTTGTTGTTGTAATGTCCCACCTGAAAGACGGCACCTCCGACAATGCAACAGCCCCCCCAGCACTGCATTGCAGTGTCAGCTGAGCGCTGTGGGAAACCGATTGTTCGTTTTCCATGCTCCCCCCAAGAAATAAGCAATGTTATGTGGAGAATCACAGCACACAACCACTCTGCAAAGTTTACTTTTATTAAATACAGTGCTACTTAACTCTTACAGCGCCACATCCCTTTGCCCTAACCGCAAGTGGGCAGCTCCCGTTTTTTTTGTTTAACTCACTGTCATGAGGTAGTTTTTAAAAGTTTAAATTTAGTGAAATTAAACAAGTAGTGAACGGTAGATTTTTCTCCCTGAACACCCGGCCCCCCTCACCCCCTGAATTAAATAATGAATTGATTAATGCACGTTTCAGTCGTCAGAAATGGTGTGTTTCACAAACGGATTTCTGCGGTGGGGTTTGAGGGATGTGAGTTTTATTAGTGAGCAGCTGAGAATTGATTGTTAGAACATCCCGAATGCTAAGACAGGCAATGTCATTCAGAATGGGTTCAAGCTTGGACAGATCATATGTCTGTCACTGAACTGTTTTTAACTTGACATAGCGCTAAATAAATGCACCTTGCTTTGATCTCCAGCACTTCCTGGGCAGACTGGATGATTAGATAAAGATCAGTTGTCCTCATCCCTTAGGAAAATGTAATCTTAGCTACAGTAATGCAGGGACTGGCACTTACTGCTAAAAGATGCAAGACCTATGGGCTTTTTTTATATGTATGTCTATATATTATATACATATGAAAAACACAACAGTAGTGAGTGAAAATGGGAAGGTTATCATGCACTCCTGTCTCCAGGAAATGAGAATGTTTTTTAGTGGTGGTTTCAGAGCAGAGATTAAAAATAGAAAGGATGGTTGGAATAGCGGGTCAGGTTAGGAGCTGCGAGAATGCTGGCAATCCAGGCACAAGCACAGAAACATCGGAGGCTGATCCTCCTGTTCTGGGCTCTGAGGGTCAGCAGCTGATTCCTGCAGCCAGTCATGGATCAAATGCTTTGTGGGAAACACCCTCCCATCCAACAGCAACTGAGTGGTTTAAAAGGTGCAGGTTGTAATGTTTCACACATACCCACAAAGACACACACAAAGATACACAGAAACACACGCATACAGACACAAAGCGAGAGAGAGACACAAACACAACAGCAACTGAGCGGTTTAAAAGGTGCAGGTTATAATATTTCACACACACATACATACATACAGACAGACACACAGAGACAAAAAGACACACAGACGCAGATAGACACAGACACAAAAACACAGAGACAGACCGAGAGACACACCCACAGACACAAACACGCAGAGAGAGAGAAAAAGAGACACTCACACACACACACACAGAGCGAGACACACACAAAGACAAAAAGAAGGAAAAAAGGAAAATAAAGGGTGGGTGAGGAGGTGGAGGAGGAGGAGGAAAGAATAATCTCCAGGTTATACTTAAAATTCAATTACAATTTATTTTAAGATTTGCTTTCCATGGAGAGGTTTATGAGTACCCTCTTGCTTATCCTTCTCTTTACTCAGCTGGCTGACAGTCCAGATGGTATCTAAAATAAGCAAACCACATGAAACGCCCTGCCCTGTATGTGTGTGTGAGTTTGTCTTGCGTGTGAGAGTTTGTGTGTGTGTGAATGTGTGTGCATGAGTACATATGTGTTTGTGAGTGTGTGTGTGAATGTGTGCGTGTGTTTTTGAATGTGTGCACGTGTGTATGAATGTGTGAGTGTGTGTGTGCGGTGTATGTGTGTGTGTACATATGAAACTACAGCTCAATAAATACTATACAAAAATAATGCAGACTTTTTAAAATCTTAGAACATTGTTTAAAAGAGGTTTCGATAAGAAAAATTCTCTATGACACAACTTTACAAAGTGAGGTTTTCTGTAGCATACGATTTGCGTTCAGCACAAACTAATATCTTATAAACAAACTCTTGAGGGGCTCAAGATCATATACAAGCCAATGGTTGTGGGGGGTGGAAGAGAAAGGCCTAAACTCTTAAAAGTGCCACTTCTTTTTGTTTACAGGTTTTATTCATTGAAAACGACTCCCAAATCACAGAAATGCTTTGAATACTGTAGCTGGTCTCCACCACTTACCCAACCCTTTCTCTCCCAATTCTCTCTAATTAGATTAAACACATTTTTTGCTTCCCTTTGCCTGTCTGCCTGCGTCCCCATTACAAATGGAGCTTTGCTTCCTGCCAAAGTCGCTTCCTCAGAGTTTGCACCTGGCAAAGCAATGTGTGAAAGCAGGCACCGGGTGATAAAATGTTTCTCCTCTACAGTATTTATTTTGGGTGCTTTGGTTGCATTACCCCCAGTGAGCTGGCCGCCCACAATTAACAATAAGCATGTCTCCAGAGGGTTGGCGACTAGCATTCGGTTTTAGTAAATATTCCTCCAACTCTAAAGTTAAGGGATGCTCCAGGGTAGGGTGGGGCATAGGGCTTTGGGGGAGCAGGGGAAGGGAGGGAGGTTTGCTTTTAATACTCCCGGGCTTCTTGGAACTGTCTATAGTATACTTCATCTGTAGGATTATCCGTACATTTCAGGCCGTTGTTTGGAGGCCTGACTTCGTTGTACCTGCTCCAGTCTCCTTTGCAGATGATCCAGGGGAGGATGTCCACTTTGTAGTGGAGTTCGGCCGAGAACTCGGTACTGATGAGGTTTGGTGTCCCCGCGCCTTTCCCCCTGGTGATGAGTTGCATGTTTTCATCGTAGCAGCAGTGCTGGGCGGCCAGTGTGGTGCTGTCCAGCGACAGCATTGAGCGGATACAGTAGCGGGCGGTCGGCTTGTAGATCTCCAGCCGCTCCTTGGGGCCACTGGCGTCCTTCCAGCGGAAGTCCTTCAGCTTGGGCTGGTCGTAGATGTCGGCGGTGCTGTAGGCCACTTCGGTTGGGTAGGAGCAGATACAGCTGGGAAGGTCATTAGCCACTTTGTGCATGTATTTTTTTAAGAATTCACTTTTACAGTTCATCCAGCGTTCACAACTGTCGGTATCTGAGAGGAGGAGGGGGCGGGTGTGTGGGAGGGTGAGGTGTTGGGGTGTCGGAGGGGGTGGGGGGAGGGAAACAATGTTCCAATATGTTAGCGTTTGCTTTAAAGAGACACCTGCACAATTTCGGAGTTCTCTCCGCACTTTCAGTTCACGTGACCTACCAGGATTAGCTTCCCCCCGTCCTGCTCACGTGACAACATTCACTTTATTATTCCCCCTAAAACCCTCCAGCCATGAGACCAACCCTGGTTCAACCAGCAGTTGTAGGAGAGCTTGCCGGGAGCCGGGTGTCCACAAAGTTCTGTTTTTCCTCTACGGTGCACTGACCAACAATTGAAACATGTGGCAGAAACATGATAATTGTGTTTAGAAGTACTTAATTGTATTCAGTGCAAATGTTTAACTGTATTTAGACATCCAGAAGATTGGTGTGTGTATGAATGCCATAATTTTCATAGCAGGAAATGATTTGTCGCTATATTTGGTGCGACAATCTTCCCAAACATGGACGGAGTGACGAGGTGAAACGTATCTCTGACAGCTTGTTTCAGCTCCTCCGTAGTCTCATATCACTGTTTTGTAACGGGGGTGGTTGTGGGGGTGGGGGTGGTGATAAGAGGACTTTGAGGACACCCTGCACTTCAGAATGAAGTGTTAAGTTAGTGAGGTTGTAACACAGGGCTCCCTGCGTATCAAACTCCTGGAACAACATGCTAGAGAGACTTAAATCTCATAACTGACAGATCAGAGAATAGCTCTGTTTGCAATGTTAAAGTTTTACATTAAGCAATGCAAGCAACCCACCTACTCCAAATAACTCGGTAGCATTTATGTCTTCTCCTCCAGCCATCAGGCTCATTTCGGTGGCAGCCGTCTTGAAAGTGTCTTCAATTCCTGGTGACGGGAGGGGATGGAGGGGGGAGAATAATAACAATCCTTGCATTGATATAGCATCTTATCATCTTGTTGAAACTTTTCAAAGCGCTTCACAAGATTTTAATAATAATCCTTGAATTTGATTTTGCGCCTTATCACGTCGTCGAGACGTCTCAAAGCATTTCATAGAATATGCAGTACTGTAAATCCTATGAATCGCATTGACTATTTTGTGGGCAAACATGGCAGCAGGTTGTGCAAAGCAATGTCCCACAAACAGCCACGGAGTGAGGGACCAATTTTATTCAGGCGATTTATTGGCCAGGAGAAACTCCCTTCTCTTTTCGAATAATGCCAATGAGATCTTGAACATCCATCCGAACAGGCAGATGAGACCTCGGATAACGTCTCATCCGAAGGACAGGGCGGATTTTGCGATAAAATGTAGTCATTGTGTATTCGTAGGAGAACACGGCAGCCAATTTGGGCACACCAATGTCACGCACAAAAAAACATGAACTGAATGATCAATTTTACGCAGAGGATTGCTGGCCAGGACACTGGAAGAAAATCCTTTCTCTTTTCGAATAGTGCCATGAGATCTTTAATGTGAGCAAGAAGACGGGAGCATGACTTAGCTGAAGGACGCTACCTCCTAAAATGCAGCGTCCCCTCGCCCAGCACTGCATTGGATTGTCACTGTACACTTTGAGCTCAAATTCCCGTGGGATTGAACCTGCAACCTTCTGACTCAATAGGCAAGAGTGGGTTTGATATATTGCTAAGAAGACCTCCAAATTCTCAATGAAACAAATGAAGAAGTGGGTTAAATCCTGAACTGTTTCCTATCAGTTCGCAAATAATAGTAATCACAACCCTTACATTTGATATAGCGCCTTAACACGTCATCAAAAGAGCAGCACTTCTCTCTGCAGTGTTTCAGAGGAATTACTATAAAGCAATCAATTTACAGTCAATTTTGTGCACAGCAAATTGTGCTAACTTCATAAGCCTGAGATTGCACATTCGTGTCTTAGGGCAAGCAGTTACTGCCATTTTCTCAGTTGCTCCACTGGTCACTGAATTCTTTTTTAAAAAAAGTTATTTAAAAAAAACGCTTTATTATTTTATTTTAGTCCTACTCACCCACCCCATTAAGATGAATTAGACCGAAACGTTCCACTTTGGGAAACCCTAACCCCCCCCCCCCCCCCAAAACTCTTCTAGGCCTCAAATTGTCAAAGGACAATATGGACCTGAACCATGTCTTCACAACCAGCCCAAGCAAGTCAGGTGACTGGATGGTCTCTCTGGCAGAGAAAGTCTGGCCTGAGCCGAGTGACCGAGTGCTCAAGGTAGCTCCGAGTTCAAGTATTCTCTGCTTCCTCTTTGTGAAAGCAGATCAAACTCCTCAGATCGGAAATAGTGCAAAACCATTCCCAACCAACATAGGGCTGAAAGCATCCACTGATCACTAACAGCTGGACCAACAAAATGTCCCCGAACTCTCAAACTCCATCTTTCTCTCTCTCTCTCTCTTATCCTTGCTGGCTCCCTTGCTTTCTTCAAGGCCAGTCTCAATATCTTCCTCTTCGACCATAGCTTTGGTCACCCACCCCTCTTGATTCCAACCCACAGTTCGGTCGCAAAACCTTGACTATCCAGCACCTTGGGACATCCTCCCAAAGAGAAAGATCCAATATATAAATGCAATTTGTTGTTGTTGTGCATTTGGTGTGTGCAGGAGGAGCAATCCAACCTGACCCCAGCCAACCTGTTGGATTCTTGTGGACAATTGGATGAATCAGTTCCATCCACTGTCTCATTCTTTGGGGAATAGCTGCTCATTTGTTAAAAAAAAACCAAAGCTTGTTTTTAGCAACAAATAGGTCTCATTCCCACTGGCCAAATGTAGACTGATTTGTTCATTATATATTTGGCTCGACGGGCTGGGAAATAGCCAGCTCTCACAACACTTAAGGCAAGCATAGACTCAAAGATCTCAACTACAAGTAGGCAGCCTGTTAAATGTACTTACTGGACTGATCTCACTGTGGAAACAGTGCAAATAATTAGTCATCACCCACAATACATATTGGCTACAGTGCTAACACAAAATTATACCAGCAATTATACAATCACTATAGTGTTACATACTGCCATCCTCTCTCTCTGAATCTGTTTTTCTGTCTCTGAGGCACTTTCTGTCTCTCTTTTTCTCTCGTTTTTGCTTTTCTTTCTTTCTTTCTTTCTTTCTCTCTTTCTCTCTTTCTCTTTCTCTCTCTCTCTCTCTCTCTCTTTCTCTCTCTCTCTCTCTCACCCTCTCTTTATCTGTGTGTGCCTCTCTCTGTTTCTTTCTTTCTGTATGTGTGTCTCTCTCTTTCTCTCTGTCACTTTCTCTTTGTCTCTCTGTAACTATTTTTCTCCATGTATCTCTTTCTCTTTGTCACTTTCTGTCATATACTTTCTCTGTGTGTCTCTTTATGTCTCTCTCTGTTTCTTCCAGCCCCTGGGCCATAGATTGGAGGGAGTCTGAGGTGCTTCAAACTATTTCCTTGTGGGATACACAAAACTGCTCAGACACTGGAGGACAGTAGTACCAAATTGACACTCGCGTAGAGAGACCATAAGAACTTTACCTGTCTCCCTCTTACACATTCCCTGGAGAAGATAATGGCTTGTGAGGTTCAGACAGTAACATTATCTAAAAGGAACTGGAGAAATATTCTATTTCAGAATTGGATTTTGCGCTATCATTCACCCATAAACCACAGTCACTCCATTACACAGTGAATCTTGTGCAGCTTTGAGATGTGGGGTGGGGAGAAGGGCATGTAAATAGGACTGAAAGGATCGTTCTTTAAAAAAGCCAGCCCGGACATGTTGGGACGAACAGCCTTATTCTGTGCTGTAAATTTCTCTGTGTCTATGGTAATGGATGAGATGGCAAAATTGTACAGGTACTATTATTTTTGAGTGCTCCGTGCAGCTCAGGCTTTGAAGAGGGAGCTTTCCTCTGGGGACGTTAACTATTGTCTGTCAGGTTGCCTCCCTCTGTAGCATTTGTGTCTCTGGATTCAAAGCCCTGCATTGCTCTTGAGCTCACACCCTCAAGGTCTGAGCCCAAATCTTAATACGATAGCGGGGGAACACTGCAGATTTGGATGTGCTACCTATCGGATGAGACGTTAAACCAGGGGGTCCTGGGTGGATAATAATAATCCTTGAATTCCCTGGAGGATGTTAAAAGATCTCATAACACTATTCAAACAAAAAAGAAGGGAGTTTCTCCATTGAATAGAATATTTGATCTGCAGAATTTTCTGAAAGATATTTACTGCCTGTCAAGAAAGGCTCATGAATATAATGAGACTGTCCAGATGTCATATTTAGTACAGTACAAATTGAAACGTGGCTCTGCTCTCTAAATACAAGGTTCTCAACATGAAAACACGAGACATTAAACTGCCCGTCATTAAAAACGACATGCAATCATAGCACAAAATTATACCTAAAGAGTTCCTTTACATCTGCATTAACAAAACAGACATGCTGACATTTATTTCTATAAGTAATCATTTCCCGTTGGAGAACGGTGCTTTGTGAACAGCATCTATAGAAAGGAAAAGCCCAGGTCAGATATAAAAGCTGTACCACCTATCTATAATCTTGGCATTTAATCATCGTGGGGAGGCTTAAAGTTCTGTCAGTTCTATAAGCAGAAAATTAGTAACTATACATCTTTTCAGAATCATAATAAAGGCTTGGGCCATGGCACTGTTCCTTTGAACCTCTTTTCTACAAACTTAATTGCTAGAGTATGTAAGGTTTCCTAGTAATTACTTGTACGTTCCTTAAAGAATAGCTGGACCGAAATTGAACTGTTTTTTTGGTTGTTCGAAACACGCTATGTATACAGCTTTACGAGCGAACCAGCGAACCGCAAACATCCCAGCTATACACAGGCTCAAAAGTTATTCTGGGCTGTTAGAAAGAACTGTGCAACACTGGCTCACAGATTACTATGCGGTGCAGTGGATGCTTGGGACACCGTCTCAAATTAGGACCGAGTTATGGGATTTTCCAAAGTTCCACGTAGCCTTACATTTTAAGGCAGTGGTCTTATGGCTAAAAACCTGGGAAATTTCGGGCCTTGTGTCCCAACAGCTACAACCAATCATCTTAACACTGCAGGATTTGTAAGGTTCCTGGGGAGCACAACTTCATTGAGCACTGAGTGACAGTGTCACTCTGCGTAGCCACAGGAAGCCTGGTGAGGGGATTGGAGAATACCACAAGGATGGGGTAAGAGGTGCAGGAACTGAGGCCGCTCTAAACCACGTTGTCGGGATATAATATAAAGTATCTAAACATGTATCTAACCTGAGCTGGGAGTGCTCTATGCTGACGCTGGATATTAAAATACAAACAGTGATTGTTTTCCAAAATCGATGAACGTAAAATAGTAAATTAATAAATATTTATTAGCAATAAATTTTGAAAGATTGCCTCATGTCAGGAGGACGTCTCAAAGTGCATCACAGGATTTACTGTAAAGTATAGTGTTTTAGTGTGAGGTAAAATTTACTGTAAAATGGAATGATTGGGTATTTGTAGGCAAACATTGCAGCAAAATTGCGCACCACGATATCCCACAAACAGCCAATGTATGAGTGACCAATTTTAAATGGCTTCAGCATAACTCGAAATACTATCTGCAAGACAGGAGTTTCTACAAGAACATGACGGAAGCTGCCTTTTACTTCAGGGCTAGGTCTCGGTCAAGCAAAAACACAAGGTCTGAAACGCTGGCCACAAAACGGGACTCAGCATCTGAAATTTCCCGGGGTTTTTAACTGAATCTTACAGTTTCATTCACAAACCAGAAGCTGGTGCTCAATTAGCACAGTAACCAGTTTGCAAAACGGCCCATTTTCAATTCCAATACAGTATCTCTAAACGGGTAAGAAATGCAGCTTTGGGAACTTACAAACCTATACAGTACTGGAAGCAGTCAGTGTGCACCACACATCACGCTTTCCTACACTGAAAACCGCAGGGAAACTCACCCTCTAGTTTAATTAGCAATGCTCCGACATCCAAATTTGGAGGCTGTGAGAATCCGAGAGATCTGCAGCAAGTGCTGTTTATTTGTGAAATCACAAGAGTAGCCCTGACATATTCCAGCGCTTGTAAAAGCTTTCAGTCTCTAGCAGAGGAATTAGCCAGTCAAGGTTGTACAGCCAGGTGATGCTGACAGGCGCTCTCAACAATCACAGAGTGAGACTGGTCTCTCTTTGCCCGTCCAAAGTCATGGACATTAAATCGCATTTGCCGTGTGCAATTTGTGCTGCCGCTGTTGCTCACAAACACACAGTATGGAAGCAGTGCATCACTCCATTTCACAGTAAATTTTACAGAACACTGGAACGCTATACTTTACCATAAATCCCGTGAAGCACTTTGAGACGTCCTCCTGACATGACAGGCGCTCTTATCGAAATGCATTAATTAATAAATATTTATTAATTTACTATTTTGCATATGGTCAAATCGCTATCACTGTCAGCATCGACCATTCCCAACTCATGAGGGGTAGCATCCGGGAGCGCTTGACAGTGGCAGAATCTGACACTGAGCCAGGGGGAGAGGAAGGGGGGAGGTGAACCATAAGCACGATCGAAAAGGAAGATCTTTAGGCGAGATTTGAAGATGGGGAGGGAGGGGGCAAAGCAGAGGGATTGAGGGAGATAGTTCCAGAGTTTCGGGGCCTTGTGGCTGAAGGCACTGCCACCGATGGTGGAGCGGAGGGGATGAGGGACAAACAGGAGGCTGGAGCTAGCCGAGTGGAGGCAGCGGGTGGTGAATTGGGGGCTAAGCAGATTGGATAGGTAGGGAGGTGCGAGCGCATAAAGGGATTTGATACTTTACATTATACCCCGACAGTGTGTATCAACACCACCACAGTACCAGCAGCTCCTAATCTACCCTTGTGATATTCTCCATTCGCTACTCCAGGCTTCCTCTGGCCTCATTGAGACACGTCAGAGGTATTTAATAACTCAGGCAACTGTTACAATCGTGATAAAAATATCACCTTGTGAGATGCCATTATTATGCCCACAGTCGCCTCTCTGTTCCCCCCCCACCCCCGATCCCTCACTCCTAATGCCACCACTGGACACTATCCTGCATAAAAGGTAATAATAATAATAAGCCTTGTATAGCACCTTATCATGTCATTGAGATGTCTCAAGTGCTTGGATCAGTGCACGTTGTTGTTGGTGGTGGTGTATTAATGACAACAATTTTACATTTATACCATGCCTGTCATGTCAGAGGGTGTCTCAAAGCCTCTTGACTTTATTGGTTTACTATTTAATATCAGTTTACATTATGCCACATAACCTCTCCACAGAATCTGTAGTCACAACGCATTAAGTGAGCGCATTGCATCCTGTGCACCACTTATACTGGGTAACGTGTTGGACAGTAGCTGAGTGACGGCAGGAATAGTCGGTTGCCGTAGTGATTCAAATCCCTGAACCTATGCACCAATGTTATCCAAACAAGTACCGCCCTATTTCAGATCCCACCGCACCACCACAAAGAAACTGGAAGACATTCTGAACATCCCTGGCTTGACGTCAACTCCACCACTGTTCAGGTGGACCTTAAAGATCTGTGTTGTAAACTTCTATGATTCTATACGTTGTCTGTTAATTCAACACTGTTTTTTAAAAGTAATAATCATAATAATAATCCTAGCATTTGATATAGCGCCTTATCACGTTGTACTGACATCTCAAACCGCTTCACAGAATAGACTACAAAGTGAATTGACTCTGTGTTTTGTGGGCGAAACGGTGGCAGCCAATTGTGCACAGCAGTGTCCCACCCATCGTCGTGGATTGAGCGATCTGCCAAAAGGCTTAATAGCACTTTTGTTGAGTTGTTCAGGAAAATACTGACCGGGGCAGTTAGGCATGTCGCAAGTCCTTGATTCAGTGGCTGTACACGCGTATCCACAGGACCTTGTTCGCTTCTGGTTGCCGCTTCCGCAGGTGACACTGCAGAGCGACCAGGCGCTCCAGTCACCCTCTCCGTCAAGGTAATCTGGGGGAGGACAAAAGAAAATGTGCTTGAGGTTAGCTGCCGTCGGTTG
This sequence comes from Callorhinchus milii, assembly GCF_018977255.1. NCBI lineage: Eukaryota > Metazoa > Chordata > Chondrichthyes > Chimaeriformes > Callorhinchidae > Callorhinchus > Callorhinchus milii. The sequence continues at coordinate 79,944,716 of NW_024704744.1, forward strand.
CGGTGAGATCCATAATTGGAACCACGTGTTCTACCTGAATCTTAGGCCCAAACCCTTTCATTTGTATGCCGTTCAAATAGCTTTCACACGCGCGCATACACACACACACACACACACACATACGAAGCACTGCTGCCACATTCTTTCTTTAATCCAAGGCAGCTGGAAAGTTTCAGCTGTAAATCTTTATTACGGAGCCAGCGGTTCGCAACGGCTGACTTTTTGCCGCAACAAACACTGGCGTGTAAATTGAAAAAAAATATATCAAATCTCATTTTGCAGCGTACATCTGAGAGTCTTAATTATTGTTCGTGAAACGGCCAGCGTGATGTACGGAGGCTGAACCCCACAGCTCGGCTTTACTTGATCAGTCTGAAGTACAACAAATACTAAAACTACAATTGGTTGGACTGCTGCCATCACAATCCAGATGTTTTTTTTTCCTGCAGAACATACTTTAATCATACCTAATAATACTGGGGAGGGCATAATCACACAAACCATGTCATCCTGATGTAGACCATTTATTTCACTTGGTTTATTTCCAGTGAATGCTCTTAAGAACATTAGAATTGCTGGACGAAAGAAGGCCCCACGTCTATCGAGCTTGCCTTCCATGGTGGAAGGCAGTCGCATGCACTTGTCATGTCCCAAACTATGCATTGTATCCGAAGGTATTATTTCCTAAAATAAATCTAATTTGCTTTTGAAAGAATCAACACTCTTTGCTTCCACCGTCTCTCTCCCCAGAGAGCCTGTTCCATGTGTTTACTGAAACAGTGTTTTCGCAGATTTGTTTTGAATTTACCCCCTCTTCAATCGCAGGCTGTGTCCTCTGGTTCTACTGTACTGGACAAGATAAAAGAGTTTATCATGTTTCCGCTTTACTGAAGCCCGTAACCGGAATGGAATGTAGACTTACCATATTCTGGTTGTCCCTTGGATTCCCATTTCCGATGAGTGGCTGCTCTTCTGTCCCACCCACCCACAGGGTTCAAGAAATTGCTGTCTTCACCAGCACCATCATAGTTGCCATCACTGTCACCCTTGTGGTTTGTTGCTGACGATTTTTGCCACCAGTTCCTCCAGTCGGACGATGGTACCGGCCAGCTGGGTTTCGCCTCTCTTTGTAAATGTCTATCTGCCTCAATTTCGGTTCCATCCACCACCTCAATGGTAACCTAGGCAATGTGACGGAGGTTGTGTTATTTGCAGGTGGACAAACCTAACGCGATATCAACACATCATCATCATCGCTGATGGTTTTGCAACATTCTATTTGTTTTCCTTTTCCGATTGCCCCCCCTCCCCCCCTCTCAATCACTTCAGATTCCCATCGGGCAGAGAAAATCCAACTGCCCACAGCCGAGTGCAGAGCGTGTGACTGTCAGGTAATGTAGTGAAGCTCTCTGAGACGCTACCCCTCCTCACACTCATCTACAAATCTCTTCACTCCCTGGTACCTCCCTAGCTCTCTGATCTGCTTATTCCTCACCGCACCACCTGCTGACTCAGTTTGGCTGGCTCCAGGCTCCTTCATGTCCCTCATCCCCTCCATTCCACGTCTCAAAGCGCTTCACAGAATAGCTATGCTTTCAGCCACTACGCCCTGAAACTCTGGAATTCTCTCTGAGTTTAGGCGCTATATAAATGCAAACTGTTGTAATTAGTGTCCAGTGACAGGTTGAACATATCGATATCAACAACAACAATTCACACTTATATAGCACCTTTAAGGTTAGGAGAATGAATCAAAGAACATTAGGCCGAAAAGTTGGTTGACGTGACAAAATTTAATGCGTAAAACTCTTTTTTTGGCTTGCATTCGATAATTTTAAAAAAGGATTTAAGAACATTGCATTTCCTTGCAAAACTGCCCGTAATTTTAAGCAGAAGGACAACTATGAGAATTGAATAGCTATTGCAAAGAATTGTGAACTTTATCATTCACTGGGGATTTCTGGAGGGATTTTAGTACACAACATCTGTTAGTATGGAACATCTATGAAAAACATTGAACTCATTGAGACTGTTACTGTCAGTGGAACACACATAAACTGCATTGCAAAGGTCTCTTCCCTCCCAGCTTGCAAAGCTTCCCATGGGAACTTCCAAGAGTAAACTGTGAAATGTCTTCTCGAGTTCTGAAGACAATCAAGTGAAAATTCCTGGATATCAGTTTAAGAATTGCAATTCAGGTAATTCAACTCTCGTAGTCTGGCAATTATGGCATCTAGGTGGTTTCTACAGGCCTGTTCCTTGCCGCATCTGATAATCTGTATCTGATCTTTATTAAAACGATAGAGTTGCTTAGAAGTTATAATTTAGTGAGTTCAATTATCATAGTAATAGAAGAGCCTGAGGGTTGAAGAGAGTTTGGTAACAATTATTAATTATTAATGTCTTCAATGCTCTACCATGTCCTGATGTATCTAGTGATGGTAACACAGGTCTCTTGACTTCCTGCCTCAATCCCTCTGGCTCGCCCATCTCTTTATCTATCTTTAAATTCCACTTGAAGATCTACTTTCTTCCTTGATCAGCAATCTGACCCCGCCAACTGTGCTCAGTTATTGCTGCTCCATCTCATCACTCTGAATGGATCCAACATTTCCCAGCTCGGAGGCTAGTTCGCTCGCCTCCAAGTCACAAATCGTGGGACTAAAGCTCACAGAGTCTAAACTGACACTTCAATGCAATCATAGGGGGAGTTTTCTGACCAACAATCCTCCATGGCTGTTGTGGGACATTTCTGCAAATTTCTGGAAATTGTCCATCGAGCCTTCAGGTAAGTTATAATAATAATAATCCTTGCATTTTATACGGCGTCTCATTACCTCATTGAGACGTCTCAAAGCGCTTCACAGAATATATTGTAAAGTGGATTGACTGTGTATTTTGTGAGCGAAACGCGGCAACTAATTGCACACAGTTGTATCCCACAAACAGTAGTGGATTGAGTAACCAAGTTACAAACGTTAAATTTTTATGTTTAAATATAATAATAAAAAACACACTAATTTCGGCAAGAAGAAGCAGCAATGCAATCCACAGACAGACGTGAAAGAAAAATGACCCTCCCATGGGCCTAAGCAGCTATTGTAAATTTTAGCACTTTTCGGGTCCTGTGGTTAAAAATGCGTTAAAAAAAAGCCGCATCTGCCCTAACCGCTTGGAACCTTTCACCACTTTTCCACTGAGCTCCCAGCAGAAGACAAGACACTCCACAAAAAGGTGGGCCGGGCTTTAAATAGCCTTCTCTGCACCCCAGCTGAGAACTGGCAAAGCTATTTTAATAGTAACCAGATTGTGTTTGGTCAAAGAATATTACACGTAATATTTGCCGCTTTGGAACGAAAGAGGTTCCTTTTAAAGGAACCTGCGTTGGGGAGTAAAAGACGCTTCCCAAAGATAAGGATTTTCTGAAATCCTGCACAATCTTAGCATTTTAAAAGTTAAGCGGTCTTAAGGCTAAGACCCATGACGCTTTCAGGTATCCAGTCTATTACAGCAATTATGTTTGTGACACATGTGTAGGTATTTATTTTGCTGTGTGTGGTGGAGGGTTTTGAAAGAGGTTATTGGATACTATGAGCGTACAGCAGGAAAGGCAATGCATTTGGATGGGGATCTTCTCGATTGCAAAATAACTAAACCGAACTAATTTGTTATCCTCTCATCCAATAAACTCTGGCACCGTACGCTTTCCCGAGCTCCCTTTTGCAAGCTTTGTAAGTTCACGTTGCGTCCCCGGAAGGCTACATCACTCATACATTCCTTGCTGAGGTTTCTTGAAACCACCGAAGAAAAATGGCAGAGAGGGCATTTCCGCCATTCCTTCGCTCGAGCCAAACATTGCGTCATGCTATAACACTGAATGTTAACAGGGGATCAGTTTAAGAAAAAAGATAATTTATTAGCTGAAAAATTTGTAAGAAAAACATATCCATTACGCAGTATATTGAATTTCCAATTTAGAGTGTAGTCATCAGTTAGATAATTAGCTTGCGTTTACCTACAGAACACACAGCCTCTACACTTCACAGTCAAATCCTACAAAGCACTTCAGAGACGTCCTCTCGACCGTCGTGAAAATAATAATAATTATAATCGTTGCATTTGATACGGCGCTTTATCATGTGGTTGAGACGTTTCAAAGCGCTTCACAGAATATATTGTAAAGTGGATTTCCTGTGTATTTTGTGGGCCAAAAGCTCTTGACCAAACTAAAGGATTATATTTATTATAATTATATTCATTTAACTACTAGGTACAACGATTCAGTCATGTGCTTTCTGAGAGCAAAGTTTGAGATCAGAATTATATTGATTTGCTAATTTGAAACGCGACTCTCTCCCCCGTTAGGGTGGATGTTTTGGATATTTTTATGGGGAGAAAAATATATTTATTTAATAAATTTATTTATTTATTTTATTTAAAAATAAATTCCTTATTTATTTAAATCCCCTTTTCATGCTGTTCACCATTAAAGTGGGTTAAAAGGTTACTTAGTTCATGTTGCCAGTTAGAAAATGTACAAAGAGTTAGAATATAAAGATACAGCAAACGCCTTGTAACTCAACTCTTCCTTAACTACCAATCAAGTTAATTGGTTGCTGCATTTCACCCACAGTCAATTCACTTTACAGTATATTTTGTGAAGCGCTTTGAGAGTCTCAAAGACGCAATAAGGTGCTATATCAAATGGAAGGATTATTATTATTAAGTCATTGTGCTGTCAATATCCTAGCCCAATTTATTTATGTATTTATACATATGCCTAACTCACCACTCCTGATAACTTGTCAATGAGCCCTTTTCTCTTGGAGTGATGAGTTATTGAGGGGATTGTTCCAAGTGAAGATGTGACAGACAGTTTGAAGCCAGATCAAAGATTATGGAAGTCTAACTTGCAGCCTGAGTTTTAGAGATTCTGAACGTATTGAATAGGGTTGGCTTTTAGCCAAGCAAAATACTCGAGAGTAAGCCACCATCCCTCTAAACAGGCAGCTGAAAGCTATGATGTGCGATCTAGAAATTGAATGTGTACACCCAGCTTCATGGACAGTGAGAACATTTTGGGGTGGGAGGAGGGGAGAGAGGCAGAGGAAGGGTGTTCACCTCTGGCGAATCTGGGTCTTTCTATTCAATACTTTAGGATTTACCAAATTTAATCCACATTTCATCCCCTAGATCCGTCAGCCTTCTAACCAGCCCACCCTCCCAATGGTTCACTGAATATAATGCAGCTCTAAGGATCTAACAGGTTGCATTTGAAACGGTGCCTCATCACATCAATGCATATTAGGGGGTCTTTGCAGCACAACAACAAATTACATTTCTAAAGCGCCTTTCACGACTGGAGGACGTCCCAAGGTGCTGGGAGTGACTTTGAAGTGTGGTGTCTTGTTATGCAGGTAATCTGCACTGGCAATCAAGCCCAAAAACAGCAGTGTCTCAAAAATAATAATAATCCTTACATTTAATGTAGCACCTTATACGTCGAGAGGACGTCTGTCTCAAAGTGCTTCACAGGATAATCGATACAATTTACGTTTACACAGCTCCTCTCACATCCTTCTGTCGTAAAAGACATTAAACCAAATGCATGTAAGGATATCAACCTTTGAATAGAACACAGGGTTCGTAAAGGTCAGCGCTCTAACATAGGACTGTGTGAATTATTTCCAAAGAGAATCGTTGAAGCAAAACAGCCTTGCAAAACCCAAAACAACAACAAATTGCATTTATACAAAGCCCTTCACCTGGGAAGGACGTCGCAAGGCACTGGACAGTTAAGGGATTGCACCTGAGCTGGAGGGGGTGGGAGGGGGCCGAAAGCACGACCAAAGAGTAAAATCTTGAGATGGGCCTTGAAGGAGGCAATGGAGTGGGTGAGTCGGAGGGATACCAAGATGGAATTCCAGAGGGTGAGGGCAGAAAAGCTGAAGGCCTGACCACCAATGGTGAGGCACGCCTGGCAGGGGACATGAAGCATGCCAGTGCCTGCTAAGCGGAGGGAGCAGACAGGTTGATATGGTGTTGATAAGTTACAGAGTTAGGGAGGGGCAAGACCCTTTAAAAGATAGATTGAATGGAAATACTGCAGAAGTACCAGTTGCAGGGGTCTCCACACTGGCCGTACTCAAATTCTACGACAATGAATAAGGCATATTTTTTGTTAGTTTGTGGGGAAAAAAAGCACTAAATCATTTAAATTTTACAAGAATTACTTTTTTAGAAAGTGGCCATTTTTGCTCAGTTTTGGAATTGCCCCTCCCTAACTCTGTAACCTATTAACACCATATCACTGCCACCTCTCCCACTTACAACGCTCGTACAATTCGAACTGGCAAAATTCTGAAACTCTCGTAGGTTAGTGGAAAAAGATGAGGCTCAAAAAGACAACCAATAGATGAGTTTAATCAAGTGGAGCCATGTATTGAATTGGATCCCTAACAGCAACATCTGTATTCTGCACTTGGCTGCCTACTCGACGGTGGGCAACCTCTGTGCTTAAATCTGATTGCAATAAACTCCTGATAACTAAACTAAACCCTGCATTAACTTGTCACTACCGCTTAAGTCATCGGGCTGTCAATATCCTGGCCGCAGTTATTTGCGTATTTATACATATGCCTAACTCGCCACTCCGAATAACTCGTCACTGAGCCCCTTTCCCTTGGAATGATGAGTTATCAGAAGTTTACTGTGTTTATCACAGTGTGGGTTAATGGCACAGATCAGCTTGGGTGAGTGATAACTGGTCACTGAACTCTTTTCCCTCGGAGAGCAACAAATTAGCAGGAATTTACTATGCTTCTTTTTTATATAGAAAAAAAGCTAAATCTAAAAAATATAAGTTGAGTTTCCCTGTTCTGCAGGTGTGACATCGTGGGTAGCTTTCAATAAGAAGTCTGAAAGCTGTTCGTTTTTCTGTTGGTGTCCAACCCACAGTTTCAGTTGAGAAAGTCTGTCAAGTTCGCAAATGTTTCATTTTTAGTTTTGTACAGATTTAGCTGCTTTTCCCCCAAAAAGGAAATCACCAGCTTCTTCTCCCAGTCGCTCCTCAAAAGCAGTCAGTAAAATGAGCAATAATTCAAATGTGACGAATTTGGGCCTAAAAATTAGACCAATGAATTCCTACAGACTAATATTCAGTGATCCAAAAACATCAATTTGCACACATATATATATATATGGCGCCTTTCTCACGGGAAGAAAATGTTTTACAAAGATGGAGTTGGAGCCTGAGCTGGGAGGGAGATAGGAGGGAAAGGGGGCCGGTAAGCAGAGTAGGATGATTTCAGAAGAGAGGTCTGTGGGAGGGAGAGGGAATGTGGGAGTGACTGGGCAATGCGGTCAACAGAAGATTTTAGATGAGTCAAGCCATTCACACTTGCCACATTCTACAGTGTGGATGTAAAATGCATTTATCCGAATAGACCTGTCCAAGCCCTCCGCTCTGCAAAATAGGCCTGCTCCATGTCCGCTGCCTTTGTAACTTCATCCCACGGTCCCATCGCCTTGCCCAATCTCTTGCCTCCTTCAAGGCCCGTCTCAAGTCCCTCCCTGATTGTCCAGCACCTTAGGACATCCACCAGACACGAAAGGCGCTACACAAATGTAATTTGTTGTTGCTCCAAGTAGTATGAGGAGCAGGGCTTTGAAACATGCGGTATAAATGCAAGTTTACAGGATCACATCAGAATAGAATGTTTTGAGGGAATGAGGAATGACTGGGAAAAGTTAATTGGAATGCCAATAATGTTTGCAAATTGGCAGTAATAAAAATGCGGGAGATATTTATAGGACTGTTTGTGAGACTGAAATCAAAACTCATTCCAGCTGTATCTGAAGGGCTACATGGTGGTTGAGCAAAGATGCAAAATATAGTCGGAAAAATAAGATTGTAAATCCGTTTGAGGAATCTGGGTAAAGGATTGAGTGGACTTTAAAGTGAAGCAAAAGCAGGTACAGAGATAGTCCAAGAGAAACTGAGTGCAGGACGTGAACAATATACAGCATATATTTACATAGTGGAGTCCTCAGTGGATAGAGTGATTGCCTCATAAGATGGAGACTTGGGTTTGATTCCCAGCAGGGCGAAAGGTTGGGTAAGTTTCCTTACTCCACACGCCTCTGTTTACCTAACAGTAAGTAGGAACCCGGTTGTTAGTTGACTGGCAATTGTTTTTCCAGGGATTAGGGGTAGGGTTAGGATTATTCCTTCAAAATAAATGTAACAATTGTTGTGGGACAGTCCTGTGCACAATTGTGCTTTTTACCCACAAAATATACAGTCAATTCATTTTACAGTTTATTCTCTGAAGCTCTTTGAGTCGTTTCGAAGATGTGATAAGGCACTATATCAAATGCAAGGATTATTATTTATCGAAATATATATATGTAGCCACTGAAGGATGAAGGAAAGTATATGTGTCATAGAGAATGATGCTGCAATACTGGAATATACGGATGTGCAACTTTGAACTTGTGCCCTCTTGTTCTTCTGCCTGGTGTATTCATAATCATTATTAATTATTATTATTAAGCATTATTATTATCATTGCTCTGAGTTTATTTTCTCCTCATCCCATTTACATCAGGCAAATTTTGCGGAAAACTGGTTATTCCAGCCTACAATTTGGAATCCTGGACTTTTAAGAAATGTGGAAAAACTGCCTTCCAAATGAGACTGACTGTAAGAGATTCGCATAACTCTGGCAATCTTAGATTTTGAGGCAAAAATGATCTTGCGAGCTAAAACCAGGTGGAAATTCAGGGCTTTGCTTTTTTTGACAACGCTTTTAGTCTGCACCCTTAAGATTCCCTCTCTGCTCTTTTCTGTTAGGTTTTCCTACTACATCCCATGTGATAGGTGCTATATCAAGTTCTTTTTTGGACACTCCATATGAAGCAGAACGTTGTTTGGGTTTTTTTTACATGCGGGTTAATATGCATTGCAGAATAAGTTGAGCTATGAGCTACGATTAGCCAAGCTAGGGCTCTTCTATCTTGAGAGAAGATGATTCAGAGGAGACCTCATATGACAGTATAACAGTAAATCCAGATCATTACTTTAGAATACACCAAGACAGCAAGAGAACACAAGTTTTAGTGTTGTAACTTCGGGACAGATACAAGGATGTTTTTCTTTACTCCGAGGGTAATCAACGACTGGAACAGCTTGCCAGGGACGGTGGTTGAGGCCAGGACACTGGGACTCATTTAAAAAGCAGGGTGGGTGTTCTGGAGGAATATGGTTGGATGGGCCAAAGGGCCTTCTTCATCTAAATATTATATTATTATTATTATTATTAAACCAATCTTGTGATCCTGTGAAGTTTCCAGGAAAGCAGAGAGCACAGATCACTTCAAGATGCGATGAGTTGTATTTCTGGAAGGAGCTGATAGACAAATGGGCATCTCCTGTCCTTAAACATTATTAGGCTCTTAAATTAAATGAGTTACATTTTGGCTCAAACAATAACCTCACTCATAACCGGCAGACCTTATATCTCGCCACCTCTGTAGGGGTAAACAATATGATCACTGCCGCAGAATGTAAGGAAACAATAATAATCTTAATATGGCGCCTTCATGTCAGGAAGACGTCTCAAAGCACTTTGCAGAATATACTGTAAAAGTGGAGTGATTATATGTTTTGTAGATGAATGACTAAAAGATATTGGTAGTTATTTCCACTGCCGAAAGGTTATAGTGAACCTGCCAAACTGGCACCATTAGATAGAACACCCATTTTACCTGTATGTTGGGATTTTGGCCATTGATGTCCGCTTTGGACAAATCAGGGAAGTTCTCCAGATCTAGCAGGAATGTTCTGGGTCCATCTCTCTGGAAGGGGACATGTCCATCCTCCTGCTTGGGCTGGGGTTTGGGAAACGTTCTTTGTCCAGTCCGATAAAGAGGAGAGACATTCTTCCCTTCGGAGTCAGTCCCTGAACCAGAGGCTCGAGCCAAACTGGAAGACGAAGGGTTTCCCATATTAACGCCATTCTGTAAACAAAGAAAATATCAGCGTAGATCAAAACAAATGCAGTGAACTGAGCAACGGAAGTTAGCAGAAACACTGTGGGTAGTGCGTAGAGTGCTGGAGTATAGAATAGGGGAATTCAAGTTTGGTCACCTCACCACCAACCTTACTGAGATCCTGCCCTCATTCACAATGCTGTGGTAAGGTGTTGAGTGAGGTGTCTTTGTCATTGTACCTTGGTTGGCCCCAAGGTCTGAACAGCTCCTATGCTGTCCTAGAAGCCTCTCTCTCTGTGAAGGGCGCTATATTGTTGTTATTAATAAGTTGTTGTGATTGTTGTAGAATCCTTTAACACTACTCAAGAAGTACCCCAACTCCCTCCCCCATTTCTCACGTAGCGAATGTCCTACATCTTTAACTTGGAATAAAGGGGAAGTGTGAAAGAAAGACACAGTCAGGATACTTATAGTCATGTTGCACTATACCCAGCTGCCATTTTGTAGACAATGGGGGAGAAGTGAACCAATAGCACAGTCATAGAGTTAGGTCTGTAGGCAAGACCTTCGAAACAAGGGGCGAGGGCAAGAGAATTAATTGAGAGAGCACCACGGGCTGCTGGTGAGGCAGGGAGCTTGAAGCAGCCTGCAGTTGGTGGCCCAGAGGGGGTAAAGTCGCAATGCAATTGCATGGAGTCCTGTAGCATATTGGTTAGGGCACTCGCCTTGCAAGCAAGAAGACCCGGGTTCAAATCCCAGTCAGGGCGAAACCTTGGGCAAGTTTCTTTATTCCACCTGCCTCTGTTTACCTAGCAGTTAGTAGGAACCCAGCTGTTTGTCGATTGGCGGATCGCTTTCCGGGGATAATATTATCCTAAAAAAAAGAACTGGTCATTCACTCCATGGCTGTTTGTGGTGTGCGCAATAGGCTGCCTCGTTTCACCCACAAAAATATACAGTCAATCCACATTACAATATATTCTGTGAAGTGCTTTGAGACGTCTCAACGAGGTGATAAGGCGCTATATCAAGTGCAAGGACTATTATTGCAGAGGTAGTTGTGGGGCTAGGCCACTTGAAGATAAACACAAGAATCTTCAACTAAAACCAGCCTTCTGACCCTAGGAGTTAAGAGCAAAGTCACATTGACTTTCTGGAACACCAAGGTGGCTGCATGGTTTGCAAATCCAGAACAAGAGCAACCAACATGTGAAAGTCGGGGGTTTGTTTTAGTACCATTGGATAGATAATAAGCAGGAATTCTGTAACAGACTATGTGATAATTATCACCAGAATATACCATAAGGTCCCCAATAATGAATTAGAGCCTTAAATGATTGCCAAACAGGTATTAAGTCATGCTATATACTGTATATATTTTCAGCTGCTATGTTCCTAAACTCTGGAGCTCTTTCCTTCTGCTTTTCCGTCTCACGGCCCTTCCATCTCACTCGCGCCACCCTCTCCACACACAACTATCAATTAGGTCGCGCCTTAAAACCTACCTCTACAACTGCGTCTCTCCCTTTCCCCCCCACCCTCTCCCTTGATCGTCACTGTAAAGCACTCTGAGGCTTTATCCTAAATTAAGTGCACAATATAGATGCAAGCATTCTTACTCTACACACCTCTGTTTACCTAGCAGTAAGTAGGAATTCAGTTGGTATGTCGCCTTTCCGGGGGTAATAAAAGTCCTTTCAAAATGAAGAACAAATTGGTCACTCATTCCACAGCTGTTGGTGGGACACTGCTGTGCGCAATTGGTGATTCGTCCATTTTCTAGGCAATTCACTCTATAGTATATTCTGTGAAGCGCTTTGAGACGTGTCAAAGACATGATAATGCGTTATATCAAATACAAGGATTATTATTATTATTATCACTGCCCCTACAGCCTTTAGCAGCTCTTTATTAAATTCGCTTTTTACTTGCTGTCTAACACCAGATGCTTTAAGCACGGCAAAGGCAAAGTAAATGCTGCTGAAAGGTTAATAAAGACATTAGTGATTCAGGACCTGAAGGAACAGCAATGTGACTGGTGCCATATAGTCTTACAAGGCTTTTGGCTCAGTAATAGGTTACTAGGAAATAAACTACACTCTTCATTATTGGATTATATATCACAGTGCATTAAAATGTCAGCTTGCTGAGCGCAGAACCAATCCTGAACAAACCTGTGCCTCATAATGTAACACAACAATATTGAATTCAAAACCATGTTAACTCTTGAGTAATAGACATCCGCGAGAGTTTGGAAATCCGCTTAAGACTTGTGGCCAAGTGATCCCTGGGGTGGATTACTTTACTGATTATATCTTGCTCATGTTATAATATGTAGCAGAAAAATGCCTTTCCACATGACTGGCTACTAAAACTCTACACTGCTGCAGCTCTACATTCACTGGGAGGCAATAATAATAATAATGCATTTGCATTTTGCATTTGATATAGCGCCTTATCACGTCGTCGAGATGTCTCAAAGCGCTTCACAGAATAAACTGTCAAGAGAATTAACTGTATGTTTTGTGGCAGAAATGCGGCAGCCAATTGCGCACAGGAAGATACCTTGTCCCAAACGTGAGCCAGACTCCTGTGCTGACTGCCTGACGGACAGGGAGGTTCTGCTCAGAAAACAGCCTCGAATTTTACAGCAAATCTTCACTTCAAAGCGCAATTCGCTCTCACCTGCGTTTCTAAAAACAGTCCTCGACAGAGGAAGGGGCTCTGAGACTCTACTTCAGCAAATTAGGCAGTTTCTTTCCAAAAAAAAAAGCCTTGAGCATTTAAAAGCTCAGTTTTGTTTTCAGAGCGCCCCTGATCTGCACCACTTTAAACCGACTCCTATGGGAGATCATTTTCTAGTGTTGCTAAACATAAGATTGAATTTCCAAGGGACGTGGGTCAGTGGTTCATGCTTTTTGTTATTGTTACGCGTGTTCTCGGGTTCACAGTGTACATTTTGGCACATTTCCTCGTACTCAGTCCGAGTGCAGCAACCAACCCCTGCCTCAAACCCCTGCCTCAAACTCTGCCGTCGGCCCGAGGTAAATCAGTGACCTGACGTAATGCAACCCATTGAGCAATAGGCAGGAAATGTTTACCAGAAGCTTAATTAGCAACCACGCTTCCATTTCACAGGCACGTCCTGCGCAAATTAACAAGAAGCGTGCGTGCACATGCTTTCACATAAACAAACAAATCGCGCACGTGCGCGCGGGCATGCGTGTGCTTGCACAAAGGTATGCACATACATCCTTCACGCGTTCCTGAACCGTGTTTTCACTGTGTACTTTTATTTGTTTCAAACAACCATTTACTCTAACTTTCACCTTGCAAGTTAAATAAAGTTTGCCTACAAAATGCACTTTACAGTGAATCCTGTGAAGCAAATTGAGACATCCTCCCGACATGAAATGTGCTTTGACAAAAGTTAGTTTATAATAATAATAATCCTTCTATTTGATATAGCACCTTATTTGTTGTTGAGACGTCTCAAAGCGCTTCGCGGGATATACTGTAAAGTGAATTGACTGTGTATTTGTGGGCGAAGTAAGTACGTTTATACTTACAATATAAGTTTATTACTTTATACACAACGCCCTCAGTGAGAGGTTTGAGTGTGGCTGTGGAATGAGTTTCAAAGCCTCACCACCTGGGCAGTCATCTCGACTTGGCCAATTGAGACATTAAGCCGAGGTCTGACTGTTCAGGTGGATGTTAAGAGATCCGATTTAAAAAAAAGGGAGTTTCTCTCTCCCCATTTCCTGGCCAACAACCCCCCAAATAAAATTGGTAATGCCTCCATGGCAGTTTGAGGGCCATTTCTGTGCACAAAACTGGTTGCCACGTTTCCCCCCACAAAATATACAGTCAATGCACCTTACAGTATATCTTGTGAAGCGGTTTGAGATGCGTCAACAATGTGATAAGGCACTATATCAAATACAACGATAATGACAAAATTATAAAATAATAAAATAATTTTACACTACACTTTATAGTATATTCTGTGAAGCGCTTTAAGACATCTTGAAGATGTGATAAGGCGCTATATCTAATGCAAGGATTATTATTATTCCTTACAAGCAGGGAATAGGGGACTTTCATGCTGTGCGTGGATCTTGAATATGAAGAAAATAACCCATTATTAAGATGTCAGCTTGACTCACATCGGGGCTTTGAACTCACACATTCTAGGTTGATACTCCAATGCAGTGCTGGGGGAACGCTGCATTATCCAAGGCGCCGTTCTTCGGATGAGACTTTAAAGTGAGGCCCCATTGCCTGTTCAAGTGAATATTAAAGCATTCGCCTCTCAAGCGAGAGACCTGAGTTCGATTCCCAGCAGGGCAAAACCTTGGGCAAGTTTCCTTACTCCACACACTTAATAATAATCCGTCAAGAAAAAAAAATAATAAATTGGTCACTTCATTCCACGACTGTTTGTGGGACACTGTTGTGCGGAATTGGCTGCTGCGTTTCGCCCACAAATATACAGTCAATTCACTTTACAGTATATTCTGTGAAGCGCTTTGAGACGTCTAGAAGACGTGAAAAGCGCTAGATCAAATGCAAGGATTATTATTATTAATATTAAAGATCCCATGGCATTGTTCAAAAAGAGAAGAGTTTCTCCTGGTATATGGCTAACAATTTCCCAAATAAAACTAATTATTCCAACTTACCGTGGCTGTTTGTCAGACATTGCTGTGTGCCTCTGTGTTTGGGTACAATAAAGACAGTCGTTATATTTTACTGTAAATCCTGTGAAGCATGCTGAAAACATCTGCTGTGTTTTTAACAGTTTCCTGTTTGTATATAGGGCACCCTTTCAAGATATCTCATTCAGATCCAAGTAGAAGCACACATACCGCGGTGGGCGTAGGGGGTTGGGTTGTGAACGGGTGGATGGGAGGGGGGGGGGGTAAAGAAGAATTTAGCATATCCTTATTTGCCTTGGACAGATGTATGACCGACCAGCTGGTTCACATAGCAGCGCTGAGGTCAGAGATGTGAAGGGGGCCAAAAGTTCAGTTACCTCCTGTCCTAACAGCTGGCTCTCAAAGCAACCCTGAGGTCAGAGTTGTGAAGGGAGCGTAACAGCTCGACTTAGCCCTTCACCTGAGGCCAAGGATTCGCGACAACGTACAGCTGTGACAGGTCAAAAAGAGAGCGAGACTGGGATCAGTTATAGCTTGAGAGTTTTCTTTTTGTTAAAGAAAGTGTTGATCCTTTAGATACCAGAGAACCAGAGGACAGATGGCCCGCGATTGAAGGGGGAAAATTCAAAACAAATATGTGAAAACACTATTTTAGTGAGTGAGTAGTAAATGCATGGAACAGGCTCCCGAGGGAGAACCTGGAAGCAGAAAATGTTGATTCTTTCAAAAGCAAATTAGACAAAGATTTATTTTAGGAAATAATATTGTGGATAAAGTGTATCGTCTGTGACATGGATTGCAACTGCCAGGATGGTGGGAGGCAAACTGGATGGACCTTGGTCTTCTTTCTTCTAGCAATTCTTATGTTCTGATGTTCTTTATGTAAAAGAACAAATAAATTCTCAACAAGAAATTGCCCCATTTGACCTTAATTCTTAGCCACATTCACTTGTGGCTAAGAATTAAAGGTCAAATAGAGCAGTTCTGGAAGAAGCTGGTTAAATAATTCAATGCTTCGCCTTCTCCCCCTCCCCTCTCACCCCCACTTGAATAAACAAGTGTTCCAGTGTAGTAACAGCAATAGATGCTCTGTATGTTTGGAGAGACACTTTTCCAATAGGACACCCCTTTCAAACCCTGAATAAACGTCACAATTTCAGCACCACAATTGGGAAAGTAGCGTTGAGGAGTAAACCCTGAATGAGCTGCGAGTGTAACTTAGTGCCCAACAATAATAATAGTCCTTGCATTTGATACAGTGCCTTATCACGTTGTCTCAAAGAGCTTCACGGAATATATTGTAAAGTGGATTGACGGTGTATTTTTGTGGGTGAAATGCAGCAGCCAATTTTGCACAGCAGGGTTTCACAAACAGTTGTAGATTGGGTGACCACATTTTCTTTTGAGGGATTATTAACCCGGAAAGTGATTCATCAATCAACTAACAACCAGGTTCCTACTTACTGATAGGTAAACAGAGGCACGTGGAGTAAGGAAAATTGCCTCAGGATTCGACCTGCCGGGGAATCAAATCCGTGCCCTGTTGCTTGCGAAGCGAGTGCTCTAATCAATACACCACAGGACTCCCATCGCATTGTATCACATTGAGGAGTGAGCAAGTTGAGAGTGTAATTTGGTGTCCAACAGTACTGCTACTACTACTTTTGTATGGCAAGAGAGGTAATTGGCAACGTTCAAATAGCCAAGTCCAGGTTGGTGATCCAGTGGGTAGCTTCGGAAGTGGTTTGGCAAATGATCGAAGCAGGCACTCGTTTACAACCCTCAACAGTCACAGCACTTTATACAAACGCACAATGCAACACAATTTACATTAATACGGCACCTTTGAGGACATTGCAAAAGCATCTCAAGAATCCCAAACCATCCCTTCCTTTTTAATTTCTCAATGATTATAATTGACGCTAGCTTGATAAGGAGCAATCACTCACACCTCGGCATGCACTGTTCAGGCTGTTTTGATGACGTACGAGCAAAGGATTAAGTTTTTATTTCCTCTCTCGCTCTTTTATTCCTCAATGATTATAGTAAATGCTAGCTTGACAAATAGCACTCACACCTCGGTGTGCACTGTTAGGGCTGTTTCATGACGTACGAGCAAAGGATTAAGTTTTAATTTCCTCCCTCACTCGTTCTGCCTCTCACATTAACTCATACAGTCTGGGTTGACCATCCAACTCAGCGCTGTGGGCAGCACTGCATTGTCAGTGGCGCCGTCCTTCGGAGGAGACGTTAAAACCGAGGTCCCGTATGTATCTGTTCAGGTAGACATTTAAGATCCCATGACATTGGGTAAAAAGAGACAGGAGTTTCTCTGGTGTCCTGGCCAACAATCCCCCAGTTAAACTGACCATTCACTTCATGGCTCTGTGTAGGATGTTTCTGTGTGCAAATCGGCTGTCGCCATTCACCTACAAATCTGCAGTCGCTACACTCTGTGAAGCACTTTGAAATGTTTCATTGATGTGATAAGACGCTATATCAAATGCAAGGAGTGTTAAAGCTTCAAGTCTCTGCTGTGCTGCAGGAGGTCGAGTGAGCGGTCCTGGGAGGCTGAATCAGCTGGCTCTCTGTTACTTGATGCTAATGACCACAAGCACTGACTTACATGTAACTCAATCATCTATTTCCAGCTGGTAAAAAATTCAGAGGCTTTTGATTACACCCGTGCTATCGACAATCAACCGGCTTTGATTTCTGCGCACTGAACTCTCAGACATGTGGCGAATAAAAGAGAGAGCCATGGATCGCCAGGCATTGAGACACTGCAGTGGACAGCAGCCCACCATTGCACACAGCTACACAGAAGTCCTCTCCCACCCTTTACTCCTCTCTCTGTCCCCAGGCATTTGTTGCCAGCTAGTCAAAGATCCTTTTGCTCTGCCAACCAACACCTTACAGCACAGGAGACAATTCGGCTCACCGTGCCTCTTTGCTACCCAAATAGTCCAATTCCCCCGCTCCTTCCCTGTAGCCTTGCAAATTTTTCCTTTTCAAGTATTTATCCAATTCCCTTTTGAAAGTTACTTGTGGGATTATTGGCCAGGACATTCCCTTCTCTTTTTGAATAGGGCCGTGGAATCTTTAATATCCACTTAAACAGGCAGATCGGACCGCAGTTTAACGTCTCATTTGAACTTGGCACCTCCCACAATGCGAAACACCCCAGCATCGCATGTCAGCTTAAACTACGTGATTCCAAGTCCTGATGGGGGCTTGAATCCACAAGTTTCTGACACAGAGGGGTGAGTTCTGTCGACTGAGCCAGGCTAGCTAAATAGGTAAATCAATGTGACCACTGGCTCGACCTGTAACCGCACTATTGAGCTGCGGTGCACGAAATGAGACTCTGTCCATCAGGTTTGGAATCTCACTTCCAGAGGAAATGTCAGCTGTCACATACACCCATCAGCCCTTTAAGGAAACCAGTCAGCTGTTCACATTGACGAGAGAGGGGCAGCGCACAGTGGGAACAGGGAATGAGACTTTCACACGTGTGGCTGCTGGAGTGAAAATAGCACTGAAGTACCAAGAGTTTCGTTTTTTTAAACTGCGAAAATAAAGAGTGCCGTTAACCTTAAACCATTTTCTTTTAACTGCCTGGGGTGTATTAGTGGGATGTTGGTTTGTGCCCCACGCAAGGAGCCAGAGAGGTTAAGGCCTCCACTGGGAGTCCAGAGGGTTCTCACAGTGAGAGATAGTCTGCTGGTCTGACAGCCAGACTTCTCAGAACCAGTCACACGGTGGCAATGGCAGAGAGGTGGGGACAGGCTTCCTGCCCACCCAGTGTGGGGCTGCAGTGTGTATGTGTGTGTGTCTGTGTGTGTATATGGGGTTGTGTGGGGGTGGGGAGAGGTGAGGCAGAGACCTAAATGGAAGAAAGATCAAATAACTTAACAGAATAAAAGGTTATTAAGCTTATACAATGATTTGACATAGTGGATGTTGATCAGGTGGTTTGATGAGTCCAAAACCAGAGGGCATAAATACACGCTAGCTAACAGGACATCTGATAGGGAGTTTAGGAGGAACTGTTTCACCCAGAGGCTGTGGAACTCACTGTCAGCGACTGTGCTTGAAGAAAAGAGCATCAATGTGTTTAAGAAAAAACTTGATGCATACAGGAGGGAGAAGAGAATAGCGAGGTACAGGTGATGTGAGAGAAATAAGGAGGGAGGGAAACTCTTGCGCAGTATAAACATTGGCATGGACTAGTTTTCATGCTGTATCAGTTGGGTGTCTGCCTGACTCCGTTGGTAACACCCTTGCCTCCGAGCCAGAAGATTGTGGGTTCACAGCCCCATTTTGGGACTTTGAACTCAAATAGTTTAAGCTGACACTCCAATGCCAGTGCTGGGGTGTGCTGCTTTGGCGGAGGTGCTGTCCTTCAGATGAGACGTTAAAACGAAGACCCGTTTAAGAGAAGGGAGATTCCCCCTGTGTCTTGGTCAACAATCTCCTAATGAAATTGGCCATTACCTTTGTGGCTGTTTGCAGGACACTCCTGTGCGCAATTTGGATGCTGTATTTGCGTACAAGATAGTCACTGCACTTTAGAGTAAATGCTATGCAGCGTTTTCAGACGTGAAAAATATTGTATCAACTGCAAGGATTATTAATTATTATTATTATTATCGTTCGATAGTTGGAGCAGAAAAACATCCCATTTTCGAAAGCCCAGTAAAGCTGCTCCACACATAATGTATCTGGACAATTCCCACCGGGCTACGCTAGGAATAGTTTATAGCTTTTCCCCATTCCATAAAGCTCAGTAAGGTCAGATCTGACCTGGAGCAAAGAACCCACGTTTAGAATTACCTTCCCATCTGCACAGCATTGCTCTTGTTCCTCATTAACTACGTTCCACAAACCCTTAGCAATAAGAACCTGTGCTTTCCATATCATTAGCAAACCATTTACAACTGTTTTTGAGAGTGGGGGTGGGTGGGGGGTGGATGGAGAATAGGTTAGAACGGTAAGGACATTGTTATAAACAGCTAAGTTTGAAATGCCTGCTTGATGTCAGCAAACAACACATGCTTTTTTTTATTGAGGCTCACAAACTACACCCAGTCACACACACCACTTTACGGTAGATCGCTTTGAAGCGCTCTGAGACTTGATAAGGCGTTATACCGAATGCGAGGCATATTTTTATTTGTATTCACGTTCACGATTCAGGTTAGCACCAAACCGAAACTGTGATTGCAAATTGCCCACTGAACACAACCAGCGTGCTCTCTGGGAACTTTTCACAAGTTTCACCTTGCTTTAACCAGAGGGGTGGTCGAAAAGCTGGTTTTCCAACAAAAATGATTCTCGGTTTGGTTTGAATACTCCTAAACATGGCAATGGGTTCCTGCATGTGTCAGACACCCGGCAGACCAAAAAATAACAATAACAAGAAAAATAATAAGAATTAATTAATGCTCCCACCCCACCTCCTAATAAGAATCGTTGCATTTGATATAGCGCCTTATCACATAATTGAGACGTCTCAAAGCGCTTCACGGAGTACACTGTCGAGTGAATTGACTGGTGTATTTTGTGGAAAAACGCGGCAGTCAATTGAGCACAGCAGCAGCGCACAAAAAGTCGTGGATTGTGTGACCATTTTTTTTATGCAATAAAACAAAACAAAGAGATTCACAACAGACGTTAAGGACACACAGCTCATCAGATTTCATGGCATTGTGTAGGGTCCATTTAACAAGGTTCCTGTAACATGACTAAAACCCTTTTTTTAGTTGCCTAGGGTTGATTAAAGGAGCATGGGCTCTATTTTTGATTTTTAACTACACAGGGGGCATTCCAAACGACAGCAGACAGGAAATTAATACCATTCGTGCTATCCACAGCGGATGCATTTGAATTTCACACTTGGGTGTTGGGAAAGTGATCATTTCTTTTGCTTTGCGCTTTCGTTACTGAATATCGCAGATGGTTTGCTTTTTGAAAAAAAATCAAACCCAATAATCTAGGTTTGACCTCGAAAAAGTGAAAGTGAACAGTTCGCACCAAATTGTTATTTTAGTTAAAATGGAGTCCTGTAACGTAGTGGTTTAGAGCACTCACCTCCCAAGCGAGAGGACTTGGGTTCAATTCCTGGGCTGGGCGAAATGTTAAGCAAGTTTCCTCGCTCCACATGCCTCTGTTTACCTGGCAGTAAGTAGAAACCCGGTTGTTAGTCGATCGCTTTTCCAGGGGTATTAATCCCTCCAGAAAAATAAGAAGAAGAAAAATTAAAAATTTGGTCACTTAATCCACGACTGTTTGTGGGACACTGCTGTGCACAATTGGATGCCACGTTTTACCCACAAAACGTACAGTCAATTCACTCTACAGTATATTCTGCGAAGTGCTTTGAGACGTCTCGAAGACTTGATAAAGCGCTATCTCAAATGCAAGGATTACTATTATTAAAATAAATGTTTCTACTTTCAAATGCTTTGTTGACAATATTGAACCATTTGGCCTGATTTCTGAGTAAGTGTTCCCTCTTAACTGGAGATCTTACATGTCCACCTTTGAGGCAGAAGGTTTGTGGGTTGAAGCCACTCATTGGGACTTTGAGCGCACAGTCTAAAATGGGTGTTGCATTCTCAGTGTTGCCGTGCTTCCTACTTACTGCTAGGTAAACAGAGCCGTGTGAAGTAAGGAATCTTGCCTAAGGAAATCAAACCCAGAAATCGAACCTGGATCGTCTCACTTGCAAGCCAAGTACGCTGACCACTATGCTACAGGATTCCAATATCAAATGTATGGATTATATATTTTCCTCAAGGAATCCGAAAAGACACTGTTATTGTGGTTGTTCGGGTATGGAGCAGATGAAAACCACTGACGTTATGGGGTGAGGTTGGTATTGCGATCAACAATAATAAGAGTTTGTGACTAAATTATAAGTTGTAAAAAAAAATCCTCCACTGTCATAAATGTCCCATGACACAATTTAAAAAGTGAAGGGAGTTTCTCCCGGTAACCTGGCCAGCAATCCTTCAGATAAATCGACGATTCATCTCATGGCTATTTGTCGTGCCTTCAATGTGCACAAATGATCATCACAAAAACTGAAACAACAACAGCAACCTGCATTTATATAGCGCAATTCAATTCATGCAGAATAATGTCTCAGAGCGCTGAACTGCAAAGCACTATGAGCTATTTTAAGACAATACGAATAATAATCCTTGCTTTTGTCATGGCATCTTAACACGTCGTCAAAGCACTTTATAGGATGTACTTTATACTGCCTGTATATTTGTGGGCAAAACAGTTCACTCACAGCAATGTTCCACAAACAGCAATGGAGTGAGTGACCCAATTTTATTTGAGGGGATTTGCTGCCAGGGCACCAGGAAAAACTCCCTTTCTCTTTTTGAATAGTGCCACAAGATCTTTAATGTCCACTGGAACAGGCAGACCGGATCTCAGCTTAACATCTCATCCAAAGGACGGCACCTATGCCAATACAATGCAACCCCGGCACTGCATTGGAGTGTCACCTTAGATTATGTGATTCCAAGTCCTGACATGGGGATTAAGCAGAGAGAGGCTTCCTCCGACCCATTTACAAAGTCACACAGCGCAAGTAGGAGCTTTGGATCGAATAACAATAGCAATGTTATTGACAGGAGCCCTATCAGCAGTGTCAATGTTTATTGGACACGATGGGAACTGAATGTTGGCCTCCTGTGAGTGGACAACAACAACAACAAAAATAATAAAAGATTACCTTTGTATGGCGCTTTTCACGTCGGGAGGACGTCCCACTGGACAATATGACTCCCGCTGGACGGGAGTC
Source organism: Callorhinchus milii (assembly GCF_018977255.1). NCBI lineage: Eukaryota > Metazoa > Chordata > Chondrichthyes > Chimaeriformes > Callorhinchidae > Callorhinchus > Callorhinchus milii. The sequence continues at coordinate 79,967,192 of NW_024704744.1, forward strand.
ACATTGTGCTAAAATAGGCTGATGGATTAGGGAATAACAACAACTTGCATTTATATAGAGCCCTTCATTCAGTATAGAGTCTCGCAGCCCTGATATCTGAACTGAGAGATACATTGATTCTTACAAAATATTTGACTTGCCAATTAACTGCTGAAATTTGCAACTAGTTAGCTTGGGTCCAAATCCCTGACTGTCCAGCGCCTTGGGATGTCCTCCCGCCACCTACAGCACAGAAACAAATGACAAGCGACACTTTGTCCATCTGCAACCCTCAACTCCAGGACCACTGCTGTCCTGACATCATGTCCTGGATGAGAAGTAACTTTCTACAGTTGAACATCAACAAGATCAAGGCTCTCCTGATCGGTTCCCGTCAGCACCTCCACACCTCAGGTACTGACAGCATCACCATCCATGGTTGCATACTCCACCTTACTAAGCCAGTCAGGAACCCTGGCATCTTGTTTGACCCTCAACTATCCTTTCTACCCCACATCTGCTCTACCTTGCCCCACATCTGCAACATCGCCCGGCTCCGCCACTGTCTCAGACTGCACGCCGCCGAGACCCTCATACACGCAATCATAACATCCTGGATTGACTACGCAAACTCCCTGCTTGTTGGACTTCCCAACTCCTCCCTCCACAGGCTGCAGATCATTCATAATTCTGCAGACCATGTCCTCTTCCGCACCAGGCTCAGTGACCCTATCACCCCCATCGTCACCCGACTCCACTGGCTTCCCATCACACAGAGGATACAGTTCAAGATCCTGGTCCTCACCTTCAAAGCCCTCCATGGTCTTGCTCCCCACTACCTCTACAACCTCCTAACTCCTGTACCATCCAGCTCGCTCGCTCCCTCCCCTCAGCAGGCTCCGGCTTGCTTCACGCCCCTGGCTCGCCCGTCCCACCATTGGTGAGCAGGCCTTCTGTCACTCTGCCCCCGCCCTCTAGAAATCCATCCCGCAGTCCCTCCACCTCACACCCTCCCTTGCCTCCTTCAAGACCTGTCTCAAGACCATCCTCTTCGACCATCTTCGACCATGTCAAGGTTGGTGAGGGGTCGTGAGTGGGTGGGTGGGAGGGAGGGAAGACATAGCAGAGGGATTCCAGGATGGAGTTCCAGACAGCAGAGGCAGAATGACTGGAAGTTCAGCCATCAATGGTGGGGAGATCGGGTGGGGGACATAGTAACAGTAATGAAAGGAGAACAACTGGATCGGAAACTGAACTGAATTGATGGTTGACCTTTTACACACACCAGAGCGCTTCACAAAATAAGATTAAGCAATTAAGTGAGCGTTTTGCAGGCCAATGCAGTGTATAGTTTGCACCAGCATCGCATCACCGTGGGGTGAGCACCCAATTATTTTGAAACAATTTTTTGGGGTGAAATTTGTTTGCGGAGAAATATTAGCCAGGACAATGTTACAAATTATATTTGCATTTTTTTGGTGTCAGCCCGGTATGTTTGACACATGCGGAAACCCATCACCATGCTTCCGCATGTGTCAAACACCCGGCTGACCAAAAAACATTTTTACATGGTACAAAAAAAATACATTTACATGAAAACCGACCGTCCCCTTACATTTTCTGCCACTTTTATCAAAGAGCCCTGAACTTACACAACTGTCCAACAGACTGTACACAAATCGTCAGAAAAGTTGCAAACAGCCCTGGAAGGACTACAGACAGAGAGGTCTGGAGAATGTCCTCACACAGACCATGCTTTGCACATTGTGTTTCTCTGCCTCCGCTGCCTGTCAGGCTCCATTCAATACTCGAAAGATTTATTTTTCTTGCCCAATGTGTTATAATGGTAATTGGCTTTCACCAGACACTTCACGTGATAAATGCTCGATGAAAAAATAACAAACAAAATGAAGTCTAAACTCCCAGGAGGAATACACTGCCTTTCAAAAATACTTTTGAAGTCACACGCTGCCCGGCGTGACACATGAGAAACATATTCCAGCCACGGGTTTGAAAAACTGATCCATGGAACACACAACTGTTTCCTTTGAACTCGCAAAGTTATATTTTGCCATGCATTTTCTTGAATCCCCAGCGGGTTTTACCTCTTAGCCTTTAACCAATTGCACTCGCGCTGGTGTTTGTCTTACAAAGGAAATGAATGGCTCCTAAACAAAGCCCAAAAAGGCACTTCAGCCCAGATCGTTGGATGTATGTTGGGAAGCTTACCCACAAAATATATATTTCAATTCACTTTACAGTATATTCTGTGAAGCGCTTTGAGACATCTCAATGACGTGATAAGGCGCTATAACAAGTGCGAGGATTATCATTATTCTCCTGCCTTAAAACCTACCTCTTCCACTGGTTTTATAGTCACCACTACACCTGCCCCGCTTCTCGCTTTTCCCTGCTCGGTGTCCGATCCTGGTCATTGTGAAGCGCTCCGAGATGTTACCCTACGTGAAGGGTGCTGTATCATATAATAATAATAATCCTTACATTCGATACAGCTCCTTTCACATCAGAAGGACATCCCAAAACTCCTCACGGGATATACTATAAAGTGTGTTTTGTGGGCAAACACAAGTTGTACATTCTTTACTTGTTTTACTTCTGCGGACTGGCCCAACTTTGACAACTCACACTCAAAAAATAAACATCCCTAGGGCTCTACAGAATTTACTGTAAGGTAACTGTGACTGTGTATTTGTGGGCAAATGCAGCAGCCAATTTGTGTCCAGCAAAGTCCCACAAACAGCCATGAAGTGAATGACCAGTTTTATTTGGTTGATTGTTGGCCGGGAAACTCATTTGTCTTTCCAAATAGTGCCACGGGATCTTTAATGTCCACCTGAACAGGAAGACCAGGCCTTGGTTTAATGTCTCATCTGAAGAATGGCACCTCCCGGCACTGTGTTGGCGTGTCAGCTGAGAAGACTATGTGATTCCAAGTCCTGACATGAGGCTTGAACATTCTGACACAGAGGAGAGAGTGCTACCACTCCACAAGGCTGACGCACAAACATACATGGAGAAATGTACATGAAATACATGAAGAATGCCAGCAATTCCAACAACTGCAAGTCTCTACACCTATAATTGTACTGTACTGTATAAGTACTCTATAAGGCAGGAGCAGAGTGCACAGCAGAAGGTCAGATCAGGTTACTGAGCTACAACTTGACATTTCGTTGGCACGATTCCTCTATAGTATCACTTTAGTGCTTTTGACATATGGGTAACACAACACTTGAGTTGACTGCAGAGGGGAAGGAGAGGAGGGGGTGGGGGAAAAGGCGTAAGCTGTAACTTTGGAATCTCACTATCAGAGCACTAATGCACAGAAGTGAGACTAACTAAGGATGAGCAAACAGTTTTGATTTTGTTCGCTTTCCCGGAACGGGTGAACTCTATCAGCGGTGGTGTTGGTTTGGCTTTGAAAGTGGTGTTCTTGCCTCTTGTTCAATACAAGCCACACACAAGGTCTTGAGCTGGTGACAAGTTCGGGGGGGGGGGGGGGGTGGGCGACGTAAACCTAAAATAAAAATAGGGAGTTTAGGAGGAACTTCCTCACAGAGAGGGTGGTAGAATGTGAAGTTCACTGCCTCTCTCACTGAAGCAAAAAGGGGAATCTTGATGCATAAATGAGGGAGAAGACGACAGAAGGTATACAGGTCAGAGGAATAGGAGGGGGGTGGGGGAAGAGTATAAACACCAGCGCACACCAGTTGGGCCGTGTGGTCTATTTCTGAGCTGTATCACTCTAAGTAATCTATGTGGGAACTCCAGTACAGCATGGCGGGCGGGGGGAGGATGTTGTATTGTTGGAGGTGCTGTTCTTTTGGGTGAGACATTAACCCGAGCTCCTGATCTGTTGTTTTGGATGTACATTAAAAATCCTACAATGTTATTTATGTAAAGTGAATTGACTGTATATTTTTGGGGCGAAATGCAGCAGCCAATTACAGACAGCAGTGTCCCACAAACAGTCGGGGACTGAGTGACCAAATTATTATTTTTTTAAAAAATGTTAATATAGTAGAATAAGCATTACAGTGTTCCTGCTAAGCCTAAGGTATCATATAAAATGACACTAATTTGACTGGCAAACACACTACCTGGGGGACAGGATGCTGTATTCTGTTTGCACGTACCGTCCTTTCTTTCACCTCCAGAAGCTGAGCTTGGTAAGCAGCCCTGCCTGATGGGATGAAAGTCTTCCCTCTCTGCTGGCTGTTACGCCACTCGCTGATATTTGTTTACTTAGCGTCGGTCTGCTTCCTTAAGGGTGTGAGCTCACAGCACAAAGACAATCAATCTCACTTAGAGAGTGGGAAAGCGGAAATGTTTACAGTGTTAGTGCATCCTTTCATGTCAGTGAGGAGAGAGAAAGACACCGTTTTGCTTTTGAGAAATTTAAGCCCAACACTCGTGAAGTCTCTGTAAATGTTCCAGTGCCTCGGGTCGAGGAATGGGATTTTGTCAGCCTTTAGTGCGAAAAGGCAGCCAGTATCGAAGAGGCCGTGAAAATAGGCATTTCACGGGCGAAACCTTAGGGAACTTTCCTTATGCTACTCGCCTCTGTTTACCTAGCAGTAAGTAGGAACCCAGTTGTTAGTCGATTGGCGGATCGCTTTCCATGGGTAATAACCCATCAAAAAGAAATTGTGGTCACTCAATCGCCGACTGTTTGCGGGACATTGCTGTGAGCAATTGGCTGCTGCGTTTCACCCACAAAATACACAATCAATCCACTTAACGATATATTCTATGAAGCATTTTGAGACACCTCAACGATGTGATAAGGTGCTACATCAAATGAAAGAATTAGTATTAGAATAATTATTCTACAATACTCCATCCTCCCATCACAGTATCAAACAGTTTCTTAAAATGTGTCCAGGCCTCAACCAGCCATTTGTGGTTACCCTGTTCCAATCCTTAATTAGCCTCTGGGTAAAGAAATTACTTCCTGATGTCTGTCCAGAAACACACAAAACTGCCGTCGGCTGCCCTGTATCCATTGAGTGTGGGGTTGACCTTCACTGCCACTGGTGGTGCAGCTACGACAACAACAGTTGACCTGCTCCATGTTCCCGCCCTACCTGCTTCACTACCGCAGGTCAGGCCTTCAGCCTTTCTGCTCCCACCTTTCACCTCACGCCCTCCCTTGCCTTCTTCAAGGTCCATCTCAAGACCTTCCTCTTTGACCACGCCCAGTCGTCATCGCACCTTCACCCTACCCCCACCCCCTGGCCTCCATCGCCCTTCACTCCAGCATCCAGCTCGCGTGCCACTCCAGCAGTAACCCAAATGCAGATTCTGGGACCCCCAAGCCATCGTTCTTGCCAACCCAAGCCTAGCCTCGCTGGGATGAGGTATGCATTGAGCATAACTCAGATGACAGAGCCTACACTCCACATTCCCATATGGAACTCCCCTGAGTTTGGTTTGGAGACTTTCAAACACAGTAGTGGGTTTCTACATAGTAGATCAGACACCTGGCTGACCAAAAAGATACAGCACCTAATTGTAATGGTATTATTCGGACAACCACTCTATGGAAAATGTTGATGGCATTAGATCAAGAGGCAGGCAAAGAAGAATGTGGCGAGACAGAGTGATGGAATTGGGCAGGTGTGTAACACTGGGGTCTGATACAATTCACCGTGTAGATACTGTAAAGTACAGAACGCATTGGCTGCCAATATCAGAGCAGAGAATGCTCATAACAACAGCCTGATCCCAACCGTACGCCTGAGACATTAAAATTCTTTTATTCCTCCCATTTCTACATTCCAGTATTAGCATTTTACAATGAGCACACTCCCGAGATTAACTAGCGATACAAACATATGACCAGCTATGTAATAGTGAGCATTCTTTGGATGGCATTGGGTAACACTATATGTGCTCTGTGTATTTCAGTATGTGTTGCTGGGAGCTCTCAGTGGATTGGAACAGTGTAATATTACAGCTTTACACATTTATTCTTGTTAGTGGATGTTCATTGCTCTTCGGTAGACACATATCACTGATTCAACTGGCACATAGCTCTGCAATCTGCAGAAGATACTGAACTGGGCACATATTGTGAAACATACCATAACTCATGCTTTTTGGGTCAAGGCTGAAATAATACAAACGCTTTGACCATCACAAAGATTATAAAAACTCTAACAGAATCTCTTGGCCCGAAATTCTCCCTTCATTCGCTTCTTATCCGACCTGTGTTATTGTTAGTTTGCAGTCACAGGGAAGTCGGTTTTTTAGCACTGTCTGGTAGCAACAACAACAACTTGTGTTCACATAGCGCCCGTCATGCGGGGTAGTGTCTTGGAAGCTGGGTGTTCTGTGTTTCTGGTTAACATGGGTTGACAGGGAACCAGCTCTATAAGCAAAGCAGCACTATCACAACAGCAGGAGGAGGCCATTCAGCCTATCAAACCTGTTTCCACAAGTTAACAGATGCTGACACAACGTTTAATCCCAATGCCCTGCTCTCTTCAATAGCCCTTAATAGCTCTGCCACCAAGTACATGTCTATCAGTGCAAAGGGCTGCTGCATTTGCCTAGTCACTGCACTTCACAGTAAAATCCTGTGAAGCAATCTGAGACATCATGGCGATGTGATAAAGTGCTGTATTAAATGCAAGGATTATTATTATAAAACAATAAATACAAACACACACATATAATTGAATAAAAAAAAGGAGAGATGCCCAGGGATGCTAATAAACTACAGAGCTCAATGGGTAGAGCGGGGAACATGGAGCAAGCTGAGCGAAGGGAGTGGCTGGGTCGGTGTGGTTCAAGGAGGTCGGAGAGTTTGGGTATGGAGAGTCTGTTGAGGGATTTGAAGGTGAGAACGAGGATCTTGAACTCGATCCACTGGGGGATGGGAAGCCAGTGAAAACATGGGCAAATGACCTACTTCTGTAACCTCCAGAGATAATCTAAGCACTTTATTTAAATTTCCTTCCCGTTAGTGAGCAGAGGAATCAATTAGTGGGTTAGAAATTCCAAGCAAGTCTAGATTTGCTCGATTTTCTTAGCATTTCAGAACGTGCAGAATTTAACCGATTCTTAAATACAGTCTTCATTTTTTTTCTCTCTCAGGGTCTTTTAAGAGCTCAGCGGGCAGCACAAAGGAGCTCAGAAACTGTAAACACTCAAACCTCGATCTCAGACAAGACTGAACAAGACGTTGGTAAGAAAAACACGACTCACACAATGACAATGACCGTAGTTCATTCACAATATTCCAAAAGTGAATAAACGTACCAGTGCTCCCTTTAGCTCACGCAGGATACATTAATAATAATAATAATCCTTGCATTCGATATAGTGCCATATCACATTGTTGAGACATCTTAAAGCACTTCACGGAATATACCGTAAAGTGCATTGACTGTATATTTTGTAGGTGAAACACGGCAGCCAATTGTGCACTGCAGTATCTCATAAACAGTTGTGGATTGAGTGACCAAATTTTATTTGGTCGATTTGTTGACCAGGTGAGGAGAGGGAAAGAGAGATCATCGCCTAGGTCAGCAGGATTCCCGATGCAGCCCCACGTCCCATCTGAAATACCCACTGCATGATGTAGAAAACAGATTTTTCTAAGGTCGATATTTGCAACAGAACTTTAAATATTGTTCTTGAGAGAAAAAGAATCAATGTAGCAAAACAAAAACGATGAATGGCTGGGATAAGATCACAACAACTACAGCCCATTTGTGATTTTTGAATCTAAAGCAATATTTTCTCAGCTTTGAAAATGAAATTCATGAAGGAAAACAAAGCACCATCTCAGCCAGGCAGAAAAGATTGACATTTCACGGATCACAACCTTCTCTTTAATTCACATTTTATCCATCCCGTCCAGCTGGTAACTCACAACAACAGCAAGGTAAAAACACAGGAGCATGTAATGTGCTGCACAATACACGTCCTTGTCTTTTACCTTGTTGTTGTTAGTGGGTAAATGGTAAATGGAAACACAATGAGGTAATTTTGATAAAATGAAGTCAGTTACAATAAACTTGGTATCAATAATAATCATAATCGTTGCATTTGATTTAGCGCCAAATCCCATCGTTGAGACGTCTCACAGAATATATTATAAAGTGGATTGACTGTGTATTTTGTGGGCGAAACGCAGCAGCCAATTGCGCACAGCAGTGTCCCACATAGAGTGGATTGAGTGATCAAATTATATTTTTTGAGGGATTATTACCCCCGAAAGCGAACCGCCAATCGATTAATAAACAGGTTCCTACTTAATGCTACGTAATCAGAGACATGTGGAGTATGGAAACTTGCCTAAGATTTCGCCCCAATCGGGACTCTGTAAAACATTACGTTACTAAAAGTAAATCTAGTTCCAGGTGGAATTTTATTCCCAGCAGTTAGCTGCTGAAATGAACACGAAGATGAAAGAGTAACAGTATATACGGGGCATCCTGCCAACAATGTAAAATAATCCTTGCCTTTGGTATAGCGCCTTTCACGTCGGGAGGACGTCTCAAAGCTCTTCACAAGATCTGCTGTGAAGTGCAGTCACTGTGTGTTTTGGAGGCAAATTTCCTTTTTTTAAAAAAATGAGAAAGTGCACTTCAAAAGAAAAATACTGCACTTTTCAGTCAACCAGCTCAACCACTAAAAGAAAAGCTAGAGTTATTTATGAATGCGAACAGAAACCTAAGGTTAAATTACTGCTTTAAACAGACTATCTGCTGTTGCTATTTCTCATAAGACATAGCTCTATTTTAAGTGATACTGTACATGTTTTTCAACCCCTTCACCGTTATTTGCCACTGTTACGCCTACCCTCCCTGACTCAATCCCTCCGCCTCTCCCGCTCTTTGCCTGTCTTCAGGTCACGTCTGGAAACCTTCCGCTCTGACAGTACTTGGCTACCTCACCCACCCACCCACCCTCCACCCCAGCTCAGTGTCAAGTTCCGCCACTGTTGAACAATCCGAGATGCTACGGTGCGTGAAGGGCACTACCCCACGTGAAGGGCGCTAGCTATATAAATCCAAGTTGTTGTTGTTGTCGAACCTTACACTGATCTTGGGAGCTGGAATACATGACATTCCGGATAAAATCCAAGATTTGGCCACGTATTCTCATGGCTTCTAGTTTCATCATGAGGGCGTCGTGAAGCACTAGGTCGAACGCCTTGCGGACGTTGATGAACACAACGTAGGTGGGTTTAGCCTGAGGAAGTTCTGCGATTCCATACAGAGCTACAACATGTCCCACACATTCCTTAGGAGAACAGAAGCCAGCCCGCTCCTGCATGATCAAGCGCGCGCGATACGTGCGCAGTACAGCAATCTTTCTTCAAGGACAGCAAGGTCCCAATGCAGGTCAAGCTTGCAAGGTACAAAACCTGTGTGCAAATATAGATCCGAGCTCCTGGGGATGCAATGGATAGGCTTTTTCTCTCTACACCACCACCACCCCACCCCGCACACACACACACACACACTAACAACCACACACACACACACACACACACTCAATATCTATGACAGGTATTTTTAATTTAGGCCGTACTAGTGGGGAAGAGCGATGCTTCCACACATTTCCATTGAATCACAGGGACGATATCCTCTTTGTGTTTGTTCAGCAAAGTGAAACACGTTGCTTTACGATGAGGATCTTCGAACACCATCTGTGATCGTTCGCTTTAACTCACCCCAAACCCTCTCCTCAAAACACACACACAACACAACACAACACATACACAGCAGCTACGTTTCTGGAGCTTTGATCCCTGTGGCTCCTTTGGGATGACTTGGGTTTGAATGTAAGTGGGAGTGGAGAGGGCAGGGCAGGGGGTGAGGGCTGCACTTTGCTATTTTCTACAAAGACTGACTGGAGCAAAAAGCGATCATTCGTTAAACATGAGCTACAAAACACACCCACACACACACACATATATACACACACACACACACAAGAGGATCGCAAAGGTACAATCGCTGCTCTCTCGCTGTCAGCGATTCTCCTTCACCTCCGAACAGTACAAATAAATGAGTAGCAAAACGGCACAAAGGAATATTCATATCCTGTTATAAGGGATATGCATAGCCTGTTATAAGGGATATGCATAGCCTGTTATAAGGGATATGCAGAGCCTGTTATAAGGGATATGCATAGCCTGTTATAAGGGATATGCATAGCCTGTTATAAGGGATATGCATAGCCTGTTATAAGGGATATGCATAGCCTGTTATAAGGGATATGCAGAGCCTGTTATAAGGGATACAACAACAACACATTGTATTTAGAGAGCCTTCCCTGTCGGGAGTAAGCCGTGTTATAGGGGATGTCCACCGTCTGTTGTGTAGGGGACGGTCACAGCCGGTCATTCGGGATACTTACAAGTGTGCAGTCACAGCCCTGTTATAGAGGACATTCACAACCTGTTATAGGGAACGTTCACAGTGTTATAGGAGATATGGACTGCCTGTCATAGGGGATATTGACAACCTGTTATAGGGGATAATCGCAGCTTGTTATAGGGGAACATTGACAGCAGGTTCTATGGGAACTGACAGTGTTACAGGAGATACGGCACAGCCTGTTATAGGGGACCAGTGACAGCCTGTTATAGGGGATCACTGACAGCCTGTTATAGGGGATCACTGACAGCCTGTTATAGGGGATCACTGACAGTCTGTTATAGGGGATCACTGACAGCCTGTTATAGGGGATCACTGACAGTCTGTTATAGGGGATCACTGACAGCCTGTTATAGGGGATCACTGACAGCCTGTTATAGGGGATCACTGACAGCCTGTTATAGGGGATCACTGACAGCCTGTTATAGGGGACCAGTGACAGTCTGTTATAGGGGATCACTGACAGTCTGTTATAGGGGACCAGTGACAGCCTGTTATAGGGGACCAGTGACAGTCTGTTATAGGGGATCACTGACAGTCTGTTATAGGGGATCACTGACAGCCTGTTATAGGGGATCACTGACAGCCTGTTATAGGGGACCAGTGACAGCCTGTTATAGGGGATCACTGACAGTCTGTTATAGGGGATCACTGACAGTCTGTTATAGGGGATCACTGACAGTCTGTTATAGGGGACCAGTGACAGTCTGTTATAGGGGAGCAGTGACAGTCTGTTATAGGGGACCAGTGACAGTCTGTTATAGGGGATCACTGACAGTGTTATAGGGGAGCAGTGACAGTGTTATAGGGGACCAGTGACAGCCTGTTATAGGGGACCAGTGACAGTCTGTTATAGGGGACCAGTGACAGTGTTATAGGGGACCAGTGACAGTGTTATAGGGGACCAGTGACAGTGTTATAGGGGACCAGTGACAGTGTTATAGGGGACCAGTGACAGTGTTATAGGGGAGCAGTGACAGTGTTATAGGGGACCAGTGACAGCCTGTTATAGGGGACCAGTGACAGTCTGTTATAGGGGACCAGTGACAGTGTTATAGGGGACCAGTGACAGTGTTATAGGGGACCAGTGACAGTGTTATAGGGGACCAGTGACAGTGTTATAGGGGACCAGTGACAGTGTTATAGGGGAGCAGTGACAGTGTTATAGGGACCAGTGACAGTGTTATAGGGGAGCAGTGACAGTGTTATAGGGGAGCAGTGACAGTGTTATAGGGGAGCAGTGACAGTGTTATAGGGGAGCAGTGACAGTGTTATAGGGGACCAGTGACAGTGTTATAGGGGAGCAGTGACAGTGTTATAGGGGACCAGTGACAGTGTTATAGGGGAGCAGTGACAGTGTTATAGGGGAGCAGTGACAGTGTTATAGGGGAGCAGTGACAGTGTTATAGGGGAGCAGTGACAGTGTTATAGGGGAGCTTTACCTGTCCGGTGGTGTCGGCGGTGGCGTTGCTCGGGCGCTGCCCCTCGGGTCGGGCGGCGCTGCCCCTGTGGAGGGTGATGTGGAGGGTGAGGAGGAGGAGGAGGAGGAGGAGCAGCAGCTCGGCGGCGAGACGCGCCATCTTCCGGACCCGCCGCCGCCTCGGGGGGAGGAGGAGCCGCGGACACCGCGCGCCGCCGCCGCCGCTCTCACTCTCACTCCCGCCCGGCGGCGGGGCGGGGGCGGGGGGGGAGGCGGGGCCGCGGTCGGGCTCGGCCGGGCCGGAGGGGGCGGGAGGCGGCGGCCGCGTCTCCACTTCGCAGACGAGCCGCAAAATCGCAGCCGGGAAACAGCGCGCGGTCGGTGCGGAGCGCGGAGTCAGAGACCGTCGGAGCAGCCGCGCAGTCACTATCCGCGGAGCCCTCAGGTCCAACTCCAGCATCAGCGCCCACCGCTCCTCCCGTCCTCTCCTCCTCCCTCCTCTCCTCCTCCTCTCCTCCTGTCCTCCTCTCCTCCTCTCCTCCTGTCCTTCTTCCTTTCCTTCTTTTTTCCTTCTTTCTTCCTTTTCTTTCCTTCTTTCTTCCTTTACTTTCCTTCTTTCTTTCTTTCCTTCTTCCTTTCCTTCTTTTTTCCTTCTTTTCTTTCCTTCTTTCTTCCTTTTCTTTCCTTCTTTCTTCCTTCTTTTCTTTCCTTCTTTCTTCCTTTTCTTTCCTTCTTTCTTTCCTTCTTTCTTTCCTTCTTTCTTTCCTTCTTTCTTCCTTTACTTTCCTTCTTTCTTTCCTTCTTTCTTTCTTCCTTCCTTCCTTCCTTCCTTTCCCTTCCTTCCTTCCTTTCCCTTCCTTCCTCCCTTTCCTTCTTTCTTTCCTTTCCTTTCCTTCCTTTCTTTCCTTCCTTTCCTTCCTCCCTTTCCTTCTTTCTTTCCTTTCCTTCCTTTCTTTCCTTCCTTTCCTTCCTCCCTTTCCTGCCTTCTTTCCTTCTTCCTTTCCTTCTTCCTCCCTTCCTTTCCTTTCCTTCTTCTCTTTCTTTACTTTTCTTTTCTTTCTCTCCTTCCTTCCTTCCTTCCTTCCTCCCTTCCTTCCCTCCTTTTCCCCTCCTCCGGGGGGGGATTCAAGCCTTCGGGGCTCTCAAGTCACATCAAACAATTCCGCACTCACTGGATTTGCGAAATAATATAAATTTAGAGATAGATTTTTTTTTGCAAATTGATTTAAAAGGCAAAAGAAAAAAAATCCCTCTCTTTCTTTTCGTTCCTTCCTCAGTTTCTTTCTCTTCTTCTCTCTCTCTCTCTCTCTCTGGACAGTCAAAAAAATATAACTGTAATTTTTTTAAAAAAATTTCGTTCCTTTCTCAGTTTTCCTCTCTCGTTTTTTTTCCCCCTTCTCTCTCTCTCTCTTTCTCTCTCTCTCTCTCTTTCTCTCTCTCTCTCTCTCTCTCTCGGTGGGGTGCAGTTTTTTTTAAAAAAAGAAAAAAATATAAATATGAAGGAAAAAAAAATAGCAATTTTTTTCTTTTTTTCCTAAAAAAAAGTCTCTTTTTTTCTCTGGGTTTTTTTTTCTCTCTCTCTCGTCTCTTTTTTTTCTCGGTGCTGGAAGGACAATTGCAGAAAAAAAATAAAAAATAAGAAACAAAATCCTCTCTCTCTCTGTCTCTCTCTGTGTCTCTGTCTCTCTCTGTCTCTCTCTGTGTCTCTGTCTCTCTCTGTGTCTCTGTCTCTCCCTCTCTCTCTCTCTCTCTCTGTTGTCTTCCCTCTGTGGCTGTGGCTCTGTGTTGCACCGTTTAAAAAGAAAGTTGCACTTCAGGGTCTGCACAGAGCTGCGGCTGGAAACGCACTGCTGCTGTCTGCAGCCATACACCCTCTACCCATTGCTTTTGGGGTGTGCTTTTCCTTTAACCCCTTCCCCCTCCCCTCCCTCCCTTCCTCCCTCCCTCCCTCCTTCCTTCCTTCCCTCCTTCCCTCTCTCTCTCTCTCCCAGGACGATCTATCTCATCCCTCTCACCCCCTCCTCACCTCCTCACCCCCCTCTCCCAACCAAATGACTGCAAGTGTTGGGCTGGGATCTGACAGGCAATCCTGGCAGGTTGGGCTTTCTCTCTCTTCTTATTCACTCTTATTCCCTCTCTCTCTCTCTCTGCTTCTCTTTCTCTCTCTTCGCATTCACTCTTATTCTCCCTCTCTCTGTCTCTCTGCTTCTCTCTTTCTCTCTCTGTCTTCATATTCACTCTTATTCTCTCTGTCTCTCTGCTTCTCTCTTTCTCTCTCTGTCTTCATATTCACTCTTATTCTCTCTGTCTCTCTGCTTCTCTCTTTCTCTCTCTGTCTTCATATTCACTCTTATTCTCTCTGTCTCTCTGCTTCTCTCTTTCTCTCTCTTCATATTCACTCTTATTCTCTCTGTCTCTCTGCTTCTCTCTTTCTCTCTCTGTCTTCATATTCACTCTTATTCTCTCTGTCCCTCTGCTTCTCTCTTTCTCTCTCTTCATATTCACTCTTATTCTCTCTGTCTCTCTGCTTCTCTCTTTCTCTCTCTGTCTTCATATTCACTCTTATTCTCTCTGTCTCTCTGCTTCTCTCTTTCTCTCTCTTCATATTCACTCTTATTCTTTCTCTCTGTCCCTCTGCTTCTCTCTCTCTCTGTCTTCATATTCACTCTTATTCTCTCTGTCTCTCTGCTTCTCTCTTTCTCTCTCTGTCTTCATATTCACTCTTATTCTCTCTGTCTCTCTGCTTCGCTCTCTTTTCATATTCACTCTTATTCGCTCCCTCTCTCTTTGCTTTTTTCTCTCTTTTTTTCACATCGCATCCAGGGATCCCTGACGTCCTTTTTCTTTCTCTGGTTCTCCTTTCTCTCCACCTCTCTCTCTCTTTCACAGTGCTCCCTGACCCTATCTCTCTCACTACCTGTCCCCCCCCCCACTCACTCACTCCCTCACTCACTCATCACTCACTCAACCAGGCTTTCCCCTTTATATTCACTCCTCTCTTCCTCCATCGCTCTTGTTTGCAAGGCTCAGCTCAGGGTTGTTGTTTTAATCCCCCCCCCCACCCCTACATGCACACACTACAATGTTTTAATTCCTTCTCTCACTCGTTTTTTTTTTCTCTCTCTCCTCCCCTTTTCTGCCTGTCACACTGATAAGCTAAGTGTTTATTTAGCTTCTCTGTCTGTCCCTCAGCTGCTCGTTTCCAATCCTTTTGAGTTTGCCTCTCGCTCTGTCCACTCTCTTTCACTCTTTTTCCCCTTCTCTCTGGGTGACTGACTGAGAGGAGAGGCACTTCCAGGGATGGGTTGATTTTGCCCATGTTTTCTTCTCCCCCTCCTGCAAAGGTTATTACTGTTGTTGATAACACTAAGGGCAACAACAACTGAGGTTCCTTGAGACGCCTCAATATGCTTCACAATATATTGTAAAGTGGATTGACTGTATTTTGTGGGCGAAATGTTATGTGAAAAAAAGGGTGAAAAATATATGCTGAAGTATCGCTCTGGGCTTTTTCAATCCCATTTGATGTCTTATGCACCTCTGTGAGGTCCCCTCTAAGACGTCTTGTTCTGGACTGCCCACTGACCACGTATATACCAATACTCGCTGTTTACAACACGTGGCTGCAACACATTTCAATTGCAACAAAATTCCGTCTTCATTTCAAATCAATCTCCCTTTGTAAAATGGTTCGAGACGTTTCTTTTACGTGAAAGGCAGGATAGGAATAAAAGTAAGTTGCGGTTGCCAGTTAATCGCACATCGGATAGTGGGAAGAATGTTGGAGCCAATTATCGGAGGTGGGGAGGGAATTGATGAGGGCCTTGAAAAGAATAGCCTGATCAGAGCTGTAAAGGACTAGTCTGATTGAATTTTTTGAGAAGATGACTTAGAATATAGATGTGGGAAATAATAATAATAAATAATAATAATAATCCTTGCATTTGATATAGCGCTTTTCACGTCTTGTAGACATCCCAAAGCGCTTCATAGAATATACTGTAAAGTGAATTGACTGTATATTTGTGGGCGAACGCGGCAGCCAATTGCGCACAGCAATGTCCCACAAACAGTCGTAGATTGAAAATGACCAATTTATTGTTGTTTTTTGTTTTGGAGGGATTATTATTAGGCTCTGTGTGGAGTAAGGAAACTTGCCCAAGGTTTCGCCCTCTGCCTGGAATTGAACTCAGGTCTCTCGCTTGCAAAGCGAGTGCTCTAACCACTGACCTACAGGACTCCATTATTATAATAATCCTTACATTTGATATAGTGCCATATCACATCGTTGAGACGTCTCAAAGCACTTCGCAGGATACACTGTAAAGTGATGCAACTGTGTGTATTTTGTGGGCAAACAGCATTGCAGCATTGTAGCATAAGAGATTTAAATTATCAAGATGTACAATTATAAACAGTCAGTGATTTTGTTATTATAGTGGAGTTACTCTATTAAGAAAAACAACAGCCCTTTTTTTAGATACCATCTCTGTATGTGGTTTTAGATCAGCAGAAGTCTGATATTGGTTATGGTCTGAGCCGTCAGATTATTGTCCCCAAATTTAAGGTGGTGCAAAAGTTTTGGAAAATTATTAAAAACTAAATTAATATGAGAAAAAAAATTGCACTTTTTAAAAATATTGTAGAAAACCTCTTCCAAGTTAACAACAATAACAACAACTGGGATTTATATAGCGCCCTCCAAGCCGGATGGCATCTCAGAGCGCAGAGAGAAACACAGGAGAATGGTTCAAGTATGAGTGACCGTTCATTAGAACTACAGGCACAGATGTTAAGACTGAATTGAGAAATGTTCTGATGTTCTGCACCATCTATCTAGTGCACCTAGAGTCCTGTAGCATAGTGGTTACAGCTCTCACCTCGTAAGCTAGAGGACCCCGGTTTGATTCCCAGGCAGGGAGAAACCTTAGCCAAGTTTTCCTAAGTCTACACTCTTCTGTTTATCTAGCAGTAAGTAATTAGCAACCTGGTTGTTAGTCAATAATCAATGCTAAAAATAATCCCTCCAAATAAAATTTGGTCACTCAATCCACGACTGTTTGAGGGACACTACTGTTCGTAATTGGTTGCCCACAGAATATACAGTCAATTCACTTTGCAGTATAACCTGCGAAGTGCTTTGAGACGTCTCAACGACGTGATAAGGAACATAGGAACAAAGGAACAGGAGTAGGCCATTCAGCCCGTCAAGCCTGTTCCGCCATTTAATTAAATCATGGCTGATCTCTATCTTTACTAGAATTTCAAATCCAATTTCCCACTTTCTCCCCATATCCCTTAATACCCCAACCTACCAAAGCTGCTATATCAAGGTGATAAGGTGCTATGTCAAATGCAAGGATTATTATTATTATCTAATGTTTTGAGACGTTGTTCTTCTATAGTACACTCTACTTGTAGACACAAGTTAAGCAAGAACAGAAGCTGTTGCAAATACGCAACTGGTCAGTTAGCATCTGAAAGAGAAACACAGGAGAATAGTTCAAGTGTGAGTGACCGTTCATTAGAACTACAGGCACAGATGTAACTGCTGAGCATTTTCAGCACTTTATGCTTTTTACTTCAGTTTTTTAAATATTTCTTTCATATATGTGCTCCAAGATGTTATCCTCCAGTGCAGGGCACCTTATAAATGCAAGTTGTTTTGTATGCATAATATACATAGAAGCTTAATTTTTCTAATAATCAACCTGTATGTTTCATAAATGCCTTAATAAACAAAAAACGTTTGATCCTAATACATTTGGACTGATTTATAACAGGCGCTGGAGGTAAGCAGATTTACTCAATAAAATTCAAAAGAACTTCAAGTTTAAAGTCAAAGTTTGATTTAATTCTAGAAACGTAGTTATGGCAACATGTTTTGATTTATTGTAGCTTTAATTTAGGCTTATAATTTTTTCAGGTGAAACAATATTTAACCTTTAGTCTTTCTGGTTCAGTACCACAGCCTGTGATACATTTACCCATTGAAGTCACTGCGAGGTCCGTGGTGTTGATTTCAAAGGGATGGAATGGATTTTATTTTAAAGAATGATTTTGACTCAAACCATCAAAACCATCACAGTTTGGACTCCTTGACCAGAACTGTGCTTATTCTCTATTTACTTTAGCAACAGCTTGGCTCACTTGGCGTGTTTGAGTCAGAAGGTTGTGAGTTCAAGCCCCGTTTAAGATTTGGAACTTATATACTCTAAGCTAACACTCCAATGCAGTGTTGGGGGTGTTCACCCACAAAACACACTATCACGGCACTGTACAATAAAATTCCAGTGCCTCCTCCTGTGGCCTATTGGTTAAGCGAGAGGACCCAGGTTCGATTCCCAGGCAAGGTGAAACCTTAGGCAAGTTTCCATACTCCACACGCCACTGTTTACCTCGATAAGCACAGTCCTGTTTGTACAGTAAGTACAGTTTACGATCCAACCCCAAAAAAATGTTTTTCTATCAATTGTTTTGCATGGGTTTCACCACAGCTTTGTCCAGTGGATAAGACCCTAGATGGTTTTCATCCTACAAAAGGGAATGGGAGTTTGACCTCCTGTAAAGGGAGGTCAACAAGCAATAATTGTACCTTGGACAAAGCTTCTCTATACACAGGAAATTAAACTGAAACAGAATTGCTGTTTAGAAAGACAGACATTTATTTTCCGATAAATAGACATTTTATAATTTGGAAGCCTTGTCATGTCAAGGAAGATCTCTGATTAAAGGGTTACGTACAAGAACAGGAAGTCTGAAGACATGCAGTTAA
The DNA here is from genome assembly GCF_018977255.1 of Callorhinchus milii. Taxonomy (NCBI): domain Eukaryota; kingdom Metazoa; phylum Chordata; class Chondrichthyes; order Chimaeriformes; family Callorhinchidae; genus Callorhinchus; species Callorhinchus milii. The sequence goes on from NW_024704744.1 coordinate 79,985,787, forward strand.
TGTCTGTCTTTTATAATCAAATATTAGGCTGAATAGGTACCCCACATGAAGAACGATAATATCGTATAGGAATGAAGTCCGGCATCATTGATTCAACTTTAATAAATCAGCCAACGGTAAAAAGATGGTGGGCATTAAGTGCACGATTTAAAGAGGAAGTTCTGTGATTCAAGAAAAGATTACAACTCTTTCTTGTGTGTTTGCCAAATGGTGGAAAGCGACTGCATTGGTCCCAGGGTTTAACCCAAGTGCTGTGAACTGTTATTGTGTCATTTGGGCGTGATGTTGTTCCAATGAAAATGGTTCAACAGCAATCTTGCTGCCCCATCGCTCCCCACCCTACTGTTCAGCACCTTGGGATGTCCTTTCGATGTGAAAGGCACTTCACAAATTTTGTATTGCATTGTACCGTCTTCCCGTCACAACATTGAGATGTTTTTAAATGAGCCCAGAATCTTGACCAGGAATTACGGTTCTAGTCGTTAATTCCCCACTGGGTCTGCCCTGAAATTGCCCTTTGTAACCCTAAACCTGTGCCCTCTTGCTTTGCTGTCTCAGTGCATCAGAAATATTGTTCTGCATTTACTTTCTTAATTCCATTTAAAATCTTATAGATATTTAAGGTTATGAAAGGTTTGTCAAGACAGACATGGATGGGCTGTTTTTGTCCAAAACAAAGGGGCATAAATATGACAGTAGATCTAATGGGGATTTTAGGAGGAAAATCTTCACATTGGCGAGAATGAAGAACTCACTGCTAGAAGCTATGGTTGAAGCAAAAAGCATCAGTGTATTTAAGATGAAATTTGACTTATGCAGGAGGGCAAAAGAATTAAGAGTAAATGTGAGGGAAATAATAATAATCCTTGCGTTTGATATAGCACCTTATCAGGTCATTAAGAAGGGCCTTCTAGCTTGCAAAGGCAAGTGGTCAAACCAATGCCTTACAGGACTCCACAAGGAGGAGTGGGGACTTGAGTGGCCCAAATGGCCTTTTAGCCTTGACATATCACTCTAATGTAATCACTGTAAGGTCCTCTCTGAGACACTTTGTGACTTTCCTCTATTTGGCAGCTCATCAGTTACATGTAACAGCAGCCGTAATAAGGACAAACACCTCCTGAATTTGACCCTGAATAAGAATCGACTTGGAGAAATGGAGCAGGCACAGGTATGAACAGGCTAGTTGATTGATGGCTAATGTCATTACTTCTCTTTCACTTTGTGCTGTGGAAGTTAATCATTATCCAACATGCTATTCCCTCAATTTTTTTTTAAACCTTCTCCAGACCGCTTGATCGGAATAAATTGTGTGTGAAATGCAACAACAGTCTTAAATCAAAACCATCGTCAAGGGAGGAATAAAATCAGTGATTTATTCATGATTGATCAACCCAGCTTATTCATTTATGGTTTGGCTCGATTTGAAAAGTTTGGAGAGTTGGCAAATTATCAAGCAACGGGTACAGGCATTTTGGCTCGATTCCAGCCCACAACGGAAACAGCACTCAGAATGACCATCCAGGTTTTACCCCAGTGCCTGTTGCGGAGGTGGCCATATTGCAGATAACTCGAATGTGATTTCTGTCACGGCCTGGCTCAGTGGGCAGCATGCACACCTCTGAGTCAGAAGGTTGTGGTTTCAAGCTCCAGGTGAGCACTTGTTTAGCTCATGGTCCAGGTTGACGCTTCAGTGCAGTGCTGGGGAAGCACCTCATTGTCAGAGGTGTCATCCTTTGGATAAGACATTAAACCAAGGTCCTGTCTGTCTGTTCAGGTGGATGGCACTATTTGAAAGAAGAGACGTGTTTCGCCTGGTGTCCAGGCCAACAATCCCACAGATAAGATTGATCATGGTTGTTTATGGGACATTGCTGTGCACCAATTGACTGCCACATTCACCCACAAGTAGTGACTACACTACAGTAAATCCTGTGAAGTGCTTCGAGACATTTCAATGACACCATAAGTCTCTATATTAAATACAAAGACTATTATCATAGAGTCATTCATAATCCTTTTCGTTGATAGTTAATCACGTCATTTAGGGCAACATCATGAATTTGAATATGGTAAGACTCCATTGGAGTTAAAAAATATATTTATTGAACCAGAAGTCACTGGTCTGACAGCAATTCCTAGTTGTGCGTGACTGAATAGTCAGATTCTCTGTGATGTTCAATTTTTTAAAAAAGGGGTGGGGAGGGGGGAATCCCTCATTTTGACTTTTTTTTTCTGGCATTTTGACTTTCAATCCTTTGCTGGATTGGCTGATTTTCAGGCTCTTGGTTTTACCCAATTTGTTTTTTAAAAAATCAGCTCAGATTGCAAATTGATTGTGGAGTCCTGTAGCTCAGTGGTTAGAGCACTCGCTTTGCAAGTGAGAGACCTGATTTCAATCCCAGGCAGAGGGCGAAACCTTGGGCAAGTTTCCTTACTCCACACAGAGCCTAATAATAATCCCTCCAAAACCAAAAACAATAATAAATTTGGTCATTTTCAATCTACGACTGTTTGTGGGACATTGCTGTGCGCAATTGGCTGCCACGTTCGCCCACAAATATAGTCAATTCACTTTACATGTGTTCTGTGAAGCGCTTTGGGACGTCCTCCCGACGTGAAAAGCGCTATATCAAATGCAAGGATTATTATTATTATTATAAATCCTGCAATTTAATTTGCACAAGTTGGTAAATATGGCATTTTCAAACGCAGTCTCTGATCTCGAGATGTCTTTTCTGATCATTGTACAATTGTTCCATTTAACACATGCTCCTTTTTTAATCCCTTGCTCCTACACACATCATTTCACTTGATCTGCATTAAACCACATCTGCCACCTATTGGCCCAGTTACGCATTATTCCTTATTATGTACTCTTGCCACCTTTACAGTATTACTCACAAACTTGCTTAGCATTTTCTTATCAAAGTTTTATTTTTGCACACATTTTATATAAAAGCCTTATATAAATAACTGTCTCAAGACCGACTCGAGTTATCGATACAATACAATTTACGTTTAGATAGTGCCGTTTACCTTGGGAGAATGTCTCAAAATGCTGTATACTGCTGGATGGGCATGGGAGCTAGGAGAGAGCTGAAGTGGATGGATAGGGGCAAGATGACCAAAAGAAGTAAATCTTGAGTCGGGCTTTGAAAGTGGGAAGGGAACAAACACACACACACACACACACATACATACATACATACATACCAACCTTTATTTTCAGAAGCTAACTCCAATTCACAGGCAGCAAGAAAATGCACAGGGTTTATAGGAATGCAAAAGGTTTTATTCATTTTTTACAATACATTCGATAAGTCAGGTGCCAGTCGGGTGTCTTAATCGTACAAAATAAAAACATCCCTGCTATCACACAGAGAGAAAAAAAGGAAAAATACATATGTAACTTATTTTTTACATTATGTATAAAATCATCGTACAAATATATATATATACACACACACATTTCACCACCAACACTTTAGTGAGTGGGGTAAAACCTGGACATAAAAGATCAAAGATAACACACAATATTTGCAAACTTCTCTGTGCCAGTTACCATCAGCACAGACTCGGAATGAAATACTGGTAGCCCTATCAACGAAGGATTAAGACTTAAAGAATAAAAAGGAGGAGGGGAAGGCAGGGAGAGGAAAAAAATTAAGTTTTTACAGTAAAACTCGAATAAGTCTGAGCTCTATAAATCATACCATCTGCCCAAGTCATGTTCAAGAGTTTACATGAATGCAAGTTTGACATAACTCATACTTTGCATAATTCATGTTATGGTCCGAACTGCTACGACTTATGTGTGGTTTACTGTACTCTTCGTGCATCTCAGCACACGTCACTGTATTAAACAAATGTATTAAGTAGGGAGACTTAATACATTTGCTTTCCTCACCCGAGTAAGAAATATGGAATGATTTAATTTCAAAGGTTTATTTGAAGGACTCTAATCAATTTTACTTTGTTCCATTTTTAAATTTTTACTCTTTGGATAAAATAAATGGTGGATTCAAAATAAAAAAAAGTTTTATTATACTTTTTGGGTGGGTTTGTAGCGATTTTCTGTGCGACTTCAACAGGTCAACCTCCGGGCCACAATGTGCCTGCGGACATTGCTTCCCGCAGCCTGCCCACGTGTGATGCACAAAGCGACTGCAGAGCCGTTTAATCAACCCCTCCCACCAGCTAAAAATCAATACTTAAAAGATAAAACAAACGTGGATATTATCAGTCATTTTTTAAAATTCATATTAGAATCCCCACTTATAATTTTCATTTTTACTGTGTATGTTTAACTGTATAAGGCTCCTTGCACCGAATTTCCCTAAATATTTTCTTTCCTTTCTCCCCCCCCCCCCCCGAAAAAATTAAGCAGGAAAACAATTGCATTCCTATAATGATTTACAACCCTGATGTTTGCCTTTTTGGGGATAGATCAACAAAACAGTCCCATTTGCAAACTCCTCGTCTTTTAACACAAGTCTGCCAGTAATTTGCCCAGTCTAGTGTTATTGCCTCTGGCATGCTACCCCGGTTGTCTGTACTGAGCGACCAAGTACAATGCAGACTTGGGGTGTAAAACAGTTTGTATCAAATGATTGCCAGATTTGGGGAAAAGAATGCGGGAGCGAGAGGGTGGAATATTCAGGGAAGAGCGAAGGGAATTCTGCCACCATTCATTCCTTTACAGATTTTGTATTACCTTTTCCAGATAAGGACTTCCATTCATTATTTCCGTTAGGAAACAATAAAGAGCTTAATTTCCCGAAAGAGGGAATTTTGGGGGATGAGATTTTCACAAATCGAAGTGGGATTACGCCTTGCTGTAAGTGTTACCGTTCTCCCATTCCTCACTTTCTCTAAGGCAGGTTTTGGAGGGAAATTTGACATTTGAACTCTTATACTCTTTAGTTCGTTAGCTCAGTTGAAAGTGCTCTCTCAGGCAATCGGCTGAGCTTTAAACCTCATGCAAGAATACAAGCCCACCCTCCCATTAAACATTCTCTCTCTGTCTCGTCTCCCCCTTCCCACATATCCTCGTCCCAACTGGACCCAAAATGGTTAAAAAACACAAAACGATATTTAAAATACCATCATCGTGGTCGTAATGTTGACCAGACTGGTGCACTTGACTAACTGGTGCGATGATGGTGAGAACAACAAACAGTGCAGTATTAAATAAAAAGGCACCACTAGAAGGCTTGTCTTACACTCAGTTAAAAGCAGCATGTGAACCCCACCGTTAGCTAGCGAAGACTGTGGGCGGTCAGCACAATAACCTGAACAGGCTTCTCAGTGGCAGGGTTTAGTTCATTTAGTTTGGTGTGTGTGGGGGGGGGGGTGGAATGGGAAATGGAGAGAAGCCCTACTAGAAAACAACTTCCTTTGACTCGTAAATCTCCAAATCCTCCGCTTATATCGTATCAGTCTCGTGCAACCAAGAGACACTTCATCGCAGTGTTAGCGCCCACAAGTGAAGCAGTTTTGAGGGGATTAACAACATTGCAATTACCCTTTTGCAAACAAAACCCAAAACATTCCCCTCCTTCCCAAACAGACACTTCCCGCCACGCCCCCCCACCCACCTTAAAGCCCACGTCTTATAAGCCCAGGAGGCTCCAGGCACAGCATGAAGTAGCTAAAGTTAAGAGGCACCGTCCCTATTGATATAGTAATGTGCTCCAGAATGATTAGCTATTTAACCCAGCCCTTCACCAGAAGCCTGAAGTCTGTGGAGCTGCACTGTCGAGGTGTAAATTATCAGGGAGAGGGACACAGATTAGAGTTCATTCTGACAACATGCAAGTCAGTCTCTGTGAATTCATGTTTGATGGTGCTGCTCTTATAAGTGATGCCAATTTATTTTTTAACCTGGACATTTGCAGCAATGAACAGACTTGCTTTTGTTAAACTGAGTGGCACAGAAAATGGATTTTAACAGTAAAGGTAAAAGTGTGGGGTGAAAATACCCCAAAATTTACAATATGCTCAGGGCATACTTTTTTACCCACTCAAAAAAATAAACACAGAATTTTTCCAACAACATTCTTTACAAGTTAAGTGTATTGAGCTATTCATTTTGCAAAATAACTTGTGAATTTTTTGCTCGGCAAGGTGAGGGATGTCAGGAGTTAGAAAAGGGATCCATTCCTAATGTGGACAGTGCTGGTTGTTAAACACTCTCAGGTCAGGTGTAAGATGGTTTGACGCACAATCGGCTCCCTCTACTCTTACTAAAGTGCCTCGCTCCCAAATTCAGCAGATGCTCCCTCCCTTCCGCCCGCCACCCCTACTGAGTGATGTTATTCCACTCAAGTTAGCAAACCTCTCGAGAGAAGGGCTGCCCACTCTCTGCTGATTCTGAGCCGCATTACCCTGTGGGCCCATGTCTATTAGGTCCTGGGTTTAGACTGTCTTAAATCTCAATTTGCAGCTTTCATCTTGCAAGCAAGATGACAGCAACTGCAACAAAGGCAGATCCTGAGGTGCAGTGACATATGGTGCATTCCAACACTGTTTTTAAAGGCCACTTGTTCAACAGAATTGCTGTCTTCTGCTACAGATAAGTGGCAGTGACACCACTGCCTGGGATATCTTCAACCTGAAGAACAAAGGCTACGGGCTCTTTGCTGAATCAGGAAAGTACAAAGAGTGACAGATTAGCAGACGTTTCACGCATAACGTATGATATCAGTGCAAACAACATCAGAAGCCTCCCTGAGTGGTCCCCAAGACCATCTGCTGGCTCGGTCGATGCTGTAAAATGGGGTCCGTTAGCTGCAGCAGTGAAGTGTTAAGCAGATTCTTCAAAAGAATTTAAGTGACTCAAAACTTCCAACAAATAGTTGTTTGTAACTCTACCATTTCAGTATTAACTTTCTAATTTTCTAAAACTTTTTTTTTGAAAGAAAGCTAGAATTACAAAACAAGGGGAGCAAAGACCAAGTGTTTCACTTGACTGTGCTCTGGAAATGGAGATTCAACTCTGGTGCTGGGAATTAATGGGTTAGTGTCCTTCGGACCCAAGGTTACAATATATTCCCTACTCCATCTCTTTGTGAAGTTCGGGAGCTTTCTGCAATGCAAGGCAAGTTGCTGAAAGTTTGCACTGCACTGCAATGGAACATCTATACTCTCAATATGCATTAGACCATTTTCCAGGGGCAGCATTTTTAATGAGCAACAAACAAGTACTCACAACAAAAATAATCTCTGTTTTTAAGACTAGGTTAAATTGATCATTGTTCTTTTAAAAAGACAGTCCGACAAAGGTCAATCTTTATAGACCCTGCAGTGTGGTGTGGTTTTACAAACCCAAACCTCAACATTTTGGGGGTCAGCAACAGTAGTTAACTGATAACTTCCTCGATGCTCATCATTCTATTTGCCAGATCATTAGCTTTAAATTCTCAATCCTACTGGAGCCGAGTGCCTGAGACTCTCCTCTCTCCCTCTCTCCACACCCCATCCCTCTGTTGAAACTCAAGCCATAGTCTGTCTGTCACTAACAGAGGAATCCTGCCATTCCCACTAGACATTTACAGAAGGGCACAAACGGTAAGACGGAAGCTAGTCTAGTGAGCTTTGTGATCAGAGGACAATGTGTATGTCTGTGTGCGCACACGTATACAGCGTGAAGGTAAGGAGGGAAAACCACGGGATTTTTTATAAAAAGTATAATAAAACCAGCCATAGTCACAGTTAACAAATCTCCCTTTTACTCCTCATGACTGTTTTAATAGGACGATCTATTTTTACGGAAATAACTGAACACTTTCTTTTTAAAAAGCTAAAACCTGCACTGCTTGAAACATCTATATTCGTAATGTGCATTAGGACATTTTTCAAGGACAGTGTTTTTAATGAGCTTCAAAGGAGTACTCACTACAAAAATTATAACCTCTATATATACACATTTGTCAGATCTTTTAAACTTTTTTTTAAGATATATATATATATATATATGCGATTAAGACAATTCATCTTTGGCAAGGTTTCCCCTGAAAACAAATTCCCATCTAAATGTTTTTTTCTTTAGTTGTAATAACAGGTTATTCCACGACAATGGCCAACAGACCTGGGGCATCTGATTCTAAATTCACTGTAGCCCCAGCCCGTCACAATGTGCCTGAGTTTAACTTTGGCTATTTCCTGAATCAGCATCGATTACGATAGCTGCACATTTAGACATATACAGTAAACTTTTGATAACTCCATCGTGGCTTAACTTATCACTTACCGCTTAAATTTTCATGCTGTCAATATCCCAGCCCCATTCATTTATGCATTTATACACACGCCTAACTCGTCACTCCGGATAACTTGTCACTGAGCCCTTTTCCCTTGGAGTGATGAGTTATCGGGAGTTTACTGTATTCCAAATGTTTGCCCGGAGTAACGGCAGCATTTTTTTCCCCTTTGTTTTGGAAGAAAGATTCCAAAATGGAAGACGGGCGACTGAAAAGATCGCAGCAGAGAGCGAGAGGGAGGGAAGGGAAGAGAGAAAGAGAGCCCGCATAGAGTCGGCTGGTCTTTGATGGTCTACCTGTAAACAACACTTGAGGCAGCAGCCGTGATGCACCACACAGTGTGTGTAAGGCTACAAATTAATGGCTCGCTACCAGTGCCGGTGCAAGCTCGCACAGGAATCCAAACAGCCCAGCAGCCACCCTCTTCTTGCTCCTCTTGGTCTCTGCCTGTTGGAAGGAGGCACGTGATGGTCTGCCACAAGGTGAAGCTTCCCTGCCCCCCGTCCCCAAGTTGCCAAAGCAGCTCAAATGTCAAATTCAAAATAGTTTTCGTCGTACTTTAATTCAGGACAGCTATTCCTTGGCTTTCGAGAGTACTTCACTCGCAGGAAGTTGCCCATTTCGTTAAGGACAGTCAAGACCTGAAACACAACAATTTTCTTTATTACAATAGCTTTACTAAACACTGAAGTATACATATATATTATATATGAGCGCACATAGGATGTTTAAAAGAAGATCCTGATGACACGTTACAAACATTAATAATAATAATAATCCTTGCATTTGATATAGCGCTTTTCACGTCGGGAGGACTTCCCAAAGCGCTTTTGACTGTATGTTTGTGGGCGAACGCGACAGCCAATTGCAGCAATGTCTCACAAACAGTCGTAGATTGAAAGTGACCAATTTTTATTGTTTTTCAAGGGATTATTATTAGGCTTGTGGGAGTAAGGAAACTTGCCCAATCCAAGCAGAGCACAGAATTTGAGTGCTACTCTCTAAAAAGCGTACTGCATTTATAAAACGCAACTCCAACCTTCAGGACCATTTCTATAGCTACGATAATTGAAAGCAAGGCAAGCTGGCACCCACCCACCCACACCAACAAAGAATGTTAATGCCAGGCTCCAGGAAATAGGATCCTGCACACTCCCATGTTCTACAAATGCCGAATGCTCCTGACTGCTGATGAATCAAATTGTCTCAACAAAAAATAGTGAAATGTGCCAAATCACAGTGGCAGGATAAGACAACAACAAATTACACTTCTACAGCATCCTTCACATCGGAAAGACATCACAGGGCGCTGGACAGTCAGGATTTTTTGGAACCGAGCTGGGAGTTGGGGTCAGGAGGTGGAGGCCAGTGAGATTGGGGGTGGGAGAGTGGCCCAAGGCACGGTCGAAGAGGAAGGTCTTTAGACGGGACATAAAGGAGGCAAGAGAGGGGGTGAGGTGGAGGGATTGCAGAATGGAATTCCAGAGTGTGGGGGCAGAGATGCTGAATGCCCGATCAACAATGGTAGGGCGGGAGGTGCGGGGGGACCTGAAGCAGGCCGGTGTCTGCCGAGTTAGGAGGTCGGAGAGGTGGGTAGAGCAGGACGGTGAAGGGCTTTGAAGGTGAGAACAAGGGTTTTGTATTCTATTCTCTGAGGAATGGGGAGCCAGGCAAGAACGGAGGTGATTAGTTCCCGGAGTCTGGAGCAGAAGTGGACATGAACCGCAGAGTTTTCAATAATCTGCAGCTTGTAGAGGAAAGAGCTGGGAAGTGCATCGAGCAGGAAGTTGGCGTAGTCAAGCCAGGGTGTGATGAAAGCGTGATGAAAGACCTGTGGTTACCGACCCTGTCCAACATCTCCTGTGTGTGAGCCGCAGACAGGCAGAAGCGAGCCCTGGACTCGACGATGGGGGTGGCGGGGAACCCAACCACCACAACCCCAATGTTCTTCTTCAGCATTCTCCTGGCAAAGGCCCTGAAAAGCACAGTTTGCTGTTACTTTACTGCTAATAAAAGGCATCGTTGTGCAAACAGAGGTGGGGGGTGGGGGGGGCGGGCAGTGCTGGCCTGACACCTACCCTACTTTACCGGGCATATACAACAGCAGCGGCACCACCGGAGAGTCTTCGTTGCCATAAATGATGAAGCCCATCTGCTGTAAATGCTGCCGGAAATACCTGGTGTTTTCCTTCAGCTTCCGTATTCGCTCAGCACCTGTGAAAATAAAAGATTGGGATTGTTTAATAACGATAAGAATAAAAACCCTTGCATTTGATATTGCACCTTATCACGTCATCGAGATGTCTCAAAGTGCTTCATAGGAAATACTGTAAAGTGGATTGACTGTATTTTGTGGACGTGGATTGAGTGACCACATTTTTAAAATATATATCAAATGCAACAACAACTTGCATTTATATAATGCTCTTCACGTGGGACACTGTCTCAGAGCACTTAACAGTGTCTCAGAGGGCAACAGGCCTGACGCTGGGCCTGGGGAAGGGAGGAGGTGACCATAATTGGCTGAATTTGCAAGAGAATCTGTAAACGTCTAATCTTGCAGGTGCGCCTCACCCCCCTATGGGAAGTCTGCTCCGTGCAGCCAGAAATGAGATCACGTGAGAGGTTTTGAGTAACGACGGTCTCTCGGCCCGAACAATCTCATCCTTCGAGAATGCCTACCCGACCATCCTCCTATTAAAGCCTCAGGCTCTCTTAAATCAGAGATCCCATTAACGCAAAATCATCCTTACATTAAGCAAAAAAATCTTGTCTGTATGCAAATATTGGTACGTTGTGCGGTTTTTTTACAATCCAAGACTTGTCGAGGTTCTTTGTTTTCTCACATAACTGACAGTCGTCAAATAATCATGCATAACACGGATCAATCAATTGGCATGTTTCATTTCAGTCCAACCCCCAAGATCTGTCAATCAGATCATTTAGGATGTACATATTTTTTGGAGACCCGTGTTTACATGGTATGCATTTTTAAAAATCCTAATGTGATCGCCGAGAATGAATCCAGTGCTTTGCTCTTAACCACCCCTCCTGCCTGTCCTTTTCTATCCGCTAATTACCCTCTCCTTCACATCAGAGCAGAGCTGTCGTCTTAACACGTGTCCAGTTACCGGCAGGTAACATGTGGAGACCCATTACCATGCAGTGTCTGGAATTGAATGCGCACTCTTTCCTCAAGAGATACACAGAGAGTATTAGATACAGATTGGCAAGAGCCGAGGCTTGGGGACCCGAGAGTATGTTGAAGTATGGGCTGAAGTACTGCTGGAGTTTAACTAATTAAAACTGGAGTCCGCTATTTTCCCCACCCCTAATGAAGTGATCCTGAGGCCAATTTTAGAGCCAGCAATGATAATCCATCTTAAATTAGCTAATTCAGCACAAAACCAAATTCAAACTTTCCCAAAGTGATATTATGTTGGATGCATTTTGAATATGATCTCGGGAAAAAACATTAAAACCCACAAAAACATACAAGAGTTGAATGGAGCAAAATAGAATAGCTTTAGTGCAGTGCCCTCTGGTGGTTGATATGACACATACCAAAATCTTGTATCAAAACCGTTATTTAACTCTCTTTTCATTCTAATCCTGGTCTGGCAACACGGTGCTGCGGAACAATTCTTGTCTTGTAAAGGCCGAAGGGTGGGGTATAAAACAGAAAAAAAATCTACGAATGATAATTGATAGTGGATTGTGTTGAAGATAATATTAGGCACAAGTGAGTGAGGCATGCTTCCATTTCGAATAACCACGCAAGACACACATGTGGTTTATGATACCCGCTGAATTCACTAAATGCATTTTGGGTGTATAATGGTGTAGTAACAGAGGTCAGCAGCCACAATGAGGACAAATCTTGTTAAACGGGCAACATGGTAACCACCTGGCACCTTACTAGCTAGGACTGCGGCTGGCAGAGTTCAGGATATGTCTACACATCCCTGCAGACTTTCCTCCTTCTCCGATGCCTCGTCGCAATTCCTGGACACCGAAATGACAAAGGGTTACACAGGGAAGCTGTGACGGGAGGCCTGTATCGATAATAATCATCGAGGAATAATAATATTAAAAATAAAAATAACACTTGCATTTGACATAGCACCTTATCACGTCATTGAGACGTCTCAAAACACTTCACGGGATACACTGCAAATTAGTGTATACTGTAAAGTATTTTGTGGGCAAGACACGGCAGCCAGTTGTGCAAAGCAATATCCCCACAAACAGCCATGAAGTCAGTGACCAATTTTTATTTGGGGGATTCTTGGCCACGACGCTGGAAGAAATTCCCTTCACCTTTCGAATAGTACCATAGGATGTCCAACCTGAACAGGCATCCGGGATCTCGGTTTAACATCTCATCCAAAGGACAGCACCTCCAACAACGCTCCACATCTCCAGCACTGCACTGGAGCATCAGCTTAGACTATATGGTTCCATATGAGTATCATCTATCAACGATGTGATAAGGAGCTATATCAAATGCAAGGATGTTTTATTATGAGTTCCATGCTCTAACATGGTGCTTGAACCCACAACCTTCTAAATCCTACCTTAAAACCTACCTCTTCAACTGCACCTACATTCATCTCCGCGCCCCCTCCCCTTCCTGACTCAGCATCAAACCCCACCACCACAGTGAAGTGCTCCAAGATATTATCCTCAGTAAAGGATGCTATATTGGCCAGTAAACCAAGAGAAACTCCCTTCACTTTTTGAATAGTGCCGTGGGATCTTTAACACAAGTTGTTGTTAGTGCCAGCAATATGGTGTTGCAGGATCTACACGGTACAGACAAACTGTGGCTTTGGGGATCTTCGTACCTATTGTTGTTCCATCAAGCCCCATGATGCACTTCAATGTTCGGACAATATGTTCGGCTATTGCTGGTGGCATTGAGGTAGCGTAGGCTGCACTGTGAGAATAGCCTCGGAGGTAATCCACCAGTTCCTGCAAGAGAAGAGATCCTCTCAGTTAGAACATCTAGTATTACCAGAAGGGGCTAACTGGCTATTCATTCAAACACTCAGCAGACTCCCCTCCACACAGAGACAAGAAGACTCTAATAAACTCTCTCACTCACTCACACACACACACACACACACAAGACTCTCACAAACAGCATCAACATTTGATACCCATATAATATCAAATATCTGAGACCCCAAATCCCTCATGGTCTTGGCCTTGGTTCACTTACAGTAATGGAAAGGGTAGAATAGGTTACTAAAGTATGGCATCTGCTAATTCCTTGCAAGCCAGTGCGATATCAAGTTGAGTTGTTTTGGCTTACGATGAGAGGCACAAAGATTATCAGTGTCTTCTAGTAATTGTGTGGCTCGATTACAATAATACATCAGTGTACATTTTGATATCCCATGATGCTTTGACTACAGCCAGTCTATACTTGTATTCTCTATTTTCTCCCTCCCGGGGGAAGAGATTGCACATTTCAGAATTAGTAAACACATCTCTGCTTCCCCCTTTCTCTCTTTCGCTAATTCTCCGAAGTGAGAAACAGACAATCGAATGCACTGACCCCAAAAAATCTTGCAATTACAGCTGCAATAAGAGTTCCAAAGTCAAGATGACTATGGAATATTCCTTGTATTTACCTTTCACTAAAGGACACAAGGAAAGTGTACAGCTAGGGTATTAAGTAAGATAATGAGCGACTGACGCAGATTGGAACTGGCTTGTCGCAAAGAGGACACCAGGACAAAGAACACATCAGGAAAAGCAAACACGCCCACATGTCCCCAAGGGAACTATTGAGAAACAGTGGCAGCTTCTGCCAAACTGGAGGGAAAATCAGAAGCCGATTTTGAGCAGTACCTTCTTGCCAGCGATGTATCCTCCAATTGCACCAAAGCTTTTAGTGAAGGTGCCCATCATCACGTCGATATCAGCGGGGTCCACTCCGAAGTACTCCACCACACCGCGGCCTGTAGGCCCTACAGCTCCTATACTGTGGGCCTCGTCCAAGTAGAGGTAGGCTTTGTACTTTTTCTTCAAGAGTACAATCTCTGGCAGGCATACTATCGACCCCTCCATGCTGGAATCAACCAAAAATACAGTATAGTTTAATTTGAAAAACGTTTTGTTTAAATTGCATTTCTTTTGATTGGCTAGAAGCTGCTGTCTGTCTGCTCTCTTTCCACTCTCCCCCCCCCTCCCCACCTTCCCATATCACTCATTGACTGATGGGAAGCACAGGTCCACACTGGGGTTGAGAGGCTGTTGTGGACTGACTTACAAGTGAGGGAATAAAACACAGTCTCTGGTCAGGTTGATCTCTCGTGACACGCAAACCAGTTTATAACTCGCCCGCTTTCTGTGCTGACGGAACAGAGTGCACAATGCTCTCGGATTAAACAACCCGACAGAGTCTGCACTCTTTGAATAAGTTTTGTTCCCCCCTCCCATCCATTGTAAGTGCCGTGCCAGAACAGATTTGGCCGATATCACGCTCGCCTCTGAATCAGGAGGTTGTCGGGGACTTGTAGCTGATAATCTAATTCAGTGCTGGGAGAGTGCTGCATTGGTGCTGTCCTTCGGATGAGATCTTAAGCTGGGGTCCTGTCTGGCTGTTCAGATGGATCTTACAGATCCCGTGGCACAATTACATTAACTCCGTGGAAAAGAGTTTCTCCTAATATCCTGGCCAACAATCCTCTATTTATATTAGTCATTGTCACCTTGGCTGTTTTATGGTACATTGCTGTGTGTAAACTAACTGCCACAATTACCTACAAATACAGTCATCACACAATAACTACTGTGAAGTATTTTGAGACATGGACGTGATAAGGCGCTACATTTCAATGCAACAATTCTTTATTTACCCACCCAAGAAATCTCACAGCCAACACTGAGTCGCAGTGCAAGACCTTCAGCCTTTGAAGATACCACACATCTCCTCGATCAGCAAGTCTCTGTCCCACAGTATGGAGGGTGGTAACCATTGTGTACGTGTGTGAGATAGAAAAAGTGTGTTTGGAGGGAGGGTGTGTTGAAATATACCGACTATCACCTCAGGGTGCCTTGATATATTTCAAACAGCAACCGAATGTTCCAGAAGGTTTGTTAATTAAACAGTTAAAAGTGGCTTTGCTGGACGGGTTGAGGTTAGTTTCTGATTACATTTCATATTTTCATGTGGAAGATGTTCACTCCTCTAGAGATGATAAGCAATCGGGTCCTTGAGCACAGATGTAAAAACAATGGACCACAGAAAGAAAAGGCTGCAGCCTCAGACGCCTGCCTATCTCAAGGCTGAGAAACTAACAGGCTGTGGAAGGTTGCGCAGAAGTTGTTTATATCTCTCTGCGTGCAAAGCAGCCTGTGAAGGGTGGGAGGTATCTCTGTGACAAGGGGTGGTGGAGTTAGAAACACATAAAAGAAAGACGTAACTTTGAAATAGTTGGGAGCTGTGTAGAGGGTCAGCACACTTCCCAGTGGAATCAATATCGATTCTACTGTATCAATGTATACGTACAAGGGTGAGGGAATTTACCTCCAGTAAGAAAGGGACCATTAAAAGTAAAAGAGGATGAGTAGTGGATAATATATTTTCGGTTCTGTTTTCTAGGCAGAGAAGTAATAACAGTACTAGTGGTTGGTCCGTTTGAAAGGTGAGGTGCTGATTGTTTCTGTTGAGTTTACTGGAGCCGCCCTCTGTGATTCTGTGTGATAGTTCTGTAATTAAGTATTGTTTTTATAGGACTGGTTGTGTGTGAGGGTTTACCAGCGCCAGTACCTATTAAGTTTTGTATTACAGAATCAGTTGACCCTGAGAAATTTCTGGGGGCTGATCTCTGTTGTGTATGTTGAGGTGCGTTCTCGGGCTTATTGTTTTGTCTGGAGTACTGAGCAATTCCTGACTGCATGCTGTTGTTTCTCAATTATTTGATTCGTATATCTGTGCCGTTGTATGGTGCGGACTATTGTGTTGTGTTGTTTTATGGTCATATGGTTTGAATACAGATTGTTGAACTTTATCGTTTGTCATATATATATTTTTGATATTAGTAGAACAAACACTATAGTCTCACCACCACCTGTTATTAACAAGTGAACATAGTCATTGTGAAGATGGTAAATATGCGCATATAAGGGGAAAAGGTAAGTGCTTGTGTAATTGTGTTACATGTGTATACGTGTATTGGGGATGGAGGTAAGTGTGTGTGTTTGTTAGTGTGTGTGTGTGAGAGAACGGAGAATGTGAGAGTGTGGGATTGAGTGAGCGAGCAAACAAGGGAGTGAGGGTAAAAGTGTTTGTTGAGAGGATTGTAATGCTCCATACTGAAGACAGTGACCAAGCTTGCTGAAAGCAAGCCTGTACAGATTGATAGCACAGTGAGCACCCAGAGCTTCCGAATTGGCATATATTTAGGGGCTTCAAATTCCTTACAACACTGTACAGTACCTGTAAATTCCCTCCACCAGGATAAGGATCTTCTTCCAAGGTCGATGGGTTCGAGGCTGCCCGTTGACCACCGCATCCCGCAGCAGCTTCTCTAAACTCTGCATGTCTGCGGGAAAACATTGCTTTGAGTCCTACTCAGAAACACATACAGTTCAAGACATTGTAAACTCGGTCTCTGTTCATACTGTGCCTGACCAAAGCATTGAGTGCTGCTCCCTCCAGAGGGGACCTTCAAAAAATACACAAGATTCTAAATGGGAATACAAGCTATTAATTCTACAGGAAAGCATAGTAACTCATGTGGAGACAAGCTATGCCCTGTCTCTCTGTGATGGAGAATATTGGAGCATTTCTGAGAACAGCCATCAAGCAAGCTACCCCTCGATGGTTTGACCCTCGACCAAATGTCAGTGAGTGACAATGCTCGGAGATGGGACCTCTAACCTTTCTGGTGTGTCAATGCCTCAGAGAAATCAAATCCACAAACTGCAGTGTGCTGCCTGAGAAAGCTTCTGGCAAATAATAATCCTAACATTTGATATAGCACTGGATCACGTTGTTGAGAGGTCGCAAAGAGTTTCACAGGATACGCTGTAAAGTGGATTGGCTGCATATTTTTGGGGCAAAATGCAGCAGCCAGTTGCACACAGAAATGTCTCTCAAATAGCCATGAGTGAGTGACCAATTTTATTTTATTTGGTGGATTGTTTGCCAGGACACCGGGCGAAACTCCCTCCTCTTTTTGAATAGTACCATGGGATCTTTAATGTCCACCCGAACAGGCCATGGGATCTTTAACGTCCACTTAATCAGGCAGATGAGTTTAACGTCTCATCCGAAAGATAGCACCTCCGACAATGCAACACATCCCCAGCACTGCATTGGAGTGTCAGCTTAGACTATGTGATTCTAAGTCCTGATATGGGACTTGCAATCACAACTTTCTGACTCAGTGGGAAGACTCCTGTCAAAGAAAATATTTAAATATACAGCAAATATCCTCAAAGATGTATTATTTAATGTTCTGTCAAAAATTGATTCCCCACCCCCAAAAAGTGAAAAATCATGCCTATGATGTGCTACCTTATCAGATGGTCCTTCACTTATCAATTGCCATTTAGATTAGAAGATCAGCCATGATTGAACGGCGGGGCAGGCTCGAAGGGCCGAATGGCCTACTCCTGCTCCTACATGTTATGTTTTGTTATGGACCGCATTCATCAACAATGTGATAATAATCATCCAGGCTCACATTTTATATGGCGCCTATGACAAAGTATCTCAAAGCACTATATGGAAGGTAAGGTTTATTATGATGATTATTATTCTTTCCTCTTTAGGTAATTCAAATTCAGGAAGCAAAGAACGACATAAGCCTGACCCCAAGTGGTGCAATGGAGGAAGAACAAGGGGAATGACACCTTGAGGATCTGATTAGTCATGGACATTTTCAGCACTGGGTAATTAAATATATTGCAAGTTATTAACCCAGGTGATTTGTTGCAACACAAGGATACAAAATCAACCTCCCTGTGATGCAATATGAATCAACTCTCTCGCCCCGACAGACCCGCACCCCCCCATACAATCAAAAAAACATAAGAATGTCAACCTGCCACTCCCTGCACTCAGATAAGTTCACAAGATCCACTGCATTTGTCTGAGTCACCTTCACAACGAACATTGGCAGAGTGATGTCATCTAGTATTAGTCGCTTTCTCTGCAGTATCTAGGGTATCAGTATCTATGATCGTCTCCACGACAAGCCATTCAATTCTGGATAAGTCGTGATAAAAGGGAGCATCGTCTCATTTCCAGAAGGGTACATGTGACTGGAATCCAAAACTATTGTTTAGAAACTGAAAGTTCCTTGCACATTCACACTTCCTCCTTCGTTAAGTCTCTGTAGCTAAAGATCAATGCCTTTCAAAATGCCTTGCGACGTTTCATTTTAGCAGTTTATTAACATTATTGGTCCTTACAAGCCTTGGGACGGCAGTTGGGCAGGTTGTTCCCACACTGCTCTCCCCTCCCTCACCACGTTTTGCAGCAAGAGGCAGCAACATGTTGCGGACTCTTCTGCCTGACGCTGCTCTGAATAACAACAATGTGTATGTTTACATCTCAAATAGGGAGAACATCTCAAAACACATTAGAAAATCCAAGCAAGGAGGGACCCGGGGAGTGGGGGGTAAGGGAAGGTTGCTGAAGCCACAATTAAAGAGGTACATCTTTAGAGATCTGGGTGAGGTTTGAAGACAGCTGCAAAGGGAGGGGGCAAAGCGGCTGAAAGCTCGCCTGATGTTGATGGGGTGGAGCAGGCAGGGGGCAGAAAGAAAGTCACAGCTGGTGGAGCAGAGAGAGTGGCCGGGAGAGTATGGTTGTAGATCAGAGGTGCAGTGGGCAAGACCACGGAGGTGTTTGAAACTGAGGATGAGGACCAATTCCCTTGGGGATCCGAAGGTTTCAAGCCAATGAACATGTGGAGTGCGGCAGAGTGGAAAATCATACTTGTATCTCCTCGCTCTTCTCCAATCCCAAAGCAATATGCACCAAGATCACACAGAGAGTCAGATAAAGAAGGCCCACTTGGCCCATTTAATCTCATCATCCCCAAATAGCCATCATGCCTTCCTTGCATTATAACATCAAGTGCTTTCTTTTAAGATGGTGCCTTGACCACCTTACCTGGTTCAGTGGTTACTCACAAAATAAACTCTTCATCCTTGACGCACTGTATTAAAATTAAATCTCTTCTAAATAAGTTAAGGGAAGAGGCAGAAAGAGGCAGAAATATTTCTCCATTTACATGTCAATCGTAAGACAGGTTATAGAATGGTGAGGGATGTTAGTGCTGGGAAATGGGACACTCATAAAAATAATAATCCTTTTCTATTTAAAAAATAATATGGTCACTCAATCCACGACTGTTTGTGGGACACTGCTGTGCGCCGAGTTTCAGCCACAAAATAGTCAATTCACTTTACAATATATTGTGTGAAGCTCTCTGAGACATCTCAAAGACGTAATAAGGCGCTATATCAAATGCAAGGATTATTATTATTAAATTCAGTACGGAGCCTTTCACATCGGGTGGATGTCCCAAAGCACTTCACAGGATATACTGTAAAGTGCAGAGCAGAGTACTTTTGGGCACCAGAATCGAGTGTGCTCAGGTCAGGTGCGGAGTGGAAAGGTGCAGAGTAGAGACCCTTCTACTTTGGCCCCAGGGCAGGCCTCCTATATCTCGGGCCCCTAAGACTAAGATTACCGAATTAGGGGAACGATTGTGCTGCAGGCCCCATGCTCACTCGGTCGGCATTTCCCAAGCTTGGTTTTGACTGCGCAGCCAACAGACTGAGGTGATTTTCATCCCTTCAGCCAAGGCTGGATTTGAACCAGAGCCCAAGAGATGAAAGTCCTGTGTGCTCACACCATAGTCCTCACCCTGTTATTTCTTTGTGTTTGCTTTCTTCTTTTCAGAGCCACTTTCACTAAGTAAACCCCCAGGGTTTTTTTTTGCTGTGCTGGGAAGATGATAATTAATACTTCTCATTGCTCAACCCAATTGTTTCAGGGATGTGAAAAAGGGAACCTCCCAACCCAGAAACTCGCCAAGCACGCCCCTCCCCTCCAGTCACAGGACACACCACACTCACTTCAGAATTAGTACAGTGTTGTACCTACCCTGCAGTCCTACCATGAACTGGTTTTACTGCATGTTTGTACACAATGAATGTGTAGAATTTGCCAATCTGTAACTGGAGTATTTTTTGATGGCAGGATTCCCTTTACTCTCTCTTTGCCTGAACTGAGGGCTCACGGCAGACATCTTACTGTCTGCTGTGAGGTGGCGTCATGATTGGTTTGTTTGGCGATTCCTTTCAATTTTGAAATAATTATTTTGGGTTTGATATCTATACGTCTGGCTCAGTCCATAGCATTCGTTTCTGTCAACTGGAATGTCAGCGCTCAAGATTCGTCCCCCTGCCCTCCACCCCTCCTGACCCCACTCCAAAAACCTCTGACTGTCCAGTACCCTGGGACGCCTTTCTGACATGAATGGCGCTATATAAGTGTAATTGCTTCCCAGCTTTACTCCTTCCTCTCCTGCCACTCGCTTTATGAACCCCCCACCCCCCCCAATCGTGTTTCTGTGCTGCCTACAGCACAGAAACAGCCCTGGTCAAGATGACAAATGACATTCTGTCCACATGTACACGGATGACACCCAGCTCTACCTCTCTGCCTCCACCCTTGACCCCAGGAACACTGCTGTCCTGACAGACTGCCTGTCAGACATCAAGTCCTGGATAAGAGCCAACTGTCTACAGTTGAACGTAGGAGACCGAGGTTCTCCTGTTTGGCTAGCCCCCGCGTCTCCACACCTCAGCAGGCTCTCGCCTGCTCCCATGTCCTCCCCCCAACCTGCCACACCATCTGCAGTCGGGCCTTCGGCCTCCCTGTCTCCACCCTCTGGAACTCCATCCCACATTCACTTTGCCTCGCTCCCTCCCTTGCCTCCTTCAAGGCACCTTTCAAGGCAAGTTCCTCTTCTTTGATCCTGTCTTCGGCCATGCTCCTAACCTCTCTGCTAAATGTGATGCAACCCTCCCCCTCTATAGCAACAGGAAATAAATAGACTCCCAGGAGACGTAGCTTTCACATCCAGCAACGAACCAAGGTTCATCATGTAACTGCTGTGCCGACCAATAATTACCAAAAGGTGACACTTTTGAGGCGTTTCAAAAACTTTGGAACAACCAGCTAGTGTTTGTCTAAATTGCATTGCTTTACATTGAAGCACATCTATTTTCGATTCCTATTCAATAACACAAAAGAAACAGGATACAGCTGAACTCCAAGCAGTGCAGTTTCACAACAGGAAGGGAAAAGATTCCTCATATAACGCGGTTTGTCAAACTCCACTGCGGCGCTCAGAAGCTCTAAGCTAATGGAGGAAATGGAATTGCTCAGTTACTTACTTGATTGTTTTGTTGGAATTGTCACTGACCAAAAAGAAAGCCCCTTTGAACAGCCTGATGCCAGTGAGCTGCCAGTTCGAGCAGAAAATTTCTCCTTCTTGCTACTATAGCTTCAAACAGAGCACCAAATAGTGCTCACGTACCGTGTCCACTGTCAACACGGATTTACCAACGCCCACACCTGTTCCAGATTGGAATACCTTCAAAAGATCCATCCAATCACAAAACAGCAACTGAAAAAAAATAATCCTTGCATTTGATATAGTGCCTTATCATGTCATTGAGACGTCTCAAAGCGCTTCACAGAATATACTGTAAAGTGAATTGACTGTATATTTTGTGGGCAAAACACTTTCATATTACAAAAGAGATGCTTCACTCTATTGCAAACCAGCTGGAGTTTGTAATTCTTATTGGCTGGGTTTCTTTTCGTTGGGTGTTGATTACATAACCAAGGGTAACTTACATACACATGGCACATAATACATATGTTTTCCAGTTACCACACATGGCCCGAATCACACAGTATTATTGATTGCGCCTTCCTAGGTGTTTCATCATGTACAAATGCAAACACAGCACATCAAACAAAATCTTGGGGTCACTGAGCTTGGCCAGTAAACTTAAGATGGTGTTGAAACTGCATCTGTAAAGGATGCCAAAGTCTGCCTAAGTATAGATTGAAACACCATCTTGCCTGCTATTTGGCATTAAGTTTGTTCAACCTCCCCTTTGTACATGGAAAAAGGCACAGAGCTGCCACTAGGGTGGCTATCATCACCAATGGACGAATAACTCCACATTTACTGACAAATCAGCTTTCCGGCAATAGTGAAGGAAAAGTCTAGCACGTCAACGTTTCCATTCTGGCAACAGTATCAAGGGATATGGAACAAAGATGGATAAATGGAGTTGAGGTACAGATCAGCTATGCTCTAATAGAATGACGGAACAGGCTGGAGAAGCAGAATGGCCGACTTCTGTTCCTATTGTTATGTTCTCAACAAACAATGTGTAGAGCACTCTTATTTCAGCTCACAAGTTACAAATCCAAATCAGTCCAACCAAAAACCCTCTACTCAGTTATCCCTGCTTGCTGCTTTTCTACCTCCTGATCCCCTTCCATTGGTCCTAGTCAATTGGTCCTTATTGTCCTAATGAGTATCCAACACCTATGTTCCTATGTCTGCTTCTCACTCCGGCCACCATTCTCACTTTGGGAGCTTCAGGACATTGCCAACCCCAATCCAACCACTCAAGTGGAGTGAGGAGGCTCAATTTAGCAGTCCCCATCTGTTTTGCGAAGATGCAGTCTTGTAGCTCAGTGGTTAAAGCACTCGCCTCACACGCGAGAGACCTGGGTTCAATTCCTGGGCCAGGCGAAACATTGGGCAAGTTTCTTTACTCGACGCGCCTCTGTTTACCTAGCAGTAAGTAGGAACCCATTTGTTAGTTGATTGGCGGGAAGAAAATCAACGTTTTACCCACCCGGGGCCTCTTGCTTATGAGGTGAGAGTGCTCTAACCACTAAGCCACAGGATTCCCCAATCTCATAAATGAGATTTTGAGAATTAGAAATGTCTGTGCATGTGTGCGTGCAGAAAACCTCGACATGCAAAACACCCAGTGTTATACATAAATACAACAACAACAACTTGCTCTGAGGGAAGCATCGGAGCAATGGCAGAGCCTGACTCCGAGCCGGGGGAGGGGTGGGGGAGGTGACTGTAAGCACGGGCGAAAAAGAAGGTCTTAAGCCGGGACTTGAAAAAGGGGAGAGAGGGTGCAAGGCAGAGGGAGTGAGGGAGAGTATTCCGAAGTTTCGGGGCTGAAAGCGCAACCTCCAATGGTGGAGCGGAAAGATGCGAAAGACCAGTAGCAGGCCGGTTTCTGTTGAATGAAGGCACCGGACGGTGGATTGCCAAGGAGTAAAGCGATTTTAACATGAGTGTGAAGATCTTGAAGTCGATCCGTATGGTGATGAGGAGCCAGAGGAACCTGGCTAGAACTGGTGAGATGGGGATATGGAGTTTGGTCTGGGTCAGTATGTGGACAGCAGAGTTCTGAATCAGCAGGATTTTTTGAATAGTGGAGCTGGGGAGACCGGTGGGAATGCATTTGAATAATCCAGGCGGGAAGTGACAAACGCATGAACAAGGGTTTCGGCTGCATTTGGGGTAAGGTAAAGTTGGAGGCGGGCAATGCGGTGGAGGTGGATGGAAGCGGTCCTGGTCAGGGACCGGATGTGGGGGAGGAAGGACAGCTGGGGATCAAACCGGATGCCTAGTTTACGCACTGGTTCGGTGAGTCTGAGGGAGAGCCCAGGGAGGTTGAAGAGTTTAGGAGTGAAGACATTGACGGGAGCCAAAGGGTATGGCTTCCATCTTGTCCATATTCAACTGCAGAACGTTTGCACTAATCCAGGCCCTGATGTCTGCCAGACAAGCTGATAGAACATCGGCTGACCTGAAGTCGATACTGGAGGAAGCAAAGTAGATTTGTTTGTCATCCGCATACATGTGGAAGTTTAGCCTGTGTTTGCGGATGACATCACCAAGAGGGAGCATATAGATTAGGAAAAGAAGAGGGCCAAGGATGGAGTCCTGGGGTACCCCACAGGTGACCAGGTGGGGGCAGGAAGAGAAACCATTTGCTGAGATGAAATGGAGGCGGTTGGTTAAGTAGGACTCAAACCATGCGAGTGCAGTCCCACTAAGGTGGATGAGGGAGGAGAGGTGGTGGAGGAGGATGGCGTGGTTGACTGTATCAAACGGGGCAGAGAGATCCAGGAGGACAAGGAGGCAGAGGGAGCCCTGGTCACAGATAGAGAAGACGTGGTTTGTTACTTGGATAAGCGCTGTCTCTGTGCTGTGGGCAAGGTGAAAACCAGACTGCGGGGGCTCGAGGAAGGAGTGGAGAGAGAGGTGTGACCAAAGTTGACTTGCAACAATGGGTTCCAGGACTTTAGCAAGGATAGGTTGGAAATGGGATGGTAGTGAGAGAGATTAGAGGGATCTAGGATGGGTTTTTTGAGGGGTGTGATAACAGCGGTTTTCAGGGGGAGTGGAACAAAGCCTGACTGTGTCAGCCAGATGGGGAAGAGGAGGCAGAGTTGAGGACTGTGTGACTGTGAGGAACACTTTACCATTCATTTTCTGAGCACTCTGCATTCAAAGAAAAGATTTAATGGAACAAAATGTGCAAACAAAATGGCAACGCTGTCATTTTGCATTCAAAACAGAAACTCGCACATCAGCAAAGCCATTTCCATTCCCAAATACCCCAAAGGTTAGCTATTTCGCATGATAATTAATACATTATCCAACTGAAATAGCAAGCGGGCAATTTCCAGGCTGCAGAAATATGCAGAATTGGAACCATATAAAGTACATCTCCACTCATCAATAAAGTCACGTGTACACTATTTACAGTAGTTGCAGTGCATAACATTTCCATGTAGTGTTCTACTCATGATCTGTACTGCACCACTCAAGTGCCTGCAAACTACAAAGCAACCAAACAAAAACAACCTCCACCTGCAACCATTAAAGAGACAGTCATCCTTATTTTGCTACCACCAGGGAGGATAATCTATTGCTTCTCCTTGCTGCACAGGAGAATTGTGGATATAACAGGGGGAGTAATATAACGGAGAGGTTCCATACCGATCTGTCTGCTCCTCCACGCAGCGGACTCTGGCTTGCTCCACGCCCCCCACCATTTGCAGGTTGAACCTTCAACCTTTTTCAGGCGCTGACAGCATCAACATCCAAGGATGCACTCTCCACCTCACTGAACCAGTCCAGAAACTTGGCATCTAGTTTGACCCTCAACTATCCTTTGTACTCCACATCCATGCCATTACCCGCTCTGCTTTCCCCCACCTCCACAACATTGCCCAGCTCCGCCAATGTCTCACCGAGGCCGCCAAGACCCTCATACACACATTCACAACATCCAGGCTTGACTATGCAAACTCTTTGCTTGTTGCCCCCCCCCCCCCAACTCCTCCCTCCATAGGCTGCAGATCATCCAAATCTCTGCAGACCGTGTCCTCTCCCGCACCAGGCTCCGTGATCCTATCATCCCCATCCTCACCTGACTCCACTGACTTCCCATCACACAGAGGATACAGTTCAAGATCTTGGTCCTCACCTTCAAAGCCCTCCATGGCCTTGCTCCCACCTACCTTTGAAACCTCCTACGAACCTGCCCGCTCCATCTGCTCAGCAGGCTCCAACCTGCTTCACATCCCCCACCTCGCCCACCCCATCACCTTTGATCTTTCGGCCCCTGCCCTCCACCCTCCCCGATCCCGCCTGCCAGCTCGGATCTGAAACACTGATTGTCCAGCGCCTTCAGACATCCTCCTAACGTGAAAGGTGTTATACAAATGTAATTTTGTTGTTGTTTCTACCCCCACCCTTCAGAACTCCATCCCAGTCCCTTTACCTCACCCAATCCCTTGCCTCCTTCAAGACCTTCCTTTTCGACCATGCCTTCGGTCATCCTCCAACCCGCACCCTCCCTGCTCTACACCCCTCCTGATCCCAACCCCAGTTTGGGTGCAAATCCTTGACTGTCCAGCACCTCGGGATATCCTCCTCATGTGAAAGCACTATTCAAATGTAATTTGTTGTTGTTAAGCTATGTGTTCGGCTTCTAAGAATTAAATGTTGGGTTTGTGTTTGAGTGTGGAGTCCTGTGAAGGGTAACCTACAGAGTATTCAGAATGGACTGCTGGAAGAAGGCTTCCCTGGCAAGGCATGCTCTAACAGACTGAATTGCTCCATCATTAATAAAGTCAACATTACATACTGTACCTAGCAGGTTCTCTGTACGGTAGGACATTGGGCTGATGAACTCTGGTGAACATGATGGCATTTAATGTTTTTTAAACTTCTAGCAAGAACAGAACTAAGCACTCTCAACAACAGCAAACACTCGTTTCCACTCCCAAATACTCCAAAGATTAACTGTTTCACATGTTGGAAAAGATGAAATAGAAATAACAACTTGAGGCTGTCAAAAGTGCTTAAGGGTATAAAGTGGGACTACTGTGGGAAAGCCCATGTACGTGACACCGCCTCTGGCTGGTTCCTGCAGGGTGGGCATCAAGCAAATGGACTTCCCCTTCGGGAATCAGACATTATGTCCCAGATCACATTTTCTGGAATGGAGGCTACATTTCCATATTACAAATACATTTTTAAGCTTGCATTGTAATTAAAAGAACATATTACAGTTGGACCCTGCTCATCAGCAGGTATGTCAGCTTGTGCACATCAGGCTCCAATGCAGAAACGAGGGCAATCTTTTGGCAATTTATCTGCCCTGTTCAAGCAGATTTGAACTTTACACTTGTTTGAGCTTTACATTTGGGCTTAAAATGAGCCAAACCTTTCAGTTACTTTGGTCTTGTCACTTTCTCTCAATGTGCATGAACTTCCTATATGCAACCAAAGCATCTCCAAGCCAGGTGGCTAATTTCCATTCCAACAAGTTACATAAATGCCCCCCAAAAACGCAAGCAGGATATTACTCACTGTTGTGTTTAAAGACTCGGATGGTGGACCCAGATAGACGAGCACCAAGGATGAGGGATGTGTGGTTCAGTTCATCACTCAGAATAAGACAGCCCTGTAGAGGAGAAAAAAATGGAACTCAAGATTATAAATTCCATACGGTTTTAGTTGTGGAAAATAGTTCCAAAAGATCACACCTTTATTCACGTTTTTGTTGAGTTTATTCGCAACGTACAGACTTCATTTATAAGTGAAAATGCAGGGGAACGTTGCAGGTCTGAACCACAAACTTTTTGCCCACAAAATACAATCAGTCAATCAATATACTTTACAATTAATTCTCTGAAATGCTGTGAAAAGTCTCAACGACATGATAAGGCCCTTTTGAAAGCTCATATGGATTCTGCCTCATATACTGCTCCTGTCGAGGCATTCTGTATCCTAACTACTCTATGAAGTGAAAATATTTCTCCTAACCTCCTCATTTGTTTGTTTGCTAACTAGCTTAAAACATGCCTTCTAGTCACTGACTACTCACAATTACTTCAGAAGGGTGTTCCTGAGGTAGGTTGTTCCAGAGTTTCAGGGTGTAATGGCTGAAAGCGCGGCTATCAATGGTGGAACGGAGGGCACAAGAGACAAAGCAAAAGGCTGTGAAACCGAGGTACGGATATGTATTTCAGAGGGGTTCAGAGTCATTGCTTTGCGACGTCCCTACAACATGGTAAGGCGCTATATCAAATACAAGGATTATTATTATTCCTTTACGAAGTGACTTAGACCTCTCGTCACAGTTACAGTTGCTTCCCTGTGTGTATTATGTGGGCAAAAAAAAGAGCGAGAGAGAGACACACACACACCAATTATCTACACTGGGGCCACAGCAAGAACAATGAGGAGCAAAATAATTCTTTCTAAGCTTCATACCTTGCCCATTAGAGCTGGAATATTCATGCAGTTGGTAGCAAAGCCCATGCCAAATGTCATCGCTGCTTCCACTCCCAAGAACTGGGTGACCAACTTCTCTACCTCAATGTGTTTGTCCAGGTTACCTGCAAAACAAATGATAAGGAGCTATTTAAAGGAAAATCCAGTACTCTTCGGAATGCTGCCAAAGAGCCTTCAAATTATTATAAAAGTCAGGGCCAGGAGTAAGGGGAGCTCTGTAGGAGGCTCAAATGACAGGTTTGGGAAACCAGCTGAATGCGCATTCGAAAGGATAGGAATAAGACTTTTTTTTAAGGCAGGGAGAGAGGGTTAACACAGAGTTACATCAGATTCCAGAGAGTTAGGGCAGAACGGCTGAAAGTTCACTGACGAATGATGAGGCAGATCAACTGGGGAACATGAAGCAGGTTGCTTGTTGTGTTTGTGAGTTCTAACCTCATTTTGGGTCTTTGAGCAAATGCAGTTCTGGGGGAGCGCTGCATAGTCAGAGGTGCCATCCTTCAAATGAGACATTAATCTATCTGCCTGTTCAGGTGGTCATTGAAGATCCCATGACACTTATTTGAAAAGAGTTTTTCCACAGTGTCCTGGCCATTATTCCTCCAGATGAATTAGACATTCACTTCATGGCACTATGTGGGACATGTCAGGGAAGGACTTTGCTTAATAAGCACTATATCAAATGGACCCTTACGCCAGTGACAAAAATCAAGGTTTGCTTGCATAAACACAAAGTAGCTGAACAGACAAATGTGAGCATTAATAAGAATGTAGATGTGCTCCGAGACGCTACCCTGCATGAAGGGCACTATATAAACAAACAAACCCAACGAGAGATAAACCTACATACAAGCAAGTCTAATTTATACTGGTCCGTATACCTTCCTGCTCCTCCTCTTTCCTTCCACCAACCACCCACCCCAAGCACACTAATTTCTGCTGGAAACAAAACAGTTCTGCTGGCAGAGGGCGGGAAGTGGTGTTCCACAAGGATTAGTATTGGGATCACTGTTGTTCACAATTTACATTAACAATATGGACTGCGGGAGTGAAAGTACAATTTCAAAATTTGCAGACAACACCAAATTTGGCGGGGGGTGGGGGAGGTGTAGTTAATACTGAGGAGGACTGCAACAAACTGCAAGAATACATTAATAAACCTGCTGAATGAGCATTTAATTGGCAAATTAATTTCAATATAGATAAGTGTGAGGTGGTACATTTTGGTAGAAGGAATAAGGAAATTGCACATAAGAATCTAAATGGGGTAGAAGAGCAAAGGGATCTAGGGTTACAGATACACAAATCGCTAAAAGTAGCGACGCAGGTTAATAAGGTCATAAAAAAAGTAAACAAAGCATTGGGGTTTATTTCTAGAGGGATAGAAATATAAAGCAAGGAAGTTATGTTAAACTTATATCGAACCTTGGTGAGACCACATTTGGTGTACTATGTACATTTCTGGTCTCCACATTATAGAAAGGATATAGAGGCACTGGAGAAAGTGCAAAGGAGATTTACAAGGATGATACTGGAACTGCGAGGTTATAACCATCAGTAAAGGCTGAACAAGCTCAGGATCTTTTCTCTTGAAAAGAGAAGGGTGAGGGGTGACCTCACAGAGATCTTTAAAATTATGAAAGGTTTTAATTGTGTGGGGAGACCAAAACCAGGGGCCATAAATATAAAATAGTCACCAATAAATGAAATAAGGTAGTCAGAAGAAACTTCTTTACCTAGAGAGTGGTGGGAATGTGGAACTTGCTATCACAAGGAGTGATTCAGGCGAATAGCATAGATGCATTTAAGGGGAAACTAGGCAAGTACATGAGGGAGAAAGGAATACAAGGTGATGCTGATAGGCTTAGTTGAAGGAAGGCAGGAGGAGACCCATGTTGAGCATACACACCAGCACAGACCAGTTGGACCGAAAGGCCTATTTCTGTAGGCTGTATATGCTATGTAGTTCTATGTAAAAAAAACTCCCTCAGCAACAACATCACTCAATGTTTACAGCCTATTGCTACCTCTGCTCTTAATTTATCAGCAGTCCTGATATGCTACAGAACTCACCGAAATATACTAGACAGTCACCTAATAAAGCTTCTGTAAGTACACCAACAAAGGAATTATTGACCCAAAATCATTTACAATGTTTAGTGAGCTAATGGTGCGATGTATATGGTCCGTGACGCTGGCAGAGAAACGGAACCCAAATAATATTCCGGCAATGCAACTCACCACACTGGGAGAAGGCGGTGGTTTCAGCAGTGATTCTGCTGATATATGAATGAGCATTACAAAGGGCTCATCTAGCTGTGAACAACCTTTGAACAACCTCTTGCACAATTTAAAGTTGACAGCGCGGCTGGCTAATTAACGGTGGCACTCTCGCCACTGAGTCTGAAGGTTCTGCGTGCAAGCCCCAGGTCAGAACTTGGAATTACGTAGTCTAAGCTGATGCTCCAATGCAGCGCTGGGGGAGTGCTGCATTGTCGGAGGTGCCATCCTTCAGATGAGACATTAAACCAAGGTCCCATCTGTCTGTTCAGGTGGTTGTTAAAAGATCCCATGGCACTATTTGAAAAGAGAAGGTAGTTTCTTCCAGTTTCCTAGCCAACAAATCCCCCAAATAAAATTGGGTACTCACTCCATGGCTGCTTGTGGGACATTTCTGTGTGCAATTGACTGCCTCGTTTCACCCACAAAATACACAGTCAATCCACTTTACAGTAAATCCTGTGAAGCACTTTGAGGTGTCTCGATGATGTGAAAGATTGAAAGATGCAACATCAAATGTAAGGATTATTATGTAATTGATTTTCCCTCCCTCCAATTCTCCTGAAGTTGCCAATACTTGCTGTAGGTGCAGTAGCACTGGCTCTATATTCAGCAGCGCACTAGCTACTTGGGAAATCGGGACATTTCCGAAGAGCTCACGATTGGCTCCAAAGTGCCCTGAGATTGGCTCCCGAGCGCCACCGCAAATTGTCACCTTATTTTACAGCAGAATCCCAAACCTTTTTGGTAGGCCCGTCCGCTGCTGACTAGAATCTCCCCCACTCATATCTACACAGCATACAGTCGAGTGTTTAACCCGCGCCCCCTCCCACCACCTTCTCTCCCTCCCAGTGTCGTAGCCAAGATCAATCATGCTCTCATCCATCATGCACAACGGCACTTTTCAGCAAGTATCGCTATTTGGGAATGAGGAGGGGAAACACTGGTTGGTTTTTCTCCTCTCAAGTCCTAGAGCACTGACGGCAGGTGTGGCACCCCAACTGCTATGAAAGCCAGGACCAAACTAATTTAGGGCAGAATTTGAAGCTGGTCTGTGTGCCTTAGGTTAAACCAGGTGTGACTTTATACCCCGGGACCGTTGGGGAGCTGGGACTTTAAACCTGACTGCTAGGCTTGTCCAGGAGCTCGACACCGCACAATGCGTTCATTGCCGTGTGACATATAATACTTCTATTATACTTAAGGAGAATCGTCTCTGATTATGTTTCTTCCCCACCACAGTAACAGGAGGCTTTATTCTCCCGTTTATTCATGCGTTTATGATCTTCTAAGGAAGAATTCAGAACAGTCGCCTTACTCTTCTCAGACTCGGTCATTTACTTCCTGGTTGCTTGTGGGACATTGCTGTGCATACCTCAAGTTTACTAGATGTTTATATTAAGCGTTCCATCAGTAACTATAGAAGTAATTGGATTATTTAGGGATCTGTTGAGTCCAACTAATTCAGAAAGTATGTCTGTAGACTGCCCTGGTGTGTTATTGTATGAACTGATGCTCCGCACATTTTTGTGTTCAGTACTACTTAACAACAAAATTACATTTATAGAGTGCTTTTCCTGTCAGGAGGACGTCCCAAAGCGCTGAACAGTCAAGTGTCGGGGCCCGGGCAAGAGGGACGGGTGGTGTAGGGGTGAGGGAAGGCAGAGAGGTGGGAGGGTAGCCAAAGGCATGGTCGAAGAGAAGGGTCTTGAGACTGGCCTTGAAGGAGGCAAGGGAGGAATCGAGGCGAAGGGACCGTGGGATGGAGTTCCAGAGCGTGGGGGCAGAGAGGCTGAAAGCCTGGCCACCGATGATAGGGCGGGATACATGGAGCAGACTTCATCCTCATCCGCAGACATGGGTAAATGGAGGAAGCGGGCAGGTTAGTAGGGAGTCAGCAGGTCAGAGAGGTAGGAGGGGCCAAGGCCATGGATGGCTTTGAAAGTGAGGTCGAGGATCTTAAACTTGATCCTCTGGGGGATGGGGAGCCAGTGGAGTCAGGCGAGGGTGGGAGTGATGGGGTCGCGGAGCCTGGTGCATGAGAGTATACAAACTGCAGAGTTTAGGATGATCTGCAGCTTGTGAAGGGAAGAGCTGGGAAGGCCGAAGAGGAGGGAGTTCCTGTAATCGAGCCTTGATGTGACAATGCGTGGGTGAGGGTTTCGGCAGCCTGAGGGGTGAGGCAGTGACAATATTTGGCAATGCTGCGGAGGTGGTGGTAGGCTGGCGCAGATGTGGGGGAGTGGGAGTGGTCAGGATGTCCTTTGTGACCTTGACCAGAGCAGTTTCTGTGCTTTGGGCAGCGCGGAAACCCGATTGGAGTGGTTCATAGGAGTGGGAGGAGAAGAAAGAGCGAAGCTGGGAGGCAACGGCTCTCTCAAGGACTTAAGAGGATATCATTGTCATGTAGTTTGTACAATGTATATATGGACTGAATGTATAATAATCATCTTTACAATTGGTATAGCACCTTTCACATCACGAGGACGGCCCAAAGTGCTTCACAGGATTTACTGTAAAGTAGGGTGACTGTGCGCTTTTTTGTAGGTAAATACGGCAGCAAAGTTGCACACAAGGTCCCACAAACAACCAGGAAGTAAGTGACCAATTTTTTTTTATTATTTGTGGGGTGGAGGCGTGGGGGAGAATTGCTGGCCAGGACATTGGGAGAAACACCCTTCTTTTTGCGGTGACTGTGGACTGAATGTGTGACGTAACTGTGGGGTGAACGCACTGTTATCTCTTTTGTACAAAAGAACTGTATCTCATTAGCTTCATGATTTTATTCAGTCCCAAGTTGCACCTTGTACTGTAATGTCCAAGTTTAGGAATGCCATCATGTTGAAAGGATCCCCATGTCTCCTGGTATCACACAAATTACAGAACAGGGGAAGGCCAATGATTAATGATTAATAATAATTAATAAATTAATAATTAACTAGATTCATGCCAGTTTCTCTATCTGAGCTATGTACTCGAATCCCATGCTCAGTCCCCATGCTCTTTTGTATTGTTCATTTTCAAACATTTATCCAATTTTCTTTTAAATGTTAAGGTCTCACCCTCTAAGGCAATGTGTTCCTCGTTGCAACAATCTCTGCACAAAGTTTCTTGTAACCTCCCCTTAACACTTCCAATGACAATTCTAGGTTTATGGTCCATACCAACCACTGGGAATAATCTCTCACCATTTATCCTCTCCTAAACTTTCAGAATTTCAAAGACCTCCATAGAACCCTCTTAGCTTTCTCATTCTTACTGAAAAGTCACCCAATATTTCATGTTTATTATCAGAACTATAACTACTCACCCCTGGCATCATCAGTGTGAACCTACACTGTATCCTTCCATAGATTTGATGCCTTTTGTGGAATGGGGTGTCCATAATAAAAAAACAACCCTTGCATTTGATACAGTATCTCATCACATCAATGAGACGTCTCAAAGCACTTCACAGAATATATTGTAAACTGGATTGTCTGTGTATTTTGTGGGTAGTCAAAACGCAGTAGTCAATTTCGCACAGCAGTGTCCCACGAACAGCAGACTAACACAGGGTCCTACTTACAGCGAGGTAAACAGAGGCATGTGGAGTAAGGAAACTTGTCTAAGTTTTCATCCTGACACGGAATCAAACCTGGTACTCTCGCTTGCAAGGCGAGCGTGGTAACCACTACACCACGGGGACTCCACGTTTAGCAGAACTGCACACAGTACACCAACTGTGGCCTAGCCAACATCTTATGTAAATGTAACATAACTTTCTTACTTTTATATTCAATGCCCCTATATATAAAATGTACAAAATCCCATTTTCCTACTTTATTGCTTTTTCTAGCTGCAGTCTCACCTTTAAAGTCCTATATACCTCTCTGACCTGCTGACTCCCTACCAACCTGCCCGCTCCCTCCGTTCATCGGGCTCCAGCCTGCTCCATGTCACCCGCCCGACCATCGGTGGCCAGGCTATCAGCCTCTCTGCCCCCACACTCTGGAACTCCATCCCACGGTCCCTTTGCCTCACTTCCTCCCTTGCCTACTTCAAGGTCGGTCTCAAGATCTTTCTCTTCGACCGTACCTTTGGTCTCCCTCCCACCTCTCTGCCTTCCCGCACCCCTGCACCAGCCCTCGTCTATGCTCGGACCCCGACACCTGACTGTTCAGCACTTTGGGACATCCTCCCGACTCTATAAGTGTCATTTTGTTGTTGTTGTATCTGCATCCTTACATCTCTCGGTTCCTCAACATCAAGAACTTCACCATTTAGGTACACTTTTTCTTTGTTCTTTTTTCAAACTTTATGACTTCTCACTTGACGATGATAAACTACAGCTGCCAGTCTCAGTGATTTTTTGGGGTCATATACTTTTGTTTGTTACTGGGCCTCTCTCTTGTCCTTTATATCACCTTTGCCCTGGCCAAAAATCCCCCAAATAAAATAAAATTGGTCATTCACTCCATGTGATTTTAGGGGACAGTGGTGTGTGCAAGTTAGCTGCCATGTTTGCGCACAAAAACACAGTGGCTCCACTTTACAGTATATCCTGTGGAGCTCTTTGGGCCGTCCTCTGATATGAAAAGCGCTATACCCAATGAAACAATGTTTATTAGTTATTATAATAATTACTATTAATATAATAACTTAGGTTTTGTACAAGACGAATCAGCTCAAAGCACTTCACACAACGAGTTTCGCTGAAATTCTGTGATAGCTGTTATGTAGACAAGTGCAGCAGCTAATCTAAACTTCAAATCGCTTCACAAATTGTGATACAGGGATTATCTCCTTGGGTTTAATGACCTCTCACTGAGCAAGACAGTAACGGTTTGCAGTCTGTGACAAGTCTGTGGTCACAGAAGAATACAGTAAACTCCTTGTCACGATTGCTTAAGAATCGTGCTGTTAATATCCCGGCCGTATTTGTTTATGTATTTATACAAATGCCGAACTCGCCACTCTGGATAACTCGTCACTAAGCCCCTTTCCCTTGGAGCGATAAGTTATCAGGAGTTTATTGTAGTAAGGAGTGGGAAGTGCAAAATAGCAAGCGGAGGCCACCAGCTTTATGCTTACAATGTGAAAACAACAAAATATCAGTATTTAAACTGATCACAATTACAGTAGAACGGAGGGGCATTTGAAGCTATGTTAGACCAAGGTCAAATCTGCCTATCCAGGTTGTACATTAATAATCCCACACACTATTCGAAAAGAGAAGGGAGATTGAGGTACAGATCAGCCATGATCTTATAAAATGGTGGAACAGACTCGAGGCACTGAATAGCCTACTCCTGTTTCTATATTTCTCTCGGTATCCTGGACAATAACATTTCAGTTAAATTGGTTCGTTCACCTATCTGGTTGTGGGACATTGCTGTGTGAAAATTAGCTGCAGAGTTCACTTACAAATACATAATCACGGCACTTAATGGTCATTACTAGTAAACTCTTTTGAGATATTTCTACTTGATAATAATAATCCTTGCATTTGATATAGTGCTTTTCACGTCTTCGAGACGTCTCAAACACTTCACAGAATATATTGCAAAGTGAATTGACTGTATATTTGTGGGCGAAAAGCGGCAGCCAATTGCGCACAGCTGTGTCCCACAATATCAGTGACAAGGCAATGTCTTAAAAGCAATTGCTATGATTATTGCAGGGTACGTCAAGGCAGTAAAATGTTCAAAGTAATCCAGGTACGAGAAGAAAGGCAGAGCCAGTGGGAACATGAAACAAGAATGGAGACGGCAGAGCAAGCACTTGAAAGCCAGAAAGAAAAGCCAATGTTTTCTGTGGTACATTTCATTTCTGATCAAACACTGATCAGACCTTCCGTCTGCTTTAATCGTTCACAGGCATGAGCATTTTCCACTCTGATTATTTTTGTTGGTTGAAACAAAGCACGGTCTGAGTTGGATCCACAGCTTGGCAATGATTGAAATCTTGCCTCATAAAATAAACTGAATTGCCCAACAGGTAGATTAGTCACATGTTTCACTAGCACCTGCTGCAGAAGAACCTTTATACCTTGCACCCGAGAGCAAAAGTCAGCGCCACATGGTCAGCGCTGCAACCTGGTCCACGCAGCTAGCTGGACATTCCACATCCCATCTCAAATACAAAGTGTTTTCAGCAAGAAACGACCCTCTAGTGCCAAGTGACTCTAATAATAAAAATACTAGTCCTCGCATTTGGCATTTGATATAGTGCCCTATCACGTTGTCAAGACATCTCAAAGCACTTCACACAATATACTATAAAGTGGATTGATTATTTTGTGGGTGAAACGAGGCAGCCAGTTGCGCACAGCTATTTGCTATGTCCCACGAACAGTCATGTAGTAAATATTCAATTTTATTTGGAGGATTGTTGGCCAGGACACCAGGAGAGAGAAATTCCCTTCTCTATTCGAAAAGGGATCTTTAATGACTATCTGAACAAGCAGACGGGACCTCGGGTTAATGGGTCACTTGAAGGATGGCACCTCCGACAATGCAACATCCAACCCCTCAGCACTGCATTAGAGTATTAGCTTAGACTATGTGATTCCAAGTCCCCCAAAAAAGGGCTCGAGTCCAAAACATTCTGACTCAGAGGCAAGAATGCTACAACACACCTCCTGTGGCTTCCACTCCAGTAAGTATGATTATGCTGCAGCTTTACAATAAATCCCAGGCATTTAGCTGGGAAAACCAGAAATTCCAGAAGTTATCAGTCCCTCCCTCCACATCCACCCAAACTACCAGCAATGTCTGAATAAACATTACGTGGAGCAAAGAAAGTTTAGAATGGCTGTTTGAGATGCCCTAAGCTCCTGTGCTGTTTCCATGGTGAGAATCACAGGGACACACAAAGCCCAGGGTTCGCTTTGCTTAATAACAGACTGCTGTTAAGAGGGCAACAATCACAACAAGCAACTGGCTCACAGCTCAGGAGGAGCAGGAGCACATTCAGGCTTTGCAAAGATGCATCAAACAGCTCAAATTCAAGTGCAGGTAATAATAATAATAATAATAATCCTTGCATTTGATATAGCGCTTTTCACGTCGGGAGGACGTCCCAAAGCGCTTCACAGAATAGACTGTAAAGTGAATTGACTGTATATTTGTGGGCGAACGCGGCAGCCAATTGCGCACAGCAATGTCCCACAAACAGTCGTAGATTGAAAATGACCAATTTATTATTGTTTTTTGTTTTGGAGGGATTATTATTAGGCTCTGTGTGGAGTAAGGAAACTTGCCCAAGGTTTCGCCCTGCCTGGAATTGAACTCAGATCTCTCGCTTGCAAAGCGAGAGCTCTAACCACTGAGCTACAGGACTCCAGGTAAACAGATAGATGTCAAAATATTTTAATAAATAATAATGATTATCTTTATGTTCGATCGAGGACGTCCTAAAGCGCTTCACAGAATTTACTGTCAAGCGGAGTGACTGTAATTATGGGTGAACCCGACAGCCAGTTAGCATACAGCAATGACCCACAAACAGCCATGAAGTGAATGACCAATTTTATCTCAGTGAATGTTGGCCAGGACACCGGGAGAAACTCCCTTCTCTTTTCGAATAGTGCTCTGGGATCTTTAAAGTCCATCTGGGATCTTTAAAGTCCCCGTATCACTGAATTGGAGTGTCAGCTTAGACTATGCAAATTCAAGACCCGACGTGAGGCTTGATCCCACAACCTTATGACTCAGACGCAAGAGTGCTATCACTGAGCCAAGCTGATGGACAACTCGGCTCTCACAGGCATACTCACGAGCTATTTTTGGGGTATGGGAGAATATAGATTTTGGGGGTGGCGGAGGATGAAGAGAAAGAGAGAAAGGAGGATAATTGCTTTAAGAAAAAGAACATAAAGTGATAAAACAATACAAAGGTTAACTACACTGTTGGGGACAGAGTGTAGAGAAATGCACGCACTGGTGTCTGTGCTGCACATGATCTGGAAGTGTTTGACCCTGACACCAGAGACCTGAAGTTTCCCATTGCCCAGTATTAGCATTCATACAGTACAATTTATAAAGCACGTTTCATATTAGGAGGACAATTCAAAGGGCTTAAATCCACTGCCTTGATGAGCACCAAAATCCAATCAATAAAAAGTTCCATTATATACCTGGGCTGTAAATTAACTCACTCAGAGCCGTAGGCGGCAAGTGGCTAGGGCTGGAGGGGGCCAAGCTCCCTGCAAATCTATCTATAGTACAAATCTTTAAAGGGGTTGAGCCGCTTCTCCTTCCTCCTCCTCACTGCATAGACTCCATGACAACCTAAAGACCCGATTTGTATCACTGATTGGTGTACACAAGGCCATCCATTCACTAAAGTCCTGTCCCTGTCGCTGCCTTCCATTAAATACAGCCTTCATTGTTGCCCACAAGAAGCATTTTATAACTACTAATAAGTCTCTAATTTGTAAAACGAAAAAACTTCCAAAGACTGTTCTTAATAAAAAGAGGTGCATTGGTGTGTTTCCTGCAAAGGTCCGAGATTACACCCAAGCTTACAGGAAGAATAAATGGAGGGACAGGCTACCTGAAACAACAAGTACATTACAGAACGCAGCAGAGTTAATGTGGGATGATTAAATGTGGCCTTTTATCCACCCACCAATGGAGCTACAGTCAATATACATGGACAGACTCAGAAAGATGGATACATACCCATTTCCTGCCTCGTGCTGCACACTCCTGAACCGTACTCCATCATCACCTCTGCAACAGGTTTCAGGAACTCACTGTGGTTTTCCGCGAAGCCCAGGTAGTTATAGGAACCCATATTAATGACATCTTTAATTATTCGTCCTGTGTATCTGTAATAAATTCCATGATCAATATTCATCTAGACTCTAGAGCAATACACGCAGAGCCCAGACCATCAGCTCGCAGTGACTGCATTGTAAAGGGATGTCGTCAGAGTCAACCACATGGGTCATATGGACCTTTGACCTGCGGCACAACATCCCCTGGCACAACCGTAGGAATAAGCTATTCAGCCCCTGAGTCTGTTCCGCCATTCTACTAGGACATGGCTGATCTGTACCTCAACTCCATTTACCCATCTTTGCTCCTTATCCCTTGATAGCGCTACTATACAAACCAGAATAAAAAGACCCCCTTTTCTCCCCACTCCCTCGCCTCATGGGGCTGACTCTGTCACCCTCGCTCACTGGTTGCTCACTCCAACTCATGAACTCAGTGTGGAACCTCAGCGTCTTGTTTGACCCTCAACTCTCGTTCAAACCTTTCTACTGGGCTCTGACCAAATCCACTTTCCTCCATTTCTGCAACATTGCCAACCCTGTCACTACCTCATCTCCCATGCAGCTGAAACCCGCTCCTCCTCCTCCCCCAGCCACACATTTTTCACCTCCGCTTCGACTTTTCCAATGCCCTGCTCACTGGCCTCCTCAACTCTATTCTCCAGAAGCTCCAGATCATCCAGACCTTCACAGTCCACATCCTTTCACACACTCAGAGACTCCTAGGTTCAAATGTTAGGACTGGAGGGAAAAAGAGAAGCTTTCAGGGGTGTACAGTTCACGTGGGAAGGCCGCTGGGCCTAATATGCTTCATCCAAGTGACATTAGGCATGTGTGAAATTGGGAAATGGCAGCAGGATAATTGAGTGAGAAGGGTGACATGGGTGGAAGGAAAAGAAAAGTAAAACACTGGTTGATATGTCCCTATGGCTCAGGACAAAATAATAATAATCCTTGCATTTGATATAGCACATCGTTGAGACGTCTCAAATCGCTTCACAGAATATATTGTAAAGTGAAGTGACTGTATATTTTGTGGGTGAAACGCCAGAGCCGATTGCGCACAGCAGTGTCCCACAAACAGTCGTGGATTGAGTGACCAAATTATCATTATGGACATTGTTCTGAGCTTTGTACCTGAATGTCCAGTTGTAGTCGTCAGTGACCCGCTCCACCAGGTCAAATGTAGGTCCTGGCACACTGCAGATGGGCCGATTCCAGTTGTCTCGCACCCTCATGTACAGATTCCTTTTGTAGAAGTTTTCAAAGTCTTGGTAAAGCGGTACAAAATCCTAGTTTTGAAACATGAATTTTGCCAAAAATTAGTAGAAAAGCAAAATAAAGCATAAAGTGTTACACCCTGGGAAGGCCCTATATCCGACACTTTTTTTTGTTATTCTCATTCTCCGCTCAGTGATCAGAGCTGCAGAGCAAATGCAGATCACTACTTTGCCAGAGAAAGTTCATTCAAGAAGTGTTGACCCAGGTGTTGCATTAACACTGGGCAATAACCTCATCTTACTTCTGAAGCAAATTCCAAAGGACTTGGATTCCTCTTTTGAGACAAATAATATTTTCTCCTCAAATAAAAGCAGAAGTCGCTGGAAACCCTCAGCCGGTCAGTCAGCATCTACGGAGACAGGAAAGGGAGTTAACGTTTCAGGTCGATGACCTTCGTCAGAACTGAAGTTCTGGAGCTTTGGTGAAAGGTCATCGACCTGAAACATTAACTCACTTTCCTCTCTCCATAAATGCTGCTTGACCTGCTGAGTGTTCCCAGCAACTTCTGTTTTCATTTCAGATTTCCAGCCTCTGCAGTATTTTGACTTTTGTTTATTATTTTCTCCTCACCAACCGGATTTTCACTAAAAAGCTTTAAGATCCATCTATCATTTGATGAGACTCCTCGAAGCCCGTTCTTGCCTCTCTGGGCAGGATACAAAGAAAAGGCCTTTCGTCTGACCTTTCCCTCATTCCTGGCCTCCATCCCCTATTGCTCCAACACAATCTTTCCTGTTTTCTTTCTCTGAGCTTTACTGATACTTCACGCTTCTTTACCACAATCTTGTATTCTTTCTTCCAGCTTCTTTCAGAGGCATCCCAAAACCTCTTTATGACCCAATTTCTCAACGTATTCACCTAATATTTTCCTGTCTTCTGAGCCAACCCCCCCCACCACCTCTGCTCTTGCCCTCCTCTATAGCAGCTCGTTCTTCTAAGCTTCACAATTGTGATCAAGTGTCACATCCTAAAGGCCAACCAACCTTTTATCATTTGACTGTGGACTACTGACCCGCTGTTTATTTCCAGTGGTTTTGTTTCCAACTGTAACATTTGCAATTTCCTTCTTGTCTGCTTCCCGTTCCCCTCGCTTATCAAGATTGCTGTTGCTGCTCCACTGAGCTTTCCTTTCCTTGTTCCTTTGAAGTTTTGAGCACTTTTTGCTGCATGTTCTCCCTCCTATTTGCATTTAAGAATCCAATGTTTCCCAAAAGCTTAATACTGTGGAAATCCCTCACTTCAATCAGTCTTCTCTTCCTCAACAACAACAACAAGATTCCATTTGTAGAGCGCCTTTCACGTTGGGAGGACGTCCCAAGGCGCCCCTCGTACAAACTGCAGGCTTTTTAGCCTTGGTGCCGTTTGTGTCAGCCTGGCTCACAAGGTAGCACCCTTGCGTCTAAGTCAGAAGGTTGTTGGTTCAAGTCCAACATCAGGCCTTAAAACCTATGTAGTCTGTGCTGACACTCCAATGTAATGCTGAGGGTTGGAGGTGCCGTCCTTGGGGGAGATGCTAAACTGAGGTCTCATTTGCCTGTCCAGGTGAATGTTAAAGAGCCATATGGCACTTTTCGAAAGGAGAAGGGAGTTTATCCTGGTGACCTGGCCAACAACTTCCCATATAAAATTGGTCACTCACTCCACGGCTGCTTGTGGAACATTGTTGTGTGCAAATTGGCCTCCCTGTTCGCCCACAAAATACATAGTCACACCACTCTACAGTACATCACTTGAGACATCTCAATAACATGATAAGCTGCTATATCTAATGCAAGGATCATTATTACGTTTCTCAACTGATCTTGTTTACTCTGCTACAGTTAACCTTGGCAGTGTATTGTGTTGTTAACTCTGGTCTGGATGTTCACTTCAGCACTCGATTTTAAAAAAATTTAACTAAAGCATTTTTACACAGCAGGAAGTGAATGAAGAGGTTTGAAGTCAGTCCAGATTCACTGGAGTAATTGTCAATATCAGTTATACCCTTGGGTACTTCCAATGCGGTGGATAATTGAGGCGCCTTTCATACGTTGTGCGCAGGTTTAAGCAGAAACAAGGAGACAAAGCTTGCTTTTAAATAAACAGGTACAGGCCAATACATCTCCATAGGGAGATACAGTGAAACATTATTTTTGAACCGCTAATTGGTCTATGGCCACTGGGACTATAAAAGAGCGAGTTTCTGCTTCTTCAAAGGAGCTGAAGTATATTAGTGTTTTTAAAGCTCCTGACATCCTGTAGACCTCTGTCAGACGCCTCCTACTCAGGTACACTGCAACGAACCATCTTTTCGATTTTTAAAAAAAACTGCTATTGCGTTCAAAACATTTAATGCAGCGATTTGTTCGGCTCATTGGTTGATCATGAGGCTCAACCGATGGCAGGAAAGCCTGCAGAGAAGTTTAAAGTACACAGAAATCACTTGAAGAGTTCTCAGTCATATGAACTGGGGCAAGATTCATTTGAAGCAATCAAAATGTTTCTCCTTTCATTTCCTTGGAACCAAATGCCATTTCTATGATGCAATGGAAGTGAACGCAGGCTTTTTTTCTCCAGGGCACAGCAGCTCATCCAACCTGAAATTCAACCCGACAGGGTTCCCACCTTGTTTACACAACACTTTCCCCGTCTTCTTTGACCTGTATATGGAGGCACCACAATCCATACTTTCCTGGCAGTTCCTCCCGCTCCATTAGCCCTCAGATATCTGGCCTGTCGATAGGTAATAATTCTGTGTTTGTCTCTTTTAGCTTCCCGTCGTCCTTCTTGTTAATTTTTTCCCTTCATGATTATTCCACTTCAGTCTCAGATGCCAAATCTTTCTCCAACCGTGGGTGGGGGGTGGGGGGGGGGGGGGAGAGAACCAACCAAGCAGGGATCACACACCTCCCTGTAAGATCTCCTCTCCCCTCCCCCCTCCCACCCACCTCACCACCCCCGGCCAGGCTCTCTCATGTTGTGAGGGAATGGGCTAAGGAAGGAAAAGAGCTGAACCTCTCTAAATGGAAAATGGCGACATGACCCTACTTGGCTCCTTCTCCTGATGCCATTGGCGGAGTGTGGCAGCGAGCTGTGTCTGGATTCGACATGGGAACCTGTATATGACCCACCCCAAAGCGGGGGACTCCAGGACGCTGCCATTCCAACCACCCTTTTAGAATAATACAGGGGTTCATGTCTGTGAACTCCCATGTGACCGAATTGCTGCTCTCAAACAGTCGCTGGGAGAGGCAAATTAAAGGCGAAGACTTTGGCACCCTTCCACACATCTAGTAGCATGAGAACCAAAGGTGGTTATTGCACTCTATACCAAGGATGGCCTGACATGAAGAGGAGGCAAATAATCAACTTATTTTGAAAAGGAAATGCATTATTTTATTTCTTCCTGGGTTGCTATCCTTCAGTGCTGTTCGGTGTAATATCCTTTTAACAGCTGAAAGGCACTTAAGGTCGTACACTGACACAGTAAACATGAGATTTCTTTCATGCTGTACAAACACAGTCTTGTTTGAGCAGAGACAGTTCTTCCACTAACAGCGAGGACACTTGCTGGTTGCCCAATACCGCCGCACTGTAGAAATCTAGCTGCCGCCTCCTGCACACACAGCTGAAAGCAGGGCTTTTAGCTACTCAGAGCTGTTTCAAAGACAAGCGATCTGCATTAAATTATGCTACAACATACCAGTAATAATACCAGAAAACTAGCTGAGTTGTGCTAATCTTTTCTGTATCCCTACATCCTA
Organism: Callorhinchus milii; assembly: GCF_018977255.1. NCBI lineage: Eukaryota > Metazoa > Chordata > Chondrichthyes > Chimaeriformes > Callorhinchidae > Callorhinchus > Callorhinchus milii. The sequence continues at coordinate 80,030,029 of NW_024704744.1, forward strand.
TCCTCCCCCTTTACGTCTTCCCAGTGTGAAAGGCTTGTTCCTACTCACTGCTAGGTAAACAGAGGTGTGTGGAGCAAGGAATCTTGCCCAACGTTTCGCCCTGCACTGGAATCAAACCCATATCCTCTCACTTGTGAGGCAAGTGCTCTAACCCCTAAACTAATGGAGGAAAGTGGACCTGGTCAAGGACCAGACAAAAGGCTTTAAGGAGAGTAGAGAGGCAAATAAAGCACTGAGATTGCACATTGGCTTGGTGAGCTCTAAGTGAGCAGCTGGGAGGTTGGTGCATTCAGAGCCAGAAGTGAGGGACGGTGCCAGATACCAAACTCAAGGGTTTGGGTTTTTCTCCACATTCAGTCGAATAGAGCTGGAGATTCTTAAACACGGCAAAGAGTTCCCACATGCGTACGACTCCCACCAAACCAAGCAGAAACATGTGCCACCTTACCCTGATCCACCCAAGTCTGTTTTATCCTCAAACAAAATTCAGTGAGCTTGTTATTTACAACTTGTGTTTTCTGTGGATGATTACAGAGGATCTTTTTTGCTAGCAGTTACACCAAAGTTCTCTAAATATAACATGGCCTGTAATTAATTGGAACTGTCTGCAACAGAAATAATAATAATCCTTGCCTTTAATATAATGCCTTATCACGTCATTGAGATGTCTCAAAGCTATTCACAGAATTAGTGTAAAGTGAATTTACTGTGTATTTTTGGGGGGAGAAAACCACTCTCCATTGAACAATAAATCCTGTAAACAGCTTTGAGACATCCTTCCAATGTGAAAGGCACTATACCTAATGCAATGATTTGTATTATTATTTATTATTATTCATGTGCTATACAAATATAGTTTCAGTTGTTATGTGGCATTTTGCTACAGAACAATAACTTGCATTAATTATTTTTAGTAATTTGGTCATTCAATCCATGACTGTTTGTGGGATACTGCTGTGTGCAATTGGCAGCCGTGTTTTGCCCACAAAGTATATAGTCAATTCACTTTACAGAATATTCTATGAAGTGCTTTGAGATACCTCAATGACGTGATAAGGCGCTATATCAAATGCAAGGATTATTATTTATATAGTGCTTCTCACACAGGGTAGTATCTCACAGCATTAAACAGCACCTTACTGACAGAAATTTGATGACTACAATACTTTCAAACTGCAAGGTGGTGTCTTTGATAACACAATCCATTGAATTAGGCATTATCTACTGGCTTGAATGGAATTTCCGTGTACCATTCAGCCCATTATATGTTGATGCAAAACCCCCAAAATGAAGGAAACAAGAAGAAAAGATAGTGTCAAGAATCAAAATATTAATTCCCATGTGGTGAGGTGAAAAGGATTGAGACATTCAAATACAGAAAATAAGTGTCTTATGTTGGCCTTTAATGAAACTGGTACTGCAGTGCCTTAACTAATTCCCACTAATCCTGGTTAAACTTGGTTATGGTTGTTCTGGCTATGAACCAAATGACCTCAAAGGAGTTTATTGTTGTTGTTTATGGGTTGCAATAAATGTATGTGCAGTTTGCTGTATTTTTCCACTCTGGAACGTCCTTGCCAATATGTTTGAGGAGCGAGGAATTTTGTAATGCTAGGCTGTTACGCCGAACTGGATGGGTGTGGGAAGCATCCTGCCATTCTCCTAAATTGCAAATATGCTTTGGTGCCCTCTCCACTCCATGCAGCCATTCATTTCTCTGCATTGTAATAATAATAATCCTTGCATTTGATTTCCAAACCTCAAAAAAATTGTGGTTCAAAACGCAACGCTTCTCAATGGGTTTTCTCCAATAGCAAGTCAGTCTGTCAGTGACCATCAATACCTCAGGGCTGTTGCATTTTGGATAATGCTTGAAGCTCAACCACAGCAACTGGACAGACATCCAAGTACAGAAAGCTTTTACAGTACAGAACATGCCATTTTGGCCCATTGGGCCCATTCTGTTCTAATAATAATAATAATCCTTGATTGCATTTGATATAGCGCCTGATCACATCTTCGAGATGTCTCAAAGCGCTTCATTGAATATTCTGTAAGGCGAATTGACCGTATATTTTGTGGGTGAAACTTGGCAGCAAATTGCACACAGCATTTCATAGTTTATCAGGATGAAATGTGCAAATTTCATAAATGGATTAGATGCAATATTTATCAGGTCAAACACTCAGAGATATCGGAATTTCAGATGATAATCATTGGCTCGTTTAGGCTCCAAACATCTCTAAGAAGTGGCTTCAGGCCTAATGGTACATTTCATTGACGAGAAATGAATTATCTTAATTCAAGCGCTGTGCTAGAAAAGCAGCTTCAGACACTGCCTCTAGATTAGGAAAAACTGTATATTTCCTCACTTCCGCCAAACCTAAATGGGAACCAAAGCTTTTTTTAAAGACTGGTGAAACGTAATGTCTGAAAACTGAGGGTGTTTAGAATTAAAACAAATCAACATTTATCCAATTACATCTAGTCCTTTCATAGCAGCTTAAATCAAATGTAAAATTAAACTTTTTAAAATTCCAAATTTACTTCCCTTATTAATAAACTGATGTGAATCCTTAGATTCTTTGAGGCGAACTGTAAAAATAATTCACTTTAGAGGAACTACCCAACTAATATTAATTTCTAATAATAGTTGCATTTGATATAGCGTCTTATCACATCGTTGAGGCATCTCAAAGCGTTTCACAGAACACATATTGTAAAGTGAATTGACTGTATATTTTGTGCGCAAAATGCGGCAGCCAATTGCGCACAGTAGTGTCCCACAAACAGGCGTGGATTGAGTGGCCACTTTTCTTTAAACTTAATTTACTTTAATTTAAACAAGATAAAATACAATAATTTGAATGTACGTTTCGTGTTTACAGCTACTGATGCTCCCATTCTTTTGTGTCAGTCCAGCTCAGTGGGTACTTACCTGCCTGTACCCTCCGTTCCTTCTGGCTCCGGTCTCCTCCACATCCCCCGCCCCAACCGCCCTACCATCGGTGGCCGGACCTTCAGCCTCTCAGCCCCTCGACTCTGGAACTCCATCCCCCAGTGCCTTCGCCGCCTCCTCCCTTTCCTCCGTCAAGGCCGGTTTCAAGACCTTTCTCTTTGACCGTGCCTTCAGCTCCCCTCTCGACTCTCTACCCCCTCCTCGCTCCCTCGCTTCCCTCCCCTCACCCTGACCACTTCCCCCCTGCTCGGGTCCTGACCCAACTGTCCAGCGCCTTGGGACGTGCTCCCAACGTGAAAGGCGCTCTATAAATGGAATCCTGTTGTTGTTGTTGCACTGTCTCTCTCGCCTCTAAGTAGGGTTGTAGGTTCATGCCTCACATTTGGACTTTAAACGAGGCTGACACTTCAATACGATGTTTGGGTGTGCTCCATTGCTGGCGCTGCCGTTGTGTGGATGAGATTTTAGGTGTTAGCCAAGGTCCACCTGCCTGACCAGGTGCACCTTAAACCACCACCAGTCGATGCGAACGTTCAACATTTATTTGCAGAAAACTAGAGAAGACTTTTATCCATCTGGTGGGTATCTCCAGACTCTGAAACGTGGCCCCCAGAGGTTGGAGAGTGACTGGGAGTCAGTGTGAGGGGTGGGGGTCAGTGTGTGAGTGGGGGGGTCAGTGTGAGTGGGGGGTCAGTGTGAGGGGGGGGTCAGTGTGTGAGTGGGGGGGGTCAGTGAGGGGGGGTCAGTGTGTGAGGGGGGGTCAGTGAGGGGGGGGTCAGTGTGAGTGGGGGGGGTCAGTGAGGGGGGGGTCAGTGTGAGGGGGGGGTCAGTGTGTGAGGGGGGGTCAGTGTAGGGGGGGTCAGTGTGAGTGGGGGGTCAGTGTAGGGGGGGGTCAGTGAGGGGGGGTCAGTGAGGGGGGGGTCAGTGTGTGAGTGTGGGGGGGTCAGTGTGAGTGGGGGGGTCAGTGAGGGGGGGTCAGTGTGAGGGGGTCAGTGTGAGGGGGGTCAGTGTGAGGGGGGTCAGTGTGAGGGGGGGTCAGTGTGTGAGTGGGGGGTCAGTGTGAGGGGGGGGTCAGTGTGTGAGTGGGGGGGTCAGTGTGAGGGGGTCAGTGTGAGGGGGGGTCAGTGTGTGGGGGGTCAGTGTGAGGGG